>NC_090319.1:305211014-305914566 GCF_040869045.1 Eurosta solidaginis | reverse complement strand
CGTCAACAACTTGAACGAGATTATCAAGAAGCTCTTGTGCGCGAAGAATCACTCAAAAATGCAGTCGCGCGTCTTAACAAAGAATTGGAACAATGTCAACGCAGAGCTCAGGAAACTAAGACTCAACTAATAAATGCAGCACGTACAGCTGAAAATGATTTCAATCAAAAGATCGCTAATCTCAAAGCTGGTAGTGAAGAAGCTGCTAAAAAACATGCTGATGAATTATATAAACTTAAAAATGGGCTAGAAAAGCGTATGGCACAGGCGCTCCAAGCACTGCAGACTGCAAAAGATGATGAAATAGAAAAGTTACAAGAACGTTTAGACGGATTGCAAGCGCATTTGGAAAGTTTAGTACAACAGCATGAGGAAGCTATGATACGAGCAGAGAATGAAAAGCAACAAGCTCTACTAATGGGTAAGCATCCCTTTTATTTTTTTGTTTTTGAAAAAGAAGTTTCTTACCCTTGATTAACCTTTCTGACGTATGTACATATGATGATAGCCCATCGTGATAAGCAATCACTCATGGAAAAATTGGAAGCAGCTGCGCGAGATTTAAAAGTTGAACAAGATGGCATCGAACGCACGAGACGCGAGTATAATGCACACGATGAGAAACAACGGAATGCTATTGCCCAATTGAAGGATGAAATGTCGACAATACGGACAAGAGAGGAGGAAACAAAGTAAGCTAATAAACGATTTACATCAGATATCGTTACTGTTATCATAAAAAATCGCTTAGCTGCTAAATTTTTGAGATTTTTCGCTCAGAAAATAACATAGAGCACTTAGAGCGAATTTCTCTTACTTAGAAGAACTTCATCTAAAATATTTTGATTTTGTTTTTCCCCGAACTTGAACCCAGGCCCTTCGGTGTGGTAGGCGAGCACGCACTACATATCGTCTGCTACGCCCTACCAAGAACAGATGACAGCCGGAAATCAGTTGATTGGTACTTTTTTAGTATGATTTGAAACTTCAGATGCCGGCACAGTACGATTTTGACTTTAGTCCATCGATTTACAAAAATAAAATACATTGGATTTTTATTTAGGCTGGTATATACTTATGTCACCATGGTGCCAGCTTGTATGGTTCCGCCATGAGTACGGGATAATTGATTACATTCAAAACTGAGAGTAGCATTTGTAAGAGTGGTCCTTGGCTGGATTTCAAGGCAGATGTTGTTGTTTGTGTCAATGCTGGTTCCCTAATAAAGTCTTTTACAATTTCGAAAATATTGTTGCCAGTAGAGACATGGTTTTCAAGGCGCAGATGCGCTCGCTGGTTGCTTGACGATAGCAGATACTTCGTTTTGTCCTCATTCATCATCAAACCCATCTTTCCCGCTTTTCCAGTTTGGTGTAAGCACAACTTACGGTGCGTGTGTTTAGGCCGATGATATTGTAACGAATTTGTGGGGAATTAAACCTTCTGCTAACGTTCGAATCACTAAACTGTTGAATAAATAACTCCAATATTCAATAATGCAAAATGGCCTTTATTAGACTTCCACTGAGAGTACTTCACAATAACACTTATACTTCACAAGCAATAGCGTGCTTAAATCAAAACTGATTAGTCATACCTCAGCTTGTGCTGCTTTTATACTCTCTGTTGCCTCGTATGCATATTTCTGCTAAGGTCTAGACGTTTCGCCTTCTAGAGTAGTTGTATCTCCTACTTGGTAATTTCTATATACATGTATATTTGTAGTTTATGTTTATCTTATAGCCATATGCGGGTGTATGCGTGAGTAACTACTTCGACTGATGATTACATGTGTTTGTGAGTATCGCTTCGTTGCCTTGTATGTATGTGTGTAAATGATGATTGATTTGTTTTCGTACACAAGAGTGGCAGCTTGCTTTATTGGCGTTGTGCCTTTATATAATAACCGCTTAGTGATGTTAGTATCACTTAGTGATGCTAACATTCCTCCCAATAGCAATGTTGTCAGCATGCTTCATTTAGTTTCGAACGGCTCGGAGAGGTCCTTCCCAATTCTGACTGAGCAGATGGTGTTGCTCAATGTCATTTTGCACAGCTATATAAGTTTTGCAGTGAACCATATTCAGTCATAGTTGCATATATGTGGCTCCTTTTCGTGCTGTCGAAGACGCCTTTAAAATTGTCGTTGAGGATGATGTGTGTCAATTCTGTTTTCGTGGGGGTTTTCCAACATTTGGCGCATAGTGTAGATCTTGTCGATGGTAGATTTACCAGGTCTGAAGCCGCACTGTTAAGGTCCAATCAGCCGATTCACGGTGGGCTTCAATCTGTCGCACAATACGCACAGAAACTATATATGATTCTAAGAAGACTGATTCCGCGAAAGTAACAGGATCCCCCTTCTTGTGGACTGGGCAAAGAACACTTAGATTCCAATCGTCAGACATACACTCGTGCGACCCTCGTATTTAAATACCTGCCCAGATAAAACGGAGAAAAAACCCTTTCCTCTCTTCCGCTGCGAGGCCCTCCAGATATATTCTTAGGGGCACAACCATTGATCTGCTTTGAGTATGACAACAGTGATGACGAAGATATGACCACTTAAACAGTCGGCAATCTAGTTTCGTAACAAATCACGCCAATTTTCCTTGTTTCGCGGTAACTGACGGCGATTGCAAGCACCATGGAAGTTCAAGTCTTCCTCCACCTACCTCTCGCAACTCTGTGGACGTCTCTGTTGTTGTTGTTGTTGTAGCAATGTTTCGCCACACCTAATAGCTGCGACCGATCACAAATTGTCATCAATATCCTCTAACGGGAGTCCAAGGAAACTTGCTGTTTCGACAGGGGTGGACCATAATGAAAGGGGTGTTAGAGGCGTTGGTTCCACATTACAATTAAAGAGATAGCTGGTGTCATGTGGGGACACATTGCAAGCGGGGCATACATTTTGTATGTCGGGGTTGATTCTGGATATGTAAGAGTTTAACCTGTTACAGTATCCAGAACGAAGTTGAGCCAGAGTGACTCGCGTTTCCCTGGGGAGTATGCGTTCCTCTTCCGCAAGTTTTTGGTACTGTTCCCTGAGTACTGGATTCACCGGGCAATTCCCGGCATAAAGGTCCGCGCCTGTTTGTGGAGTTCACCAAGGACCTGCTTGTGTTTTTTTGCTTCATACGGCTGAGTTCTCAGGTGCAATGCTTACGGAGATGACTCCTAAAGTCCCTAGGCGGTGTTGGCTCATCAATCAGATGTCTGTTGGGATGCCCAGGTTTCTGGGTATTCAACAGGAACTGTTTGGTTAGCATCTCATTTCTCTCCCTGATGGGGAGTATTCTCGCCTCATTATGTAGATGGTGTTCTGGGGACATAAGAAGACAGCCCGTGGCGGTTCTGAGCGCAGTATTTTGGCAGGCCTGTAGCTTATTCCAGTAGGTTATTTTTAGGCTTGGCGACCATATAGGGGACGCGTAGCATGCAATCGGTAATGAGTGTTTCTTTGTCTTTTCCCCAAGTACTGTCAGCAAGGGATTTGAGGATTTTATTACGGCTCTGGATTTTCGGTACAATTGCGGCTGCATGCTCATCAAAATGTAGATCCTGATCAAATGTCACACCCAAGATTTTGGGGTGTAGGACTGTCGGTAGCGTAGTGCCATCGACGTGGATGTTTAAAATGGTCGACATTTGGGACGTCCATGTTGTAAATAAGGTCGCGGAGGATTTAGTCGGTGATAATGCTAGGTTTCGCGAGGCGAAAAAACTGGAGAGATCAGGGAGGTAGCCTGGGCCTGTGGCCATTATTGTGCAGTCATCGGCGTAGGAAACGGTAGTAACTCCTTCTGGTGGCGAAGGTAGCTTAGATATGTAGAAATTAAACAAAAGTGGGAATAGGACACCACCCTGTGGCACCCCCTGTTTAATTCTTCTTGGTTTTGATATTTCATTTCTAAATTGCACCGATGCCTGCCGACCACCCAGATAATTTGCGGTCCATCTTTTAAGACATGGGGGAAGGGTAGACCCTTCCAGGTCTTGCAGTAACGTGCCATGGTTGACCGTATCAAAAGCTTTTGATAGGTCTAGCGCTACGAGTTCTGTTCTATGGTGGGGGTTTTGATTTAAACCGCAATTTATCTGGGTGCTGATGGAATTTAGCGCAGTGGTGGTGCTATGGAGTTTTCTGAAGCCATGCTGATGAAAGGCTAGCTACAAATTTGCTTTGAAGTAGGAGAGCAAAATTGCTTCAAGCGTCTTGGCTACTGGCGATAGGAGAGATATCGGGCGATATGACTCTCCTATATTACCTTGTTTCCAGGCTTTAGTAGTGGGGCCACCTTGGCCATTTTTCGGGTATGACAAATTTTTCGGGTATTCACAAGTATACACTGAATTTCTGAACTTGAATTGTAATTGTCTGAATTTGAATTGGAATTTCTGAACTTGAATTGGAATTTTCTGAACTTGAATTGGAAATTCTGAACTTGAATTGTAATTTTCTGACCTTAAACTGGAAAAGGTGTAAAGCTCTTCGTAACCACGCCTTTTGCCACTAGTTCTCTTTTTCGAAAAAGGTACACGCCGTTTTTCCACACTTTGTATGCTTCGGTTTGGAATGGTTTCAAAAATGTGTAGTCTCTAGCTTCCCGTATCTCATATAAAGTCATATATCGCCATTTATTTTTTAACTTATTTTTAATAAATTTCAGAATAAAGCTCGAAGAATGTATTCGCAAACAAGAAATACAACTATCGGGACTACGAGAAGAAAGAGATAATCTTAGTCGACTCTGTGAAGAGTTGAAAATGGATATTCGTCTTAAAGAGGATAAAGTGGAGGGAATTAATAATGAATTGCAGGATGCACTGAGAAAAACAAAAGAAGGTATTTTTGAATATTTGTACCCCTATATGCTGGTTAAATACAATAGTACGAGGAGGACCCGTGCGCATCTTGCGCAACCAATATAAAAGCCTCTTATCAAATATCAACAAAAATCAGCTGTTCTATCAATAAATTAAAACTTGCAGCTTGCGGTGCCATCTAACGTTTGATAGCAACTGCCAGTAATGCAGTGCAAATATTCACAATAGTACAAATAGATTTCTTTGTGTGTTCACAATCGTTTATTTTTAACAAATTATTTTAATAAAATATAGCTAAACAAAAGCACTACGACCAAAATTGCCCAAAACTTTATTTATAGATTTGGATTCCAAATAAGAGCGAAAAGGGGACCCGTACATAGAAACAGGAAATAGAAATAATATATATGATACGTTGCATCTGATCTTACAAATGAGATTTTTCATACCGGGCGTCGGAATGGGTGTGGTATTGAGAGTGGTAGGGTTACTGTTAGTAGCAGTAGAAGTGATCGGCAAATTGGTATATTCTTCCTTCTGAGCCAGGTGGGAACTTCACCTTTAACTCCTGTCACGTTTAGTGCGCCCGTTTGTCCAAGATTGACCTATACGCTGACGACGACCGTATGAAGCCACATAACGAGTTTCACCTTTTTTTTTTTCTCGGACGTTGTGGCAGCGCACTGCCCTCAAGTGGCCTCAAGGCTAATCCTGTTTTTGGTTTTTTTTTAATTCATACATACTTTTTTTTTCTTTTTTTTTTTATGTATCCTAATTCTTATTAATGTGTTATTTATAATTTTTTTGTTACCGAGTCTTTGAGGCAGTGGCTTCTTAAGCGCCGAGATCTAAAACCGCTCAGCTACAGAGAAACTCATCAGCTGAGAAATATAGATTCACAAAATACAATAGACTAAAAGTAAATATAATTTTTTAATTATTAAGAGAAGATAGAACCGTATTTTTTATGGCAAAGAGCGAGTCCGAAACATCAATTATTCTCGAGTGAGAGTTATAATCTTCACACAAACATAAAAAAGGTTCGTGTAGTTGGAAATTGCTTCTGCATTGTTTAAGAATTATAGGTTTATAATGCCTTGAAACTCGGCATGGAACATTCAAGTTTACTTCGTTCAAAAGAAATGGGCTTGAAATCGATCCATTTAAAAGTCTAGCCATAAATAGTACACCTAGCATTTCTCTACGACTTGCAAGTGTAGGAAGATTTATTAGTTTTAATCGATTAGTGTAAGGAGGAATATTATACGGAGAGTCCCATTGAAGATTTCTCAAGGCGAAAAGTAAAAACTGCTTTTGAATTGATTCTAGTCTATCCACATGAACTTGATAACGCGGATTCCAAATTATCGATCCATATTCTAATATCGGCCTCACCAATGATGTAAAAAGGGTTTTTGTAACGTAAGGATCACTAAACTCTTTTGCCCATCTTTTCACAAATGCTAAAACTCCTCTCGCTTTATTGACTGTGGCATTAATATGAGGGTTGAAACTAAGTTTGCAATTCATTGTAACTCCCAAATCGACAAAAACATCAACGCTTTCCAGAGTTTGGCCGTTAATTGTGTAGGAAGCTGGCTGTATGTTCCCACGTGAAAAACACATGGATTTACATTTTTTCTATGTTGAGAGGCATAAAATTCGCATTACACCAAGTAACTAAACGATTTAAATCCGCCTGGAGTACAGAACGTTCTTCAACCGACGCGTATGACTTAAAAAGTTTTACGTCGTCGGCATACATTAAAATTTTAGAATATTTTATAGTTGTGGAAACGTCGTTTATAAAGATCAAAAACAAAATAGGACCGAGATGGCTGCCCTGAGGCACACCGGAGGGAACATCGATGATTATCGAACAAGGGTTTTTAAAAATGACTCTTTGAGTTCTACCGCAAAGATAGGAGGAGATCCAGCGAGTTAGGCCAGGTTGAAAACCAAGCAATTCGAGTATATAAACAAGTAATGAGTGGCGTACTTTGTCGAATGCTTTGCTGAAATCAGTGTATATAACGTCGGTATGATGATTGTTTCTAAACCCATTAAAGACGTGAGTTGTAAATTCAAGCAAATTGGTTATGGTTGATTTGGCTCTACAAAAGCCATGCTGAGAACTATCTATCAATGTAGAAATCGAAAATGTAAGGTGATTAGTAACGATTGCTTCGAAAAGCTTAGGGATAGCGGAGAGCTTTGCTATTCCACGATAGTTTTCAATAGACGACTTGCTTCCTTTTTTATGGAGTGGGATAAGAAAAGATTCCTTCCAAGCCGTCGGGAAAATGCCATTTTTTAAAGAGAGGTTAAACAGATCAGTAAGGGGCTGGTAAATGTATTCCGCACATTTTTTAAGAAAACATGTTGGGATCAAATCGGGAAGGATTCTTTTATGGTCTTTAGATGTAGTAGAACATCTTCAGGCAGCAAATGTGGGGCATATATTGAGTTATTAGAATGGAGCTCATACGGATAATTTGTAGGTGATGAATCAACCACAGCAGAGTAATTAGAGTGAAAAAATTGAGCGAAGAAGTTTGCAATCTCTTGATCGTCGCTGGAAATGCTATTTCTAAACTTCATGGCAGAAGGAAGCCCGTTAGTTCTGCGTTTAGAATTTACGAAATCATAAAAAGACTTCGGGTGGCAAATAATGTTTCTTTTAATTTTACATATGTAAGCTTTATAACACTTTTTATTAAGTTCAAAATACTTATGACGGAAAATAGCGTACTGTGCATAATGAGAATGTAAACCGGTTCTCTTATATAATTTGAATAAACGTGATTTCTTATTTTTTAAAGCTTTTAAATCTTTAGTAAACCAAGCTTGCACTGGTTCAATGTACGAGCATGTGCGTTTGGGCACATGTTTTTCAAATAAAGTATAAATGGTTTTATTAAAATGTAAAACGTTTTCCTCTACATCCTCTTTATATCGAGGCCACGTTATCTCAGAAAGCTCTTTATTTAAATTGTTGAAATTAGTTTTGGAAAAATTAAAGCACCTGGTAGAGACACGTGTTTTGTTAGTGCAGCCGACTTCGTTGCTTATGATTTCGTAAGTTATCTCAAGAGAAGGATGGTAAACGTCTTCTGGCAAAACAAGAGGTTCACACCGATTTATAGAGAATTTAGATATGTCGTCAACAAATGCTAAGTCTAAGAATTTTCCATACTTATTTGGAAAGAAGTTGATCTGATTAAGGCAAAGATCAGTAATTTCATCCAAAAAGTCATTGTTATGCATCTTGGATGATACGGGGACAATATTGTGATCAACGGTATTCCAAGATATATTTGGCAGGTTAAAGTCGCCTAAAACAATCATTGAGTCCGTGGTCTTTATCATCGAGTTGACTGATTGTAACAGTGAAATATGGTGCATATACACTGATAGATCAGAAGACGGTGGAATATAGCAAACGGCTAAGTAAATATGACCCCGGCCTAGTAAGATTCGGATGCATTTAAACTCGATGGAATAAACTTCGGCTAAATTAACATCTTCAGATGGAATTGAAGAATGTACAGCTAGCAAGACACCACCTCCGGTCCTATTTAAGCGATCATTTCTATAGGTCTGATACTCACCGCAAAAAAATTCGGAATTTAAAACATTGGGTTTCAGCCATGTTTCGGTAAAAGCAATAATATTATAGTTACAGTGAATGGTTTTCAAATATAAGTCAATTAATTTAGTATTTAAGCCTCTAACGTTTTGATAGTAAATGCTTAAGCAAGATGTTAAATTAAGTTTTTTGGATCGGAACTTTGAGGAGGAATTTTTGCTACATTTTGAGTAATCTCAATAGTCTTATGCACAAATTCCCGAACAAAAGCCCCTGGCGGCCAAAATGCGCTGTCCAAAAGTTTATCAAAATCTTTTGAGTAAACATCAATTCTAAATGAAGAAATGTTTCTTTCGTAATTAAATTTAAATTTTCTTAAAGTCATGCCGTCAGCCTTAATTTTCGAAGTGACATAACACTTGATATCCTCAACGCATGATGTAATAACGACAAGGTGGTCTATGTAGTGACAGCTCATTTTGAAAACTCCCATACAAAACGAAGGATGAGAGAAAGGGGAAGAAAAGAAGAGGCCCTTTTGTGAAGTCGTATTAAATTTAGTACTATTTTGTATCAAAGAAATAAGTACATTTTTTACATCTTTCATGAAAATTTTTTATATTCATATATGATACTGGCATGCTCTCCGAATAAACTTCTAGTTCTGCTATAAAAAGTTTCTTAGAGAATTCAGCAGCCCAAGCAGATTCCGTTCAAAGTTTGCATAAAACATGCAGGCCGGCCACTCAAAGATAGATTTCTATTCTTTCTTCATAGGCTTCTTGGACCTAGTTTTTTTTGAATTCGAGTGTATATGGCAAACTTGAAATATTTTGCATAGTTTGTGATCCGAAGGGCAAAATGAAGATTATGGTTAACTTAATAAAGACCACACTCCTCTCCTTATACTGCCTGCTATTCGACGTAGTATAGCTAGCTGGTCGTAAAAGAAGCAGCTACTTTGACAAGATCACTTTCGATATCTCGGATGTTTGTTAGGAGCGACGAGGTGCAATCTATAGCTTCAGGAAATGTTACAAATGGATTTAGGGGATTAGGATACTCACACGGTAGGCATACCTGTCGTACGCAGCGACTAAAATCACCAAACCTAGGGTTCAACGCGGTCATATCAAATCGTTCTCGAGAGGATCGGTTTATTACCTTAATGTAGCTAGTTTCCGGAGCATGCCGGATCAATATCCGTCTACATTCACGACTCTTAATTCATTAAGGGAAGAATAAAGTTGGGAATTAATATGCACGAGAAGCTGGTGAACCTGATCACGGATGGGTCCAGACTGAACGGCAGGGTTGGGGGTGGAGTATTCTGCCATTAGCTCGGTGTTAGCCGAAAATTGAAATGCCCGATCACCGCAGCGTCGTCCACGTTAGGCTGATCTCTTGGCCTGGGCGAACTGAGTGTCCGTCAGTGGAGATTTTGCAGGGCTGCTATAATTACTCATAAGCCTACAATACTTTTTGCCGTGTCGGTTTATCAGCATCAAATCGGTGGATACATTATAAGTCGCTAGTCGTATAACTCCATCCTATAATAACTACTAAGTAGCGAACCAGTGGAGGGGTGATATTCTGTCGACCCACAGATCCTAGGAGGTTGAGGTCGTATGTAGAAGTTCACTCACGGAGAAAACCTTATAATGGCCGTTCATGTGAGAATGACCAGATGTATACTTTTGGGATGCTTGGTGATGTAATAAAATAAAAATATCTTTGAGAACTTCTTATGGATTGCTTTGGCAGCTAGCAGCTTGCTGTACAAAGGTGTGATGATACACTTTACATGTCAAACTGCGTTAGGCGCTATGAGCATCTGCCACGTAAAGCCACACTCCATTGAAAACATAACAAGTTCCAGGAGATGCAACGTACCGATAAAGTAAATATGAACAATGAAAGTGGTCAAGCAAACCAACGCAGGTTTGGTTTCGGATTCGTGGTAGTAGAAAGAGGAGCGCGTGTAACGCACATATTAAAAAAGTCATGTCTGCCAACTTCAACGCCAGGGAAAAACGTATATTTGGCCGCAAATCCGGAAGGTTCAGCCCCAACAACAATACCTCTTGCAATGAATTGAGGCTAATCGACTTTGCCTGCGCCCGAGACATGTTTTATACTCCTGTCCTGCCTTTCGGTCGAAAAAATAAAAAAAGATTGCTATAGGTGGAAGACATGTTTGGATATTTGGATGTGCACAACTCAAATTGGCATCCAACTCGCGACAGCAAAAGGCAGATTACCTGGAAAAGGAAATGAGAAGACCAACTTGTAAAAAAATGTTTACAAAGTAAACTATCAAAATTATTTTAAACATTTTACCTTCATGTTTTAACGAAAATATCCAAATTTCTAAAATTTTGTTTAGTAAACAAAATAATTTTATCACGAATTTGAATGATAGAAAAGTCAGCACAAAATAGAATTGGAAAAAAAGTGATGCCTACTTTTGGAGGAAAACTGCTTTGTATGGTTTTTACTAAACTTTTTCCTCTGAATAAAAAAGTAGTTGTGTAAAGAGGCAAATTGAGTTTCAGAGTGGGAGTTCAAGATGGCGGATTAGAAAGAGAAGCTGCCTGCGTCCGTCACCTTGTAATTGCATCATGTCCTCAACGGAAGTGTCTTTGTCAAAGCGAGATACAAAAATCGATTTTTTGAGCGGGACTACAACCAGCTTCTTAGCCGGTGCTTCTGAATAAGAAGTCACAGATTGAGAAGTTACAGTTTCAGAAGTTACAGTTTGAGACTCTAAGGTTTTTTCCGCGGCCTTAGAAGTGGATGGAACCACAGCTTGCGGATTAGGGGAAGCCAAGTCTATGAGCTCCACTTGCGGAAGATTAATGTTCTGAGCAGGATTAAGATTCAAAGCGTTAGGTGAGTCTTCATAGTGTTTTTGTTTATTATCGCGGTTGTCTTTTTTTCTATTTAAACAATGCGGTAACTCATCCAAACACTTGAAGGATTTGAACAAGCTATCGTATTGATTAAACTTTTCCGTGATTATGGAAAACGTTCGGATTCGCTTTAAACTCCAGTTTTTGCTTAATACTCTTTAACCTGAGTTCGTTCGTTCACCAAAAAAAATGAAAATACTTTCTAAAAATTTAGCCCTCGCCCTTTTAATGTCATACGAGCCGAACCCGTGCGCTCTTGCGCAACCAATATAAAAGTCTCTTATCAAATATCAACAGAAATCAGCTGTTCTATCAATCAATTAAACTTACGGCTTCCGCTGCCATCTAGCGTATGGTAGCAACTGCCGGTAATGCAGTGAAAATATTCACAATAGTGCCATAGTACAAATAGATTTCTTTGTGTGCTCCCAATCGTTTATTTTGAACAAATTATTTTAATAAAATATAGCTAAACAAAAGCACTACGGCCAAAATTTCCCAGAGATCGCTAATAGCCCAAATCTCCATCTTTACAATCAAACATTTATTTATACATTTGGATTCCAAATAAGAGCGAAAAAGGAACCCGTACATAAAAACAGCAATTAGAAATAATATTGTAACGAATTTACTTGCAAATCCTCTTATTTGCAATCCTCTGCTAAGTTCGAATCACTAAACTGTTGAATAAATAACTCCAATATTGAATAATGGAAAAATGGCCTTTATTAAAGTACTTCACAATAACACTTATACTTTGCTACTCGCTGGCTTAATCAATAACTGATTGATTGCCCAACTCAAACTGAATTACATTTTACTCGCTTGTGCCGCTTTTATAGTTTACGCTGCATACATCTAGGCTCTTCTATTTCCAGAACTTACCAACTATTTCGAGTGTTTATAGTTCTTATATAGTTTCTACTTGTTTACATATTTCTACTTTTCAGCGTCTCTCAGATGTATGTAAGTTTGTAGTTTACAGTCTCTCGCACACACATAGGCGTATAAGTAAATGCATCTGTGTGTGACATCTCTCGGCTGCCTTATATATGTGTATACATGATTTGATTATTGACGTGAACATCGCTTAGCATCGCCTTAGTAATGGTATAGCTTAGGGATGCTAATATCCGTGACACTGCCCTCCACCTAAGTCTGATCGTCCCGATCAGACAAATCTCTCGATCTAAACGCTGCTAGCATCGCCAAATGTACCACTCTTCTACTCCGTGGTTTCTCAATGCTTTGTATGCGGTAGATGGTATCACTGATCTTCTTCACAACCTTGTACGGGCCTTCCCAACTGCACCGAAATTTGGATGGAACACCTTTCCGCCGGTGAGGGTTGTATAACAGTACCAAATCTCCCGCCAAGAAACCTTTCGAATTATTTTCCTTGTCGTACCTGTGTTTCATCTTACTACTCATTATCCTGGATCGTTCCCTCGCACTCTGTTGCTTGACCAATGAAGAACTACTTCGCAGAGCTTGCGCTGGACGGATTTCCTTTGCATAATCAGTATCGTTCCGACGCTTCACAACAGTAGTGTGCTTTGGCTTGAAACTACCCTTGCATTCTTTCTTCGTTTCAGTACGTCCGTTAGGGCTTTTCAATGCCAGTGTTTCTCTCACAGGTACCTTCGGTTTTGATTTGTTTGGCCCATTTGTTCCATCAACCTTTACCTTTGAATTTCGTGGCCTTCGTCGAGTCTTCTCCACCAGTACCCGATTACTGCTGAACCCTTTTTCCAAACTAAAGTTAAGTGGCACATCTTGGTTCTCATAACACATCACCCTTCTCTGCATATCGATCTTGATGTCATGGTCAACCAAGAAATCCACTCCCAATATAACTTCATCAACAATCTCCGCCACAACGAATTTGTGTAGAACCATGACTTTTCCAATTAATACCTCACATACCACTTCGCCTTGGACTTGATTATATTCGCCTGTTACCGTACGCAACCTTGCTCCAGGTAATGACTTTACTCTCCTGTAGACCAAATCAGATCGAATCAAGGAATGAGATGCCCCCGTATCTACAGTCAGTACACGTTCTTTACCATCCACATTCCCTCTGACGGTAAGACTGCTTGATTTCCTTCCAATTTGCGACACAGATATCACGGGACATTCAATAGCCGGTGCAAGTTTTCGTTCTTTACATTCGACACGCTCTTGCTCATTTCCGCCAGCTTTGCGTTTACGGCCACCCACATTGTTGGAACTATTAGGACCAAGATCGCAATGACGTGCAATGTGACCTGGGTTGCCGCATTTGAAACATTTAATAACTCTGGCATTCTTCTGTTGAGATCCCTTCAGTGCTTCCAAAATTGTGTCTACCCACTCTGGCCTTTCTACTTCCACACGATGAGCCTTATATGCTGGTTTACTTAATAGGGAGGCAGTTTCCTGAGTCAATGCATGTGATACCGTTTCAGCAAATGTCAGTTTTGGGTTCGCGTATGTAGCTCGCTTCGTTTCCACGTCTCGTATGCCATTTATAAAACTGGATTTTTACCCTCTCGGTGTATTCCACGGGTGCGTCCGCATTTGCGAGATGAGCCAACCTTTCAACATCTGAAGCAAACTCCTGCAATGTCTCATTTGCTTTTTGGTAGCGGTTTTGCAACTCAATTTGGAATATCTGTTTTCTATGCTCGCTTCCGTAACGTCTCTCTAAAGCGCTCATCAATGTTTCGTAATGGTTCCGCTCGTACTCTGGGATGGTCTGTAAGATTTCCGCGGCAGGCCCTTTCAGTGCCACGAACAGAGCTGCAACTTTATCTTCAGCATTCCATTGGTTCACTGCTGCGGTCTTCTCAAACTGTAGCTTAAAGACCTGAAAAGGAACAGAACCGTCAAAGGATGGTGTCTTTACCTTTGGATTACTCTCTGAAACAGCTGGGCGATTTAGTTGTAACTGCTCCATACGACCTTTTAAATCATTTACTTCTGCCTGAAATTGAGCCATTTTTGCATCCTGCACTTCCAGTTTTGATGATACCTGTTCCAAAATTTCTGCCGACATTTCAGATATACGTGCCTCTTGCGCTTCCAATTGAGATGTCATATATGTCTTTTGGTCTTCCAGTTGAGATGACACTTGCGACGTCATTTCTGAAATACGTGCCTCCTGTGATTCCAGTTGGGATGCCATATATGTCTTCTGTGACTCCAGTTGGGATGTTATATTTGTCTTTTGTTCTTCCAGTTGGGATGACATGTTGGTGGATATTTGTGATGACATTTCGGACATTTGTGCCGATATTGCAGCCAATATCATGTTCAAGTCTGTGTTTGTAACTGTCTGCGATGTTTCGTTTTTCTCTTCAATTTTTGTTGTTGTTTCGTCCCCATCAGGATAAAAGACAAACTCGTCCACATCAATTCCTTGCGACTCCATTACCTCTCGTAGCCGTGCTTGAAGTTCGATCTTATTGCCGGTTGTATTTAATCCACGGTTCTCCAACTCCTTTTTCAGTTGCTGGATCTTCAATTCAATGAACTTTGCCATGTCCAAGTTGTATTCCCAATCTTCGGAATTTATTCAACAATTCCTCTTCTGACACCAATTGTAACGAATTTACTTGCAAATCCTCATATTTGCAATCCTCTGCTAAGTTCGAATCACTAAACTGTTGAATAAATAACTCCAATATTGAATAATGGAAAAATGGCCTTTATTAAAGTACTTCACAATAACACTTATACTTTGCTACTCGCTGGCTTAATCAATAACTGATTGATTGCTCAACTCAAACTGAATTACATTTTACTCGCTTGTGCCGCTTTTATAGTTTACGCTGCATACATCTAGGCTCTTCTATTTCCAGAACTTACCAACTATTTCGAGTGTTTATAGTTCTTATATAGTTTCTACTTGTTTACATATTTCTACTTTTCAGCGTCTCTCAGATGTATGTGAGTTTGTAGTTTACAGTCTCTCGCACACACATAGGCGTATAAGTAAATGCATCTGTGTGTGACATCTCTCGGCTGCCTTATATATATGTATACATGATTTGATTATTGACGTGAACATCGCTTAGCATCGCCTTAGTGATGGTATAGCTTAGGGATGCTAATATCCGTGACAATATATATGATGATTACAATTAAAGTACAATTCCCATTACGATTGCATTTTAAGGTAATTGAGGATAACCGCAAAGAAATCTTACTGATTATTTTTTACATTACAAGTAATGAATTTTACAAATTAAAACATTAAACAAGTTATGCGCAAGTTCCCAGAAAGGAGTCTCAGCTGCTTATATTGGCTCTCGTCGCCTGCATTCGACTCTATAGCAAAAACCGGGGGCTATCTCCCAAAGTGGTCTACTGGAAATTTAATATTGTCTCCTATGCTTCCTTAGTTTGGTGGCCAACCGCTCTAAGAATAGCAATTACAAAATTTAGCAAACTACATTGAATAATTTCTATAAGCATAACGAGTGCGTTAAGAACGTTCCCTTGTGATCCTTTTCGTGCCTTCCCTTCCCTATTCTAATAGAGAAAGAGGCAACACTTGGTGAGCTAAAGAACGGAAACTTGACAGAATAAGAATGTAATAAAAAATGCATAGAAAATCCCGTATTCCAACTAAGTGATGTAATGGCATCCACGCTCTGAATCTGTGGACAAAACTTTGATCTTGATTCGGAGGTCCGGTTCAAGGATGGAATACAATTTGTTGACAGAAAAATGGGAGCTGACATCTTCAAGAAAATGATAGCAATGGAATGATACCCCACTATTTTTCAGGCAGAAATCCATGCAATAGAAGTATCCTCATTATGTCAGACAGCCAGGCAGCCTTACGATCCTTGCAGTATTACGCACTTACTTTTAAGCTAGTGGATGGCTGCATTGGTGTCCTAAATTATATGGGGGCCAAAAAAAGACTATCTAGCCAAGCAGGGTGCTTTAGCAGCATATTATGGTCCAGAGCCCTTCTGTGGACTCACAAGGGCACACACTAGGGAAACCATAAGTAAAGGATAAACAAAACAGTTCAGACAACACTGGATTGAATGCCCAGCGCAAAGGCAGGCCAACTTGTTTATACTCCCAGCAACGTCAGTATCAAAAAAACTCATTTATCTAAGAGAGAGGACCTGTGACCACTCACTGGAACTATAGAGGGCACTTTTGTCTACGATATCACCTTAGTAACTTAAATCTGCTGCTTTTGTTAGATGGAGGATGAAACGCCGGTTCAACACTCTGCGCATGCGTCGTCTTGGTAAGGCAGAGACTAAAATAATAATAATAATAATAATAACAATAAAAATAACGAGCCTGACCCGTGCGCATCTTGCCCAACCAATATAAAAGTCTCTTATCAAATATCAACAGAAATCAGCTGTTCTATTAACTCAGAGCTTACGCTGCCATCTAGCGTATAATAGCAACTGCCGCCAATCATTACAGCTTGCGCTACCATCTAGCGTAATGCAGTGCAAATATTCACAATAGTGCCATAGTACAAATAGATTGCTCACAATCGTTTATTTTTAACAAATTATTTTAATAAAATATAGCTAAACAAAAGCACTACGACCAAAATTGTTCAAAGCTCGCTAATAGCCGAAATCTCCATCTTTACAACCAAAACTTTTTTATAGATTTCGATTCCAAATAAGAGCGAAAAAGGGACGCATACGTAAAAACAGCAATTAGAAATAATATATATGATAATAATAATAATAATAATAATAGTAATGGTAAAAATCAATATAATAATAAAACCTTTAAATATTGTTTAGAGCTGATGGGAAGCAGTTACCCCGAGTGCAGCTCGTACCGATCTCGGGTATTTGGGTCAGGGTTCGGGAGATAATGAATAAGGAATAGCGGGTCAATTTTAAAATTTTAAATATAATTCTTTGCCATCTTAAGAAAGTGGGTAGTCTCTAAACGCTTCGAATGATTTTTTAAGCATGTCCATTAGACTGGGTTAGAAAAAAAAATTCATCCCCAAATTTCGAGCTTATGTCGAGAGGGTCAGGGACATTTTTTTCATCATTGCAAATACAGCCGAAATAGATTTTTAATTATTTTTTGACATCCGATTTTTAAAAGTGATATATCATAAATTTTTTTAAGCAGCCGTTTTTACGTACTTTTGTCCACCTTCAGAGAGACAGTCTCAACATAAGTTCAAAATTTAGGGTCAAGATTAAATAAATCAAACCCTTTTTGCGTGTCTTTTGAGATCTCATGAAAATCTTAATATATATAAATTTCGTGTCACATTGTTTGTCCGCGATGGACTCCTAAGCTACTCAACCGATTTCAATCAAATTTGCACACCGTGTGCAGTTTCATCAACTTGAAAGATAGGATAGCGTTCCTGTGAAGTTTCTTTCCGGGAAGTGGACCAAGGCTCTATTGGAACAAATTATATACACGGTTCGATTAGCCTGAAATTCGGTATATAGGTAGCTTTTTGCCTAGATTAGTATTTACGATACCTTTTTTTCGGGAAGAGGACCAGGGACCGATCTTTTCGATCAAATTCTGTTCTTGGTTCGATTTACCTGAAATTGGGCATATACCTAGATTAGTATTTATGACAGTTTTTTTCGGAAAATGGAGCAGGTACTGACAGGGTCTGGGACTTAGACTGGGACTTGGGGGTAGGACTGGGACAGGGAAAAAGGGATGAAGAAGAAATAGAGAGAAGAAAAAGAGGGAAGGAAAGAAGAAAGAGATAAAGTTAGACGAAGATAGATATGTAGATAGAGCGGAAAAGAAGTGAGGGAAAAGAGGGAGAGGGAGAAAGAGACGCAGAAATAGAGAAAGGCATAGGAAAGAGTGTATAAAAAAAGAGTGAATAAAAATATAAGGAAAATGGAGAGAGGGGAAGGGAGAGTTAGTGGTAAAACCTGCTTAAAAGTTATGCAGATAGACCAAAGCTAGGGTAGAGCAACGTCTGCCGGTTTTATATAAGAAATAGACTTAGCGCCGACCAATTTAAACTCTTATTTGCGGTTTGATTCAAATCCAAAGCTTAAACCTGCATCATGCCAAGTTAAAGCTTCAGCTTCTTAGGTTTGGGTACTACGGCGTGTACGAAATCTATAAAATATAATCTTATAAAATAAAGTCGCTAAATGCCATGTATGCACATAACTTCACACAGAATGCTCCGATTTTAAAACGGGTTTTTGCATTTGAAAGCTTAGCTACGTGAGATGGTACAGTTAATATAATTTGAAGATATATATCATAGGGGCGTGGCAAATTGCCAAAATGCAGTAAAAAATCATAAAATTTTTGTTTACACAGCTATAACTCATAAACGGATAGATGGATTTAAAAAATTCTACTTTTCAGTAAAACTTTGAAATATTTACCTTCGATCTGCATCAAAAAAATACTTGATTCCTTTCTGATATCAGCCAAATTGTTTAAACAAAAGTAACATTTTTACCAAAAAATGTGTTTGTGTGGTTGTTCGCTGTGAACTGTGTGCGCTAATTGCTTTTGAGTGAGGCATGATGCGACACATACAAACGCACATATATATATAGCATTCGCTGCGTTATTTAACTTCGGGCGTATGTTTATAGGTATGTATGGATGTACATCACAATATAGTATAAAACAAAGTCGCCTTTTCTGTCCCTATGTCCCTTTGAATGCTTAAACCTTTAAAAATACGCAACGGATTTTGATGCGCTTTTTTTTAATAGATAAAGACTGATTGAAGAGGAAGGAACGGATAAACATATTTGGCTGAAAATTGGTTGAGGGGTAGCTTAGAACCAGGAAACAGACATATGCTAATTTTTATCCCGTTCTGGCTAGGGTCTTGAGATCAAAACGTGGACCTTGGTAATCCTGGGATATGTTTGTACAATATGGGTATCAAATGGAAGCTGTTTATGAGTAATTTGATACGGGGTATTTTTCGTACCCGCGGGTAACTAAGGTCTCGAGATATAAGCGAAAACGTGGACGCGGGTACCCCTAGAATGTGTTTATACAATATGGATAGTAAATGAAAGCTGTTGATGAGTGCTTTAGTACAGGGTAGTTTTCATACCTATTTGTGAATGGTCTCGAGATATAGGCCAAAACGTGGATTACGGTAACACTAGGATGTGTTTTACATTATGGTTATCAAATTGAAGCTGTTTATGAGTGCTTTAGTACACAGTAATTTTTATACCGCTGGGTGACTAGGGTCTCAAGATATAGGCCAAAACCTGGACCCGGATACCCCTAGAATGTGTGTGTAATAGGAATGTAAAATTGGAAGCTGTTGCTGATAGCTTTAAAGTAATTTTCATTGTGATATTCGATTTAGTCGCATCAACCTGGCAAAACTGATAAATATGCATGCGAAGCCGAAATAAAGACATGAATTAATAATACCCACATAACTATTTACATACGTCCTATTCGATTTGTCTGGCAATAAGGGATGAAGAAGAATGGAAAAAACTTTAGAGTAGAGAAAAGATGGAAGGAGACTGAGAAAGAGATAGAGTGAGACGAATATAGAGATATATGAAGGGAAAAAACGGAGGGAGGCGTGAATAAAAGGATTAAGAAAAAGTGGGGGGGGGGGGGGGAGGGGAGGGCAGAGTTAGACGGAAAACAGCTTATTAAAATTTATTTAGATAGACCAAATTTAGGGCAGAACAACGCCTGACGGGTCTGCTAGTATGTGTATATTTTAAATGCCCTTCATGAATACCGCATGTTGGCATAATTGTCTAACCAAATATTCCCTACTATATCCCTGGTAAACCACTCATTTTCTCAAATTAACTACTTATCCAACATGCCGTCACAAACTTTAGTAGGCTTTGTTTGTTGTCTCGGACATCGACAAAGGAAGTGATAAATCTCTCTTTTTACTCCGCAATTTGATATCTTCTGCAAAGGGAGCTTGTTGGTTTACGGCATAGACGAGCATCAATGCTAGTTTCTTTAGTTTGAGAACGAAAACCGTGTGAGAATATTAATAAGTTTAAAGAAAAATTATTTTTATACTGTAATTTGTAATGAAATTTTCTTTTTTAATTTAGACTAGGACTTAAAGACCGTGAATAAATACAAAATAAAATAAATAAATAATCACAACAAGGCCATGAGGCTTCGCAATTGTCTCAGTCTTAAATTTACTTAAGAAATTTGCAATTTTCCGCAGATCAAGGTCACATTATGTTCGATATTCCTTGAAATTACTCATACAGCGGTTGCGAAATTCCACATGTTGTAAATTGACTTTCTAAATATCTTCAAATATAACGATCCTTCACTGAAAGAAAAATACTGGTAGAATCAACCGAAATATGGGTCAATTCAACCGAAATTTCTGTAAATTTTTATCCATCGCAACAAGATGTTGAATCAACTGCGCACAATTCGTTGATTCGTAATTGACCGTTTAATAGTCAAATGAACAAAAAAAAGTTGTTGCGACAGCTTTGTATGAAAGTACCTATTGTAACGAATTTACTTGCAATTCCCCTTATTTGCAATCTTCTGCTGAGTTCGAATCACTAAACTGTTGAATAAATAACTCCAATATTTAATAATGCAAATTGGCCTTTATTAAAGTACTTCACAATAACACTCAAACTTTGCAACGAATAGCTTGCTTAATAACCAAACTGATTGATAGCTCAAATGAAACTCTACTATTCAAAATAATACTGCTCTTGCTCGCTAGATAGCGTCTTAATCGAAATCTCAAATCAAACTGAATTCCAGCGCCTCTACAATTGCCGCCTTTTATACTCTCGGATTTCAACGTTCGCATCTTCTAGGCGCTTCCAGAATCTACTAGTCCAGCAGCTCTCAAACTTCTCAGCTGTAACTACAATTGCATGATTTTATAGTTTTTCTCATTGCATACTTTCAGGAGTATCTCAGATATATGCATGTGTTTGTGTATTGACTCTCCGCTGTACATGGTACATATCTGTAGACGCAATTATTGTTTCGTTTATGTAGATACATAATGATTGATCTATGGATGTGAATTCACGTCACTGCTTAGCATCGGCTTAGAGACGATAGCATCACCCCTTAGTTTTGCTAATATTCGTAACACTATGTTGCCATATAAATAACTAAATGTTAGGCGCGATTACAACCAAAGAGATTTTAGGCCGAACTTCTCTTCCAATTTGCGTCGTGCTCCTTTTTAATTTTTCTTACAAATTGGCGGGACGGGACCGACTTGTTTTATGCCGACTCCGAACGGCATCTGCAAGGCATATGAGTTTTAACTGAGAGCATTTCATGGCAGAAATACACCCGGAGCGCTTGCCAAACACTGCCGAGGGGCGACCCCGCTTAGAAAAATTTTCTTCTAATTGAAAAACCTTATTTCTAAAATTCTGATGTTGCTTTGCCCGGGTTGTGAACACAGGGTGTGGTAGGCGGAGCACGCTACCATCACACCACGGCGGCCGCCATATAAATACGTAAATATGTGAATACATAAATACGCATGCTTGCTACATATACATACATATGAATATAGAAATGAAAATAGTAGTCACAAAACTGATACTCAATTCTTTCGGTTGCAGCCATGGCGCAACGATACAAGGTGGCAGCATGGAACAGCTGATTATAAACTTTTTTTATTTGATTTGATACATCAACTTCCGGCGCAGTACGATTTTGACATTTGTCCATCGAATTTACAAAAACAAAGTACATGGAATTTTAATTTATGTTTGTAGGTATGTCACCATGCTGCCACCTTGTATCATTCCGCTATGGTTGCAGCTCAGCTCGTTCTCAATTTCTTCTCTCGCATGTAGAGTTGCCACACTTGATTGTTTCGAACAAAAATGTAGTATAAATGTTTGACGTAACATTTTAAAAATACAACTTGTAAGTTATAGAAAAGTAAAGAATCAAATCGCAGGAAGGTAATTCACCACTGGAATAACTTTACATGTAATCCGGCAAGTTTAATTTTCGTAACACTTTAAGTTGAAACGATTCCCAAACAAGTCAAACTTTTATTTTGTCGGAAACATCAACATTAAAAAAGGATGTTTTTTATTATTAGATTCGTTCGCGTGAGTGAAAATTCATAAAAACTTGAACAAAATGTTACTAATTTTGGATAAATCTTGTTCGTTCAAGCAAAACTTTTGCAACAAGAGGGCGCAATTTTGTATTTCGCTTGGACGAGAAGTTGCAAAATTGTACCCGATAAATAGGTGTCCCGGTATCTCATAATTTTTTGCACAGTAAATTGAAAAAGGGTTTTTTCGATTTAACAAGTGGCACCATCGTCATAAGTACAAAGTAGAGAGCGCAGTGAGCGTAAAAATATCTTTGAAATTTGCTCATGTATTGACAGTTGATCGCCGTTGAAATGTAAGATCAGTTGTGTTAAAGAAAAATCGGTTAGATTGATTAGGAATCTGTCAATTTTACAAAATTTTTTTAACGTAAGAGCGAAAATTTCTCTTCTGTTGAAATGACTAAACTAATTTGTTCGCTTGACAAAGAACTCGGTCGAATTAACCATAATTCGATCAATTTCACCGAATCTCCGTTAAGTCAAGAACAACAGAACCGATTTGTTGATTTTACTAGCACCATTTCTTTTAGTGTTATCCGATATAGAAAACTCTTTTATCATAATTATTATAACCTAATAGAGCCTAAAGCTTCGTTCAAACTTTGAGACCCCTGAGTTATCGGAAGTGCCTTAAAACTCGAAAGCGAAATTTCCAAGTTCAAAGACTTTTTAGAATTTTCACGATCCTTAGACCACCTCACGTTAAATTTTCACCGGGTTCCGATGTGCGTTTCAAGTTTCAAGGCTCTAGCTTTTCGGGAAGCTGCTTAAAAATGGTTTGCAAAAGTCTCCAATTTTGTATGGAAATTGGCGGAAAAACATCAAACGAAACTAATATAAACGAAGCAAAAATCGTACTGCGTCCCGATGGTATAATTTTAGAGTCATGTAGGGACTTATTCCGGAACCTTTTTGAGATCATTTCTGCACAGTTTGCAAGATCCTTTTGGAAAAGTGTTAAGAACGTTTCGGAAATATTTTGATATCGTTATGGAAACATCTTGGGATCATTAAGGCGCCATTTCCGGGGCCATTTTGAGATGATTTCTAGACAGTCATTTCGCGATTATTTCGAGACTATTTTGAGACCGTTATGGAAACATCTTTGGGATCATTCCGGCTTCATTTCAAGATCACTTCGGGCCTACTTTGGAATCATTTTGGTAATGTGCGGAAATATTCAATCATGAAAAATTATCGAGCAGTTATTATTATCGCCTTGTTATCTGCTTGTTATTGGTTTGTTATCGGATTGAGCTGTCGGTTTATTATTGGCGAATTATCGACGTGTTGTCCGTTTATTTTCGAAAACTTATTATATTGATTTGTTATCGAAAAATTATAGATTTAATCGATTTTTTATTGAAAAGAAAATGCACACACATTGATTTGTTATCGAAAAATTATCGACACTTTATCGAAAAATTAATGAAAAGTTATAAATTTTTTATCGAATGCATATTAAATTAAAGACAGTAAAGCAAAAAGTTGTTGAGTTTCGATTTGCTATCGGAAAAATACAAAAAATTTTAATAAAAATTCGAGTTTGTGAGATTCAGCACAGTTTTCAGTACTCATGACTCTCCTCACACTTACTTACATAGTTATATACTTATTGCGCTTTAATTACAGGTGAAGCTTATATAGAAAGCTTACGCAACGAACTCACTGATTGTAGGCGTCAATTGGCTGACAGTAATATTGAAAAGGATAAATATTCGAATAGTAATAAAGAGTTACGAGATCATGTTAAGCATGTTGAGGGCGCTAAGCGTGAGCAGGCAAGAGCAATCGAAGAAGCTTTACAGAAAATAAACGCACTACAGGAATCAAAAAGCGCACTCGAAAATGAACGCACACGACTAACGACGATATTGAAAGAGACCGAAAATAATATGAGTAAAACAATGCAAGAATTGAATGTCACCAAAAATACACTGCAAAAAACCCAAATAGACTTTGCACAAAAGGACGAGGGTGGGAAAGATTTACAAAACAAATTCGCTGCTGAGACAGAAGCAAAAGAGCGGAGTCAACAAGAATTGGCACAAATAAAAAAACAGGTAAATAATAATTAATACAACTTACTTTTTTGTACCACCTTTGAAGTAGTTGTAGAGATATCCAACGTCTTTAGCGCAGCTGGACCGACACTGCAGACGAATAAGCGTCTGCCTCTCCACCTATTTGCACCATAGTCCTATCAGCACCATAGTCACTTGATTGAAGCGTACTACTATCTTGAACATATACCCCAGTACCTGCTCCAGTTGTTGTGCCGTCAGTAAGGATTAGCCTATATTGTGCTTGGTGGAACTCTAAATTATAGAATCGCTTTAGTAAAGAAAATGTGAACATGGAATAGTTTGTCATTGAAAATACACGGGTTTATATTGCAGATGGCCATAAAAGTCTCCCCACGTATAAAGACCGAAAGCATTGCAATCAGAGTATCATCAGATATATTTAGTTTGCGAGTATATCTGAATTGCGTAAGTGGAAATTCAACATTCTAGAATTAACAGATAGCCCGTTGTCACTACAACAAATGTTTATCATATTAAGGGTCGTTTGCGCTTTCCTGTACCTTCCGCAAAAAAAGTGCATCTAATAAGGCAAGCCACATCGTTCTCTTAAGCTTGAGAATGTGCAACTTCTCGACCTTTTAAATAAAAAAATTAATATAAGGCGCGATAACCTCCGAAGAGATCTAAGGCCGAGCTTCTCTTCCAATTTGCGTCGTGCTCCTCTTGATTTTCCCTACATGTTTTATGCCGACTCCGAACGGCATCTGCAAGGCAGATGAGTTTTCACTGAGAGCTTTTCATGGCAGAAATACACCCGGAGCGCTTGCCAAACACTGCCAAGAGGCGACCCTGCTTAGAAAAATTTTCTTCTAATTGAAAACATTATTTCTAAAATTTTGATGTTGCTTTGCCGGAGTGCGAACCCAGGGCATACGGTGTGGTAGGCGGAGCACGCTACCATCACACCACGGTGGCCAACCTTTTAGGAGTCAACAAAATGAAGTGAACCACCCAGCACAAGAATAACGGAGAAACCACGCCACCTTTGGGACACCCCTTAGGAGGCTTTCCGTCTGCGGGACGTTCATTATGCTGTTCTCCGATCCATTTCCCTCCTAAGTGATAAGGTAGGCGGAGCACGCTACTACCACACCACGGCAGCCGCCTTTATGCTTATCGTCTTTTATATGGTGATGTTTGTGTGAATTCCTTTTCGCGGTTTTTTCCAAGATTTGACGCATAATGAGCATCTGGTCGATTTTACTAAATCTGAAGGCCTGTAGCCGCACTGATAAGGTCCAATCAGCCGATTTAGGGGGGCTTCAGACTTTCGCACCCTTTAAGGAACCTTAAATGCGCACACAATGAAACTTCTCCTAATGGACTGTGGCTGATTGACATTGCCAGTGCTCGAAACAGATACATCAAGCTACATGGCCGTCTCCTGATCGAAATACTCGCAATCAGATCGATCACGTTGTGATAGACGGACGGCATGCCTCCAGTGTTTTAGATCCGAGGACCTAACATCGACTCGGACCATTATCTCGTTGCAGCCAAAATACGCACCCGCCTCAACGCGGCTAAAACCAAGGAACAAAAAACCACAAGGAAAGCTAGACGTCGAAAAGCTTCAATCACAACAGACTGCCAATGATTTCGCAACTCGACTCTCACGTCTGCTCTCTGAGAGCACAACTCATCCTGAAGGAATACAGGAGCAGTGGGAGCATATCTCCAAAGCACTTCGTACTGCCGCCGAGGAAAATATTGGTTACCGGCGGCCACGAAAAAACAACTGATACGATGAAGATTGCCGCGTTGCAACCGAAAGAAAAGACGCTGCCTACAGGGCTACGTTAAAAGCGAGCGCGACAAGAGGAGTGTGTGAACGCTATCGTGAGTTGAAAAGGGAAGCGAGACGCCTTTTCAGGAAGAAAAAAGCAGAAAGGCGTGAGTGCGAGGAGCTTGAGCTGCTAGCCACCAGGAATAACGCCCGAACATTTTACCAAAAAATACGACGACAGACGGAAGGTTTTAAGACCGGGGCAAACTCCTGTAAGAATAAAAACGGCGACCTTGTAACTGATGTCCAGAGAGTGCTTAGATTATGGAGGGAATACTTCTCTGCTCTCCTAAATGGAGGCAGCAATTCACCGCGCAGAGATGAAGAACCCGATCCCGCAATCGATGATGATGGAATATATGTCCCCCCGCCCGATTATGACGAAGTTAGAATAGCAATAACCAGACTGAAAAACAACAAGGCCGTGGGCACGGATGGATTGCCTGCGGAGCTATTCAAGTACGGTGGTGAGGAGTTGGTAAGGCGCATGCAGCAGCTTCTTAGCAAAATATGGGCAGACGAGTGCATGCCCGACGGTTGGAATCTAAGTGTTCTTTGCCCAGTCCACAAGAAGGGGGATACTGCAAAATGCACCAACTGTCGTGGAATCAGCCTTCTTAATATCGCATATAAGATCCTTTCAAGTGTATTGTGCGAAAGATTGAAGCCCACCGTGAACCGGCTGATTGGACCTTATCAGTGCGGCTTCAGACCTGGTAAATCTACCATCAACCAGCTTTTCACAATGCGCCAAATCTTGGAAAAAAAAACGTGAAAAGAGAATCGACACACATCACCTCTTCGTCGTCTGTAAAGCCGCCTTCGACAGCATGAAAGGTACTGCCTATATGGCACTATGTCTGAATTTGGTTTCCCCGCAAAACTTATACGGCTGTGCAAAATGACGTTGAGCAACACCATCAGCTCAGTCAGAATTGGGAAGGACCTGTCCGAGCCGTTCGAAACTAAACGAGGTTTCAGACAGGGTGACCCCCTATCGTGCGATTTCTTTAATTTGATGCTGGAGAAAATGATACTAGCTGCAGTACTTAACCGCACTGGAACAATATTGATATCATCGGCCTAAACACCCGCGCTGTTAGTTCTGCTTACTCCAAACTGGAAAAAGAAGCGGTAACGATGGGTTTGATGGTGAATCAAATTGCCAATAAATGCTACTTTGGACTAGGTATGCAATTGAAAAGTAAAGTCCTCTCTCGGCGAACGAAAATCATACTCTTCATGTCACTTATCGTACACGTCCTGCTATATGGGGCAGAAGCATGGACCACGACAACAGCAGATGAAGCGGCTTTGGGAGTGTTCGAGAGAAAAGTTCTTCGAAAGATTTATGGACCTCTACGCGTTGGCGATGGCGAGTACCGAAGAAGATTTAATGATGAGCTGTACGAGCTATACGCAGACATCAACATAGTCCAGCGAATTAAAACGCAGCGGCTGCGCTGGCTAGGCCATGTTATGCGAATGAAAGATGATGCTCCGGCCAAGAAAGTGTTTCTGTCGGAACCCGCCTATGGAAGCAGAGGTAGAGGGCGGCCCCCACTCCGTTGGAAGGACCAGGTGGTAAACGATTTAAACTCCCTTGGTGTGGCCAATTGGCGCCGGTTGGAGGAGCGAAGGACCGACTGGCGCACCTTGTTGGACGGCCATAACCGTTTAGACGGTTAAGCGCCAATTAAGTAAGTAAGTAAATGCGATACTGAAGGCTGACTCCGCGATAGTTGTCGCAGTTTGCAGGATCCCCCTTCTAGTGGGCTGGGCAAAGAACAATTAAGACTCCAATCGTCGGGCATGCACTCGTCCGACCATATTTTGCATAGAAGTTGATACATAGGCCTAGGAAGGGAGGAAAATAATCTCTAAGTACTCTCTGCACATCATTTAACAGGTCGGCGTTTTCGTTTTTACAAGAGTTTGCCCCGGGCTTAAAATCTTCTGTCAGTCACCGAATTTCTAGTGGCTAGCAGCTCAAGCTTCTCGCAAAAAAATTCTTCCTGTAAATGCGTCTCGCTTCCCTTTTCAACTCGCGGTAGTGTTCATATACAGAGGTTGAACTTTAACCTCGAAAAACTTTCAAACTTGGCAACTGCGCACAATCTTAGATATGACTTATTTTGATTTGTTGATTTTCCGGCAGGGTGGATAAATGATGTATATTGGGACGATTTTCCGTCATCCAAATTTGACAAGGGATGACGGAAAATCGTTCCAATATACATACATCAGTTTAGACATCTTTTTTTGAGATCCCATAAGAAATTGTCATTTTGGTAGTATGTCTTTTTTTCAAGCACGGGTAAATTTCTATGGAAAAACGAAAATGGCAATGAGGTGTATCTCTTAGCATTACAAATAAGAGCTAAAATTATGACGTGACCAAAAGGGAAATATTTTATTTGGCCCACTCTAATACATTCACATATATATTGTAAAGAATTTGGGGAAATTCCGCTTATTCCAAACCTTCTGCTAACGTTCGAATCGCTAAACTATTGAATAAATAACTCCAATATTAAATACTTCAAAATGGTCTTTATTAGACTACTTCGAGTGTACTTCACAATAACTCTTCCTTAAAATCAAACTGCTTACTAATTACTCAGCTTGCGCTGCTTTTATAATCTCCGTTGATTCATTCGCATATTTCTACTAAGGTCTAGTAATTTCTCGAAGTCCATGCTTGGTTACCAGCCATGTACAGGTATACACTTGTAGTTTGTAACCATATGCGTGTGTATATGTGAGTACTATTTCGGCTGATGATTACATGTGTTTGTGCGTATCTCTCCGTTGCCTTGTATGTATGTGAGTAAATGATGATTGATTTGTTTACGTACACAGGAGTGGCAGCTTGCTTTCTTGTTGTTGTGCTTCACTTAGTGATGCTAATATTCGTCACAATATAAAATCAACATTTAAAGATGTACATTTTTTATGTTTATAGCTTGCCGATTTGGAAGAAAATCTATGCGAAACAAGAGCCGAACTTGGGCGTGCACGTTGTCAGTCGAATCAAGATGAGCATCGTTTCCATAATCGTGAGCAAGAGCTATTGGCGCGTATTGAAGAGGCACGCGGCCGTGAGAAACGTTTGGAGGATCAAAAGCACAATCTCGAAGTTTGTCTAACAGATGCCACACAACAAATACAAGAATTAAAGGCACGCCTGGGTGGTGCTGAGGGCCGTATACGCGCACTAGATGAACAACTGGCTTGTGTAGAGCTGCACAAGCGCGAGACTGAACATAAATTGAGCTCGGTCGCACATACACTAAGACGTATTGCCGGTATACAATCCGATGGTAGTGTAAATATTTCATATCGCTTAATTAGTCCCACCAGACGCTATAGCCCTATACGAAGTGGTGTAGTAACGGCCAGTTGTCACGATTACGATGCACGAAGTACATCACAATGTCCAGATGTACCAACTTGTGACTTGGATCCGGATTTAGTACGTAAGGGAGTACGTAATTTAATGCATCAAGTTGCACAAATCGAACGTGAAAAAGATGATATGAAAGTGCAATTTGCGGCAGCTAAAAAACAATTGCAAGATGCAGCAGAACAACAGTTACGTTGTGATGCCAAAGTTAGTAAATTGCAGCAAATGTTGCGTCATCTGCAGGAAGAAAAGAGTAATCTTGATACAGAGCGTAGTATGAAAGTTTCAGCTTTGAATGCTCTTGAAGATAAATTTAAGCAAAAATCCGACGAATGTCAGCAGATGCGTGAAAAGGTAACTCAGCTGGAGATGCAGTTAGCATCATGTAATGAGGATAATTCTCAAGTCGAGGTAAGTTGCGGTTTGTGTTTTTAAAAGTCTATTTTATGGTAAATGTTTTATTAGTAACAATTTTCTTACAACACAAGGATGTGGGTAGAAGGTCTTATCAAATCGTTCCCGAGACTGCCGGGCTGGTACCTTCTGGACCATAGCTCATCTACATCCGTAAAGGGTTTTATCAACATCGATGGCGCTCTCTAGTATCTTTAGCGGAGTGTCTTTATCACTACTAGCACAGTCTCTGCCAACCTTGAGTTTTTTTTTATGGAAGCAGGGCAAGGACGGCCTATAAATTTTGACGTGGTCATCTTGAAAATGGTAGCGGCCGACCATACCTGATTTATATTGTAATGAATTTAGGGAAATTCCGCTTATTCCAAACCTTCTGCTAACGTTCGAATCGCTAAACTGTTGAATAAATAACTCCAATATTCAATAATGCAAAATGGTCTTTATTAGACTGCTTTGAAAGTACTTCACAATAACACTTATACTTCACAACCAATAGCGTGCTTAAATCAAAACTGATTACTGACTACTCAGCTTGCGCTGTTTTTATACTCTCCATTGCTTCATGCGCATATTTCTACTAAAGTCTAGACGTTTCGCTTTCTAGAACTGATGTATCTCCTGCTTGGTAATTGAGCTACATATATGTATGCGTGTGTATGTATGAGTAACACTTCGGCTAATGATGACATGCCTTCGTGAAGTTTTTGACGGCTATCACAAGAAAATCATCAACATTAATTTGCTCTTCGCTGGGTAGGCCACTGAAGCCAATTGGGAGCGTCAACGGATACCAAGTCTACTCAAGCACCTCCTATCTCAATGTAGGTCTCTCCTTCTTCTGTTCCCCAATACGAGTGTCAATAGAAATACCTTCTTGGCCGCAGCTGCTTTGTTCGTTCACATAGGATGACTTTTCGACTTTAATTCAATGCTATATTTTCATATTTGCGTTAAAATCACACAGCTTGTCAATACCTCTTTCGATAACCGCCGACAGTATCACGGACAGGACCGTAAATTTTCGGGAGATTTTTTCTCTCTAACAACGAGCGTTCTATCAAGAAAATCTTGACAAGCAACTTGTTGGATTTGATTTTTTTCTTCGCCGAAAGGAATTTTCTTTTCAACTGTCTAACTGTCTAAGCCTAAAGTAGCCGTTATTGGCAAGAGTTATTCGCCGTCAATAACAAAAACAGGAATCGAGTTTCCATTTTTGTTACTTTGGCAAATGGTTAAAAGAAATTTTGGACCTGACGCTTGTCTCTACGAGGGACGTGGCGTACCGGGAAGTGAGTTACGTCCCAATAAAATCTCTTTTCCAGACGAGCTAACTTGGTACTAAATTGTAGTAAGCTGAAAGCACCCGTGCCAGGAGCTCGATAACGGCCAAAAATTTGAGCTGCCCGATCACTGACGCGTCTCCGCCGCTGCTACTGTGAGAATTTAGCACATACTCAGATTGCAAGACGCTAGGCTCTGTCACAGTGAAGCCGTGAGTTGTCAGGCATTGCTTAAAACCACTCACAGTGTCATCGATCTACTTTTTGATAAAAAAATACCTAGGTGCCAGGTCATAAGGATATCCATGGCAAATGCTGATCCCTTGGCGCGAGCAGAAAATAGCAAGGTGGTTCTAGCTTCCAGTAGAGACTTTGAAATTCCGCTTAGCTTTTGAACAGGTGAGCCTCGAGTCACCTAAATTGACGCTGGGGTTTCACCAACTCCTGCCAGGTGTCCAAGTGAATTCACTAGAAGCATTGACGGCGCAATTCATAGCTTCTCCAACCCAATTGTCAACCTCACCCATCTGTGGTGAATCCTCCTCGCGGCAGGAGGGGGTTGGATGACTTAGAAGATTCAGCGTGGTCATACTAAACCGTTCCCGAGATGGTCGGGCTAGTACCTTATTGATGTTTTTTTCCAGGAAGTACCAGATTAATATACGGAAATAGACCATCAACATCAATAAAACTAACCAAAACCTCCTTATTTCCACAAGAAAATTGTTTATTTGATAAGTTGTTGACTACAAGCGCTCGGTGGAACTATAAGTGTGCACAAAAGTTTATCTATCCCTGCTAATTGGAGTGTTAACAGGGCACAGCCGAATGGGAGTCTACGCGGTGCATCTTAATATCCTCATCGGCACCAACTTTGTTGGCTGTATTGAGGTTGCGGACTGTCCAGTCTGATTGGGTTCTTGATATTGATATATAAGAACTAGAGCGTTCGTATCCTACACCGGCCCCTCTTCTTTAAGGAAATATCCGCTTCAAAGCCTAATTAAAACTATAATATTGTAACGAATTTACGGAAATTCTGCTTATTTGAAACCTTCTGCTAACGTTCGAATCGCTAAACTATTGAATAAATCACTCCAATATTCAGTATTGCAAACTGGTCTTTATTTAGATAACTTTGGGAGTAGTACTTCACAATTATACTTCACACCCAATAGCGTGTTTATAAAAACTAATTCGTTATTACTCAGCTTGTGCTGCTTTTATACTCTCGGTTTCCTCGTTCACCCATTTCTCCTAAAGTCCAGTAATTTCGCGAACAGTTGTAGCTCATGCTTGGTTAGTTACCAGTTGTATAAATGTATATCTGTTAGAGCTGCAAAAGTGTCGATAAAATATCGATACATCGAGTACTAGGTTCATGGTGCGATTATTGATGTTTTTTCTAAATATCGAGTACTGTATTCCCATTTCTTATTCCTTTTTCTAGAGGCAGAATTACCAGCGTCTAAAACTTGGGTAAGACAAATAAAACATGTCAGATTTGTGTTTATTTTAGATGAATACCTAAATTCTTACAAAAGTTCAATGTGAAAAATACGTTATTTTTTCATATTATATACACATATATACGTGTATTCATATACATATGTATCCATTTTGTCAAAATCAGTAATACTTTTGCAATATGCCACTATTGCAAAAAAATTTATAAAACTAGTGCTAATACGTCCAATTTGTTTCACCATCTAGAACGATCGCATACAACTGCAAATTTAGATTCACATAGCTCGCCAAATAAGATTGATTTTTATATGAAAAAAACATATGAAGATCCATCATCACTTAAAAAGGCTTTTGACAGCACCCTACTAGGGTTTAGTCACCGCAGACGTTCGACCTTTTCCCATAGTGGATGACAAAGAGTGTTGTAACTTTGTATATACCCTCGTTTCGCTGTATAAGCTACAATCGCGGACAACTTTGCAGAATGTTTTATGATAGTTTCGAAGTTATGAAGACAATATTAAATATATATATATACATGTACATATTGTAAAAGCGATTTTCACTATAAACAATTCGATATATATCGCGATATATCGACACACTCCCTCTTAAATATCGAAAATATCGAGTAAGCCGAATATAGATACTTTTGCGGCTCTAATATCTGTAGTCCACCCCTCTCCCATACCCATATGCGTGTGTATGTGTGAGTAACTACTTCGGCTGCTGACTACATCTGTGTGTGTGAGGTATCTTTTCGTTACCTTGTACATAAGTGTGGCTAGCTTTAATGTGTACATGTACATAAGAGTGGCTGCTTCATGTTTTTGTTGTTGTGTGATTATTAACTAACAGCTTAGTGATGCTGATATTCGTCACAATATATATACATATTTCCATTTCCAGGAACGTCTAGAGAAATGTCGTACGCACGGATCGAAATTAGAGAACGAAAAACGCCATCTACAAGAGGAATTAGCGAAAGCAGAAGGACGTGCTGCGAAGTTAGATTTGCAACGCGTAGCGATGGAAGGAGATATAAATCGTTTACAAATGGCACTCCAGGAAAAAGATTGTCAAGTACGACAATCACAAGAGCGCCTAGACAATCAAAATCGCGCAATGGTCCAACTGGAAGAACGTTGCACAGCACTTAAGACCACAGTGGACCAAATGAAAGATCGTCTACAAAAGGCCGCCGTTACAGAAACGGAATTACGTGGTGAATTAAAAGTGTTAAACAAAGAATTAACCGAACAAGGACATTGTTCGCAAACGAATGAAGAGAAACTTAAATTATTACAAAAACAATCGCAAGCAGCTGAGAATGACAAACGAATACTCGCAGAACGCTTGGATAATGCGCAGAGTAATCTTAATGTGCTACGCCGTAGCCAACAAGCTCAACTCGATCGCATACAACGTTTACAAGAACAAGTTAATGATTTAGAAGTGCAACGTTCGGCTTTAGAATCTCAATTACGTATTGCCAAATGGAATCAGGAGGCTGGAGATAATGGTGCTATTGGGAAAAGTAGTTTTGACAAACGTGAGGAGGAAGAGCTTAGTCGCCAGCTGAAATCGTCACAACGTGAAAAATTTGAGTTACGCCATAAATTACAAGCTCTACAAGATAAAGTTAAACAATTGGAGTCTGAGCGTAAAAGTAAATTTTCTGGTAGTGGTGGTACAGCAGCATACGATCGTGCCGAGAAGAACAGCTCATATTACGATGCGGGTGATTATGACTCAAATCGTATGGAAAATGCAGCAACAGGAGGAGGCAATTTCAGTTGTGGTTTGGATCATGCTGTTATAGAACAGGAGGCACGTGATTTACGTTTGAAGGTGCGTCGTTTAGAAACTCTTTTAGCTGAGAAGGAATCTGAATTGGCAAGGTTAAAAGCACGTCTGCATGATAGTGCCAAGTGTATGGATGGTGGCATAGATACTGAACGTTATCGTAGTGCTCATTTACATGCCGAGAAATTATTGGACGCACGCGAACAGTCGCACCGACAACAAGTTCTGCGTTTAGAAAATCAGGTAAGTCAGCAGTGAGAGTAATTTTGGGTGGGTGTCATCACAGGTCATTACGCTATTGCACCAATGCTCCGACGGTGGCGCATACCAACAAGAAAGTAATCGGGTTGGATGAATATGCCGCCCTCCCAGCACTCACAATGAACGAAAATGTCTCCGAGTGTAAGTGTGTGAAACTCCGATGCACACCCTTTTTATCTAACCCAGCCTAACCTAGATAATCGTATAGAGCAACGATTTAGTTTCGAATAAGACCGATCTCGATCCTGGATATGTTCACTGCAGTCCGCGCAGATCAGTACTGTTTGCCTGATCAGAACTGTTAGATCACCAACGTAAGAAATCACTTGTGAACCACTGACTTCTTGCCCTACCAGAACCTCGTTCACAACTCATAGAGTAGAGGAGATAGAATATGGACAAACTGTTGCAGGAAATCCTCAAAGAATTTTTATCCGATGAGTACTGTGTGAACATGTGAATATATCCTTCTATTTATCTTAAGATCATATTTCAATGTATAAAGCCCACAGACTCCTAGAAACTCGACAGTACTGACTGCAGCCATTTCCACCTATATTAGACTCTTAAGTGTAATGCAGAGGGGTAGGTCTATTGACAAGTTATGTAGGTACTTGTTTTACATCTACGACATCTTGAACCAATTCACACTAACTTGGCGCATTGTTTTCTTGTACCGGCGATACTGTTCGAGCTAACTTCCGTACCCTTAGCAATCGAAGAGACAACCAAAAGTAGCCTGGTTAGGCAGAAGTAAGGTTAATCAGTCCTGCACTGACAGAGCAGTACCAACTTACACAGCTTCCCTGAGACGCCATTAACGAGATCATTAGATTCGAATAATGAAAATGAAGCTGGGCGGCATTCAAGGCAATATCCTCAGCTGAGATAAAATCCTTATTAGCTATCGATTTTGTGAGGAAATTGATTTTCGAGATAGTACATGAATATGTCGTTTGCGATGACATTGTGAGTAGCAGACAATCAGGGGTTATGGGCTCTCATATGCTGAATAATAGCTACATGCACTCAATGAAGCATAGAACCATCCTTGCCTTTCTTCAGAATCTCGACCTGAATGGTCTAATGAAAAGAGGTAACACATAATTGACGTTTAGCTAATGCTGTTGTTGTTGTTGTTGTAGCAGTGCTTCGCTCCATCCAATAGGTGTGACCGTTTAACTAATCTTCTCCCGATATGGGTACATTTGAATGGAAACTTAACAAGTCTGAATTGAAGTTAAAGAATTTGCTGGACTGAAGTGTATTTGGTAGCTTAGTCAGGTCTCCAGCCACGCATCGTCCATTGGATATACACGGCAGTGGTGAGACCCATACTCTTCTACGCCGTCCCCGTATGGTGGACGGCACTCGATATCGAATTTAACAAGAGCAAAGTAACGAGAATACAGAGGATGGCGGCAATGCTTACTAGCGGTACCCTTCCCTCCACTCCCACCAAAGCTCTTGAAACCATATTATTCCATCTCCCCACTGATCTATATGGAAAATATTGTGCCTCCTGCAACGCGGAAAGGCTCAACGCCATCGAACCATGGAGGGACTGCAGGTTTGGTCACACCCGGATCCTGAAGCAGGTCCCCGAAACCTTCTTAAAGTTGGACCATACAATACCGCCCCTTGCTGGGACAACAAATTTTCCACAAGAATCCCAGAGAGGAACTAGTGGGAAAACGGCAGGGAGACGGGATCTCACGAAATCTCCGTTTTTACAGATGGCTCTAAACTGAACAACAGAGTCGGAAGCGGAACAATCTCAGAAAAGCTCAATCTAAGCGAGAGCTTACGCTTACCCGACCACTGCAGTGTTTTTCAGGCTGAACTTATAACTATATGGGAAGCAGCCCTCTATCTTGGTAACCTGCAGGTGACTAATTCTATTTCAATTTTCTCGGGCAGCCAAGCTGCCGTAAAATCCCTGCAATGCAGTAACACCTCGTCACTAGTGGCGTTACAGTGGAGAGAAACCCTCAACAAGCTAGCTGATAAATGCAAACTGAGCATTATATGGGTTCCTGGCCACTGCGACATCTCAGTTAACTGCGCTGCGGATGAGCTAGCTAGGGAAGGCACCAACCTGCAAACAATAACCTCCGCTGGTTGGGCCAGCCCTCCTCTAAACACCTGCAAGCACTGCTTGCGATCTCTATTCACGGATCATGCTAACGCCAGATGGTCTATAGAAGCTACATGTACAATATCAAAGCAAATCTGGCCTAAGCTGGATGAAAAGAGATCGTAATCGGTGATACTGTTAAACCGTATATCTATAAGCCCATTAGTGGGCCTTCTTACAGGTCACTGTCTCATGGGCACTCATGGTGCCTATATGGGCCTACAGACAAATGATTTCTGCTGCAGCTGTGGGGACGAGGACGAGATAGAAAGCGTAGAGCACTATCTGTGCCACTGTCCCACACTGTCAAAAACCAGGTACCGATGCCTCCACATACACTCCTTTGCGGGTTATGCGGAGCTTGAACAGAACACACAAACGACATCTTGCGTTTCATCACGCAAACGCGCTGGTTTAGCCTCAATGGGGTGTAAACATTCTTCGGAAGTCGGGAAATAGGAAACAGAGGCCCCGCGTGATAGCACAACGGACCACAACGGCCTACGTGAGTCTTCGCTTGGACAGCGGAGGCAGCCACTTCAACCTAACCTAACCTAGTCACCTTTGTAAATCTCAAAATTATCGATGTTTCGAAACTTGCTTATATTTTAAAAAATTTATTTTTTTTTTTCAGATATCTATATTGCGTGAGCAATTAGCTCAGGAAGCCAAACGGCGTCAACAGTACATATTACGTAGTTCAAAAGCTAATAGGGAAATGCAACATTTGCGTAACACTTTGGGAGATTCGCTACGGCATGTTTCGCAGCATCCTTTAGGTCCAAATCTATTGGAAAGCGAATCGAGACGGTGAGTGCGAATTTATTGAAGCCGAAAAATGGTTACGTAAATAATAATCATATGTATATGCATACATACATTTCATATTTTTTGTAATTAGCTTGGATAATGCTGTTTCAATGAGTTTGCCGCCATCAACCTGCCGGGATTACGATCCATAGAATCGCAAGTTTAGCAAAGAAATTTAAGCCGCACAAAGGGAATCTATAGTAGAAGAATATTGAAATTTAAAACTGCCATTAAAAGCTTCCTTTTAACTAGAAATTAAATGCATTTAAAAGCATACTTCTTTAGAATACGCGTATTTATGTAAAGGTACATCTGTATGTATATGAACACTTAATATACACACATTATTAGGGGGACTCATTAAAGCATATAAACTTATAAGGTGTAAAATTATATCCATTTACACACGCTGTTTTATGAACGCACCTAGTAATATTCTAGATAAACTTAATTGTCGATCAGCTGTATTATTGCCAAACAAACTTTTTTGATTGTTATACAAATTAAAAAATGCCAAAATTAAATGAAAAATCAAAACAAAAACGTCTTTTTTAATATATTCTTGTAAATGACTTGCTTATGTTGGAGATTTCTGATGAAAATGTAAATGCTGTAATGTCTACACGGTTGCATTCCTTTGAGTTTACCGCATTTACACCATAAAATGTGCGCGTAAATTTATACAAATTGTGTAAATGATTTTTCATACAAAATTTGGAAGGTCGTTTACGCACTAGATAAATTTATACGTTTACACACTTTATAAGGCATTTATAAGGTTAAATGAGTCCCCCTATTGTATTTATTCTCCCCCTGATCGTACATATTTTTATGACACCAAAGCAATCAAAATTTCAGAAATTTTCGACTATTAGATTTTTTATACGGATTATGTTTTAGGTTATCCACAGTCAAATTACTTCGAACATTTTTCAAGATTCGAATTTTTATCGAAGATGCATTGTAACAACCAAAATCGCTATAATAAACAAATATAATCATAAATAAATAAGAACCAAATACCATAAAGCAATTAATCATCTCGTTTTTGAAAAAAATCGAACTTCGAAAAATTTCGAAAATGGTATATTTTGATAACAGAAGCGATATCAGCAGCTGAGCGCAATCCTTAAATTAATAGAATAGAAATATACAGATTGTGGCGGATTTTAGCATCACTATGTTGTTAGTAAATAAAGGCACAACAACAATAAAGCAAGCTCCCACTCTTGTTTTCATGAACAAATCAATCATCATTTACACACATACATACAGGCCAACGAAGAGATAACTCACAAACACATGTAATCATCAGCCGAAGGAGTTACTCACACATACACACGCATATGACTGTGAGAAACGCATAAACTACAAATATGCATGTTTATAGCTGGTAACCAAGCAGGAGATTTTAGAAGGTAAAACGTCTAGTCCTTTGGAGAAATATACTGACGAGGCAACAGAGAGTATAAAAGCAGCGCAAGCTGAGGAATTACTAATCAGTTTGATTTAAACACGCAATTAGTTGTGAAGTATAAGTGTTATTGTAAAGTATTCTCAAAGTAGTCTAATAAAGACTATTACTGAATATTGGAGTTATTTATTCGACAATTTAGCGATTCGAACCTTAGCAGAAGGCGAAATTTCCCTAAATTCGTTACAATATATATCGTTACCTTAATTCACAAAGGTGCTAACCAGCAGATTTTTCGAAACTGTTTCGAATTTCGCCGATTTTGATATGATATAAAAAAACACCCGAAAAAGAAAAATTCTGTAATTCTGTTCCTGTAAAATTTTAAATTATTTGGTTAGAACTACTAAGCTAACGATATACTACATTAACTATCAAGAGAGGTCATTTTTATATAAAAAAGGGAGTCCGATTTATAAAATGTGTTTGAATGAAAGTTTACATGATGCACGCTATCTTCATTCTGAAGGCCGGCAGAAGCTCTCATGTATCACCTAAGGATTTCAGGTCAATCAGTCTCTCGTCGTTTCTTCTTAAGAAGTTTGAGCGGATGATTGACCTGTACCTACGGGAAAGGATTCCTCGGAGATTACTGTCGGCTTCACAGCATGCCTACTGCAAGGGCAGATCGACGGAAACGGCTCTCCATTCGATTGTAAAGCAAATAGAGCGGTCCCTATATCGCAAAGAGTTTGCTCTGGGTGCCTTTCTAGACATCGAGGGGCTTTTAACAATGTCTTACCGGGGGCAATCGAAAGAGCTCTGGTGGGTATAGGAGTCGAGGCGGCTCTGGTTTAATTTATTAGCTAACTTCTATGCAGCTGAATTGTCACAGCGGAGTGAGGAGGGGCCATAATTGAGAGGAAGGTGTGCAGGGGCACGCCACAGGGAGGTATTCTATCTCCTCTGCGCTGTGTCGTGGTGGTAGTCAACGAGCTTCTTATGGAGCTGGAAGCCAATGGCTGTCGGCTAGTTGCCTATGCAGATAACCTCGCTATCCTAGTCAGAGGCAAATTTCTGGGCACCCTGCGCGATGTTCTGTAGGGCTACCTGGATACTGTGGCTTGGTGGGCTGAATCATGTGGATTGGCGGTCAACCCGGGAAAAACGGAGTTGGTTCTTTTTACAAGGAGATATAAGATGTCCAATTTCAGAACTCCCTCGATTGCAGTAGGGGGGCTATCGGAAAGAGATGGGGACTCTCGCCAGGAGTAGTAAACTGGCTTTATGAGATGGTGGTCAAACCGATTCTGCTCTATGGGGTGCTGGTCGTGGAAAGCACTGCACATGGCGAGCACCTACAAAATTCTAGTGTCAGTGCAACCGACGGCGCTGATCGGTATCAGTGGCGCTCTTAAAACAACACCTACCTAGGCTGAACATACATCCAGTAGATATTGCAGGAAAGGCAGCCGCGGCCCGGTCGTTGGTCAGGCTTCGTGATATGGGCTATGGGCTTTCTGACTTCGGACACTCTAGCCTTCTTACCAGTTTTGACTTTATCCCGGACAGGACGGACTATTGTATGCCGATAACTGCTCCCTATACAACCTTCACCCCAGTCATTCCCCCGAGAGAGGAGTGGGGAAGAGGAATTATCTGGGGCATGGGACCGGTTACCTTGTTCACGGATGGCTCGAAGTGGGACGGAAAGGTTGGGGGGGGGGGGGGGGGGGGGGGAATCTTTTGTCTAGAGCTAAATGTAAGCCGGAAGTTTAAGTTGGCTGATCACTGCAGTGAATTCCAAGCGGAAGTTGCTGCGATTAAGGATGCGTTGGATGAAATGCTAGCCAGTGCTACTGTGGTTAGGGAATTTAACATCTACTCTGATAGCCAAGCGGCTATCAAGGCCTTGAGTTCAACTACAGTGCGATCGTAGGTGGTCTGGGTCCCGGGCCATAGTTATATCCCGGGTAACTGTTAAGCGGTTATCTTGGCCCGCAGCGGTACAACTGCACCGGATGAAAATGGCTGTAGGGATCTCGGGATTCCGCTGGCCACCTATGGTTTGCTCCTCCATAGCTGGGCCTCGAATCAGCTCAGCAAACGTTGGGCGGACACCACCTCTTGTAGGGTAGCAAAATTTGCTGGCCGAAAGTGGATGGCAGGAGGTCTGCCGAAATAATTGGGTTCACTAAGCCTCACATATCAATTGTCATTGGGGTTTTGACAGGGCACTGTCCCATGGGTATCTATGCGGTACGGCTCAATATACTGGAGACTCCATCCTGCTGTAGCTGTATGGAGAATGATGAGATGGAATCACCAAATAACTTTATGCTTGATTGCCCAGCTTTTGCCAGAACTAGGCGAAAGTACTTTGGTCGCGGCTTCCGAAGATTTATCCAAAGTTGAGATCGGTATCATTCGGAGCTTTATCGTTGCTACCCAACGATTCTCTAAGTAGCTATACCTACGTCACCTTTATTTTATTGCTTGTGGTATCACAACGGACCTTCGTGTTGTCCAAGTGAGCTTTCCTTATCAGGGCAGCTACCACATAACCTAACCTAACCTGAAACGATGCATGATGAACGTCTTACAAAACGCTTTGAATGGATCGTTCGGCACTGATTCCAATCAACCATTGTACTCTTCCTCCTCCTGAGAACTTCTTGGGAAACGCTTTTTTTTGGCATAAGAATGTGATGAAACACATTGATTCTGTGCTCACGGCTCAAAAGCTTGGTTTCGAACTATTGATAGTAAATTCCTAAAGTTATCTCAACAACTTGACTTGCTAAAGGAATAATTATTGAATTCTCTGCATGCGTCCAACAACAATTTGAATGTTCCTACAAATTCTTGGAATGTCGTTATCAGAAATAATAACAACTCTAATATTCATAGTCCACTAACAATTTCTATGCAGTCATGAAACGGTCCTTCTAATTGTATTCGTGTAATATTAACGATGCTCATCATCCCTCTTCTTTCACATCTACATATGCAAATAAACAAATGCAATCATCGTTTGCTCTCGCTAATACTGCTCCTGTATCTACACATACAGTTGTAACCTCATCTATTTCTACACCTACAACTAATGCACAATCAGTTTTGTCAAATGCTCCGTCTACTAACAATAACAATTCTTCTTCAAATACTCCAGCAAAAAATAAGGTGAGACCGAAAGCTCCTGCACCCCCAGCGGGCAATTCCATGTAGAGCGGAAATGCTATCACACATTCTAATTTTTCGACAACTGCGACTAATAGTGAGGCAACAAATACTCTTTCTTATGCCACTGTCACTGCTCGCTCTACTAGCAAATCTCCTAATCCATCAATCGCTCCTACCTCAGCCAAGCGAGGCATTCGTGCACCAAGTGAATTAAATGGAAACACATCTGCAGTTAATGGCAATAACAGCAACGCTGAGCTAGATGTTTTTGTACCATATAAATGGATTCATATTTCATCATTCAAACCTTCGGTCACAGAGGAGAAAATTATTAAATACATCGCTGAGCTATCAAAATTGATACTTCAGCCTTAGCGTGCTTTAAGTTGGTAAGGAGGGATGCTGATATTAGCTCTTTGGTGACAGTCTCATTTAAAGTTCGTGTGCGCTCAGTTGACTGTAATAAACTCTTTGATTCTGCTCTGTGGCCCTCCAACGTCACTATTAAGCCTTTTCGGTTTTTTTCAAAGGCCCCAAACGCCTCGTAGGTTCACATAGTGATCCACTTACCAACAATCAAAAAATCCATAACTGCTTATCGGATACATCTTTAAGAGTGTACTTTCAAAATGTCGGTGGCATGCGCATCAAATCTAAAGATTTTCTGTTGTCTTCGTCTCTTTTGGACTACGACGTTTATGTCATCGTGGAAACGTGGCTCAATGAAGACTTCTCTGATGAAGAATATTTTGACTCTAAGTTATTCCTTACTTTCGGGAAGGATCGAGACTTCGTGAAAACTGGTCAAAAAAAGGGGGAGGAGTGTTAATTGCAGTTAACAGAAACCTGCATACATTAAGGTTTCATCTTCTACATCATGATACATTACTTGATCAGCTGTGCGTCTGTATTTCGAGTTCATCCAGCTCAATTTTCATGTGTTGCTCGTATATACCGCCGAACAGTGCTGATTCCTTATACTTTTCTCATGTAGATAACATCGTCAATCTATGTGAAAGCCATACTGATGCTCGTTTTTGTATACTTGGAGATTTCAATCTGCTAATATTGTTTGGACAGACTTTCAAAGTAATGGTATTCTAGCACCTACTAATGTAACGCGATCTTATGAAATCAACCTTATAGATAATATCTTAAGATGCAATTTGATTCAAATCAATAATTTATTTAATACCCTTTCGAGGTTGCTTGATCTTGTGTTTGTCAATGAGAATTTAATATTTGATCTATCTGAGAGTACTTTTCCTGTGTGTCCTTCCGATAGACATCACTTACCGCTTATCATTCAATTAAATAATTTTGCTGCTATCCCTACGTCGATTCCATTGCTTAAGTGAGTTGAACAATGTTTTACTATCACTCAATTGGGCAAATATATTTCTGTCTAATGACGTCAGTGTGTGTTATGATATTCTCTTATCGAAGTTGTCTGAGATATTTCACAGTACAGTACCTCGTTTTTTGCCTAGGTTGCATAAATTACCTTGGTCAATTCAATAAATGTATAAGGGAAATATGGATATCATTTATCTTAGGGAACAGTATTTTAATAGTGTGCGGCAAATTTAATGTTCTCGACAAATTTCTTTATAATCGCTATAATGCGTAGGCTTAAAAAAGAGCTTAAAGAAAATCCAAAAGACTTTTGGAACTTTATTCGCTCCAAACGTGGTTCAACGAATATTCCTATTTGCATGACCTTTAATGGGGTAAGCTCCCAGTCTCTAACTGAAACAGTTGAGCTATTTGCAGTATTTTTTAAATCCAACTTTGACGACGCCAATGTAGGTCTGGCTGGCTCGTAATCGCGCTCGGGACTTCGTGATCCGATAGATTTTGCCTCCCTCATTATCTCCGAGGATGATGTTCGCAATGCTATGCTCTCCCTTAAACCCTCGCTTCATTGTGGCACTGATGGCCTTTGCGCCTTTGTTCTGAAGCACTGTAGTTTAATTTTGTGTGCCCCCATTTGCCATATCTTCAATTTATCTCTGTCCTCTGGCACTTTCGTTGACAGATGGAAAACGAGTTCAGTATGTCCTATTTTCAAATCCGGGAACAAAACTTACATCTCTTACTATAGGCCTATTGCCAAACTCACAGTATGCTCGAAGCTTTTTGGAAAAAATCATAAAGGAGAAGTTATCTTTCGTCATTAAAAGGGTGGTTGCCCGCGTCAACATGGGTTTATTGCTGGCCGCTCTACTGTTACTAGCTTGGTGTCGTTTTCTGATTTCTGCATTTCCGCATTTAAGGACGGTTGCCAGGTGGATACCATGTATACGCATTTCTCAAAGGCTTTCGATAAAGTTTCACGCCAAATCTTATTATCTAAACTTGAGTGTATAGGATTTAATTCTATCTTATCTTGGTTAAAATCGTATCTGTCGAACCGGTCTCTGTGTGTCGAAATCGAGGGCTGTAAGTCCCACCCTTTTTATGCAACGTCCGGAGTTCCTCAGGGTAGCATTCTCGGGCCTCTGTTGTTTGTGCTTTTTATAAATGATATTGCTTCCAGCTTTAAATCGTCCTCTTTCCTTCTATATGCAGATGATCTTAAGTTATTTCATAGAATTAATGGTCCGTCGGATTCCCTACTCCTACAAAATGACCTAAATAATCATATCGAATGGTGTAAGGCCAATAATCTCTTTCTTAATGTTAATAAATGTTTCCATATGTCTTTTTCTAAATCAACTAACATACATTCTACCCTCTATGATATCTCAGGTGCTCGACTGGCTTCTTTCAATGAATTTATTGACTTAGGTGTTGTTTTTGATACCACTTTTTCTTTCGTCAATCACATCTCTTATATGCTCCCAAAGGCTTACAGAAACCTTGCCTTTCTTCGTAGATATGTAAAAGACTTTAGGGATCCCTATACCAGGAAGGCTCTTTATACCTCTCTTATTCGTGCAAAACTTCAATATGCCTCAGTTGTATGGAATCCTATCTATAACAGCTATGCTGCCAGAATTGAAAGGGTTCAAAGAAAATTTATTCGTTTTTGCTTAAATGCACTCAGCTTTGGTGACCCAATTCCATCCTATTACTCGCGCTGCTTACTCATAAATCTCCAACCTCTCGAATCCAGAAGGGTAGTACATCTGCTAATGTTCGTCTATGATCTCATCGCTGGCTCTCTGGATTGCTCGGCTCTCTTAGCGAAGGTTTCATTTAATGTACCTAATAGGAGTCTTCGTACATTTTTACCATTTTACTTGCGTGCTTGCAGGGCTAATTATTGTAGTTTTGACCCAATTTTTCGCGCGCTTACTGAATTTAACAGACTCTTGGGGAGGTTTTTTATTGATTTCTCTTTGTCGAGAAATATTTTCAAGTCAACTCTGGAAGTATATCTCTAATTTTAACTTGCAATATCTATTTGTATTTTTTTATTTGTTTGCTTATGCTATTCATATTTTCACATTTTTGTGTAGTTATAAGTTGTTTATTTTGTTTTTAATTACTTTTGTTTCTAGTCTGTAAGATTATTTCTGATCATAGACTAAATAAATTAAACATAAACATAAAAATTCTAAATTATGTCTTCTGAATAAATTCTTATTTTTTTAGCACACAATTAGCGATACAATAAATGGAAGAAAGTCGCAAAATTTGTAGGGTAGATACTAAATAATTGTATGCTGTTGTGAACTCTGCAAAATACGAAGGACAGACCAAGCCAAACAAATAACGACAATTGTTTCTTGAGTTGCCAGGAATGCAAATGCATTATCTAGTGAAATTGTGTCACGGTACATAACGAATGAAATTCAAGGAATCATTTTACAGTATTGTTTAGTAAGAGTGCTGGAATTTTGTTTAGTTAAATTATGATCAGCTTTTCTTACATAGGTGAATTTGCTACAAGAATTTCTCTTCTTTTTTTACAGTGAAATATCCCTCAAAAAGGGTAATTTTCCACAATCTGGCATTACTGTTTCATATCCGCTGTCGCGCTTCAAGATATTACCCTGGCTGGGCACAACACCGGCTGCGCGATTTGTGTATTGCAGGAATGAAGAGTTCATATATGGGCGCAAATATATCTTGCAAATCGATACTTTTTTCGATGCTGCTTGCAAATATAGGTATCGAAACTTTCATGGTCTCGTTTTATCCCTAGTGTCACTATTAGGTTGAAATACTGGCAGCGGGTTAGGGGGTCAGAATATACCCGCGGTAGGTATGCCTGTCGTAAGAGGCAACTAAAATACCAGATTCAAGGAGCTGTGTAGCGCAACCTTCAGGTTGCCAGCGCAATATATAGATTCTCCAAACCCAATTGTCAACCTCACCTATCCGCGGCGAATCCTGTTTCACTAACAGATGTGGTCCTCGTGGGACTTAGGGGTGGGGAGGGAGGCATGGCCTAGGTTTAATGTGATCATATAAATCGTTCCCGAGATGGTCGGGCTAGCACCTTAATGGTGCTGTGTTATCGGAGCGTACCGGATCTGTATCCGGCAAAGGACCATCACATCGATAATACTCCCCAAAGCCTTCGGGGAGTAACCTTATCGCTACAACAACAACAACAACTGGCACATTTCAAAAAGGAAACCGAAGACTAGCATATTTTGTTCTTTGCGCGTAGTGCTTGCATCATGGCTGAATTATATGGTTGGCTCATCTCATCAGCTGATTTTATTTTTTTCATTTCACTGGTATAGGGATTGTCAAAAGGAGATGGCAAACGTTAAATGTAATCAAAAAAGGACGTGTGGCACTCGGGGACTGCCGCGGTAAAGCTATTGCATATTATCAACTTATGCAATTATAATATTTACGCAACATTTTGTTTTCTTTGATATTAATTCAAGTTTTGTCTTTGATATTAATTCAAGTTAACCTTTTTAAGCGTGGTGACCGATAAGAAAACAAATTTTTTACTTTTATTGTGTAAATGAGAAGTTAATATTTAACTTTCACTTTAACTTTGAGCAGAGCTCACAGAGTATATTAAGTTTGATTGCATAACGGTTGGTTGTACAGGTATAAAGGAATCGAGATAGATATAGACTTCCATATATCAAAATCATCAGGATCGAAAAAAAATTTGATTGAGCCATGTCCGTCCGTCCGTCCGTTAACACGATAACTTGAGTAAATTTTGAGGTATCTTGATGAAATTTGGTATGTAGGTTCCTGAGCACTCATCTCAGATCGCTATTTAAAATGAACGATATCGGACTATAACCACGCCCACTTTTTCGATATCGTAAATTTCAAAAACCGAAAAAGTGCAATAATTCATTACCAAAGACAGATAAAGCGATGAAATTTGGTAGATCAGTTGAACTTATGACGCAGAATTGAATTTTGGACAATGGGCGTGGCACCGCCCACTTTTAAAAGAAGGTAATTTAAAACTTTTGCAAGCTTTAATTTGGCAGTCGTTGAAGATATCATGATGAAATTTGGCAGGAACGTTACTCCTATTACTATATGTACGCTTAATAAAAATTAGCAAAATCGGAGAAGGACCACGCCCACTTTAAAAAAAATTTTTTTAAAGTAAAATTTAACAAAAAATTTAATATCTTTTCAGTATATAAGTAAATTATGTCAACATTCAACTCCAGTAATGATATGGTGCAACAAAATACAAAAATAAAAGAAAATTTCAAAATAGGCGTGGCTCAGCCCTTTTTCATTTAATTTGTCTAGAATACTTTTAATCCCATAAGTCGAACAAAAATTTACCAATCCTTGTGAAATTTGTTAAGGGCATAGATTCTATGACGATTACTGCTTTCTGTGAAAATGGGCCAAATCGGTTGAAGCCACGCCCACTTTTTATACACAGTCGACCACGTCTGTCCTTCCGCTCGGCCGTGAAAACAATAACTTGAGCAAAAATTGATATATCTTTATTAAATGTATTTCATGTACTTATCTGAACTCACTTTATCTTGGTATTAAAAATGGGCGAAATCCGACTATGACCACGCCCACTTTTTCGATATCGAAAATTTCGTAAAATGAAAAAAATGCTATAATTCTGTACCAAATATGAAAAAAGAGATGAAACATGGTAATTGGATTGGTTTTTTGACGCAAAATATAACTTTAGAAAAAACTTTGTAAAGTGGGTCTGACACCTACCATATTAAGTAGAAGAAAATGACAACAGTTCCGCAGGGCGAAATCAAGCGCCCTTGGAATCTTGGCAGGAATACTGTTCCTGGTATTACATATATAAATAAATTAGCGGTACCCGACAGATGAAGTTCTGGGTCACCGAAAACGCCTTCACATATACAACTAAGGGCCACTCCCTTTTAAAACCCTCATTAGTACCTTTAATTTGATACCCATATCGTACAAACACATTCTAAAGTCACCCCTGGTCAACCCTTATGGCGATGTCTCAAAAAGGCGTCCACCTATAGAACTAAGGCCCACTACTTTTTAAATAATCAATAACACCTTTCATTTGATACCCACATCGTACAAACAAATTCTAGAGTCACCCCTGGTCCACCTTTATGGCGATATCTCGAAAAGGCGTCCACCTATAGAATTAAGGCCCACTCCCTTTTAAAATACTCATTAACACCTTTCATTTGATATCCATATCGTACAAACACATTCTAGAGTCACCCCTGGTCCAACTTTATGGCGATATCTCAAAAAGCTCTTGGAATCTCGGAAGGAATACTGTTCGTGGTATTACATATATAAATAAATTAGCGGTACCCGACAGATGATGTTCTGGATCACCCTGGTCCACATTTTGGTCGATATATGGAAAACGCCTTCACATATACTACTACCACCACTCCCTTTTAAAACTCTCATTAATACCTTTAATTTGATACCAATATCGTACAAACACATTCTAGGGTCACCCCTGGTCCACCTTTATGGCGATAACTCGAAAAGGCGTCCACCTATAGAACTAAGCCCCACGCCCTTTTAAAATACTCATTAACACCTTTCATTTGATACCCATATCGTACAAACATATTCTAGTCACCCCTGGTCCATCTTTATGGCGATATCTCGAAAAGGCGACCACCTATAGAACGAAGGCCCACTCCCTTTTAAAATGTTCATTAACCCCTTTCATTTGATACCCATATCGTACAAACAAATTCTAGGGTCACCCCTGGTCCACCTTTATGGAGATATCTCGAAAAGGCGACCACCTATAGAACGAAGGCCCACTCCCTTTTAAAAATACTCATTAACACCTTGATACCCATATCGTACAAACAAATTCTAGAGTCAACCCTGATCCACCTTTATGGCGATATCCCTAAATGGCGTCCGCCTATAGAACTATGGCCCACTCCCTCATAAAATACTCTTTAATGCCTTTCATTTGATACACATGTCATACAAACACATTCCAGGGTTTCCCTCGGTTCATTTTCCTACATAGTTATTTTCCCTTATGTTGTCACCATAGCTCTCAACTGAGTATATAATGTTCGGTTACACCCGAACTTAACCTTCCTTACTTGTTAACTTTAACTTTAACTTTCACTTTAACTTTAACATTCACTTTGACTTTAACTTTATCTTTAACTTTAACTTTAACTTTAACATTCACTTTAACTTTAACTTTAACTGTAACTTTAAATTTAACTTTAACTTTAAACTTAACTTTAACTTTGACTTTAACTTTAACTTAACTTTAACCTTAACTTTAACTTTGACTTTAACTTTAACTTTCATTTTAACTTTAACTTTATTTTTAACTTTAACTTTAACTTTCGCTTTAGCTTTAACATCCACTTTAACTTTAACTTTAACTTCAACTTTAACTTTAACTTTAACCTTAACTTTAGCTTTAACTTTAACTTTAACCTTAACTTTAACTTTAACTTTCACTTTCACTTTAACTTTATTTTTAACTTTAACTTTAACTTTCGCTTTAACTTTAACATTCACTTTAACTTTAACTTTAACTTCAACTTTAACTTTATTTTTAACTTTAACATTCACTTTAACTTTAACTTTAATTTTAACTTTAACTTTAACTTTATGATCCGAGGTGGGCGTGATTTTAGCACCTGCTAACAAGCCAACCTAATATAAACGCACGCAAGTAATTTCCTGTCAAAAATGTCTCATGCACATACAACTTGTATGAGAGCAACTCAAATTGAATTTGCTGCGTGAAAACCTAACTCGATTTCCAATTTTTGTTCTGCGTGACATTTAGATTTGACGTTTGCACATATGCTTTACATTGTCGCAAGGCATGCTTATTTGGGTTAGGGAAAAAAACGCCGGTTGTTTGCGTGCGCTAAAAAAACGCAGTGCGGTTTTATTAGGTTGGCTTGTAAGCGACCATATATGTATACGATAAGCGATAGCACAATGGCTACTTCGTGAAAATCAACGACAGCTCTTTTAGTTTGATTTCGATGGTCGTACGGTGAGGAAGTGTCGCATGCGCGCTTAAAACAGAGTACCAAAGAGTGCGCGTGACACATGTTCACCGTTCAAGCATTGAAATTAGTGATGGAACGATATTTCGCTATTGGTGATTGCATCGCCGCTATTGACAAATCGCTAATAGCTATTGCAATCCAAAAATATCAGTGATTTGCGATTTTACTTCATTCGATTCTTTTGAATGGCAATCACCTCTGGCAGAATATCGCCAATAGCGATTGGCGATTTTCCTTTAGCATGAAATTCTAATACTAATATTGATAGCGGGGATGCAATCATCGATAGTGAAATATCGTTCATCACTACTCATCTGTGTGCTTTGCTTTCCGAATGAGTAAAAAAGTTTATTGGCGACAAAAAGGAATAATTTTCTCGAAAATTGGAAAAAATATACTTTTACAAAAGTTTTCCAGCTATTATCGAAAAATGGGGATAGTTGTCTTAAGAACTGCACAACGAAAAAAATTTTTCGTCAACAGATAGTGGTAAATAAGGGCGAAAAAGTATGCTTTTTGTGCAGAGAAATTGTGGAAACGGCGAACGGAACAAAGCAAATTTGTGCAACAACAATTTCGACGACGAAGTGATGTGCAATAATTGCAAAAAATGGTTTTGCAATGGGCGTGGAAGCACATCTGGATCCCAAATTGTTAAACTTTCGGTGAGGGCTAAACATAGGGAAGTCACCCTCCATTCTGAAGGTCCACTTCGAGAAACAGTACTAAAATTTTACTCGTGTGGCGTACGTAATGTATATGAATTGGGATCAAGAACAATGGAAGCCACTTATAACTGATCGTTCGTTTTTGCCGTGGTTGGTTAAGGTTCCTACCGAGCAAGAGCAGTGGCGTGCACGACAAATATCAGCGGCACAAATAAACAAATTAGAGGAATTAAATAAAATAAATAAATGTAAGGCGCGATAACCTCCGAAGAGATCTAAGGCCGAGCTTCTCTTCCAATTTGCGTCGTGCTCCTCTTGATTTTCCCTACAAATTGGCCGGACGGGACCTACATGTTTTATGCCGACTCCGAACGGCATCTGCAAGGCAGATGAGTTTTCACTGAGAGCTTTTCATGGCAGAAATACACCAGGAGCGCTTGCCAAACACTGCCGAGGGGCGACCCCGCTTAGAAAAATTTTCTTCTAATTGAAAAACCTTATTTCTAAAATTTTTTGATGTTGCTTTGCCCGGGAGTTGAACCCAGGGCATACGGTGTGATAGGCGGAGCACGCTACAATCACACCACGGTGGAGGAATTATGGAAGGAAAATATCGATGCAACATTTCAGGATTTAGAGAAGCCAGGTATAGACACTGAACCATCACAAGTGCTATTGCGTTATGAATATGGTTATCAATACGAGATAGTTTTTGGTCCACTTGTGCGCCTAAACAAAGAAACAATAGCATTTTTTCGCTTGCTAAAACTGATTCGGACATGAAACTAATGCATGTGTTATTCATAAGTTAATACTTCTAGGCTGTAGCCGTTAACAGTTTTATAAAATTTGTGCTTTTGATGGAAAAATAAAAGAATTATAGAAACATATATCACTCGTCTTATTGTGAACAGATTAACTCAAAATTTAAGTTTTTTGGGAGAATGCAATTCAAGCTTTGTCATATGGTTTGTATATGATTGAATTCTCCGGCTAAATTCTAGGGCGCTGAAGTGGGTGGCTAATTTTCTGCTAAAGAATATTTTTATAATAGTTTGAAGAATTTGCTATATTTTTCCTCTGTATTTTTCATTAAAAATTGATTCACTTTACTATAGAAATATTATGCAGCCAAATACAACTTTCAGAATAAATGCATACGGAGTATTTCTGAATACATCGGTGTAGTATAATATAGTAAATAAATCATGTTTTTATGCTGTTACATATACAGATTTATTTGGGGTTGATTCATCTTACATTTAAAAATTAAAGCATTTTCAATTAGCAAAATTTATAAAACAAAGATGCATAGACATCTTTTTCCGCTAGTTTCATCTCATTGAGTGTAATACGAGACTGAACATATTAGAATTTCATATTACATCAGTTTACTATAAAAGGTACATATTTTCGTCTTTTTATTCCAATTTTGGTTCATATATTCTGTATACTAAATTAAATTAATGTAGAACATTCAATCTACTCCGGTAAACAAACTTAAACATTCAATTTTTATATCCAAGTATACAAATAATTGCAGATTCGCTTATCAAAGATAAATGAAAGCGATCGCCATAGCTGTAAAAAATAGCCATATCTATACTCACTGATAGCTCAAAATCGCTGTATCGCCCATCATATCTTCTGTATAGAATCGCTTGTTAAAATAAAGCGATCGCTATAGCTATAAAAAATAGCCGTGATTCAAAAATAGCCATATCTATTTTCACTGATAGCTCAAAATAGCCATATCGTCCATCACTAATTGAAATCAAACTAAATAAATAATTGATTTTGCTTTCGTGCTCGCTACGCGTTCGTGTTTACTAACACATTCTCAATTTGGTAACCGTGATTCAAAAATAGCCATATCTATTTTCACTGATACCTCAAAATAGCCATATCGTCCATCACTAATTGAAATCAAACTAAATAAATAATTGATTTTGCATTCGTGCTCGCTACGCGTTCGTGTTTACTAACACGTTCTCAATTTGGTAACCGTGTAAATGTAGTGGTGCCCACCGCTGTTTATGATAGAGATCCAATTTTATGTATTTGGCCTGTTGCTAACACCGAACCTTTACGAACCTTTTCGAGCCTTTTCGGATCTTTTTCGACAAACATCTGTTACGGTTTTTTTTGATTTAGTCTCCAAGCCCGCGATAAAATCTATGCAATAGCTTAAAAATTTTACAATAATTTACTGCCGTGATGGTAATTTTTTTTGTATAAAAGTAGTTTCACATCACTTTCAGTTATTTTTTCAGTAAATGCATCTAATTTAGCGCATTATTTTCCCACAACACACCAGCATTGCAAAGTTTTATGTTTTCTCTGCATTCCATTCCCCTAACACCAACACGCAGATTTTGACAATCTGAACAAAGGTATGTTGTTGCTGTATAGATGAGCCAACCGTATAGTTGAACCATGGCTTGCATATTCAAGATTTTATTTACACAAAATGCGTTAGAGCGAAATTTATTTTTTTTTATTTATTTATTTGAAGTTATAGTAGACTCAAAAACAAAGCGGTCGACTGCTAAGAATAATAGATTCATTTACAAGAAAAGAACGTACATAAACTTACAAGCCAAGAATTAAAGTAAATTATATATAGTTATGCGCATTACGATTTCAATTATAATATACAGAAAGTAACAATGTTATTTAAGAATTTATATAAGTGTGCCCAGTGGGGCGCCATCGTGAGGAGCTCAGAAGGGAGCTTACGCGAGGTGCTCAGAAAGGAGATCCGTGCCCATAAGGGGGCTGACGCGACGTTCCCAGTAGGGGGAACACGCGAACTGCATGCAACGAGGTTAATAGTTAATTATTCATTTACTTTGTTTAAAATATCAGGCGAAACACAAAAGTATGGCAGTATGTAAAGCAGCAAATCAACATTCGAAGCTAATACAGTTGTACAGGTCAATATATCGTGAGCACCAAATCCGCATAGGATTATTTCTGGCAAAGTTTTGTCGACAAAGAGGTAAATGAAAAGGCACAAAGTGTTTAGAAGTCCTAGTAGGAACAGCAAAATTTAGTCTACTGAGTCAATGTCACCGATGATCAGCTTATGAATGAACATTACACCAAGTAATATTCGACGAGTTTCAAGAGCTGGCAAATTAATTAAAAGAAGTCTAACTTGAATCCCAGTTGAGACCTCGTAGTGCAAAAATAAAAACTGTTTCTGGACTGGCTCAATCCGATTTATATGGTTTTGATAGGTTGGAGACCAGACACTTGAACAGTAATAGAGAATAGGACGTACCAACGAGGTATAAAGTATTTTGGTGAAATAACAGTCATCAAACTCTCTAGCCCATCGTTTTATAAATCCTAGTACACCAGTTGCTTTGGTTATAGTAGTTGAGATATGTAAGATAAAACTTAATTTCGGATCAAGAAGAACACCTAGATCACATACAACAGATATACGCTCCAAATGGGTGCCATTCAGCATATAAAATGCCAGAAATGCTTTCACACGATGAAATGTCATTTGCTTGCATTTAGTGCAATTAAAAAAAGGAAATTTGCTGAACACCTTTGAAAAGAGCCAAGATCGGCCTGAAGCTGCTCAAAACTGGATGAATCTGAGGGCAAATATGTGTGACAAATTTCTACGTCATCAGCATACAATAAAGTTCTAGAGTATAAGATAACTTGTGGTGAGTAAAAAGTAAGGGACCCAAATGACTACCCTAGGGCACACCAGAGATTACATTAATCGACTTAGAAACAATTGTGTTGAACAACACTCATTGAGTTCTGTTTTCGAGATAACTTGCTATCTAAATCAAAATACGCTTAGGAAAACCCAGAAGATTAAGTTTGAGAAGTAAAAGCTCATGATTAACAGAGTCGAATGCTTTAATAAAGTCAGTGTAAATGACATGCGTTTGTTTACAATCCAAAAAACCATCCATAATTAGGGACGTAAATTCGAGCAAGTTGGTTGTTGTTGATCTCCGACCCACAAAACCGTGCTGACAAGGAGATATTAAAGAACTGCACAGATGCTGAAGTTGGCAAGTAATAATCTGTTCAAAAGATTTAGGAATAGCTGAGAGTTTAGCTATGCCCCTGTAATTCTCTATATTAGACCTACTACCCTTTTTATGCAAAGGTATGATAAACGATTGCTTCCAAATAGATGGGACTAATGCGGATTGCAGGGATAGTTTGAATAATTTTAAGATATGCTCACATAAGTTTACAGCACATTAATTAAGCACACAACTGGGAACTCCATCTGGCCCGGGGAAAATATCGGTTTCAAAGCAAGAAGACTATGAAGAACAGTATCATTATCAATGAACGGGGTTTAAATATTATTCGAACCTTTTAAGTTATAAGGATAAATATCCGAAAGAACACAATGGAATGAGTAGGTATACTTAAAAAATTCAGCAAATAAATCTGCAGTTTCGTGATCAGAATTAGCGCTCTTAGACCCATAGATAAACGAAGATGGAAAACCAGAAGTTTTCCTTTTCGAGTTAACGAAACTATAAAAACATTTCGGGTTGTTAACAAATTGAAGTATGCAGCGGGATAGTTTGAATAATTTTAAGATATGCTCAGATAAGTTTACAGCACATTAATTAAGCACACAACTGGGAACTCCATCTGGCCCGGGGAAAATATCGGTTTCAAAACAAGAAGACTATGAAGAACAGTATCATTATCAATGAACGGGTTTTAAATATTATTCGAAACTTTTAAGTTATAAGGATAAATATCCGAAAGAACACAATGGAATGAGTAGGTATACTTAAAAAATTCAGCAAATAAATCTGCAATTTCGTGATCAGAATTAGCGCTCTTAGACCTATAGATAAACGAAGAGGGAAAACCAGAAGTTTTCATTTTCGAGTTAACGAAACTATAAAAACATTTCGGATTGTTAACAAATTGAAGTATGCAGCGGGATATGTAATTATTGTAACAGTGTAGGTAGAGACGATGAAAATTGGATCGAGCAACTAAATAGTTAGTCTGCAGATTTTCCAAATCTTTTAAAACGCTTATAGAGTCTTGATTTAATATTATTTAGTCTTAATAATTGCCTAGAGAACCAAGGCGGTTTACTTGTTGTCACACGAGCATAGCCGAGGCGAACACAACTATTAAAGAAGCCATCAAGTGTGCTGTAAAATATTGAGGTTGCTGATGGCGGCCACCGTGGTGTGATGGTAGCGTGCTCCGCCTACCACACCGTATGCCCTGGGTTCACACCCCGGGCAAAGCAACATCAACATTTTAGAAATAAGGGTTTTCAATTAGAAGAAAATTTTACTAAGCGGGTTCGCCCCTCGGCATTGTTTGGCAAGTTCTCCGGGTGTATTTCTGCCATGAAAAGCTCTCAGTGAAAACTCATCTGCCTTGCAGATGCCGTTCGGAGTCGGCATAAAACATGTAGGTCCCGTCCGGCCAATTTATATGGAAAAGCAAGAGGAGCACGACGCAAATTGGAAGAGAAGCTTGGCCTTAGACCTCTTCGGAGGTTATCGCTTTTACATTTATTTTTTATTTATTTAGATTCTACATCATTGCACGAGTAAAGATTTGACCAGTCGTGTGCAGCAATCAGTTCATTTAGCTTAATAAAATTCGTCTTATAAAAGCATCTTCAACTGAGTCGAGACTTCGATTTCGAAGCATCGAGCATCACAGGCCGAACAAAATCCAGTACAATCTCCAGCGTAGGATGAAGAGGGCCTGCAGGAAGGGATAATGGGGTAATTCGGGTTAGGGTAGTGCCCACAGTGTCATCTGTAAACATTAGGTCTAAAATCTTGTTTTTGCAGTTTAATGTAATGTGCGAGCTTTTCATGCAAATAGTGAAATGCGCCCTTCTTCCCCGGTAATTTCACAATTACTAGTTTGAAATAATTAAAAAAGTAATAAATAACCACCAACCTTATAACCAAATAATTTCACTTTTAAAATCCACAGCTGGGTATATTAGGTATGTTCGTGTTCACTCGAAATTAACTTCAACTTTTTATTAGTTAAGATTTCAATATCTTCTCCAGGTACATGGCGACAGCTTTCATATTAGCTCTTTGATTTGACAATCTCGATACTTCACCCACAATGGCTAAAAGAGCTTTCTTTTTACCGTTTTTATATTGTTTTACAGCTTGATCCTGACGTTCCATTGCTTGCCGACAAAATTGCTCGATCGTTGCATCGTCAATTATTTGTTCCATATTCAATTCTTTTATAAGCTATAAAAAAATAACAATTAAAAACAAGTAAGGACGGGACTGTCTTCGGCTGTGCCGAAAACTTCATACCTTTCATGAATGGGGCCGAACAATAATCTTATCCCGTTCGTAATCTCCAAATAATCGGATGCATAAGATAAGAAATATATAGATGTACATCCCTAAACGATTTTTAGATAAATATAAAATAAAAAATGGCAAAAAATCCCCTTATCTGAACGATCGGTTGTATGGGATATATATTATATATAGCTCCGATCGAAATGATTTTTACAGGAAACCTTCTATGATATATTAGAATATACATCACCAAGTTTCACGTTTTTATATTGGAAACTAAGGGAGAAATGGCCAAAAATCTTTCTATCTGAACGATCGGTTGTATGGGATATATACTATATATAGCTCCGATCAAAGTGATTTTTTCAGGATATCTTCTATGATATATTAGAATATATATCACCGAGTTTCACGTTTATACTTTCTAAATTGCGGCAGGAATGACCAAAATCGTCTTATCTGAACGATCGGTTGTATGGGAGATACATGTTATAGTGGTTCGATCCTACCGGATCCGACAAATGTCTAATATAATACAAAAATACATCCTTGCGCCAAATTTCATTGAGATATCTCAAAATTTGAGGGACTAGTTTGCGTCAAACAGACAGACGGACAGACGGACGGACGGACAGACGGACATGGCTATATCAACTCAGTTCGCCCTGATCAATTCGGTATACTTAATGGTGAGTCTATCTTCTATATTTCTCAACGTTACAAACATCGGACCAAAGTTAATATACCATTTCATGTTCATTAAAGGTATAATAATTAATTAATCGTTATAAAACTATTTTTAACTTTGTATGTGTTATTTTTTTCGACACAAAGCAAGTAAAAAGACAATTGAAAATTGTGAACTTGGGTTTTGTTGGGTTTGTGGTGGGGGAGAGACTTCGTCGCCATGTACTAAGGTTCACGTATGTGGACGAACGTCTCGCCGCTATATCTCTTTCATCTGCGCCCATGTAGAGGACAATGAGGTGAAGGGTGCGGTATTTACTTTAGCTCAAAACTGCTAAAATTCGTCCAAAAATATCGGCAGAGGTGTACAAAGACGCGCTTTAGATCCAGGAGCACGCATCTGAAAGCGGAAATGGAAAATTTTATTTCTTTCCAGAGATATTTCAGAAAAAATTGTAAATTTTCAAGTGTTTGATGTAATTTTGATGATTTTGTCGTACCCACAATAAAAACTGTGGATGAAAGTGTTTTGCGCGGGCTTGGTTTTGATATCCAAAACGGTGTTGGGCCCTTCAAGGTGTTCTGCGCAAAAATACTATGGATCCCAGCCCCGGATTCGGAGCGCTCCTGGGCCGTTTTCGGTTTTTGGAAATATCTTTTGACAAAAATAAATTTTTTTAATTTCCGATTCGTCGTGCTGGGTCCAAAACGCGTCTTTTGACACCTTTTTGGACGAATTTTAGCAGTTATGAGCTAAAGTAAAGAATTACCAAGGGTGCATTATACGAGCGACTAGAACTCACACACGAAAGTGACTTTAACGCTAGGGTGGTCAAAAAAAGGCGTTTTTGGCTCCACGGTCGGAAAGTTCAGCTTCTACTACGAAAGCTCCCCTAATTCATTGAGGCTGATTGACTTCGGCGGTGCCCCAAACATGGTCATAACCAGCACCAGGTTTTAGCAAAAAATTTTACATCAAGCTACATGGCTATTCCCCGATTGATATGATATAGACGGAAAGTATGCCTCCAGTGTTTTAGATTTCGAGAACCTAACATCGGCTCGGATCACTATCTCGTCGTAGCCAAAATACCCGCCCGCCTCTGCGCGGCTTAAAGCAAGGAACGAAAAAGGCAAGGAAAGTTAGACGTCGAAGGCTGCAATCGCAACGAACTGCCAACGGTTTCGCAACTCGACTCTCACACATGCTCTCTGAGAGCAGAAGTCAACTTGACGGAATGCAGAAGCATTGGAATCATAACTCCAAAGCACTTCGCACCGCCATCGAGGAAAAAATTAGTTACCGGCGACCACAGAAAAGCAACTGGTACGATGAAGAATGCCGCTTTGCAACTGAAAAAGAATGCTTCCTTCAGGGCTACGTTAAAAGCGAACGCTACAAGAAGAGTGTGTGAGCGCTACCGCGAGTTGAACAGGAAATCGAGACGCCTTTACAAGAATAAAAAGGAGAGGCAGAAGGCGTCAGTGCGAGGATCTTGCTTGATCTGCTAGCCACCAGGAATAAGGCCCGCAAATTTTACCCAAAAATTCGCACAGAAGGATTTAAGGCCACCTGGTAACTGATGTCCAAGGGTGCTTAGATTATGGAGGGTTCACTTTTCTTTTCTCCTTAAGAGAGAACGATGAAATGCCCACGGAAGGTGACGAAACCGATCCCGCAATCGGTGATGATGGAATAAAGGTTCCCCCACCATACCATGACGAAGTAAAAATAGAGATAACCAGATTGAAAAAACAAGCAGGTCATGGGCTCTGCGGGGTTGCCTGCGGAGCTATTCAGATACGGCGACGAGGAGATGGTAAGGCACATGCATCAACTTTTCAGCAAAATATGGTCGGACGAGTGCATGTCCGACGATTGGAATCAAGGGTTCTTTTTCCAGTCCACAATAAAGGGGACCTGGAAGCTGCTCCAACTATCGCGGAATCAGCCTTCTTAGTATCGGATATAAGGTCCTGTCATGCGTATGCGCGAAAGATTGAAGTCCACCTTGAATCGGCAGAATAGACCTTATAAGTGCGGCTTCGGACCGCGTAAATCTACCACTATGCACCAAATCTTGGAAAAAAACAGCGAAAAAAGTTACACCCATCACCTCTTCGTCGATTTTAAAGCCGCCTTTTGCTTACTCCAATCTGGAAAAAGAAGCGGAAAAGATGGATTTGATGGTGAATGATGACAATACTAAGTACCTGCGAAAATCATCTTCACAAGTTACTTATCATACCCGTCCTGCTATATAGTGTAGAAGCATTAACCAAGACATCAGATGAGGCGGCTCTGAGAGTGTTTGAGAGAAAAGTTCTTCGAAAGATTCACGGACCTCTACGCGATGGCGAAGACGACTTCCGACTAAGATTTAATGATGAGCTGTACGAGATTTATCCAGACATCAACATAGTTCAGCGAATTAAAACACAGCGGCTATCGGTGGCTAAGTCATGTTATGCGAATGAAAGCTGATGCTCCGGTATTCTTATCGTAACCCGCCTATGAAAGCAGAGGAAGAGGGCGGCCCCCACTCCGCTGGAATGGCCACATGAAAGACGATTTAAGTTCTCTAGGTATTACCAAATGGTGCTACTTTGCACAGCAAAGAAGCGACTGGCGTGCTTTGTTGGACGGCCATAACCGTTAAAGCGGTTAAGCGCCAATTAAGTAAGTATGCAGATTCGACTGGGTCGATTTATTAACCGATATCGTGCCATCGATTTTTCGATAGGATTTGGGCTCAGGAAAAAAAGTTCTACTACGCATACCCAAAAAAATAATTTTCGAGCCTCCGAAATTTCATTTTTTTGACTTGTTTTCGACTTCGATTTTTAAGTTTTTTTTCATGACCTACTAAAAAAATTTTCATTTGATTGTAAAATTTTCGTGTATACCCTGTCCGACCCATAAATGTCCGCTAAAAACGTTGTCGATAACAGTTTTTCGAAAAAAAAAAAATATTTTTTGTTATCGCCAACGTTTTTCGCGGACATTTTTGGGTCGGACAGGGTATACATATGGACATTTTATTAGTAGGTCATGAAAAAAACCGTAAAAATCAAAGTCGAAAAAAAGTCAAAAAAATGAAATTTCGCAGGCTCGAAAGTTATTTTTTTTGGGTATGCGTAGTGGAGCTTTTTTTCCTGAGCCCAAATCCTATCGAAAAATCGATGGCGATATCGGTTAACTTTCGTCCATACAAATCGACCCCCCCCCCCTAATGCAGATACAGTATTTTAATAATGGCATAACTCCGTTGGTATTGGTATTAAAGAGTGTATTTAATATATCCCACTAAAATATGAGAAAAACGCAGTTTCGAAAAACTGTTGGTTAGGGCTAGCTAGCTAACGGTTTATATTTTTTATTAAATTTTTTTTTAATTCATTACCTTAAAACGTAGGCGTTGTCTGCCTATGTTTCTTATTTGAATTGTATAATTAAATTTTTTTTTTTTCAAGTTATATAACAAGAATTATAAGAGGTCAAAAGGTAGATAGATCTTCGAAAAAAATAAAAACGATAAATTACACCGTTTCAGAAAAAACTTGGTGGATCTGGTCATGCGGACTATGTACTCCTATGCATTTATATGTACTAAATCCGAATCCGCTATCAGAGTTCGGCCATAACCTCAAACCCCCTCAATTGCCAGTATTTTTTTTTTTGTTTTACGACCCGTAAGGCTAATTATGCTAGCATGCTCGGACTCAGCGCACCAAAATGCATGCGCTGAATCCAAATCCGACATTTAATTGGTCTTACCGGTCGTGATTCGGCCCTAACCTCCAAAAATGGAAAAAAAAATCACTGGTGATTGAGCGTTTTTTGAGGTATGGCTCGAACCAGGACCGAATACTCCGATTCTGATATCAGATTCGGATGCAGCGCATCTAAATAAATGGAAGTACATGTGTCACATTATCAGATACACCTTTTTTGTGTGTGTGTAAAAATATTATGCCATTCTCATCGAGTTCAACAAAGCTCGCCAGTCATTTTGCCTTGATTTTGATATTTTAACAATAGGCAAGATGCCCGATGGTTAAATGTGAGCAGTTCTTTGCCTTGTATAAATCTAAGTTGACTGGACAGAACGTGCTATTTAAATACTAAAACCATGATTCACTTGCAACATCTAAATAAATATAATATATGATATTGAGAATTTACCGTTTTTGCGTTTTGTGCGGGATCGCTATTTAAGAGTTCAATGAGTTGACGACCAGCTTGCAAATTTATGGTACCAGTATGTAGCGCCGCAAGGATATTCTCAAGGTGAACACATGTAAGTTGACTGAAAAACAAAGTTTTTATTCTAGAGATTTCAAATGTTATATATACTTACATTAGGGTGGGTGAAATTTATTGTTGAAAAGGCACATCCAGTTTCTGAATCTATACTGAGTAATATTGCCCATGGGAACATATGCCTGAAATGAATTTCGAGCCTCCCTAATCAAGTGAGAAAATTTTGATATAAAATTTAATAACAAAATTAGGGAGGCTCGAAATTCATTTTAAACCTATGGTCCCATGGACAATATTACTCAGTATGACCCATAGATTCAGAAACTCGATGTGCACCTTAAGTTTTTCCCCCATACAATTTGACCCGCCCTAACTTGCATACACCGAGAGAAATGAAGCTGGAAAATCAACAAATTCAGGTTTGTTGTTCTGCCATTAACAAGAATGCAGTAAAATTGATCACCTTATGGTTAATTCAACCGTGTTTTTCGTCAAGTAAACAAATTTGTTTAGATACTTCAGCAGACGAAACAAATTTGGTCTCAAGTTAACAATATTCTGCAAAAATTACAGATTCACAATCAATCTAACTTATTAAAAGAACTCATTTCATTGGTAGTTCAAAAGCGAACAACAGTCAATATTGTGACGAATATTCACAACACTAAGTGATACTAGCATCCCTAATCCGATACCAAGCAGCCACTTGTATGTACGTAAACAAATCAAGCATCATTTACACATGTACATACAAGGCAGCAGAGAGATACTCACCATCAGCCGAAGTAGTACTCACATATATACACTAATATGGCTATGCGAGCGACTATAAACTACAAATATATATGTACATTAAGCTGGGTTGATTTGATGGACGAAAGTTAACCCATATCGCGCCATCGATTTTCGATAGGTTTTGGGTTCAGCAAAAAAAAGTTCCACTAAGCATACCCAAAAAATAATTTTCGAGCCTGCAAAATTTGAGTTTTTTGACTTTTTTTCTTTGATTTTTAATTTTCATTTGATTTTAAAATTTTCATGTATACCCTGTCCGACTCAAAATTGTCCGCTAAAAACTTTGGCGATAACAGTTTTTTGAAAAAAAAAAATAATAATATTTTTTGGGTTTTGAGGAGTGTTTTGGTGAAAAAAATTATTTTTTCGCCATTTTTTTTTAAGGGTTTCTTCAGAAACGTGTAAAAGTGTTGACGATGAAAATGAATTTGTCTCATAGTTCCTATCTCATTTAAAATTATGCGATAAAAACGTTGGCATTAACAGTTTAAAAAACAAAAAAATTTTTTTGTTTGTTTTTGGGACTTGTTTTGGTCGAAATCGATTTTTTTCATTTTCAAGGCTCCAAATCATTTTTTATGTATATGTTTCCGTTAGACCCACCAATAAGTATACCAAAATGATCAGGAGACGAGCTAAGTTGATTTAGCCACGTCCGTCTGACCGTCCGTCCGACCGTCCATCTGTCCGTTTGTTTGAACGCAAACTAGTCCCTAAATTTTTGAGATATCTTGATGAAATTTGGTAAGCAGGCATATTTTGATGGGGGATTTAACATTTGACGGAATCGAACGGATCGGACCACTATAGCATATACCTCCCATACAATCGATTGTTCAATAAGAGGGTTTTCGCCATTTCTGCACAATTTCTGCCTCATTTTAACAAACGATGATGATTTTTTCAGACGACAATCTATGCCCAATACGTAAGCTTGTGGTAAAATTTGATGGTGCTAGCTGTTAAAATGAGGCAGAAATGGCGAAAACCCTCTTATTGAACAATCGATTGTATGGGAGGTATACGCTATAGTGGTCCGATCCGGTCGATTTCGACAAATGTCAAATCCCCCATCAAAATATGCCTGCTTACCAAATTTCATCAAGATATCTCAAAAATTGAGGGACTAGTTTGCGTTCAAACAAACGGACAGACGGACGGACGGACATGGCTAAATCAACTTAGCTCATGCCCCGATCATTTTGGATTACTTATTGGTGGGTCTAACGGAAACATATACATAAAAAATAATTTGAAGCCTTGAAAATGAAAAAAATCGATTTCGACCAAAACAATTCCCAAAAACAAAAAAAAAAATTTTTTTTGTAAACCTGTTGATGCCAACGTTTTTATCGCATAATTTTAAGTGGGATAGGAACTGTGAGACAAAGTTTCATCGGCAACACTTTTGCATGTTTCTGAAGAAGCCCTTAAAAAAATGGCGAAAAAAAAATTTTTTCACCAAAACACTCCTCAAAACCCAAAAAATATTTTTTTTTTTCAAAAAACTGTTATCGCCAAAGTTCTTAGCGGACAATTTTGAGTCGGACAGGGTATACATGAAAATTTTAAAATCAAATGAAAATTTTTCAAGTAGGTCATAAAAAACACCTTAAAAATCAAGGAAAACAAAATCAAAAAACTCGAATTATGCAGGCTCGAAAATTATTTTTTTGGGTATGCTTAGTGGAACTTTTTTTTCCTGAGCCCAAAACCTATCGAAAAATCGATGGCGCGATATAGGTTAATAAATCGACCCAGCTTAATGTACATATATGGCTGGTAACAAAGCATGAATCTCGCGAAGTTACTAGACCTTGGGAGAAATGGGTGGACGAGGCAACAGAGAGTATAAAAGCGGCGAAAGCTGAGTAGTCAGTAAGCAGTTTTATTTAAACACGTAATTAGTTGTGAAGTAAGAGTTATTGTGAAGTACTCTCAAAGTAGTCTAATAAATACCATTTTGCATTACTGAATATTGGAGTTATTTATTCGACAATTTAGCGATTCGAACGTTTGCAGAAGGTGTAAAATATGCTGAGTTTCACTGAATTCGTTACAATATTATGCAAAAGCATCAGCTAATTTTAAAGAGAAACTTACGCTAACGGCGATCACTACTTTGTTTTATTGGTATTCGAATGCCTGTTTTTAAGTGCGACTTTAAACTACAGGTAAAGTTGACTAGAGCATCCCCTGGCACTTCGGCCGCTTCAGCTCCTCAGGCACCAAAATTGTGTTTTAGCGCACAAAGTGGAAAGGTTAAACTCAACTTTAACTGTAATTTAAACTCGCACTGAAAAACCGGGAAAAAGCATGACGACCACCGTGTTTTGATGGTAGCATGCTACGCTTACCACACCGAAAGTCTTGGGTTCAAAGCCTGGGGAAAGCAGCATCAAATACTTAAGAAAACAGTTTTTTCAATTAGAAAAAACGTTTTTGAGCGGAGTCACCTCAAAAATATAGTATTTTTTTTATTAACAGAGCTGTGGCTTACATAAGAGAAACTTTTTTTGCTGATTTTACTGTTAAAACACTCAATTCAGAGTCAACAATTTGCGCGAAGTTAATTCAACAGCAATTTGCGATGGATTAAAATTGACAGATATATCGGTTGAATTGACCCGTATCCCGTTGATTTTACCAGCTTTTTTCTTTCTGTGAACATTTATCAGTCGTTAGCTAGGCATGTAAGGAGCTACCCGCCTCCACTATCAGTTCGAAAAAAATAGTATACTTTATATTTGGACTTTTGTGATATATTCTGTTCGGCTTCTAAAACAAGAGTATTTGCTCCGTCTTTTGTAGAATCCAAACAGCAGATCTCTAGATCACTTCAGTTTTATTTTTGGGTATTTTAGGGATAATTTCCGAGCTATTTTGGGAACATCATCGTATCAATTCGGGATCATTTCGATACCGATACGGAGTTGTTTTAATGATCATTTTTAGACTATTTCGGAGTAATTTCAGAATTGTCTCTGGATCACTTTCAGACGATTTCGGGATCTCTTTGGGATTATTTTAGGGTCTATTTCAGGATAATTCAGAGATTTTTTTCAGAGTAATTTCGAGACTATTCGATACTATTTTGAAATAATTTAGGGATTGTTTTCGGAATCATGTTCGGATTATTTAGGCACTCTTTCGAGATAATTTAGACATTTGATGTTTTCGGGTTTATTTTGAGACGAATTGGAAATTATTTTCAGTATAATTTTCAGACTCGGACTAATTTCGGAGCTATCGCTGGATCATTTATTGACTATCGCGGGATTGCTTCGGAAACATTCGTTTCGGGATCATTTCGGGATTATATTCGATATAATTTCGGGACTATCTCCTAAGTGTTTGGATTTTGTTTTCCTTTATTCTGCTTTTATTGGGGATAGTTTCGTGACTATTTCGAGATATGTGCTAGATTTTTTCTGTGTCGTTTCGGCATTAATATGATCCTTATGTAGGCACTGTTTCAAAAATATTTCTGCATTGTCTTCAAAATCTCACCACTTTTGATAACCATTAGTTTCAAATCGTTTTATTTCTGCGTCTAATAGAACTGGAACAAAAATATTTCTTATGCAGATCAAGGAGTTTCGGAAAATTATTATAAATATAGTGTGACGAATATTAGCATCACTAAGCGATATTAACATCACTAAGCCGATACTAAGCAGCCACTCGTATGTACGTAAACAAATCAATCATCATGTACACACATACATACAAGGCAGCAGAGAGATACTCACAAACGCATGTCATCATCAGCCGAAGTAGTACTCACATATACACACGCATATGGCTACAAACTACAAATATACATGTATATGGCTGGTAATCAAGCATGAAGTTCACGAAATTACTAGACCTTAGGAGAAATTGATGAACGAGGAAACAGAGTATAAAAGCAGCGCAAGCTGAGGCATGACTAAGCAGTTTGATTTAAACACGCAATTAGTTGTGAAGTCAGAGTTATTGTGAAGTACTCTCAAAGTAGTATAATAAAGACCATTTAGCATTATTGAATATTGGAGTTATTTATTCAACAGTTTAGCGAATCGAACGTTAGCAGAAGGTTTGGAATAAGCGGAATTTCACTAAATTCGCTACAACAGATTATGTGGCTGAAAACCATTTTCACTCCAACGATAACTATGCAACGGTTACACTATTTCTAAAATTATAATAACTTATAGATCTAAGGAGTACTATTTATCGCTAATTCACGTATGTCATTAATTCGATCCACCATTTCAGGGCTATTGCGATTTAAGTTATGAGTTTCGGTCACGGATCAAAGGTAACGTAAGTTGGGCCCAGTTTTGAAAAAAGTTGAATAATCGAACACCGTGAAGGTGGATTAACATAAACGCTTCGGTCGCTTCAAGGTTTAGAAAGCGGCCAGGCGTTTCATTGTTATCTTATGACCCTGTCATAGCATCAAAGCGAATAAACGCAACCAAAGCGTTTATGTGAATCCGCATTATAGCTACTTACCAGTTATCCACATCTATATTAGCTTTGTTGCAAAAAGTTAAAACATCGTTTATTAGAAAGTTTGCCACAAGTTTACCAGGTAATCCTTGCATATCATCCATTATATTTAAAAAATAATCCAAAAGCTTGGACTCATTCTGAAAGTGAAATTTCAATAAATATATTTACCTGAACATGTAGTAGGGGAGCCGACTGCAAAAACATGTTGCATGTTGTATTCAAATGGGACCAGTATAACCCATTTACTGGTATCTGGGGCAACCTCAAACCGTGGCTGGAAGAAACCCTTGGCAAGTCGGTTCAAAGGACACGGTATGCTTGAACTATGTTTTATTCATCATACTATCTCGGTTTTTTTGCGGATTCCTTCTTTGTGAGTTAAATTAAGCTCAGCAATAAAAGTTTACGAAAATTCCCCGAGCGCTTTTTGAGAAAATTGCATTTTAGTTCATCATCATGTAATATGAATTACACTGTTTGGCAGTGAAAATATTCTCTGGACGAGATATGCCTCAATTCGTTGATCTAGTCGAGCACATAAAATTTGCATACTTAGGGTTTCTAATAGTGGAGTTAGGGATCAAAAACCCCTTTTTCATATGTTGATTCATATAATATTCTACAAACACAACAACAGTGTACAAACTGTTAATTTGTAAAATGTCATATATCTGACTTGTACATAATTAGCATCGATGAAATGTGCAACTTATTCTTTGCACTGAATCAGCCCAATTACGCTAGGCTGATTTAAAAATAGAAATTTCAACTCTTATTCAAGAATTCAAACGTGTAGCGTTTGGTGTAAAGCGCACAAAAAATAAATTAGCTAAATCACTGGTGGACCCTACCCTTGAACAAACCATCGATGCTAATGCAGCAAACACTTGAACAGGTAAACCCACTTCACAAATTCGATTTCAGCCAGGAAACGATGGGCTCTTAGTCACAGGATGCGAACTAAAGTATTATCTCACGTATTCCAACAGGCCGTACTTACAAACAGTGGTGTTATTCATATGCATTGAAAAGAGTCGAATCTAAAAAGACCGAAATAATCTCAAAAGCCTGATTTCGATTGTGAAAAAGTCAATAAATCCGTTTCCTTCAAATAATCACAAGGACGTTCTCTTCGATATATCCCCTGGTAGAGCAGCTTCGTCTGAAGTTGCAGACTTCCTTCTAAACGTCGTGTCACTGGGGAAAAAACAGAAGGTAACTTTTATGGAAAATGTTTCTGCAGCACCTGGTAGTTTTAGTTTTGAAAAACCGAATAAGCGGAATATAATTTCCTATTTTTCCTCTCAGTGTGCAAAAAAAGAAAATTTGCAGTAAAGATGGAAGCAAAACGGCTTTGCTTAAGATGGAAAGAGATGTTTTTGCAAGGCTTTTGGGTATAGCTGCGAAAAAAAGTAGATATTGAATTTTGTCTGACTTTTCCACTAGCTCCAGTACCTCCAGCATTATTTCAGTATTCGGGAGAAATGAATCGTACCGAAAAATCAGCGTTGGCAAAACTTTTGACATCTCGCGCCACACTGGTTGGTCCTCCTTCTGTTAATGTGGATATAATCGACGGTTTCTCTTTTTTATATCATCTTGGAGGATCACTCCCACAAACATGCGGAAAGTTGGCCGAATTCATCTTGCAAAGAGTATGTAGCACTTCGTCAACAGAAATTTATCTAGTCTTCGATAGATACTTTCATCCATCGATCAAAGATCTTCAAAGTCAGACGCGTAAAGAATTTGACGTTCCATTCACTATACGTGGTCCGCTTCAACCACGTCCAAATGACTTTGTAGGTAGCTTGAAAAATTTTCGGTTTAAAGAGTGCTTCGTGAGATTCTTAGCAACTCATTGGGAGAATGACGAAATGGCGGCTGTTCTACAAGAGAAGAAAGTTTTCATGACAGTTGAGGAGCAGTGTTTTTCGTTTTCCGGTTCAGACAACCATGTTGTTAAAAAAGTGGAAGGAAATTTAGAATGCCAACACAAAGAGGCTGATACCAGAATAATGTTTCATATATCGAAATTGGCGCCCAACTCAAAAGTTCTCGTAAAAGCATCGGACATTGATGTTCTGATTATTTTACTAAGTAATTTATACAAAGTTCCTGACAAGCAAATTTGGCTGGCTTGTCCTCAATCAAGGAAAAAGAATCGCATCCTAGATCAAGAGTGCATAAATTGTTCGGAACTAGCGCCCATTCATGGTTATACATTGTGCTTAGCTCTGTCAGCATATCATGCTTTCACTTATGTGATTATACAGAGTCGTTTTTTAATCGAGGGAAAGGAAGGCCTTTTAAAATTTTGGAAGGTAATAAACTTTTTCAGCAAGCGTTCGCTTCTCTGACTGATACAACTGAAGATGGAAGTTCTACAAGAATTCACTTGTAATATGTATAATGTGAAATGCTGCGCCAGTGTCAACAATGCAAGGTTACAAATTTTCCAAAGGATGAATGGAAAAACAAAAGATAATGAAAAATGTATGAAGAAAATTAAGGGCTTTGACTCAAGTACTATTCCACCATGCTGGAAATCCCTTAAGCAAAAATTATTAAGGACAGCTTACGTCAGTTCGATGTAGCTAAACGCGACTGAATCAACTTGTGTTAAGTTTCCTGCGGAAGAATGTGGTTGGTTTAATGATCACGGAGTTTTTAAACCACGCTGGTTCGCCGGTGAATCGGTACCTCTTGATGTTGATGAGGTGTTGAGATTTTCTATAAACAGTTCGGAAGAAAATGTGGAGACTGAAGACTTCGATGAAATAGTGTTGGCCGGAGATGAATCTGATATAGAATAAGTACTTTTTGCACAGTTGAAATAAAATAATGTAAATATATTCACTTTGAGCTAAATGAAACTGAAAAATATTTAGAAAAAACGTGCATTTTGGTGTTCCTTATTTCGCAAATGTGATCTTTATTGGCAATGCAGCTCGCTAGGCGAACATTTTTTTCATATGCATATAACTATACAACAAAGGCGCAGACTAATGTAAACATTTTTTCTTTAATTTATGAATACAGCCATGTTGGTTATTTCATCGTGTTTGAAATATGCATTAATAAATAACCTCTAAACCGTATGCGAATATAATCCTTAGTATTAAGTCTTTTCGAAATAGTGCAAAAAACTGTGAACTTAAAACCTGCAAATTTTTTTTCCTGCCACGTGTATAGAAAATAAGATTACCCTCCATGCAAAATTTCAGATCGGCAAAAGATGTAACCTTAGAACCGACTTGCCAAGGGCTTCTTCTAGGATAGGAGGTGGCAAGTAGGTACTTTTGGGGTCGGGCTTTGCCTGCTTTCATAATTTGAATATTTTGTTTGAATACACTATGCAACAAATTTTGGAGCAATTGCTCCTTCTTTGAACCGACTAGCAAGTCGGTTCTTTTGGGGTCGGGGCGTTGCCAACTCTCATAATTTGAACATTTTATTTGAATACAATATGCAACATATTTTCGCCGAAAATTGACTTTTCATCGACGAATTACCACGATCCTGCCAAGCTAGGATCTGGCAAGTCCACGGTTTGAAGTTGCCCCAAATACTAGTAAATGAGTTATACTGGTCCCATTTGAATACAACATGCAACATGTTTTTTGCAGTGGGCTCCTGGACTAATATATAAATATTCAAAATTGAGGGGATGTGTGGAATAACGGTATAACTCAAGAATTAACCTTTTGAGAAAATTGAAAAAAAAAACTTAACATAGCAGGTAAAAATAAGTTTATAATAATCCTGCTTGGTAGGATTTTAGATAGTATGATTATTTGATAAGAAAAAGTAACAAATTTTATATATACATAATTTTATTAGAAAATGGATGATTTCTTTTTTTTTTTTTTTGAGTTATACCGTTATTCCTTTAGATGTGCTTATAACTATTTGTTATTTCCGTTTGTTATTTTTAGCAATTTTTGTTTTTACTACTTTTATCATTTTTAAACTTTTTCTATTTTTAACAATGGAGTTCTCTGCCTGCTTAGTCGTTTTTGAAACCACTTCAATTCTTTTATTTTTCAGTTCTTTCTGGTCTACGACATTGAATATATTTTCATACCATTTCGATGCTTCACTACTGCAAAATTTTATTAGAGAGTTATACCGTTTTTCCATAAATGAAGCTAATATCTTTGTTAAATATCACTATTATTTTCTAGGATAAATATGGTATGTGTATGTAATCGTGCTCTTTTTATTTAGCTGAATTATGGAAAAACGGTGTAACTCGACTTATACCATTATTCCACACATCCCCTCAATTACTACAGCAAAAATTAAGAATAACACAGTCTGATAATTTTTCTCAGATTAATTTACCTTAAAATTATTTTGGAAAAAATATTGTTACTTTAAATTAGTGTTCCTTTGTCCTTTCAAAATAAAAACTATAATACTGTGGCGAATTTTAGCATCACTAAGCTGATAGTAAATAAAGCCACAACAACAATAAAACAAACTGCCACTCTCATGTACATGAATACATGAATTAATCCATTTACACACGTACATAAAAGGTGACGAAGATTAACTCACGCACACACATGTTGTCATCAGTCGAAGTTAGTTGCTCACACATACACACGCATATATGTAGCTCAATTAGCAAGCAGGCGAAACGTCTAGCCTTTAGTAGAAATATGCGAATGAAGCAACGGAGAGTATAAAAGCAGCGCAAGCCGAGTAATCAGTAATCAGTTTGATTTAAATCACTCAATGCAGTCGCTTTAATTTTTCGACCAAACAAAAGTTCTGCACTTAAGCACGTACATGGCGTATGAGTAACTTTTGCTGACATACAAAATTTGTCCCATCACCCAGTGGCGCACGTGAAATTCAAAAAAAAAAAATAAGTTTAAAATTCTTAGTTCTGAAATATGAAAAACCTTCGTCTTCATCGAAGGAACCTATAGCCACTAGGGAACACACACACACACAGAATTTGATTTTTAAACGGTTTTATTTAGGTTGAATTTACAGGCTGCACGGCCGTTGTGAACGTATTTTGTAATTGAAATTTAAGTAACTTCCCGACAAGCTACAAGCTTGAAACTTGGAATATAGTTCAGAACCCGATGACAATAAGAAAAATATCGCCGCTAGATGGCGCAAGGATTGAGATATTCACAAAAATTGTATTTGTGTTCCGATTTGGCTCATATTTGGAACACATAATACATACAAGAATAGAAAGCGAGCTATGAAAAAAATCGCCGCTAGGTGGCGCAAGGACGAGATATTCACAAAAACCGTATTTGTGGTCCGATTTGGCTCATATTTGGAACACATAATACATACAAGAATAGAAAGTTACCTATGAAAAAAATCGCCGCTAGGTGGCGCAAAGATCGAGATATTCAAAAAAATCGTATTTGTGGTCCGATTTGGTCCATATTTGGAACACATAATACATACATGAATAGAAAGAAATATTACATACAGTCTGGTAGAAGTGACATCAAAAAATTTGGAGTTGGAGGAGGGACAAGCATACGTGGAGCAGAGTCGAGTAAAGTCTTTGGAAGGATTATGTATTGAGGACTTAGATTGTAACAAATTGTCAGGAAAGAGTCATTGTAATAATGAGTCACCAAATGAACTAAATAGAATGAGAAATAATGGACAATTAAATAAAGATTAAAAACTTGAAAATAAAATAATTTAAAAAAATTTTTAAGTTAAAAGGTTTTATTGAAAACAATACTTTCATGAAGTAATAATAATACTAAAAGCTAGTAAATAATTAGGTAGGTCCTAGGTATTAGTCATCACACTCCTCATCAATCTAGGGCGTTGATCAGACAATTAAATAAAAGCGTTGGACGCGTCAAATTTCTATTGATAGTCATATATAAGACCAACTGAACCTTAATCAGGTTATGCTACGCCTCACATGTTTAGAAATTTCACGCGCCCAACGCTTTTATTTAATTGTCTGATCAACGCCCTAGATTGATGAGGAGTGTGATGACTAATACCTAGGACCTACCTAATTATTTACTAGCTTTTAGTATTATTATTACTTCATGTAAGTATTGTTTTCAATAAAACCGTTCAACTTAAAAAAATTTTTTAATTATTTTATTATATATATAGCAGAGCTGTAATCATTTGAAATTTTAAATCATTGATTTAAGAATGCTTGCTCTTCATTCATTCATTCCTTGCTAAGGAATGTGGCTTAAAAGTTAACCCATTCTTCATTCAGTAGTGGAAAAAAAGAATGCACTCCTGAACTCATCCGAAGAAAGGATGAAGTAATTGAAAGAAACACAAACATTTTTCAACACAGAATAAGCATTCAAATGAATGCAGCCTTTGCTGAGTGTGCACACACTTTTCTAGTACCAATCAATTATGAAAAATGTCGTACATGCACAAAACCCGCTCAAATATCACATGGTTGCATTTAATTAAAGCCACTTCAAAATATATACACAAAAATTTAATTATTGTCCGTAATTACCAGTTTTTTCGATATTTAAATGGTAATAAAGCACAAAGAAGTTAACTGGAAAAGTATTCTTATTGAAATTTCCTAATAATTTAATAATAAAAAAAGCAAATGACCAACATTTCAACATCTCTGTTCCGAAAATTGTCATCGTTGTAAATAAGTGTTGCCAATGTGCCAGTCATTATAAGTAGGCCCTATAGGTAGTTGCAGCTTTTTTGATAGCAAAGAAAATAAACTTTGAATACAAATCTGCTTAAGTAAGATAGAATTCAACCTACAAATGCCATACAAATAGGCAGAGAGACTAATGGTCCTTCTCAATCACTCGGGCCCTATATTTATATTCTGTCAAACACTGTTAAAACATCAGCTGTAAAAAACTGTAGTCCGATGGAGCCAGTCAATCTCTTTGTGGGGAGGGAAATTAATAACCTCTGAAGAGTTTCTCCCAATTAAACATTTTTTTTTTTTTTGTAGCACATATGACAGGTGACTCAGGTGAATAGAAAAAGCCTGAATCGCTGTAGGACGATGCCATGGAATTAGGCATATATTTATCGAAATTCTCGGAATTAGGAACCTCCAACGAAATCGCCGATAGACCTATGTACTTTGATGTATTTAACTTTAAATGACTTAAGCTCAAGTATCGACAAATATCCACAATTTACTCTATTTGGTCAATGCACAATGTGTTCATTTACAAAATCCATTTTACTACAATAGCAAAATAAGTAGGACATATAGAACCATTTTGACATATAGCAAGAAAGCAATAGATTGCGAAGTTTAAGAGAACCTGAAAAGAAAGAAACATTTACTTGCATATTGCGATGATTTAAGGCAACTGCAGTTTCACCATGTGATTCGCGGTTCGAATCTCGGTGAAACCTTTGATAACATTCGAAATTGACTGATGATGATTATGTGCGGTTTTCGAAATGTTAAAATCGAAGTATGCCAGTAAATGTTTCTTTCTTTTGAAAAATAATGACTGAATATTCAATTATTATAAGCCGGTGTTAAGCTCATGAATTCCTAAATATTAAACTACTTGAATAATTAGAAGGGGCTATTATTTCTATTTATACATTTTACGCCTTTTTTGCACCCAACTCCTAAATTGATTTAACATATCTGATGACAATGAAAGTATAGCAAAAAATAACCTTGTGGAAAAAGTATTTAGTACTGAATGGAAAAAAGTGTGCATTCATTTCAAGTTTACATTCATTAAAGATTGGGAATGGTTCCTACATTCACACTCTATATTGAATTATATTTTATCATTCAATAACACACACACTTTAGCTTTGAGTTAAAGTATTTTGAAGCATTTAGGAATGGAGATTTATAATATGCAACCAAAAAATCACAATTTTTTAAAAGAATGCTGAGAATGCTGAAAGCATTTTCTGTTCGAAAATTAACGTATCGTCGGGAGAAAAATGTAACATAAATGTGATTATTCTTGAATAATCATTTATGATTCATATTTCGAAACACTTTTTATTCATCTTTTTATCATACTTGATATTACTGGAAGATTGTACTTTACTTCTTTTGGAATAACATTTGATTACTGTTCCCAGTCATTTTTTGATCACATTTAAGAACAATTTTCAATCATATTATATGATGGTTTGGAATCATTTGTGAATAAGATTGTGATTAATTTTTCCATCATATTTAATACATAACTAAATACTATATAAAAATCATATTTCATCAGGGGGTGAAAGCATCTGGAAGCTCGGAAGTAAGCTTTTTGAACCGCAGGTACCCAGCCAGCATTTTTTGAAAATTTTGATAAAAAAATATTCAAATATCATACCCCAAGATGATTAAAAACGTTCAAATTTAAAAGCATTTTCTGTTCGAAAATTAACGTATCGTCGGGAGAAAAATGTACCATAAATGTGATTATTCTTGAATAATCATTTATGATTCATATTTCGAAACACTTTTTATTCATCTTTTTATCATACTTGATATTACTGGAAGATTGTACTTTACTTCTTTTGGAATAACATTTGATTACTGTTCCCAGTCATTTTTTGATCACATTTAAGAACAATTTTCAATCATATTATATGATGGTTTGGAATCATTTGTGAATAAGATTGTGATTAATTTTTCCATCATATTTAATACATAACTAAATACTATATAAAAATCATATTTCATCAAGGGGTGAAAGCATCTGGAAGCTCGGAAGTAAGCTTTTTGAACCGCAGGTAGTAATTAACTTGACCGTTGTACACACATACGACTACAACATCCAACATCATCTATGATCATCATCTTAGATCATGGTAACGATGTCACTTTAAAAATCACGATTTTACTATGTCTCATAACATTCTTTAAATATAACTAGATGTTTTCGACAATCATAGCTCATGGAGGATGTTGAAGCCGGGTCCAGGCGTGTCGATCAAGCTTAACTTACCAGCGGTTAAACAGCTTACAACTTCCGTACATCGGTTCAATTCAGTATGTCTTTTCTGGGAAGCCGCATCTATAGAAATGTTAGAAGACATCTTAGGTTAGCAGCAGCACTTATATTACTTTTAGTCTTGAATATGTGTTGTATATATGTAATTTTTTTGGATTTTATGATTGAAAAATTGTGAGCTAATGAAGAAAAATCAAATTTTCAATTAGAAGTATAGTTTTAACAAGTGAAAAATTCATCATTTATTCAAGAAAGGTAGTCTGCAATATTATTCTATTTTTGATCACCGAAGTTAAAGAAATTAAATTCAAAAATGGTTCCAAATTGTGATTGAAAAATTGTTCTCAGTTATTGATCATCAAAAGCAAACAAGTTTTATTATTCTCTATGTTCAATTTTTTAAAGTCTTAAAATTTATTCATCAAAGTTATTCGAAAATTATTTCAAAAAGTGATCGAAAAATGATTTTCAGTTTTTGATCATTAAAAGTAATCTTATTTTATTATTTATTTTGTTCAACTGTATGAAAACTCAGTATTTATTCGCAAGGAGTAGTCAAATTGTATTGATATGAAGGAAAGTTCAAAAATTTATCATCTAAATGCTGTGTGGGTAAAATTTACTTTCTGGTTCCTATAATTTTTTCGATCTCTGTATAAAAACTATAATAAAAAAAAAAAAAATTAAATAAACATACCACTAATATCACAGCAATATCTTGATTCAATTGATATTTATTCATCAAATGTTTGCGCGTATCTTCTGGAAGTTCAGGTAATGCATTAGTAATTGATTGCACTGATATCAAATCATTGGTTAATACACCCTCTGTTGCCAAATTTAAACGCAGAGGTGGTAAATTTGGTTCAGGCATAAAACGATAATCCTGTAAAACTTCTTTATCACGCATGGCGACTGTGGAGCGCGTTATTGCATCCCACGAGCGTGTTTCATTCGTAACAACATCACCATTAGTTACAACTACAAACTGTCTTTGTATTTCGTATGAAATTGCCTGAGAAATACTACGTACTGAACCAATATTTTTTACTTCTGTACGCACTCCTAACGGTTCACCGTTCCTATGAATCGAGATGTTGGCATCAACACGAAGGGCACCCTCTATTTATGGTGTGCAAAAAAAGTATGTATTTAATGATATAATTTTTTGTTAAAATTACGGCACCACTAACCTTCCATTTTGCAGGAACATGAACGTAAGCATTTTAAAATTAAAATTAATTCTTTTACCAACGATGCAGCTTCTTCACCAGTTTCTAGATCGGGTGCAAATACCAATTCGATGAGCGGAGCGCCGGCTCGATTGAGATCGACAAGACTTCTAAAGTGGTAGCAAGAAAATATTTATAATTTATTGATATGAGTAGTGAAACAAACCAATGTAGACTTAAATAGCTCCAAATGAATTCTATAGTCTTGAACACTCGAGCAAGCATCTGCTTGAAACATTTACTGTATTCTGTGGCTGTCATTGTAGCGATAAGGACACTCCCCGAAGGCCTTGGGGTGTGTTATCGAGTTGATGGCCCTTTGCCGGATGCAGTTCCGGTACCAAGCCCGACCATCTCGGGAACGGTTTGGTTATCACCACATGGGACCTTCTAGCCCATCCCTCCCTCCCACCGCCTACATCCATGAAGAGTTCGGGGTCGCAGGAGCTTTGTCTGTTAATGAAACAGGATTCGCCAGGGATAGGTGAGGGCTGCGCTCCACAACCCCTTGAATCTATTTGGTATTTTAGTCGCATCTTACGACAGGCATACCTACCGCGGGTATATTCTAACCCCCCCCCCCCCTAACCCGCTGTGGATCCTATAAGTATAAAAATAAAATGTAAGGCGCGATAACCTCCGAAGCGATCTAAGGCCGAGCTTCTCTTCCAATTTGCGTCGTGCTCCTCTTGATTTTCCCTACAAATTGGCCGGACGGGACCTATATGTTGTATGCCGACTCCGAACGACATCTGCAAGGCAGATGCGTTTTCACTGAGAGCTTTTCATGGCAGAAATACACCCGGAGAGCTTGCCAAACAGTGCCGAGGGGCGACCCCGCTTAGAAAAATTTTCTTCTAATTGAAAAACTTTATTTCTAAAATTTTGATGTTGCTTTGCCCGGGGTGTGAACCCAGGGCATACGGTGTGGTAGGCGGAGCACGCTACCATCACACCACGGTGGCCGCCAGTATGGATAGGATAGTTGGCGGAGTTTCAGCAGTGGCAGATCATAGGGAGATTGATGTTAGAGGCGATTGGTGTTAATCTTGAGTTCAAGAATGTCAAAAGCTGCAGGTGTTAGTCGGTAAAAACACTTCCTAATGATTTTGAGAAGTGCCGACTACCCAACCGTACTTGACTGTATATGAACACTTTTCGATCTTGTTGTTGTTTTTGTGACAGCAAGGAAACTCTTAGAATGTTTATGGGAGTGTTACACCAAGTTGTTCAATACCAAATAGTTCCCCAGATAATCGGCCTAGTACCTTAATGGCGCTTGTTACTGGAACGTACCAGATCTGCATTCGGCAAAGGACCATCAACATCGATAACACTCCCCAACGCCTTCGGGGAGTGTCCTTATCGCTACAAAACAACAACTACACCCTCCCACCTTCGTACTAGGTACGCTGCCACGGGAGCGGTTTTCTGACACCTACAACTGTACGGTCTCTGGATTTCATTTACCCCAGCAAAATCCCTTTGGTGCAGTTTCTGACCACCGTTCACACGCACGCAAAAATCAATATAGCGAACATTTAAGGGAAAATTATAAGATTGGAATTGAGAGATAATAATGCTTACCTCTTCAATACATCATCATGTAACGATTTACCACTGTCTTGTTCCAATTGTAATTGTAATAGGCGTGTTTTTTTATAGTAAGGTTTTTTTCCTGGTACAATTACTGGAAAGATAAGTTCACCATTATTTGCCAATGCAGCACGTTGTTGTGTAATCTGATAGCCAACCTTTACAAATGTGATAGTGATAAATAGCTTAAAAATAGGTTTTAATATGGTAATTTGGTGTGACCTACCGGCAAATCTGCATAAAAATAATGCTTACGATCAAACATTGACATTTCATTGATACGGCAGCCGAGCGCCGCAGCTGTTTTTATTCCTAGCTCAACACATTTTCGATTTAGTACCTGAGAAAAACCATGATATGTATTAATTAGTTTACTTTCGACTTTTGTGTAGCTTTACAAACAGTTCCACATGGTATTCGACTCACCGGCAATGTGCCAGGCAAAGACGCATCAAAATAAGAGACTGCTGTATTAAGTGGCACTCCGAATTTCGTACTACTACCGGAGAAGAGTTTAGAATCGGTTAGCAGTTGTGCATGAATTTCCAGACCAACAACGCTTGTCCAATTTCTGTTCAAATCAAAAACTTTATTTTACCTTTTGTCTAATATCTCGACAGATTACTTACTGCATACAAGCTTTGGTTGTTTGTACCTGACTTGCTAATCCTCTGGAAAGGTTTATACTTGGCGCAACTCTTGGATACATTTTGGTGTGTTTATATTTATAAATATAAAAATGTTTACCATACGATTCTTTATTTAACGCGCAAAAAATTAAAGCCACAGCTGATATCTAATCAGCTGGGCCGTATGCTACGTGCTGTGCCATGTTGGGTCACAAATTACACATACAAGATTGCGCATTGCGCATGTAAACAAAAGATCAACTGTTTTTTATGGGCAAACTTCTGTGTGTGATTTCCCTGCTAGACAGAGCTGACGGAAACTCCAACACATTCACAGAATTTTTGACATCACTAAACACTCGCATGAATTCATGGTTCAATTATATGGTTGGCTCATCTCATCAGCTGATTTTATTTATTTCATTGCTTGGCCGAAGGGATTGTCAAAGGGAGATGGCAAACTCAAAATGAAACCTACCCATTGACAACATTTTCTTACACATACAAAAACTGCTAAGTTCTCTGTTTCCATTCCGTACCATTCGCACCAACACCAATACACAGATTTTGACAATATGAACAGACATATTTTTTTGCTTTACAGATGAGCCAACCATATAATTGAACCAGGAATGCACCTTAACGTTAAGCTAATCGTTTATCAAAAACTTTCCACCCTTTCCGTTGAAACACTTCGAAATATTATCGATAAAGAAATTATCAAGATAAATTGTATCTCGTTTTTAACCGAAACGAAAAGCTTTCGTTAACGTTAAAAACGTTAACAAAAACGTGATAATTTATGTTAGAATTGTGCTGGCAAAGCTATAGCCATGGTGAAGCTGTAAGGTGATAACAGCGAGCGGACATACACACACAAACTCCATGTAATTTGTTTGTCTAATTCGTTGGTGGTAATGTCAAAAATACTCTGAGAAATGTTCGTACTGTCAAAATTCATGAGAAAAGTTGCAATCAGCTTGGCTAATGCTTTCACCTTTAATGACTCCGCCATCAATCAGCTTTGCCAGCATAGTTTGAAATTAAAAATCAACATAAACGATTTGATTTCGTTTTGATATGGCAGAAAACGAAACAAAATCATTTCGTTAATTTGACGTTCTTAATTATTTAACGAAATGATATCGGTTCGTTGGTTAAGCATGCCCGAATTGAACCATGCTTGAATTTTTCCTTTTATTCCTATGGAAAACCATGGTATGTATGTGTATGCGTATACAGAATGTTTACATCAAGTTTGTCATGTCGCCTCTCACAATCTGATAGAAACTTTGCTTTACGCCCTGATGTAAATTTCCATCAGCCATATCTGTCAATTGACCCCTCAAATGACTAACAGCTGTCTAGCAGGGTTGTGATGATGGGCAGGTTATTTGTGGTGCTGTGCGGTTTCGAATACTCGAGTATTCACAAAACCGAGTTTTTTATAAAAACGAAAAATTATCGATTGAGTTAACTTCAACCGCGTATTTTGAAATTGGCGCTTTCAGCAAATCGATAGGTTGATCAGTCGATGACTGATAACTTTCTGAAGTACCGTTAAAGCCCCGACACATAAAGGGCCAATTAATGGTGAATTATAGCTCTGTCACATAAGCAGTTTTCATATATATGAGTTTAACATAAGCTTAAGGCTTGTTTTCCTCGAAAGCGGTGCCGCTATTTAGCGGCCGTTACATAGCGGTAGAGTATGTTGTCAAAAATGTTGCAGTGTAAAAGTAATTATGTGTAAACTAAGAACACGGTGAAGTTCACCGTAACGTAATATAGCGGCAGGGCAAAAAATATTACGGCCGTCATGACGGTACAAACTTGTTCGTCACCGTTTTTTCTCACCGCCGCACTCAAAGCGGTGAACAATTTGTCAAATTTTTTATTTCTTTCAATTAATTAACAAGTAAGGAAGGTTAAGTTCGGGTGTAACCGAACATTACATACTCAGTTGAGAGCTATGGTGACAACATAAGGGAAAATAACCATGTAGGAAAATGAAGCGAAGGAAACCCTGGAATGTGTATCAAATGAAAGGCGTTAAAGAGTATTTTATGAGGGAGTGGGCCATAGTTCTATAGGTGGATGCCATTTAGGGATATAGCCATAAAGGTGGATCAGGGTTGACTCTAGAATGCGTTTGTACGATATGGGTTTCATATGAACGGTGTTAATGAGTATTTTAAAAGGGAGTAATCCTTAGTTCCATAGGTGGACGCCATTTCGAGATATCGCCACAAAGGTGGACCAGGGGTGACCCTAAAATTTGTTTGTACAATATGGGTATCAAAAAAAAGGTGTTAATGAGTATTTTAAAAGGGAGTAATCCTTAGTTCCATAGGTGGACGCCGTTTCGAGATATCGCCATAAGGTGGACCAGGGGTGACCCTAGAATTTGTTTGTACAATATGGGCATCAAACGAAAGGTGTTAATGAGTATTTTAAAAGGGAGTGGGCCTTAGTTCTATAGGTGGACGCCGTTTCGAAATATCGCCCTAAAGGTGGACCAGGGGTGACTCTAGAATATGTTTGTACGATATGGGTATCAAATTAAAGGTATTAATAAGGGGTTTAAAAGGGAGTGGTGGTTGTTGTATAGGTGGTCGCCTTTTCGAGATATCGCCATAAAGGTGGACCAGGGGTGACTATAGAACGCGTTTGCACGATATGAGTATCAAATGAAAGGTGCTAATGCGTATTTTAAAAGGGAGTAATACTTAGTTCCATAGGTGGACGAGGTTTCGATATATCGCCATAAAGGTGGACCAGGGGTAACCCTAGAATTTGTTTGTACAATATGGGTATCAAAAGAAAGGTGTTTATGAGTATTTTAAAAGGGAGTAATCCTTAGTTCCATATGTGGACGCCGTTTCGAGATATCGCCATAAAGGTGGAGCAGGGGTGACCCTAGAATTTGTTTGTACAATATGGGTATCAAAAGAAAGGTGTTAATGAATATTTTAAAAGGGAGTGGGCCTTCGTTCTATAGGTGTTCGCCTTTTCTAGATATCGCCATAAAGGTGGACCAAGGGTGACTTTAGAATATGTTTTTACGATATGGGTATCAAATGAAAGGTGTTAATGAGTATTTTAAAAGGGCGTGGGGCTTAGTTCTATAGGTGGACGCCTTTTCGAGATATCGCCATAAAGGTGGACCAGGGGTGACTCTAGAATGAGTTTGTACGATATGGGTATCAAATTAAAGGTATTAATGAGAGTTTTAAAAGGGAGTGGTGTGAAGGCGTTTTCCAGATATCGACCAAAATGTGGACCAGGGTGACCCAGAACATCATCTGTTGGATACAGCTAATTTATTTATATATGTAATACCTGCCAAGATTTTAAGGGTTTTTTATTTCGCCCTGTAGAACTTTTTCATTTTCTTCTACTTAATATGGTAGGTGTCACAACCATTTTATAAAGTTTTTTCTAAAGTTATATTTCGCGTCAATAAAACAATCCAATTACCTTACCATGTTTCATGCTTTTTTTCGTATTTGGTATAGAATTATGGCATTTTTTCATTTTTCGTAATTTTCGATATCGAAAAAGTGGGCGTGGTCATAGTCGGATTTCGTTCATTTTTCATACCAAGATAAAATGAGTTCAAGTAAGCACGTGAACTAAGTTCATTACAGATATTTCGATTTTTGCCCAAGTTATCGTGTTAACGGCCATGCGGAAGGACAGACGGACGCCTGTGTATAGAAACTGGGCGTGGCATCAACCGATTTCGCCCATTTTCACAGAAAACAGTTAATGTCATAAAATCTGTGCCCCTACCAAATTTCAAAAGGATTGGTTAATTTTTGTTCGACTTATGGCGTTAAAAGTATCCTAGACAAATTAAATGAAAAAGGGCGGAGCCACGCCCATTTTGAAATTTTCTTTTATTTTTGTATTTTGTTGCACCATATCATTACTGGAGTTGAATGTTGACATAATTTACTTATATACTGTAAAGATATTAAATTTTTTGTTAAAATTTTACTTTAAAAATTTTTTTTTTTAAAAGTGGGCGTGGTCCTTCTCCGATTTTGCTAATTTTTATTAGGCGTACATATAGTAATAGAGGTAACGTTCCTGCCAAATTTCATCAAGATATATTCAACGCCTGCCAAATTACAGCTTGCAAAACTTTTAAATTACCTTCTTTTAAAAGTGGGCGGTGCCACGCCCATTGTCCAAAATTTTACTAATTTTCTATTCTGCGTCATAAGTTCAACTCATCTACCAAGTTTCGTCGCTTTAGCTGTCTTTTGTAATGAATTATCGCACTTTTTCGGTTTTTCGAAATTTTCGATATCGAAAAAGTGGGCGTGATTATAGTCCGATATCGTTCATTTTAAATAGCGATCTGAGATGTGTACTCAGGAACCTCCATACCAAATTTCATCAAGATACCTCAAAATTTACTCAAGTTATCGTGTTAACGGACGGACGGACGGACGGACATGGCTCAATCAAATTTTTTTTCGATCCTGATTATTTTGATATATAGAAGTCTATATCTATCTCGATTCCTTTATATATGTACAACCAACCGTTATCCAATCAAACTTAATATACTCTGTGAGCTCTGCTCAACTGAGTATAATAAAAACAAAAACTATTTTTGTTGTTTACGGCCTTTGAATTATAACTTTTTAAATATAAACGAGCTCTAGGCCAAATATTTGTATATTCTTAATAAAACACAATACGTGAATTTTTGATATACAATTATATTATTTAATTTGTCGATATTTCGACTTCAGTCTGAAGTCATCATCAGGACTAGGTACGAAAAGAACAAACATACATATTAAAATCATAAAAATACACATTTGCACAAGTACAGAACTTACATTTTTGAATGCAATATGTCGACTGGTGTAACAAAAATATAAGTTTACGAACAGTGCAAAGCAAATAACAATAAAATGTAAATAACACACAGCCGTTATCATAAACAAAAAATGAACATAAGCAGAAAGTTATCTAAATGAGTAGTGAGCGCCGCTCAAGTGATATCAGCTGCAGCCTGCAGGTGAACTCTTTGGTAAACAGTGGGAGATGCTCTTATCTATTATTGTTGTTGTTGTTGATCAGCTGCCTAAAGGCAGAGGCAATACCAATTGGATCAGTTTTGAAGTTCATCCGTTTGTCGCTGGGTGTATTTATTATGTGCAGCATCTCTAATATGTAGCGTTTGTTGTAATTCCTCTCTTGCTGTAGAATTTCTACATTTTCTAAATTGGGAGAGTGTCCAGTTTCTCTGCAATGCTGTGTTAGCGCCGTTTTGCCATCATTAGGGTTGTTGCGATTTTTAATATTCGTTTTATGCCCGGAAATCCTCGTTTTTAGTTTCGAAAACAGTTTTTAGTGTAAAATTTTTGAGAAAACGTATACAAATAAACAAAACAAAACTAAAGAAAACCCAAAAAATGTGGAAAATGGTGAAATCAGATTGGCATACATTGGCTGCGACGGTGGACCAGCTTTACAACAAAGCGGTGCCGCTGATGACGGTAGTTAAAGCGGGTGACAATTACCCTGCAAAAATTGTTGTATTACGTGTTCCATTTTCTTCATGTTGGAGTACTCTAATAATACTCCTTTGCAATGCGTTTGCGGACCACCATCAGCCGATCATTGCTCGTTTTTTAACGACCGTGATCACGACACGATGACAATCGAACAGAGTTGCCAAACGTAAAATATTGCATACAATTAACTGATAATAAAATTTTACTATGGCAACTCTGATAAAATGCAACCGCGCACTGGTTTTATGTATACATACTATATTATAGAGAAATATTAGTTTCTTTATTCACGCAAATGCTAAATAACATAAGAATATTCGTAGTAAAAAATATAAAAGTTGTATTGCCCCTCTTCATTTACTTTCATTTTAAATTAAATTCACTCCGATAATTCTTTCCGACACAATTCCTCTCTAGTACTGTGGCATATGATCCTCTGTGGGTGCTCCATGGAGTACTACAGTGAAAGTACTATGGAAAGTACTCTCACGTATGTACTCTATGGAACACTCACAAACAAAGCGAGAGTGGGATCACCTACTCCTCTCCTAGGACATCGCAATGTTAATTGGAGCACATTTTTTGTATGAATACAGATTAGTTTTGGAATACTCCTATACTCCCAAAGGAGTATTCCTTACATTATTTATGGAGTACTCGCGTTTTTTGAAGGGTAACGACCGAATAAGAGCGGCACCGCTTTTTGGGGAAACCAAGCCTTTATGCATTATGAGTAGATTGTACATATTTTTATGGAGAACGGTAGAAAGAGCGACACTGGCGCCATCTGATATTGAAAAGTAGCCAACTCCTCAATTTTGTTCCAAGCAAATCATAAGAAGAAGAATTTGACATTTGCTTTGGCTAAGGGTGTTGGCACACTTTTTAAGTGAAATTATTTTTCCCAATGGTTGGTAACTTTTCTAACATTTTTCGCAATTAAAAACTGCAATATAACAATCGATTACGACAAAAAATATGTTAGCAAGTATTTTTGTTGTATAGAGAGAATGTTTTTAACAGTGCTTCGCGAAATTTTGTATGTGAATTGGCAAGGCATAATAAACTACAATTGCCAAGTCTGAAGTTCCTTCATATTTACAAACGCACCATCTTGGTTATTGTGGCGATGTTATTGGAATGCATAAGTTTGTGTTAAACGCATCTATATGAAAAATGTCATTGTACCGCGGGAGAGTATTTAAAAAAAATTTAAATTGCGACGATCGTTTCAGACAGATAGCTCCAAAGGTAATGAGGCTCTAACAGACGAATTACGATCGTTTTGTACACAATAGCGTCATCTATATAGGCTGCAAATAAAGAATTACCTAAATTGCCGGATGACGGTACGGAGGATGCATGTTTCATTAGTGCGCCATTAATGATTCCACGTAAAATATAAAATTATTTTGATGAAATTTTGTGAAGAAGTGAGCGTACGGTTTCTTTTACACCTTGGTCTGGAGTTGGGAGTTAAAGTAAATAAATCGGGCTTCGAGACGCCACCCCTGGCGTGGTGGGGAAAGGATCCCCTCTATTCAAATATGCCTCTGATAGATAAAAAAATAGTTTTGACATCTAGGAGGATCATTCTACCAACTCTTGTTTATATTTATTGGCAATTCCTGGTACACTAATGGCAAATTTTATCGGTTTTGATTCGGCAGAACTCCAAAACCAAGGTTCGGGCGCGGATTCTACCAAAAAACGGTATTCGGCCGGATACTAATCGTAGTCCCTGAATTGAACTTCCTCCGGCCTTACAGTTTGAATCTTGCATGGCATCACTAATTTTGTGGTATTCCAACTGTCAAATTTGGCAATCAACTTGCACTTTACGTGACATTTGCAAAAAATAATAGGAGCATAATTGTTCTTCCTGTTAAAATTACTACTCGGTGGATGGAAAATTAAAATGAAGTTATTGGATGAATTTCTCTGCGCAAACTAAATCCTGAGCATTGAAACCAACATCCCGGAGAATATGACGAAAAATCAATTTCATAGGTAAGGAAATAACGGCATGTGCATTACCAAATGTTTACAATAATACATGTATAGGAGACAGTAAAGCAAAAGGAAATAAATGAGTAGTCCTAGTTGGAGCCAGGGGAAAATTGCATAGCCATTAGCAGTGTCATCGACTATTGCCATGGATGTGGAAAAGGTCTTCTCTGATTTGGAATCCAATCAGACTCATGAATGTGAGGAATCCAAAAGAAAATTGGTGGAGTTATTTACCCAAAGTAAGTTGTTGTTGTTGTAAGTAAGTTCATCGGATGTATTAATAACATTTTATACTCTGCTATTTAACGCAATATTTGTTAGACAAGGAAACGTGGCCGGTACATTATATGATGGAATACTACTATAAAACTGGTTCCCAAAGAATTATGGAGGTTTTGGTTAAAGTGCAGCCTCCGCATGATACCTTCATTTTTGATCGCATGTCTGAATGGCTTAAGTTGCAAACACATCGCTTACAAGCGCTCAATTTACTTTTTTTTGTTGTGCGTAACAATCCAACTTGGTTATTTAAAGTTGAAAAACATCGCCTTATGAAAGATATATTTAAGCTATTGCTGGTATGTACAAAAACAATTAATGTTGGTTATAATTAAACAGACATAATTTCAGACGGAGAAAGATATCGTACCACTTATGAGCGCACTACTTTGTATTATAATTTTGCTACCAATAATACCTAATTTAGTTCCAAATATGTTGGGTGACTTGTTTGAAGTTTTCGGTCATTTAGCATCGTGGAATTGTCAAAATCCGAAGAGACTATCAGATGAACGGCTTGTTCACCTGCAACTGGGTCTTCAAATGTTATTTCATCGTTTGTACGGAATGTACCCTTGTAATTTTATGGCCTTTTTAAGTGATTTTGTTAAAAAAGAAAAGGGCGCAATTTTTCATCATACAATCAAACCATTATTAGAAACAGTACGTATGCATCCAATGCTGGTAACGGCAACAATGGACAGTGAAGTTAATCACGCACGTTGGAAAGAAAAAGAGCCACACGATGTTGTGGAGGAATGTGCTCGATTGTCATTACCCATGCTACATCAGGTAAAAAAAAATTAATACTTAGAACATATATCTATGTATATACAAATATCAAATATCTCTGAGGGTACTAAAATCAGACCAATGATACTTGGCAGGCAGATGCCCAAAATCGATATTTTGTCAGTGGAATAAATAAAGTAAAAAGAATTGGAAAAAAGGGTGTGGTACCTTCCATACAAATGTTTCTTTTCATATCGAATATCTCCTGTACCGATTAATTCATATGGCTGAACTTGGCAAAGCTGTCAGTATTGCTAATTTCTAAGTTTTAACGTTAAAATCGGAAAGAAGGGTGTGGCACAACCATTCAATTTCAATTCTATATGTATATATCCATAACGACAGAATCTGCATCACGGGTATTCCCTGGATATTGATTATATGGGTAGTTTCGCAAAAGGAAGTGTGCACACATAGAATTCTATAACCATATCGTTAGCCTGCAGTGAAAACCTGCTAACTACCAAAAATGATTGATGCATTACGATAGAGCATCACCCAAACAACCTTAAGTACTAACCACACAGAAAGTAAAACCCCTATATGACGAGTTTACCTCCTATGCTTTATTTCGGTTTAGCCAATTCCATTTTAATAAGTTACGCTCCGATTTCTGTATACTCACTTCATCAGTGTGTAGATTGAACATTATTTAAGAAGAGCTAAAATACCAAAAACTCCAGGTTAGTTCAAACCAGGAGCTACTCTACATAAACACGGAGTTGTACAGAGGAGTAGAAATTATGCCTAATGGACTAAGGCACATCTCACGGACAAATTTGTATGTCCCATGCATAGAAATCTCCATAAAAGCTTTAGTTTTGATATCCCTTATCCAAGAATTTGGATTGATCGAATTTTCGACCCCGGGTGATACTAGTATAATTTTACTAGGTAGTTATGAACTGTAACGTTTAATATAAGCGACAAGTAATGTTTGACCTTTTTAGATACTTTGTTATGTAAAACCGAAATGGAAAATATTTCATTGCCACTAAAATTGGGCAATATAACTATGATATGAAATTTTTTTTTCTACATCTTCTAGGAACTAAATTCTGAACAAATACTTCCAATGTCAAGAGGAATAATAGATGGTGCACCAACTGATGAGACACAACACGTTATGTTAGGAATAAAAAAAAACACCGACATTAAAACTTCCTATAGTTCGGACAAAATATTATATTCTTCTGAATATCAAAAAAATCAAAAACAACAACGATTCCTTATTGGAAGTAATAATAGTCCAATTTGGTTACAAGACTGTGATGCAGCAAATACGAAAAACACAAGTGCGCCTATTTGGAGCCCTTATAACGAAATAACAGCATCTGGTCCAATGCCCCTTACACCGACGCCTTCGTATATGCTACCATTGGCGTCTTCAAGTGCTTTTGTTTCAAATGTTTCAAACCAAATTGTGGGCCTTACCGGGTCATCACCACCTGAAGCCGCTGTTGAAGCAACTCCAGAAACCACACCCATGAAAGACTTAAAAGATTTGAAACAGCATTTGGCAAATCCTCATGCAGTGCGTGCCATTTTTGCTAGTCAACCGTCTTCGCCTTTGCGTAAAGAAAGTCAAAACCTATTTAATTTTTCTGATGCAGCAGCAGCGGCGGCCGAGGGCACTAGCATTCCTGCCGTACAAGGAGCCAATACGCTTATTGAACGTGACATAAATACGCATGTAGTGACGCACGTATCCACAACATACGATCGTAGAATACAACAAATTGTGCATGATCGTAGCCGTTCGCATAGTCCTTTTCAAACGATAGAAACAATGTTGGCTAAACAACAAACCAGCGGCTTTCGTTCCCCTAATGAGATCAATTGTAAGTGCGAATGTAATATATTATCATAAAAATATGTTCATGTAAAGTAATGTTTTGGACATATTTTAGCGAAAAGTGGGACACCTGATATAGATGGCAATGATATAGCAAGTCATAATCAGCACCAGCTAGCATCATCAGTAGTTCCAACACCAACACCTGCACCTACCCCAATTCAAACTCCCACACCCTCAGCAACTCCGATACCAAACATATCTGCACAGTCGGGGTTTTCAATTCCGCTATCAACAACATCAATATATTCGACACTAGAGAATATTACGAAAATTTGCAGTGACTGCAACGAAACAGATCGGTCAATGTGTACGGAAGGTGGTTTACAAATACCTACCAGTCGTTCTATGCAAGTTATGATTGTAAGAGGCCTTAAACGTCGCAGTCGCATGGTAAGCGATTGCTATAATGATTCAAGAGTAAGATGGAATGCAAAACAAAATGAGGAATTGGAGGCTGTCGAGTTTGGATATGGCAATGTACGGCGAACAAAGTCATGTTCTTCAATTAATTTGTTGTTTGTGAAAAATGTTTTACAGAGAAAACAAGAGGACAGCGATGAAGAAACAGTTGATACCACTACTAATAATATTTTGAAAGCGGCAAAAGCTAATGAATTATCGATTTCGCAGAATCGCTTGCAAAAAAGTGGTAAAATGCTTGCTATTGCAAGTGCGAAGAAACAGGCAATTGACAGCACGCTTATGGTCAATACTCGCACACATGTTTCAACGCAAACTATAGAGTTTGTACCACAAAATTATGAAAATTCTTTGTTTCAAATGTTATTCGAAAACGTTAATTTACGCCATGTACATGAACAAAATCTACTACATCCACAAGAGATACTCGACTTATATGTTTCGCGAACGATACAACCAAAAGATGCAACTGATGTAGGGCGTTTCGATCAGGTTTGTAACTACAAAAGTAAAGATATTTGTAAACTCTTCTAATTAACTCCTTTCTAAAATATACTCTTTAGGAACAACTGCAGCTGCTTTATCTGCAGTTGCAATATGAGCGGCATCGTCGTGATATGCATGCCGAAAGAAATCGACGTCTAATGGGACGTAGTCGTGATAAGCGCAGTGTTGAAATGGAGCGAGATCGCTTGCGGGAACAAGTTAAGAGTATAACTGTCAAAAACAAAGAACTTGTACATCAAATCGAAAGGAATACTAAACAGCATAACGAGCGCGAACAGCTATACATAGATGAATTGACACAAATAAAGCTGAAATACCAAAGTGAAATTGAACAAAATAGGTGCCTACGTCAGGCCAATGATAATCTGCAAACACGTTTAACGGAAGAACTCGCTAATCGAAAAGGCGATACATATGAATTGGAGGATTTGCGGGGTCATATATTTAATCTAACATCAGAGCTGCAACTTGCGCAACAGCAGGCGGATATAGGATTGCAATGTAAACAAGAACTGGCGCGTTTGGAAGCTGAATTTATTATTATGGGTGAGGTGCAAATTAGGTGCCGTGACCGCTTATCCGATCTTGATAATTTCAAAGCACGCGATGAGGAATTTCATTTGTTTCAGAGTAATTACAACAAAGAATTAAAAGGTATATAAATATTTAATCTAACATATTTAAAAGTATATACAACAAAGAATTAAAAGATATATAAATATTTAATCTAACATATTTAAAAGTATATACAACAAAGAATTTAAATTATTTTAATTATTTTTATTAGAATTGCGTCGTCTGTTAGAAGAGAAAACTTCACAATACGAAAGTGCAAAGCATAAAATAAACGAATTGCAATCACAACTTCAGAGTAGCGAAAAAGTGATTACCGATCAAAAACGTTTGCTTAAAACTGTAAAGGATGAATATGAGGAAATGTTCAAGGTTTTTATAAAATATTATTTTATTTGTTTATTATTGAAACATTTAAATTAATTTAAACAAAAATGGTTATTTCTAAATATATTGTAGTGAGGATTTTCGTAAAATCTATGCCGTAGATTCTGCAAGGGCGCAACAGTTTGAGCCAGGGATAGTATTTCTTCCTTAGGTCGGATTTACATGAAGCATTTTTCGTTTCGTTTATTCGTTAACTATGTATGTATCTACAATTAAGAAAAAGGAACGAAAAAGAGGAGGAACTAACTAAAGAACTTGTGTTTTACATAAAAAAATAGATACGAGGAAAATGAAAGATTATTTAAACTACGATGGTAATTAAATTTGACAAACTACAGGAGAAACCTTGCACAAAATATATAGGAATCATCCTAGACAGTAAGCTGTTATGGAAGCTCAACGTAGAGGAGAGGGTGAAGACGGCATCCCTTGCTGGCAGTACCTGGGGAAAAGATAAAGAAACTCTCATGACTACATACAAAGCAATTAGCCAGCCGATTACGTGCTACGCGTCACCCATATGGTCGCCAAGCCTAAAAATTACCCACTGGAAGAAGCTACAGGCCTGCCAAAATACTGCTCTCAGAATTGGCACGGGCTGTCTTCTTATGTCCCCAGAACACCATCTGCATAATGAGGCGAGAATACTCCCCATCAGGGAAAGAAACGAGATGCTGACCAAACAGTTCCTGTTGAATACCCAGAAACCTGGGCATCCCAACAGACGAGCCAGCACCGCCTAGGGGCTTAAGGAGTCACCTCCGTAAGCATTTTGAGGAAATACGGCACCTGAGAACCCAGCCGTAAGAAGCGAAAAAACACAAGCAGGTCCTTGGTGAACTCCACAAACAGGCGTCGGACCTTTATGCCGGGAATTGCCCGGTGAATCCAGTACTCAAAGTAAAGTTTCCAAAACTTGCGGAAGAGGAACGCATACTCCCCAGGGAAACGCGTGTCACTCTGGCTCAACTTCGTTCTGGATACTGTAACAGGTTAAACTCATACCTATCCAGAATCAACCCCGACATACAAAATGTATGCCCCGCTTGCAATGTGTCCCCACATGACACCAACCATCTCTTTAATTGTAATGTGGAACCAACGTCTCTAACACCCCTTTCCCTATGGTCCACCCCTGTTGAAACAGCAAGTTTCCTTGGACTCCCGTTAGAGGATATTGATGATGACAGTTTGTGATCGGTCGCGTTTGTTAGGTGGGGCGAAGCACTGCTACAACAACAACAACAACAAGACGGCATCAACGGCACTTTATGCATGTAAAAGAATTCTGGGGTGTACGTGGGGCTTATCGCCCTCTCTTTCTCGTTGGGTTTGTACAGCGATTGTAAGCCCTATTCTATACTATGGAGTTCTTGTTTGGTGGAAAGCCACAAAACAACCTACCTCAAAAAATTAGAGGGGGTATGCCGGCTATCAATGTTTAGCATTACGGGAGTCCTGAAAACAACCCCGACGGCTGCACTGTATGCCATTATGCACATTCCAGCTGTAGACCTGGTAGCAAAGAACATAGCGTTAACAACTGCAACCAGGCTCGGTGTCTCGGGGCAGCTTGAGTGCCGACCATAGTAGTATAGCGTCATCAATCACAAGGCGAACAGACTGCCTCATTCCCTATCTGCGCTTCGCGGGAGATCTTAAGGCCACAATAGAGGTGGATGGTTGGCGCAAGGGTGCTCAAATGGCGGACGAGGCGATACACCCCCCAGCGGGTTAGGGGGATCAGAATATACCCGCGCTAGGTATGCCTGTCGTAAGAGGCGACTAAAATACCAAATTTATTCAAGGGGTTGTGTAGCGCAACCCTCTCAAAGGGTTGCCAGCGCAATATATAGCTTCTCCAACCCAATTGTCAACCTCACCTTCCCGTGGCGAATCCTGTTTCGTTAACAGCCGAGGCTCTGGCGACACCAAGCTAGGAGGTGGGGAGGGCGGGATGACCTAGAAGGTTTAATATGGTCATATATATCGTTCCCGAAATGCTCGGGCTAGAAGTACCATAATGGTGCTTTGTTACCGGAACGTACCGGATCGATATATCCGGCAAAGGACCATCAACAGCGATAACACTCCTCTTTCGGGCGTTCCCGAGATGGTCGGGCTAGCACCTCAATGATGCTGTGGTACCGGAGCGTACCGGATCTGTATCCGGGACCATCACATCGATAACACTCCCCAAAGCCTTCGGGGAGCAACCTTATCGCTACAAAAACAACAACAACATAACACTCCCCAAAGCCTTCGGGGTGTGTCTTTATCGTTAATACAACAACAACAACAACGAGGCGATACATGTGTACACAGATGGTTCCAAAGTAGTGCAAGGAGTAGGGTCTGCGGTATACTGTGCTGACCCGGAAATAAATAGATCCTACAGGCTGCCAGTATACTGTAGCGTTTTCCAAGCGGATATATTAGCCGTAACCAAAGCAGTAGAAACACAGGAAGATAATAGCTTAAGCTGCAGCCGTGTTAACTTTTATATTAACAACAATTAAGGCAATAATCTCGAGCAGAGAAGAATATTTTAAATACCCTCACAAAAATAAACGGTTTAATTTTTAAATGGATTTATAAAAATACTGAAATATAAATTTTTTTTTAAATATATGTTCGCCGAATTCCAGACTTGGTATCCTAAAATCCAATTAATTTTATCTTTTCTAATCTTTCAATATATATATATTTTTTTTCAATAATTTAATCTATTTCAATAGGCACTTAACAAGAAATATGACATACAGAAAACCATTATTATGCAAATGGAAGAAAAGATTATGATGTCAGTATTTAAGCCGCAAGGTGGAGCATTTCTAGCTGCCTGTTCCCCCGACACCGATAGGACAGGTAAGTTGTAATATGTAGTACGACTTAAGTGAGTTCCAGCGGCAAAAGTGAAACTTAAACAAGTAAGGAACGCTAAGTTCGGGTGTAACCCAACATTACATACTCAGCTGAGAGCTTTGTAGACAAAATAAGGGAAAATAACGATTTAGGAAAATGAACCTAGGGTAACCCTGGAAGGTGTTTGTATGACATGGGTATCAAATGGAAGGTATTAAAGAGTATTTTAGAAGGGAGTTGGCCATAGTTCTATAGGTGGGCGCCTTTTCGAGATATCGCCATAAAGGTGGACCAGGGGTTACTCTAGAATGTGTTTGTACGATATGGGTATCAAATTAAATTAATGAGGGTTTTAAAAGGGAGTGATCCTTAGTTGTATATTTGAAGGCGTTTTCGATATATCCACCAAAATGTGGACCAGGGTAACCCAGAACATCATCTGTCGGGTACCGCTAATTTATTTATATATGTTATACCACGAACAGTATTCCTGCCATGATTCCAAGGGCTTTTGATTCCGCCCTGCACAACTTTTTCATTTTCTTCTACTTAATATGATAGGTGTCACACTCATTTTACAAAGTTTTTTCCAAAGTTATATTTTGCGTCAAAAAACTAATCCAATCACCATGCTTCATCCCTTTTTTCGTATTTGGTATAGAATTATGGCATTTTTTTCATTTTTCGAAATTTTCGATATCGAAAAAGTGGGCGTGGTCATAGTCGGATTTCGCCCATTTTTAATACCAATACAAAGTGAGTTCAGATAAGTACGTGAACTAAGTTTAGTAAAGATATATCGATTTTTGCTCAAGTTATCGTTTTACGGCCGAGCGGAAGGGCAAACGGTCGACTGTGTATAAAAACTGGGCGTGGCTTCAACCGATTTCGACCATTTTCACGGAAAACAGTCATAGTCATAGAACCTATGCCCTTACCAAGTTTCACAAGGATTGGTAAATTTTTGTTCGACTTATGGCATTAAAAGTATTCTGGACAAATTAAATGAAAAAGGGCAGAGCCACGCCCATTTTGAAATTTTCTTTTATTTTTGTATTTTGTTGCACCATATCATTAATGGAGGTGAATGTTGACATAATTTACTTATATACTGTAAAGATATTAAATTTTTTGTTAAAATTTGACTTAAAATTTTTTTTTTAAGTGGGTGTGTTCGTTATTCGATTTTGCTAATTTTTATTTAGCACACGTATACAACCCAATTCTAAACAAAAATTCCGTGCGAGTTTTTTCCCTTCTCCCATTCCTCGTATTCTACCCAAAAATTCCGTGCGAGTTTTTTCCCTTCTCCCCTTCCTCCTATTCTGAACAATGTTCGAAAAAGCGGAAACCGGTATGGGAGAAAAGTAGGTATGTATTATGAATGTGAGTGAGAGGGGGATTTCTCTGCCATTTCATAGGAGTTTTTGCACTTGTTAAGTTAAAGGGAATGCATCGAAATAGTTAAAGGAAATTGGTTCTTTTAAAAAATAATTCTTATTTGTACAAATTTGTGCCAAAATATGTCCATTCTACGACAATATTCTTTATTTTAAGTCGAAAAGTATATCATAAGCAGCTCTTGGTATATTTGATGCAACCATCCAGAAATTGCGCAAGGAGTTTTTAACAGGGCTTAAATAGATTTTGGCATATGACGAAAGACGAATTCAACTCGACTTGGTCGGCAGAAAATTGCTTTGCTGAATGGAAGCAGCCAACTCCGGCGGATTTGTGTTATCCCGCCGTCTTCTTCTTCTTATGCTCCTCTGTTGATGTTGCTGTGACACCTATTCATTATTCATTTCAGTGAATACTACATGAAATGCAATACTGTGCATTGATTTCTTAATTTCAAAAAAATTTGCAATAATAATTAAACTTTTCAATTTTTTAAACAAAATAAGAAATACGCAACGAAATTGCCATTGAAAAACAGCTGACTTCGAAAATTCGAAATTCCTATTCCCCAATTATTGTTCTCCCTAGGAGAAAAGAATTGGAGGAATTTTTCCGCGGGAATAAAAAAATCCGCGAGACCAAAATTCCGAGGGAATATTTAGAATTGGGCTGATAGTAATAGGAGTAACGTTCCTGCCAAATTACAGCTTGCAAAACTTTTAAATTTCCTTCTTTTAAAAGTGGGCGGTGCCACGCCCATTGTCCAAAATTTCACTAATTTCCTATTATGCGTCATAAGGTCAACCCACCTACCAAGTTTCACCGCTCTATCCGTCTTTCGTAATGAATTATCGCATTTTTTCGGTTTTTCGAAATTTTCGATATGGAAAAAGTGGGCGTGTTTATGGTCCGATTTTGTTCATTTTAAATAGCGATCTGAGATGAGTGCCAAGGAACTTACATTTCAAATTTCATTAAGATACCTCAAAATTTACTTAAGTTATCGTGTTTACGGTCGGACGGACGGACATGGCTAAATGAATTTCTTTTTTCGCCCAGATTATTTTGATATACAGAAGTCTATATCTATCTCGATTAGTTTATGCCGTTACGGATTACCGTTATGCAAACAAAATTAATATACTCTGAGCTCTGCTCAGCTGAGTATAAAAATATCACAAAGTTATAAATTTTACTCCAGAGAAATGTCCCGCATGTCATTTTTCATAGATTGTTCAGTCTTTGTTCTCAATACAAAAATTTTATTAAATATTTATGCATCTACATATATTTAATTTGATTTTGATTCATCCCTTGCCAAATTTGGTTTCGAGACCAACCGGTTTCGACGTTGTGCAATCATCAGTGTCAATTTTCGTTTTCTTTCAAACAAAAATATACACTGATGATGGCACATCACCGAAACCGGTTTGTCTTGTTCTAATATACCTCAATTATCCACCTTTTTGGAAAATCAACAAAACAAAATGAGTCACCTATATTTAATATTTGAATATTTAATTTCTTAGATGTAACTTCATCTATGGACCGCAATTCGCCACTTTCGACATCTCTTGCCTCAAGCGAAAGCTTATCAGCAAGTTTGCGTTCAACGGAATTACGAAACTTACAACAATTAGTGGAGACACCTGCTATTGAGTTAACCGGTGGTGTTGGTGGGAATGGTATTGGCACTGTCTCTGTAAAGGCTGGTAGTACTAGTATTATTGAAGGGAAACGATTACCAGCACCTGATTTAGCTATCTCGGCGGTTCCAGCATCTGCAACAACTGGAGGAGCTAGTGCCATCAATATTGTAGCCAGTACAAGTACTGCAGCAGCAGCAGCGGCGTCAACAGCCCTAGCACAAAATTATGATTCAAAAATGAGTGGAAAAAGCAGTCATATTCATCCACATGTACATTTGCAACAATAATATAAAAATAAAGAGCATAGTAAGATCTAAATGAAAAAAAATACTAATAATAAGAATATATATAAAATGTGATTGAATTATTTTAATGTGAATCAATTTAGAACAAAATTTTTATATTTTATTTACTTGCAAAAAAAAAAATTGCTGCCGCCGTGGTAAGGGGATAGGTCAAGTGACCCGGGGCTCATTACGGTTCGAACCGGAAACGTATATGATGCATTTCGACTCGTATCCGGCAGAAACGGGCCGTAAAGGGCCAATTCAACTTCCTTAACCCTAACGCCATAGTCGTAACCATACCTATGTATATCCATAACCATCTCCAATGTGATCGATTAATGGTGCCTTAACCTAAAAATCGTGAAAATTTCACAAAAAGAAGAAAACGCAAAAAATTACAAACATATTCCACAAAAAATAAGTCTCTTAGTCATAACGTATCCAAAACAATAAAATCTACAAGAATTTATTAAATTCATCAAATTAAATATTTTTAGGTTATGGATATGGCGAGAAACCAAAAACCAATTGGTTGGCTATGGTATGGTTATGACATTAGCGTTATGGTATGGCACCATTAATCGATTACATTGATTTCCATAAGGTTGGTTCGATCAGCTGTTTTATCTGGTTATGGATAAGTCACCACTAATTGGCCCTTTAATCGATAACATTGATTTCCATAAGGTTGGTTCAATCAGCTGTGTTATCTGGCTATGGATAAGTCACCATTAATTGGCCTTTAAAACGTTTGGAACCGCACACCAGTAATAACAGTATACAACACTCGCCTAGAAGTTGTACCAAACTAACAGTTTTGTAGAGATTTCTACATATTACTAACATACCAAAAAGCGTTGACCGATTTTTCAAAGTTAGCGTGCAATACAAGTTAACGCAACAGATTATACCAACTACAACAAAGGTTGGTCACTATCAACGGTCAACACCTCTGGGCAAACAAATCAATAACTGCTGAGGCTTCATCAGCAGTTTATTAAATTGGTAAATTAAATGGGTCAACCAAATGGGTAAACAACAGTCAGCGGAAAGATCAATTTCCGCATTGATCTATAAGGGCATATGTAAGTGCAACATGACATGAGGCCAATAGTAGGTGTAATTTTAAGTTAAGAAAATAATTGTAATCAGTTCTAGTCTTAATTGCAAAGTGAGCTCAATAAAGAAAGTAAAGCGGATGAAATAAGTCCGCTGATCTTTTTAAAAAAAATTTCTATAAATAAAATTTTAACTGGCGCTCGAGCAGGGACCGGTTACGTTCGCAAAAAAAAGTTTTTGAAGAAAAGTTGAAAAAAGTGTTGTGAATCTACGGTTGCACGCGGGAGTCCTTGAATCGCGCGCAGCGAAGTGGAATAATAACACAAGACGCAGGAGTCCTTGAATCACGCGGAGCGAAGTGGAATAATAACTCAAGACGCAGGAGTCCTCGAATCACGCGCAGCGAAGTGGAATAATAACACAAGATACAGAAGTCCTTGAATCGCGCGCAGCGAAGTGGAATAATCCAACAATAGACGTCGAACAGAAGTTAACTGATTTAATCGCGTTGGATTCCGGTAGGAAAGGAACGCACTCCTTCAAAAGTGCGCAAAAGGTACCTTAGTAGTCGAAACAAAACGGAGCCACACCCCACCGCCAGAAGGATAGAGTAAGGATAATATTAAGCAATAAATTCAGAAATACTAAAAATTTAAGTGAAACAGAAAAAAAAAACAAAGTTGTGAATTGAAGATTTAAGGAAAATATTAAAAATTTAATCATATGAAAGATCAAAAAAATATTAAAATTTTAAAAAGAAAAGGGTTATGAAGTGAAACCTTAAGAAGAAAATAAAGTAATAAAAGATTAAAGCAGAAATAGTGAAGAATCATAACCACAAAATTTCTTTTAGGAAACTAAACAGTGCTTACACTAGTTTACATTATAATATACCAATTTATATAATATCTGGCTTGTACATCCATAAAATAATATAATTCAAAGTTGCAATTTACTACGTTCGTGGGGACCCTCCAGCTTATAACCGAATATTATCTGCGATTCACCACCAAAGGGACCCTCCAGAGAATAATAAAAAAAAAAAAAAAAAACATATATTAATAGTATTAATAATAGCAAACTGAAATAATGTACAATTTTTTTTTATAATGTCAAACCCTAACAGTTTAGTCCGACCCCCTGTGTTAAATGCACATGCGCCTAACCCACCTTCTCAACCAACTGCCCCTTCTTCAGGTCCATTTAATATGGATTAATTAACAACCATAGTAACAGGACTTGTCCCCAATATGCTTAAACAGGAAGGACTAAATTTAGTCCAGGCAGCATTAAATCCCAATGCAAATTTCTCGCAAATCTCAGATGTAACTATTGATGCAAATCACCTAAACAATATAACTAAGCTTGACAAAATACCGGACGTTGTCAGATGCCTCCGCGAATTTTCCGGTAATCCAGGAGAGTTTAACTCTTAGAAAAAAGCGTAGAACGCATCCTTCAGATCTACGAACCCGTCCATGGCACGCCGAAATATTACGGCATCCTTAACGTTATAAGGAATAAAGTTGTGGGCAACGCCGACATTGCCCTCGAGTTTTATAATACACCTTTGGATTAAAAGGCCATCTCGAGATGCCTTACCCTCCACTACACCGATAAGCGAGACATAGGTTAGGGTTTGACATTATAAAAAAAAATTGTACATTATTTCAGTTTGCTATTTTTAATACTATTAATATATGGTGTTTTTTTTTTTTTTTTTGTATTATTATTCTCTGGAGGGTCCCTTTGGTGGTGAATCCCAGAGAATATTCGGTTATAAGCTGGAGGGTCCACACGAACGTAGTGAATTCCAACTTTGAATTATATTATTTTATGGATGTAGAAGCCAGATATTATTATAAATTGGTATATCAGAATGTAAACTAGTGCAAGCACTGTTTAGTTTCCTAAAAGAAATGTTGTGGTTATGATTCTTCACTATTTCTGCTTTAATCTTCTATTACTTTATTTTCTTTTTAAGGTTTCACTTCATAACCCTTTTCTTTTTAAAATTTTAATATTTTTTCGATCTTTGATATGATTCAATTTTTAATATTTTCCTTAAATCTTCAATTCACAACTTTGTTTTTTTTCTGTTTCACTTAAATTTTTAGTATTTCTGAATTTATTGCTTAATATTATCCTTACTCTATCCTTCTGGCGGTAGGTGAGTCGTATCGTCCGATATCTCTCCTATCGCCAGTGGCAAAGACGCTTGAAGCCATTTTGCTCCCTTATTTCCAAGCAAATTTGCAGCTAGCCCCTCATCAGCATGTCTTCAGAAAACTCCATAGCACTACCACCGCGCTAAATGCCATTAGCACCCAGATAAATTGCGGTTTAAATCAATACCCTCACCATAGAACAGTACTCGTAGCGCTAGACCTATCAAAAGCTTTTGATACGGTCAACCATGGCTCCTTACTGCAAGACCTGGAAGGGTCTACCCTTGCCCCATGTCTTAAAAGGTGGACCGCAAATTATCTGGGTGGTCGGCAGGCATCGGTGCAATTTAGAAACGAAACATCAAAACCAATGAGAATTAAACAAGGGGTGCCACAGGGTGGTGTCCTATCCCCACTTTTGTTTAATTTCTACATATCTAAGCTATCTTTACCACCGGAAGGAGTCACAATCGTTTCCTTCGCCGATGACTGCACAATAATGGCAACAGGCCCAGGCCCAAAGATCGATGCGCTATGCAATAAAATAAACGGCTACCTCCCTGATCTCTCCAGTTTTTTCGCCTCGCGAAACCTGGCATTATCACCGACTAAATCTTCCGCGACCTTATTTACAACATGGACGTCCCAAATGTCGACCATTTTGAACATCCACGCACTACGCTACCGACTGTCCTACACCCCAAAATCTTGGGTGTGACGTTTGATCAGGATCTACATTTTGGTGAGCACGCAGCCGCAATTGTTCCGAGAATTCAGAGCCGTAACAAAATCCTCAAATCCCTCGCTGGCAGTACTTAGGGAAAAGATAAAGAAACGCTCATGACTACATACAAAGCAATTAGCCAGCCGATTACGTGCTACGCGTCACCCATATGGTCGCCAAGCCTAAAAATCACCCACTGGAAGAAACTACAGGCCTGCCAAAATACTGCTCTCAGAATCGCCACGGGCTGTCTTCTTATGTCCCCAGAACACCATCTGCATAATGAGGCGAGAATACTCCCCATCAGGGAGAGAAATGAGATGCTGACCAAACAGTTCCTGTTGAATACCCAGAAACCTGGGCATCCCAACAGACATCTGATTGATGAACCAGCACCGCCTAGGGGCTTAAGGAGTCATCTCCGTAAGAATTTTGAGGAAATACGGCACCTGAGAACCCAGCCGTATGAAGCGAAATAACACATGCAGGTCCTTGGTGAACTCCATAAACAGGCGTCGGACCTTTATGCCGGGAATTGCCCGGTGAATCCAGTACTTAAAGAAAATTATCCAAAACTTGCAGAAGAGGAACGCATACTCCCCAGGGAAACGCGTGTCACTCTTGCTCAACTTCGTTCTGGATACTGTAACAGGTTAAACTCTTACCTATCCAGAATCAACCCCGACATACAAAATGTATGCCCCGCTTGTAATGTGTCCCCACATGACACCAACCATCTCTTCAATTGTAATGTGGAACCAACGCCTCTAACACCCATTTCCTTATGGTCCACCCCTGTTGAAACGGCAATTTGCTTGGACTCCCGTTAGAGGATATTGATGAAAATTTGTTATCGGTCGCGGCTGTTAGGTGGGGCGAGCATTGCTACAACAACAACAACAGTACCAAATGACCTCTTTAGTGCAGGGAAACCTCACTATTTAAGAATTTTACCTACGCGTTTATTCCCATCTCGAACTTATTCTAAATAAGCTTGGATGCATGCAAGTCGGTGCAGAATCTATGCATCTACTTACCCGCACATACCGGGACAAAGCCCTCCACACTTTCATAGGAGGACTGAAAGGTGATCTACCAAGACTGCTTGGTATGAGAGAGCAAGTAGATCTTCCTCAAGCCTATGCCTAAAATTAGAGAACCAAAACTTTCGTTCTCATTACGCAATGAATAGCAATAGCGCATATAGGAAGTCTCTGGACTTCCGACCACCTCTCCCACCCAAAAAACCTGTTAATGAATTTTATCCCCAGTTGGCATACATGCCAAGACCTCAGATGCAACCCCAGAACTTTGCAAATCACTATCGTCCTCAACCTACCTTTAACAATTACCACAATAGCCAACAAAATAGACCATTTGGTCAACAAACCCCTTCCAAGCCTGAACTTCCATGTCCAGAACCAATGGACGTCGACAAGTCCCTACACTTGTAAATTATATGAATAGGCCACAAGCTAATAACGGTGTCAAAATACCATCATTTAAGTCATTTATGTTAAAATAAATAAAAGACTAGGCTCGAAGCTAACTCCAAAGTATAAAAAGGAGACGGTTTCCGAAAACCATAGGACAACAGTTAAAACCGTATCAGGACGAACAATTCACAAGGCCCTAATAAAAAGTTAAGATTTTTCCCTTCTTCCTTTCAGGTAATAATGGACCACTACACATTTTTCATCTTTAGCATTATAATTACAATTTCCTCTTCGGACGTACAAATCTTAGACTACAGTAAATCGCAACTAGTAACGATAGACAATGGACAAGCGTAAATACAAGACGGTACATTCAGATTCATTCATCTTATTGACTTAGAGAAATACGAACAATTTTTAACAGATACATACGATGAGATGACCAACCAAATTCCTAGCGAACACTTCCTATATCCCATCCTGAAACATGAAACCCTCCAAATCTTCGAAATGCTAAATGCATTAAAACCTACTCAACCTGTTAGGAAAAGAAAATCCATTGACATTTTGGGAACAGCATGGAAATACATAGCCGGATCCCCTGATCATGAAGATCTTGATATAGTAAATAATAACTTAAATAACTTAAACGAAAATAATAATAAACAAGTAATAGTTAACGAATTATTTGAGAAGCGAATAAATAACATAACCCACATAGTAAAGAAGATGTTAAATACCATTAGGAAAGATGAAGATACTATAACGGAAATAATAATAAATTTGCAAAATAGAATTAGATTAATTAAAGAAGAACTTATAAATATTAGATATGCCATCCAACGGGCAAAAGAAAAAGTAAATGTATTAAGTAACAAGATGAAAATTTTATATATGGTAAATATACCTCTAACATTGAAGAAAACATTTAAAAGGATTATTATAAGACCTGTAAAACGGCTAAACAATATTGTAATTAAAACTAACTATAAGGAAATTTTGAAAAGAAAAAATTAAATTTTTGGAATGAAAAAAGAATGCAAAAGTTACAATGAATTAATAATTTGCAAAGAAACTAATCTAGTAGACTTAAGTTATGATACATGTGTAGCTAGAATAATTAATAGTTTCAATTCAACATGTTCCTCAACGAACGACCACCACGTCCCCACGTTAGAAGAAGTTAAACCAGGTGTAATACTGCTAAACCAATTTAACGGCAAGCTAGAAGCCGACGGAAACAATGGCAGCAATTTTAACAATTACAATAATTCTTTTCCTCCTAAGGAAACGATCCATAAAAAACCAATATGATGAAAAAGAAATAACAATGCCAGCGCAAACTTGCACGAGCCACGAACCTACTCTGACAAGCGCTACAAGTCAAAGTCCAACATACGTAAACTTCAATAATCTACCATTCTACTAATGATCGAGGACGATCATATTTAAAGGGGGAAGAGTTAACGCAACAAATTATAACAACTACAACAAAGGTTGGTCACTATCAACGGTCAACACCTCTGGACAAACAAATCAATAACTGCTGACACTTCATCAGCAGTTTATTAAATTGGTAAATTAAATGGGTCAACCAAATTGGTAAACAACAATCTCTTCACGAGTAAATCAACAACTGCTGACGATTTATCAGCATTTTGGTAAATTAAATTGGTCAACCAAATGGATAAACAACTGTCAGCGGAAAGATCAATTTCCGCATTGATCAATAAGGGCACATGTACGTGCAACGTGACGTGAGGCCAATAGTAGGTGTAATTTTAAATTAAGAAAATAATTGTAATCAGTTCTAGTCTTAATTGCAAAGTGAACTCAATAAAGAAAGTAAAGCGGACGAAACAAGTCCGTTGATCTTTTTAAAAAATAAATTTCTATAAATGAAATTTTAACTTACATACTATATATGCTGGCTTTCGATGATCGAAGATCCTTCCTAATATATTATTTTTTCTTATATTAAAAATGAAATAGATAAAAAAGAGGACGTCGTCTGTCTTTCTTATTTGAACCATATTATTTTTTTCTGTTTAACCTTATAAAACATTGTTCAAAGCACACATCTTTGAAAATATAAAAGCGATAAATTGCACAATTTGGTTAGAGGCAAACCACGATCAGTAAGGCCGATTCCGAGTGAGGATTCGGATTCAGCTTATAAATATGCATGGGAATACATATGTCACGGTACCAGATTCGCCAACCTGTTTTTTTTGGGTGTGTAACTTAATGCATCTATTTTTTCGGATACTGTCTTTTTGACTAGGGCTCTTAAAATTCGATTAATCGATTTTAGACTTGTACGCTTATTAATCTAATTTCGCTATTTAAATAGTTGTTCTTACAAAAATATTACGTATGCGCCATGTATGCAATATGTGGTACATTTTTTCTATGTTGAATCTTTGTTAGTTCAACCGATTAGTAGATTTCTTGATCTAGATCTTGGAATGATATATCTCAAAAATGGTATCCCTAAGTTAAACTTTTCGAACTTCCGATCCCGGTGAGAAAAAAATAAGAAAGCATACAAAACTTTCGGGTAAATAAATATTTGGTAAGGATGTCACAAAACTTTCAAATATCTACCGTTTTTACAATTTTTGGGAACCTAATTGTGGTGATCGCTTTCAACGAAGAAAAATGTGATGAGTCCAAATAGCTACAAAATTATCCCGAAATAGTTCCGAAAACCACCCTTATGTGAACTCGATCTGATCCCGAAACAGTCCCTACAACCATCCCGATATGGCCCCGAACAGGTCCTAAAATCATCACGAAATTGTAACGAAATAGGCCATAAAACCATCCGAAAGTGACCAAAATGATCCCGAAATGACCATGGAAGGCAGCGTCCTACCTACCCTGTGTAAAACACGACGTAGCTCGTAGCAACACCAGATCATTACTATCACTTTTTATGCAAGGTTCTAATCTATACTATATTCATGTTCACAGCCGAAGCAGTAGTAGAGCATATTTTTCGTTGCTGCTCTGGACTAGCGAATACACACATTGGTTTAAAATGGAAAATATTGAGCTTTTAAGCTTAAAGTTTACGAATGCTTATTTCAACATTCGAATAATCGTTCAGCAGTGATTTTCCGAATAATCGAAAACGAGCAATTATTTGAGAAATGTACAATGTACGATTATCCGATGTTAAATAATCGAATCCTGAAAATGGAATATAAAAGCATTCTAATAATTCGAATATTCCATTAATCGAAATCATGATCTCTTCTTTTGATTTCTCATAAAACCTATTATATAAGAAAAGAACGATAACAACGCCTAGATTGTTATTTTTTAAATTAAACAAATAAAATATTGTGGCGAATGTTGACATCACTAGGATAGTAAATAAAGGCACAACAACAATAAAGCAAGCTGCCACTCATGTGTACATGAACAAATCAATCATCATTTACACACATACATACAAGGCAACGAATCGCATCGATAACACTCTCCAAAGCCTTCGGGGAGCAACATTATCGCTACAACAACAACAACAACAACAAGAGATACTCACAAACACATGTACTCATCAGCCGCATATAACTCATTCCCAAGCATGAGATACAAGAATTCTATAAGGTGAAACGTCTAGAACTTTGGAGAAATATGCGGGCGAGGCAACAGAGAGTATAAAAACAGCGCAAGCTGAGTAATCCGTTTTATTTAAACACGCTATCAGTTGCGAAGTGAAGTATAATTGTACTACTCTCAAAGTAATCTAATAAAGACCATTTTGCAAAACAGAATATTGGAGTGATTTATTCAACAGTTTAGCGATTCGAACGTTGGCAGAAGGTTTCAAATAAGCGGAATTCCCCAAAATTCGTTACAATATATTCATTCCCCTCAACCATTCTCGGAGCGCTCAAAGCCAAGGAGTCCAAAATGAATCCAAAGTATGTGATAAATATGAGAATCAGGGACATGATTATGGAGGAGTCGCTTTATGACTCCAATATTATGAAAATTATGAGCCGAATGCTTAGAATGTATATTTAACAAACCAAATTTGAAACAAACATCCATACATTAGTATAGAAAATGTTTCATTTGAATAAAAATTTAATATGTAAATGATCTTAAAGCATTTTCTGCTCTCTGTTTAACATGGACATATTCTGTATTAATTTTATTGTTGCTGGGCATGTGAAATCGTTACTAATCAGAAGCGTAAGTGTTACAGATATTTTTGATTAATTTTCGCCGCATAATTGCCCTCTCAACAACGTTTCGTGTATGCTTCCCTAATTTCAATGGACCTTCCAGAAGATAAAAAAATGAAATTTGAATACAAAAAGCAATATACAGTTACTCAACAAAATAAATACACACTTGGTTTATGCTGAAAAAAACTCAAATGCAGTGGCTCACAGCTAAATTGATAATTTTTATTTAAAATATCGCAAATTCCCTAAAAGAAACCACATTCAAAAAAATGCCAAAGGTTATTCAAAGGTAAGGGGAATTAACCAAATTTCAAAAATGACCATACAAATTTTCAAATTCTTTTTCAGAATTTCTAGAAAATTTTTGTGTATGCAGTTTTGTAGCCCAATAAATTAATATTATAATAAATATTTCTAACTTGCACACTATTATACTAAAATTTATTGGGCTACAAAACTGCATACTCAAAAATTTTCTAGAAATTCTGAAAAAAAAATCTGAAAATTTGGATGGTAATTTTTGAAATTTTGATAAATTCTCCTTACCTTTGAATAACCTTTGACATTTTTTGAATGTGGTTTCTTTTAGGGACTTTGCGATATTTTAAATGAAAATTATCAATTAAGCTGTGAGCCACTGCATTTGAGTTTTTTTCAGCATAAACCATGTATGTATTTATTTTGTTGAGTATATATATGATTCATAATTGGCTCCGAACAGTTTCAAAAATGAATATTTTCGGAAACCAAAAAAAAGTTGAAAATGAGCTGTTTATGAAGCAAATATGTGTCTTATATGAATCATATTCAGGCACATATCATATACGAAATTAGGCTCATATCGGCCGACGAACACAAACACAAGAGGGGATTGCATTCATATCTGACTCCTAAATGAGCTCATAATGAGGGTAAACGCTCCAATTGAGGACTTTGTTTTGATTCCCGTATAACTCCGAATGTTTGTTGGGTTCGAACATGGAAAACCAATATATATGTATTCGAGACTAACTTCGAAAAGCAAGAAAATTTCTTTTTTTTTGCTTATGGATCAAACTACAAAAGAATAATGTGGTCCAATCATATATGTAATACTCCTATATTGCTAATAGAAAATACTCGCAATATGTTTTGAATCGAAATCAGACCTGTTAAATTTGAATTAGCATTAGTAATCAATTAATTAGATGCCTATTTTAATGGCCGATGATTATTTCAATTGTTTACCAAAAGAAGCAATTACTAATTGATTACCATTAGAAAAAATTAAAAAAAATCATGATTTTTTTCGGTTATTGAGAAAAATCAAAAAAAAAAAATCAAAAATAATCAAAATTTATCAAAATGATTACTTTTGATTATTTTTGATGTTTTCGATTATTTTTGATTTTTTTATTTTATTTTTATTTTTATACCTTTCATGAACATGAAATGGTATATTAACTTTGGTCCGATGTTTTTAACGTTGAGAAATATAGAAGATAGACTCACCATTAAGTATACCGAATTGAATAAGGCGACGAACTGAGTTGATATAGCCATGTCCGTCCGTCTGTCTGTTTGAACGAAAACTAGTACCTCAAAATTTTAGATATCTCAATGAAATTTGGCACAAGGATGTATTTTTGTATTATATTAGACATTTGATCCGGTAGGATCAGACCACTATAACATATATCTCCCATACAACCGATCGTTCAGATAAGACCATTTTGGTCATTCCTCCCGCAATTTATAAAGTATAAGCGTGAAACTCGGTGATATATATTCTAATATATCTTAGAAGATATCCTGAAAAAATCACTTTGATCGGAGCTATATATAGTATATATCCCATACAACCGATCGTTCGGATAGAAAGATTTTTGGCAATTTCTCCCTTAATTTCGAATATAAAAAAGTGAAACTTGGTGATATATTCTAATATATCATAGAAGATTTCCTGTAAAAATCATTTCGATCGGAGCTAAATATAATATATATCCCATACCGATCGTTCAGATAAGGGGGTTTTTTGCCATTTTTTTTATATTTATCTTAAAAATCGTTTAGGTATGTAGATCTTTTCACTATATATTTCTTATCTTATACATCCGATTATTTGGAGATTACGAACGGGATAAGATTATTGTTCAGCCCCATTCATGAATGTATGAAGTCTTCGGCACAGCCGAAGACAGTCCCCTCCTTACTTGTTTTGATTATCTTTCCGCTTTGTTGAAAGAAAAATTCTCGTTTGTTGCATGCACGGGATAATTTCTACACCAACGTTTTTACAACAGTTTTTTGAAAAAAAAAAATTATATTCCCCCCTATTGCGAGTGTCGATTGGAGTAGAATCGACTATTTGTCGATTCCATCTTTTTCATTTCACTTTGTTATTATGCAAGTTAATCGCCAAATCTTTGAACTATTAAAACAGTTATCTTGTACGAAACAGATTTTGATATTTTTTTAATATTTCGATTCATATAAGATACTTTTTATCCATTATAAAGATAATCGACTGCGATCGACACTCGCATTTTCATAAATTTTGGTGTTTTCCAATTTAATGTTATAATTAAATTTAGAAAGTAAAATTCTATTGATACAAAGCTCTTTTTCACTAAGATATAACTTATTATTTTCGTCTACGACCCTTTTAAAAATATTTTATATGCAAGTGGGCGTGGTCTTTAACCGATCTCGTCCATTTTTCTAGAAATATTTCCTGCTATAGGGAAAACTTGTGTACCCAATTTTATTACGATCCGTTAATTTTTCTTCGAGTTATGGTTCCCGAAACATAGAAAATTGCTTAGTCATAAAAGAGGCGGTGCCACGCCGATTTAAAAAAATGTTTTCCCATTTACTGTTATAAATCCACTTGGGAACTGAAATACCATTGATATAAAGCTCTTTTTTGCAGAGATATAGCTTATTTTATTCGTCCACGACCCTTTTAAAAATCTTTTATATTGTGACGAATATTAGCAACACTAAGGGATACTATCATCTCTAAGCCGATACTGAGCAGTGACTTGTATGCACATAACCAAATTAATCATTATGTCTATACAAATGTTCATACAAGCAGCGGAGAGCAACGCACAACCTCATGCATATATCTGAGTATAGAAAATAATAATTTTCTATTCAAATTTGATTAATATATTTAAACTTTATTTTTTTAAAAAGATATTTTTGATGACTAAAAATATCTTAATTTTTTGATAACAATCAATAAAGAATCTAATAAAAAAAATTTTAAAATATAATTTGATTTACAAAATACAAAAATAATAGACAGAGAGGAAAGAGAAAAAGCGGTACACACTAGAGAGTCTTCACATACTAAAAAATAGAGAGAAAACAGTAAATAGACGAGAAGATACTGATCAAATTGCGGCAGCATATCTATTATGCTTATGATTTGAACTTAGTTTTGACAAATATACCAAACATGCATGGTATTATATACTCCTATGAGTTTTGTGATATTTTATTTTAATTATTATTTCATCTGAGCTTCTTTTTTCCGCATTTAATGTTTGTGTCATGATTTTACAATGTTTATGTTCCAACTTGTTTTTACAAATTTGTCTTTTTTATTGTTATTATTTTTAAATAAAGATGTCCAACCCCTGAGGATGCCAAGGAGCTTGGCGAAACGTCGGGTTTATAAGTGAAGTTTAATCTTGCACTGTTCAAATATCTGACCATACAAGCCTATAATAATTTTGAATATAACAAAGTATATTTATTACAAGTATATAAATAACCCTACACTGAGATATTCCCAAAAGTAGGCAATAATTTGTGCAAGTATCACTCACATATACACGCGCATATGAGAAGCTATAATTCGCTTCCCAAGGCAGTCGGTTCTATGTACCGGAGCGACTCGGGATTTTTCCCGACCAAGGACTGTCATTTCAGTGTGACCCCATTTAATTTGTTTCGTCCCTCCCACAAATTGTCATCCTCCCAGCAGCTCCTTGCAGCAGGACTGCTACATATTCTCTTACTCCGGGAAGGTATCGAACCCAATCCGGGTCCGTCTCCTCACCCCGGTCCTGAGAAATGGTTTTGCTGCATTTGCCAGAAAAGAATCTTTTTAGGACGGTCGTACTCTGTTCAGTGTGTCTCGTGCAAGGGATGGTTGCATCGGACAGGTTGTTCTGGGCTTGATCCCAAAACCCGACGTCCACGTAACTTTTATAAATATTTTGTGGCTCCTTGCTGCTCACGCCCAAGGGCGTCCCGTAGTCTACGCCTAAGCGTATCCCCACTACCTTCCAGCAGCTTCGCTGCTCAGCAAGCCACAACAAGTACCCGCTGCTGCTCGCGCCCCACGGCGCCAACAACTCAAACAGCTGATACCACTCATAACTACTACCTTCGTAGTAGAGCTGGTAGCAATGCTGAGCATCAGCCCCTGCCCCCGTCTTCTTCTCCTCCCCTCTTTTCTGGCAGCAATCGTGCAGGTCAGGGAAACAGACTCTTAGTCCCTGCCTCCGTTTGCACCGTCTGCCAGCACAGAATATATAGGTTTGCGACATCCGCTCAATGCAGCTCCTGCCTTGGGTGGTGCCACTTTCCTAGATGTTCTGGTCTCCGCGACGGCAACCCCTCGACGGGTTTCATCGCGCCATGTTGCCAGGTCGCAAACCCAAATCATCCGGGTACCCCAATGCTTGCCCAAGGGCGCCCAGTCCCAAGGCCACAACAGCAATTGCGTCCTGGCCTTCCACAACCTAGGCGTAGTCACCCCTCACTTACCCCTAGAGTGGCGGCGTCACCCCTCATGCACTTCAGAATTCTGCAGTTCAACTGTAATGGACTAACTGGGAAGATTACGGAGATAGTCGATTTCATGAAGCGGCACAATATCCGCATTGCTGCGATTCAAGAGACTAAACTCACAGCAAGATCTGCATTGCAGACCTGCTCTGGTTATAATGTCTACAGGAAAGACCGCGAGAGCGGAAATGGAGGCGGCCTCGCGTTTATTATACACCACTCTGTGCAATATCATATATTTGATCCTGGCATCGACCGCAGTGACAATGTCTTAGAACGTCAAGGCCTATCTGTCCGGTCAGGCGATGCAAATCTAGAAATCATCAACATCTACATCCCTCCTGTCACCTGTTGCCCCAGTGGATACCGCCCTAATATCGAGGCCTTACTCACTGGCAACAATCGCATTATCTTAGGCGATTTCAATGCCCATCACGACCTATGGCATTCAAACTTGCGGGCGGACAGTAGGGGTGAGATGTTGGCGGATCAAATAGACGAAACGACGTTCTGCACAATTAACGGAGACGCCCCCACACGTATGGTAGGAAGCTGTCATAACTCGCCAGATATCTCAATCGTGAGCGCAGAACTCGTAAACTGCGTCAACTGGCAGCCGATGGTAACATTGGCATCCGACCACCTGCCCATACTTATTTCGTTCGAGCGTACCGCCGACTTCATCGTCACCGAAAAACGCACTTTCATAAACTTCAAAAAAGGAAAGTGGGAAGAATATAAATCTGCAACAGACAGCAGCTTTGCTGCCCTCCCTATCCCGACTGATGCCCGCCAAGGGGAGCGTGCCTTCCGTAAGGTCATTGAATCCGCCTCGGCACATTTCATTCCCGCCGGGAGAATTCCCGAAATCCGGCCCCACTTCCCGGCGGAGGCCGCGAGCTTAGCGAGGGAACGCGACCTTATAAGACAGCTTGATCCAGGCGACCCCCAAATAAGGGATATAAACCAACGCATCAGATTGCTTGTGGACGAACACAAGCGGGCGAAATGGGAAGAGCACCTAAGAGGTTGTAACCTCTCTACCGGTGTAGGTAAACTTTGGTCCACCGTAAAGTCCCTATCGAATCCGACTAAGCACAAAGACAAAGTTTCCATCGCCTTTGGCGATAAGGTGCTGTCGGATGCGAAAAAATGCGCGAGCGCTTTCTGCCGACAATATATAATGCATCCTACGGTCGACAAAGATAGACGGAGAGCCAATAGACGTGCACATAAACACAAACTCAGCGCGTCACCAATTACCATCACCGCTAGAGAGGTTGAGGACGCCATTGGTCGCGCTAAACCATCCAAAGCAGTGGGCCCAGACGGCATAGCCATGCCGATGCTTAAAAACCTAGGGAAAGAGGGTTTCAAATACTTAGCGCATGTCTTCAACCTGTCTCTTTCCACCTTTGTCATACCCGAGAAATGGAAAATGGCCAAGGTGGTCCCGCTACTAAAGCCTGGGAAACCAGCTAACGTAGGTGAGTCATATCGTCCGATATCTCTCCTATCGCCAGTGGCAAAGACGCTTGAAGCCATTTTGCTCCCTCATTTCCAAGCACATTTGCAGCTAGCCCCTCATCAGCATGGCTTCAGAAAACTCCATAGCACTACCTCCGCGCTAAATGTCATTAGCACCCAGGTAAATTGCGGTTTGAATCAATATCCCCACCATAGAACAGTACTCGTAGCGTTAGACCTATCAAAAGCTTTTGATACGATCAACCATGGCTCGTTACTGGAAGACCTGGAAGGGTCTACCCTTCCCCCATGTCTTAAAAGGTGGACCGCAAATTATCTGGGTGGTCGGCAGGCATCGGTGCAAATCAGAAACGAAACATCAAAACAAAGGAGAATTAAACAAGGGGTGCCACAGGGTGGTGTCCTATCCCCCCTTTTGTTTAATTTCTACATATCTAAGCTACCTTCACCACCGGAAGGAGTCACAATCGTTTCCTACGCCGATGACTGCACAATAATGGCCACAGGCCCAGGCCCAAAGATCGATGAGCTATGCAATAAAATAAACGGCTATCTCCCTGATCTCTCCAGTTTTTTCGCCTCGCGAAACCTGTCATTGTCACCGACTAAATCTTCCGCGACCTTATTTACAACATGGACGCCCCAAATGTCGACCATATTGAACATCCACGTCGATGGCACTACGCTACCGACTGTCCTACACCCCAAAATCTTGGGTGTGACGTTTGATCAGGATCTACATTTTGGTGCGCACGCAACCGCAATTGTTCCAAGAATTCAGAGCCGTAATAAAATCCTCAAATCCCTTGCTGGCAGTACCTGGGGAAAAGATAAAGAAACGCTCTTGACCACATACAAAGCAATTAGCCAGCCGATTACGTGCTACGCGTCACCCATATGGTCGCCAAGCCTAAAAACCACCCACTGGAAGAAACTACAGGCCTGCAAAATACTGCTCTCAGAATCGCCACGGGCTGTCTTCTTATGTCCCCAGAACACCATCTGCATAATGAGGCGAGAATACTCCCCATCAGGGAGAGAAATGAGATGCTGACCAAACAGTTTCTGTTGAATACCCAGAAACCTGGGCATCCCAACAGACATCTGATTGACGAGCCAGCACCGCCTAGAGGCCTAAGGAGTCATCTCCGTAAGCATTTTGAGGAAATACGGCACCTGAGAACCCAGCCGTATGAAGCGGAAAAACACAAGCAGGTCCTTGGTGAACTCCATAGACAGGCGTCGGACCTTTATGTCGGGAATTGCCCGGTGAATCCAGTACTTGAAGAAAAATATCCAGAACTCGTAGAAGAGGAACGCATACTCCCCAGGGAAACGCGTGTCACTCTTGCTCAACTTCGTTCTGGATACTGTAACAGGTTAAACTCTTACCTATCCAGAATCAACCCCGACATACAAAATGTATGCCCTGCTTGCAATGTGTCCCCACATGACACCAACCATCTCTTTAATTGTAATGTGGAACCAACGCCTCTAACACCCCTTTCCTTATGGTCCACCCCTGTTGAAACGGCAAGTTTCCTTGGACTCCCGTTAGAGGATATTGATGACAATTTGTGATCGGTCGAGGCTATTAGGTGGGGCGAGCATTGCTACAACAACAACAACAACAGAAGCTATAATTGTGCGAGTATCACTCACATATACACGCGCATATGAGAAGTTATAAACATAGTTATAGCTGGTAATTTTATAACTGGTAACTATCTAGTAAATTCTAGAAATAGAACCGCCTAGAAATATGAAAACCAAACAGTATAAAAGCACACAGTTGAGGCACGACAATCAGTTTGATTTAAGCAAGCTGTGATTCGAACGTTAGCAGAAGAATTGGAATAAGCGGAATTACAGTAAATTCGTTACAATATAAAATTGGGCGTGGTCCTTAACCGATTTCGTAAAGTTTTCTTCAAAGCATTTCTTATAGTAAAGGCAACTTCTCTGCCGAATTTTGTTACGATATGTTAACGATTTTTTATTTATGATTAATAATATTTGTAAAATTAATTTTATCACAAGTGGGCGGTGCCACGCCTATTTTAAAAAATGTTTCCAAATTTTTATCAAGAGTATCAATATCAGTCCACATGTCAAATTTCAACATTCTAGGTGTATTTATTTACTAAATTATCAGGTTTTGTGTGTTTTCAAAAATGTTATATATATAAAAAGTGGACGTGGTTATCATCCGATTTCGCTCATTTTCAATACCAATCTATTTTGGGTCGAGATAAGCTCGTGTACCAAATTTGGTGAAGATATCTCAATATTTACTTAAGTTATCGTGTTAACGGACGGATATGATATATGGAAGTCTATATCTATCTCGATTCCTTTATACCTGTACAACCAACCGTTATCCAATCAAAGTTAATATACTCTGTGTGCAAAGCACGCTGAGTATAAAAAATTCTTGTTTATGATAAAGCTATCTAAATGGGACGAAGAACACTCACTAGTGGCGATGATATGAAACCAATTTTACGAAAATAAAGCGAACAATATGATAAACTTTGATTAAAAAACAATCAGTGCCATAACTTAATCCAAAATAGCGGATATATTAATTTTGGATACAAAACAAAATTGGCTTGACTTAAGGATGAAACCATAGAGGATCGTTATCATATATATTATTTCTAATTGCTGTTTTTATGTCCGGTCCCTTTTTCGCTCTTATTTGGGCTCCAAATCTATAAATAAAGTTTTGGTTGTAAAGGTGGAGATTCGGGCTATTAGCGAGCTTTGGGCAATTTTGGTCGTAGTGCTTTTGTTTAGTTATATTTTATTAAAATAATTTGTTAAAAATAAACGATTCTGAGAACACAAAAAATCTATTTGTAGTATGGCACTATTGTGAATATTTGTACTGCATTACCGGCAGTTGCTATTGTACGCTAGATGGCAGCGCAACAGCTGATTTCTGTTGATATTTGATAAGGGACTCAGGCTCGTTATTTTATATTATGAGTGTACCAAATTATGCACATGTGTATATACATACTTACCTGAGAATATGTTTAAATCAACGCTCAGATACCATTCGCCCTCAATGTTGCATGTATATATTCGCCTCGATAAGCGCTTGCGATTTACTATTGCGTCCTTAAATGTACTTTTATGTAGAAATTATCCCGTGCATGCAAAAAACGAGAACTTTTCTTTTAACAAAGCGGAAAAATAAAAATAAAAATTTAATTTTTTTTTTTTAATAATTGTAAAAAATCATGATTTTTTTGATTATTTTTTTCAACCAATTGAAAAGTAATCATTAAAAATAGAAAATATTGGCAAGTAGTCATTAAATGGCGTTTAAAGAAAATAATCAATTTAACGGCTAATCATTATCATTAGTAATCATTATTCAACAGGTCTGTTCGAAATCAAAACAAGACAGCCTGTTAAATTTTTGTGATTGTAGCAGCATAAGTGTGACAAGAAAAAATTTAAATTTAGGTACATTCGGTTATTGAATACAAAAACAAAAACGCTTAAACAGCAATATATCGGCACTCTGATGTTTGTAGCAATATAGGAGTATTACATATATGGGTCCAATACGTGAAAAATTTTAATTTTGTCGTATAGTGTAATTAATCAGCTTTGAGACTAGGGGCAACCCTAATCAGCTGATTGTAAATTATTGATCATTGTGAATCAAACCAAAGTTGATTTGGCTGAGTTAACTTTTTAACAAAAGGCGTAAAACTAAAACAAGAGCAATTGATTGTTTAGCATATGTAAATCCTTTCCTAAGTAATAGCAGCAACAATTATGTTGTCTCAATATATGGATGAGTTTGAACAGGTAAACGAAATTGTTTGAATGTATAGAATGCCGATTTGACCAAACATCTTTCCCGTGTGTCACCAGGAACCATTTGAGGTGTCCGAGTTTATTGAGCGATTAACTTGGCGAATCAACAACGAAGTTGGAATTACTGGTGCAAATGCTGATGATTTTAATCCTGTAGCACTGCACGATACTTTTATACAAACCATAAAGGATATGAAGATAGTACAAGAAAAACAACAAGCAAAATGTGAACGACTCGAAGAATCTCTGCGCCAAGAACAAGCACAACATTCAAAACAAATATGCAAATTGCAGGAACGGCATCAAGTGGCCATCGATTGGTTTGGTCAATTAGATGAAAAAATTAATTCTGTTGCGGGAAAAATTATCCATTTAGGAGAACAATTAGAAAATGTGAATACGCCACGTAGTCGTACAGTGGAAGCGCAAAAACTATTAAATCATATGTCCGAATTCTTGGTATCTGGTCCAATACTCAACGATACTTTCACGGATCCAAAGCATCTTTATGAGGCAGCTGATGTTATACAAAAACTTTATACAATATCACAAGATTTACCAATGGAAAAATTTGCTGAATCAAAACGAAAAATTGAAAAAACGTACGATGATATTGAGCGCCATTTAATTGAAGAATTTGCTACAGCGCAAAAGTGTGAAGATATTGAGAAAATGAAAAAACTAGCACAGATATTATCTCAATTCAAAGGCTATGGCCAATGTGTCGATGCTTATATAGAACAAAGTCAAATGGTTGGTTATTAAGACAAATATCGCATACCCAGTTCTAAATCGAAAATTCAGTTAATTACACTAAGTTTCTAAAATTATGACGGCCTCCGTGGTGTGGTGGTAGTCTGCTCCGCCTACCACACCGAAGATGCTGTGTTCGAGTCCTGAGCAAAACAACATCAAAAATTTAGAAACAAGGCGTGTTCGGCACTCGGCAGTGATTTGGCGAACACTCCGAGTGCATTTCTGCCTTGAAAACCTTCTCAGTGAAAACTCATTTGTCTTGCAGATGCCGTTCATAGTCGGCGTAAAACATGTAGGTCCCGTCTCGCCAATTTGTAAGAAAAATGAAAAGGAGCACGACGCAAATTTGAGGAGAAGCTCGCTCCTAATCTCTTCGGAGGTATATCGCTCCTTGTATCAATTTATTAATCTTTTTTCTCAAATCAATATTTGAGCTTGGCAATAAAATAAACGGCTACCTCCCTGATCTCTCCAGTTTTTTTACCTCGCGAAACCTGACATCGCCGACTAAATCATCGGCGACCTTATTTACAACAAGAACGTCCCAAGTGTCCACCATTTTGAACAACCACGTCAATGGCACTACGTTACCGACTGTCTTACATCCCAAAAAGTTGTCTTCTTATGTCCCCAGAACACCATCTACATAATGAGGTGAGAATATTCCCCATTTGGGAGAGAAATGAAATGCTAACCAAAGAGTTCCTGTTGAATACCCAGAAACCTGGGTATCCCAACAGACATCCGATTGATGAGCCAACACCGCCCAGGAGCTTTAGGAGTCATCTCCGTAAGCATTAGGCGGAAATACGGCACCTGAGAACTCAGCCATATAAAGCAAAAAAACACAAGCAGGTCCTCAGTGAACTCCACCAACAGGCGTCGGACCTGGGATTCAAGGGGTTGTGTAGCGCAATATATAGCTTCTCCAACCCAATTGTCAACCTCACCTTCGAGCGGCGAATCCCGTTTCACTAACAGACGAGGCTCTGGCGACCCCAAGCTCCTCATGGAACTTGCGGGTGGGGAGGGAGGGATGGCCTGAAGGTTCAATGTGGCCATATAAATCGTTCCCGAGATGGTCGGGCCAGCACCTTAATGGTGCTGTGTTACCGGAGCGTATCGGATATGTATCCGACAAAGGACCATCACATCGATAACACTCCCCAAATCCTTCGGGGAGTAACCTAATCGCTACAACAACAACAACAACAACAACAGGCGTCGGACCTTTATGCCAGGAATTGCCCGGTGAATCCAGTACTCAAAGAACAGTACCCAATACTTGCGGAAGAGGAACGCATACTCCCCAGGGAAACGCGAGTCACTCTGGCTCAACTTCGTTCTGGATACTGTAACAGGCTAAACTTTTACCTATCCAGAATCAACCCCGACATACAAAATGTATGCCTCGTTTGCAATGTGTCCCCACATAACACCAGCCATCTCTTTAATTGTAATGTGGAACCAGCCCCTCTAACACCCGTTTCATTATGGTCCACCCCTGTTAAAACAGCAAGTTTCCTTGGACTTCCGTTAGAGGATATTGATGGCAATTTGTGATCGGCGAAGTACTGCTACAACAACAACAACAACAGCACAGCGAAAATTGAAGAAGCTCTGCTTTAATCTCTTCGGAGGTATATCGCTCCTTGTATTTATTTATTAATCTTTTTTCTAAAATCAATATTTACGGACCAGTTAAATCATTTCAAGCTAAAAATTCTTTTAGCGCATGTAAAAGAATCAGTTGGTTTTGCTCTTGCGTTTTATTAACAATGTATTTTAGATCTAGGTTTGGTGATATTTACATATTTAAAAGTTTTAAATATATTTTTTGCATGCATATTTTCAAAATTTTCCTTTTATTGTTTCTCTACACTAGACACCCTATGGCGGGAAGGATATTTTTATTGGTATAGCGCCAATGTGCAAACATCATTATGAAATTATTAAAAAAGTATTCGCCAATCCAGTTCAAGTTATGTCCAAATTTATACTCAATATTTATCAATTGAAACTGCATCAATATGCGTTAACTAAATTGGATGATAAAAAAGATGAGGAAAAGTATTTACGCACGCTCTATGAACTATATTCTCGGTAAGCTTTTATGCATACTTTTAATAATATTTTAGCACTTAACCGTTTTGAACTACCAAAGGACAGCATTTCTCAAACTACCGCCAGCGAGTTAGGGGGTAAGAATTAGGGCTGGGACTATCCGCATATTCGAATATCCATACGGATATCCGTTGACACGGATAAAATCCGGACGGCATGGATATCCGGTTAATATTCGTTTGTGAAACTATCTGGATATCCAGGTTTAGGAAGATCCGATTAGTAACCATATTTTTGGAAATCCAGTGAAAGCAACAAATTGATGTCGAATATATGTTTTTTTTTTTTATAACAATATATTCGTGGGGCATTTAAATCAATTACCAGTGAATACAAAAAATGATCGTATTGAGAAATATGTAATATGATGTTAAATTATTTTCTTCTGGTTCTGGTGGTCTTGCCACCAATTGCTGCCACTGAGGTTATGGTTTATTTGTTCTTCGAATAAGTAGCCCTGAAACTCGTCTTCGTCCCTTTAGGAATATATCCATGGCCATGAGGTCATGCCATTTTTTCCCACATGATTTTTTATTTCGTTACGAAAAGCATCGGTCTTAACGTGCTTCAACTGTTTGATCCTCGGATCAAAGCCAACTCGCCATATGTGCAATAATGATATTTTCCAGAGATGGATCTTCAATGTCTTCAAAAGAAAAACGTCTTCTATAGTCTGCAGCTACTTTTTCTTTGAATGTTTTGCCATCCTCGTATCAATGTTTTTAAATTTCAGATGCTTATTAATAATTTTATGAATGATGGGTTTCACTTTAGAAAATGTAATCTCGCTGCCACTGCTAAGCACATTTGTCGCAATTTCGAAAAAGGTGAGTAAATCTATTAGAACATCAACAACATCACTGTCCGAAATTGCGATATTTTGAGCGGCCTTGTTGTTGAAAATTGAACGATCAGCAATTACTGCAACAAGATCTAAGCTCTTTAACTCTTTCCAAAATAAAAAGAACTGAATTCCATCTAGTTGAACAACTTTGGATTAGTTTTTTAACTGTCTTTTCAGTTTGTATTAAATGTTTCTCGAGAGCATATGTACGTTTATTCGAATGATTGAAACTCATCACCAGTTTTGATACCTTTTGGAGGACTCCACAACATTCCGGGAGTTTCATTCCTAAATTAATACTCAATTGAAGTATATGTGCACTGCATGGATGACTGGTTATGCCAGGGCTCAAACGAACAGCATTTGTTATATTTTTCGCGTTGTCGTGTACAATAGTTGTGACTTTTTCTTTGATATCCCATTCTTCCATGTCATCTCGAAGCGAGTCTTCTAAATTCTTCGGTGAGCAAATTGAAAGAGCGAGGAGTCCAATTAGAATCTAAATAATGCGCTGTAAGTCCCATATAGGATCGGGTGGCTCTTGATGTCCAGCAATCAGTGTTCAAAGCTATATCAGATGCTGAACTGACATTTTTCTTAACTTCTCTATTTCACCGTTATGCATGGATTGAATTCTACCGGAAATTGTTTTGCGACAAGGAATTACATACTCTGGTTCGAGGACATTAACAAACCCCAGCGGGTTAGGGGGTCAGAATATCCCGCGGTAGGTATGCCTGTCTTAAGAGGCGACTAAAATACCAGATTCAAGGGGCTGTGTAGCGCAACCCTTCAGGTTGCCAGCTTCTCCAAACCCAATTGTCACAACCTCACCTATCCGCGGCGAATCCTGTTTCACTAACAGACGAGGCTCTGGCGACCCCAAGCTCCTCATGGAACTTGGGGGTGGGGAGGGAGGGGTTGGCCTGAAGGTTTAATGTGGCCACATAAATCGTTCCCGAGATGGTCGGGCTAGCATCTTAATGGTGCTGTGGTACCGGAGCGTACCGGATCTGTATCCATTACATCGATAGCACTCCCCAAAGCCTTCGGGGAGCAACCTTATCGCTACAACAACAACAACAGGACATTAACAAACTTCTTGAATCCATCCCATTCCACCAATGAAAAGGGCAATAAGTCAACAGCAATCATATTAGCCAAGGCTTGTGTTATTATCTCTTGACGTTCTTTGGACATATAATTGTTGCGAACAGCTTGAGCTACGCGTGATGTTGGAACTTCCTTCATTGGGGGTTCTGAACATTCCGAATTGTGATCACAATTACTTTGTGATGAACTGCTACTCGGCTTATATTCTGGCGAAGATTCAGAGAGAAAAGCTGCGTTCATACCATTCTCTGGAAGATTGAAAAATCGATAGTAGCTCCGTAGACTTGATGTCGATCCTTTGTTTCGTAGCGCTTTTTCACAATATCAACAAATGGCACTATTTTGGAACTGATCCCAAATTTTGATGACCGTTTTAGCACTCATTATTAGTTTAAATTGACGCTTTGTAAAATTGTTGATGTTTGTAAAATTGTAGCTTTTTAATTTTTGACTTTAATTTAATAATCTACAAACATACATATTTTGTGAATAATTCTTCGATGTTTGCTTCGTTCAATTCTGATATGCAGATATTAAACTATTATATTCCAGTATCCGGACATACGGATATCCGGATTTTCCGTGTACCTATCCGGATATCCGAACACCGGATTTTTTGCCTAGCTATCCGGTTATTCGAATATCCAGTTTATCCGGATAGTTGAAAAATCCGGATGCAGTTCACAGCCCTAGTTAGATTATACCCGCGGTGGGTATGCCTGTCGTAAGATGCGACTAAAATATCAACTGATGATTGTGTAGCGCAACCCTTTCAAGGGGCTTCGAGTGATTCTTATAGGAAATTTAACGCACTTTCCAATGGAACGAAATGCAGTTTTCTATCTTTCTTATTTTTTTCACAAATCGCATTTAAAACCAAATCGGGCCACAAATGCGATCTTTTGAAATATTTAGATCCATGCGCCACCTATCGGAGTTTTTTTCTTATTATTGCATTGTCATTGGGTTCTGACCTATATTCCAAGTTTCAAGCTTGTAGCTTTTCGGCCAGCCGCTACACAGAGTCAAACTAACCAAAAACTTTAAATGTGTTTTTCTCGAAAACTTGTTTGCGCACAAAGGGTCCTTTCATGATTACAGGTCACATATATTGATTTTCGAAGTTCGAAATTTAACCCATCCTAATCAATTTTTTTAGTTAAAGTATTAGAAAAATTCAAGGAAAAAGCAGATATGAAGGCATCTGCTACTTTTTCTCATTTCATTTGTATTTATTTTTTTTTTTTTTCAAGTTACGGTAAGGGGTGATATGAGGGGTCACTGGCATGATCTTCGAAGATATAAACGCGATAAATTTCACAGTCAATTTGGAGGATCTGGTAATGCACATGTATTCCTAAGCATTTTTATGCGCTGAATCTCAATCCCCTGTCATGGTCTAACGAGTCCCAGTTCGGCCTTAACCTCAAAAAGGCTCAATCGCCAGTTATTTTTTCAGTTATTTGAGGTTAGGGTCGAACCACCAAATGCATGGGAATAAATTTATCGCACTGCCAGATCCAACATTTTCTTTTTGTGTAGCTGTGTAATTTGTCGCTTTTATTTTTTTTCTAAGATCTAATTTTTGACTCCAAATACCTGTTAAATGAGCGTAAAAAGAAGCAACATTTTAAACATCTCAAATAAGAAAAAAAGGCTGAACACTCATTTATTTTAGTTTTTTTCTTTAAGCATAATAAATGAAAAAATATATTAGGATGACTACAATTTCGATCCAATCTATCTAGGTTAACTTCGAAAAAGGGGGAAATTCAATCAAATGAATCAATTTCTACAAATGAATTGCTCTGGTTCCAGATCCAGATAAAAACGGATTCTGTGATATAGTGTTATCGAATAACGTCTTCTTGTTGTTACTAACATCCACGATCTCACACTGTACTATATCGGAATGAGCTGTAAGAGAATTGATAGGGTGAGAGGACTCTAGCATGGCATTGTATTTGTCTATGGAGTTGATTCCGAAATAGTCAAAAAGTCCAATATATTTTCAAACCCTTATCAATCATTTACGTAACGAAAATATTTGCGACAAAAGAGTAGTTAGCGGGACATTGTCGGATTAGTACCGGAGCGTGCCGCAATCATATCCGTCAAAGAGCTGCACATATTCAACACATTCCCATATCCGCAACATTTCCAAAGCTTTTGGGGAGTTGGCTTTGCAATAAATTGCAACCTTTCACCCCACACTATTCGAACTTCGAATGACAAATAATATTGTGACGAATATTAGCATAACTACGCTGATACTAAATAAATAATCACGCAACGATATAAAAACATGAAGCATCCACTCGTATATACATGAACACATCAATCATCATTTATTTACACACATATATAAAAGGCAGCGAAGAGATAACTCACACACGTAGTCATCAGCCGAAGTTGTTACGGACACATACACACGCATATATGTAGCTCAATTATCAAGCGTGTATCCCAGTTCTAGGCGGCCACTGTGGTGTGATGGTAGCGTGCTCCACTTACCACACCGTGTGCCCTGGGTTCACACCCCGGGCAAAGCAACATCAAAATTTTAGAAATAAGGTTTTTCAATTAGAAGACAATTTTTCTAAGTGGGGTCGCCCCTCGGCAGTGTCTGGCAAGCGCTCCGAGTGTATTTCTGCCATGAAAAGCTCTCAGTGAAAACTCATCTGCCTTGCGGATGTCGTTTGGAGTCGGCATAAAACATGTAGGTCCCGTCCGGCCAATTTGTAGGGAAAATCAAGAGGAACACGATGCAAATTGGAATAGAAGCTCGCCTTAGATCTCTTCGGAGGTTATCGCGCCTTACATTTATTTTTATTTATATCCCAGTTCTAGAAGGCGAAACGCCTAGACTTTAGTAGAAATGTACGAATGAGGCAACGGAAAGTATAAAATCAGCGCAAGCTGAGTAGTCAGTTTCAGTTTGATTTAAACACGCAATTAGTTGCGAAGTATGTGTTATTGTGAAGTATTCTCAAAGTAGTCTAATAAAGACCATTTTGTATTACTGAATATTGGAGTTATTTACTCGACAATTTAGTGATTCGAACGTTTGGAGAAGGTGTAGAATCACAAGGATTTCCCAAGATTCGTTAAAATATCTTAAAGTTAGTGGGTTTGGTTCAATATCAAATTGAGTGCATTTTATTATCTGCATCCTCAATATTTACTTACACATGTATATATTTTATTAACTTATATAAAAATTTGTTTTTCATTCCAAGAACCATAAAGTTGTCATCAGAACTCCAAATATATATGTCCACCATCGATGATGATCTGCTGCAAAAGTTGACACAACAAATTTTTACAAAACATTTAGCAAACTATGTAGAAGTTGAATCAAGATGTTTAACAGCAAAATGTTCAACAGAACTGGAACGCTATTACGCCAGTAAAAAACATCAAAAGAAGCCAACGGAACGCTTTCAAGAACTGCGACGTGATATGCAGGCATTGATTGGTACCCGTGCCAACATTAATATCGCCCAAATCGAAGATTATGGCGGTGAAACATTTTTATGCGAAGAATTAGCTATAAATATGTTACAAGAAGCAAAAGCGGCACTTAAACGCTGTCGGTTACTTTCCAGTGCCATCGAACTCCCAACTAACGTCATACAATTGAATGATATATTATTACGCTTTCTAATGCATGAACATGTTGTATATGCACTTGAATTAGGTTTGCAAGCAATACCCATAGCCGAAGGGAAAACATATCCGCAGTTGTATTTCTTTGATGTTGTACAAAAAACAAACATTATTGTGCATTTATTGGATAAACTCTCAAACAGCGCTGTAATCCCGTGTGTAATGTAAGTTTATTCAATTTAAATATATATACATTAAGCTGGGTCGATTTATTAACCTATATCGCGCCATCGATTTTGGATAGGTTTTGGGCTCAGGAAAAAAAGTTCCACTAAGCATACCCAAAAAAATATTTTTCGAGCCTGCAAAATTTGAGTTTTTTGACTTTTTTTTTTTGATTTTTAAGGTTTTTTTCATGACCTACTTAAAAAATTTTCATTTGATTTTAAAATTTTCATGTATACCCTGTCCGACTCAAAATTGTCCGCTAAAAACTTTGGCGATAACAGTTTTTTGAGAAAAAAAATATATATATATTTTTTTGGGTTTGGGGAGTGTTTTGGTGAAAAAATTATTTTTTCGCCATTTTTTTAAGGGTTTCTTCAGAAACGTGCAAAGGTGTTGCCGATGAAAACGAATTTGTCTCATTCCTATCCCACTTAAAATTATGCGATAAAAACGTTGGCATTAACAGTTTAAAAAAAAAATCGAAAACGATTTTTTTCATTTTCAAGGCTCCAAATCATTTTTTATGTATATGTTTCCGTTAGACCCACCAATAAGTATACCAAAATGATCAGGGGATGAGCTAAGTTGATTTAGCCATGTCCGTCGCATATACCTCCCATACAACCGATTGTTCAATAAGAGGGTTTTCCCCATTTCTGCCACATTTCTGCCTCATTTTAACAGCTAGCAACATCAAATTTTACTACAAGTTTACGTATTGGGCATAGATGGTTGTCTGGAAAGACCGGACATATTTATAATATACTAGCAGACCCGTCAGACGTTGTTCTGCCCTAAATTTGGTCTATCTCCATACATTTTAATAAACTTTTTCCGTCTAACTCTGCCCCCCCTCCCCCTCCTCAGTTTTTCTTAGTCCTTTTATTCACTCCTCCCTCCGTCTTTTCGCTTCATCTATCTCTATTTTCGTCTCACTCTATCTCTTTATCAGTATCCTTTTCCTTCCGCCTTTTCTCTTCTCTAAAGTTTTTCCCATTCTTTTTCATCCCTTATTACCAGGCAAATCGAATAGGAATATGTGGGTATTATTAATTCATGTCTTTATTTCGGCTTCGCATGCACATTTATCAGTTTTGCCAGGTTAATGCAACTAAATCGAATATCACAATGAAAATTACTTTAAAGCTCTCGGCAACAACTTTCCTTTGATATCCATATTACACACACATTCTTGGGGTATCCGGGTCCAGGTTTTGCCCATATCTTGAGACCCTAGTCACCCAGCGGTATAAAACTGACTCTGTACTAAAGCATACAGCAAGAGCTTCAATTTGATACCCATAATGTAAAAACACATTCTAGGTGTATCCGGGTCCACGTTTTGGCCTATATCTCGAGACCCTAGTCACCCAGCAGCATAAAACTTACTCTCTACTAACGCACACATCAACAGCTTCAATTTGATATACATAATGTAAAAACAGATCCTAGTGTTACCCTGATGCACGTTTTGGCCTATATCTCGAGACCCTTCACAAATAGGTATGAAAACTACCCTGTACTAAAGCACTCATCAACAGCTTTCATTTGTTATCCATATTGTATAAACACTTTCTAGGGGTACCCGGGTCCACGTTTTGGCCTCAACCTCGAGACCCTAGTCACCATTAGGTATGAAAACTACCCTGTACTAAAGCACTCATCAACAGCTTTCATTCGTTATCCATATTCTATAAACACATTCTAGGGGTACCCGCGTCCACGTTTTCGCTTATATCTCGAGACCCTAGTTACACGCGGGTACGAAAAATACCCCGTACCAACATATCCCAGGGTTACCCAGGTCCACCTTTTGATCTCAAGACCCTATCCAGAACGGGATAAAATTAGCCTATGTCTGTCTCCTGGTTCTAAGCTAGCCCTCCACCAATTTTCAGCCAAATATGTTCATCCGTTACTTCCTCTTCAATCACTCTTTATCTATTAAAAAAAGCGCATCAAAATCCGTGGCGTATTTTTAAAGGTTTAAGCATTCAAAGGGGCATAGGGACAGAAAAGGCGACTTTGTTTTATACTATATTGTGATGTACATCCATACATACCTATAAACCTACGCCCGAAGTTAAATAACGCAGCGAATGCTATATATATATGTGCGTATGTATGTGTCGCACCATGCCTCACTCAAAAGCAATTAGCGCGCACAGTTCACAGCGAACAACCACACAAACTCATTTTTTGGTAAAAATGATACTTTTGTTTAAACAATTTGGCTGATATAAGAAAGGAATCAAGTATTTTTTTGATGCAGATCTAATAAATATTTCAAAGTTTTACTGAAAAGTAGAATTTTTTAAATCCATCCATCCGTTTATGAGTTATAGCTGTGTAAACAAAAATTTTATGATTTTTTACTACATTTTGGCAATTTGCCACGCCCCTATAATATATATCTTCAAATTATATTAACTGTACCATCTCACATAGCTAAGCTTTCAAATGCAAAAAACCGTTTTAAAATCGGAGCATTCTGTGTGAAGTTATGTGCATATATGGCATTTAGCGACTTTATTTTATAAGATTTATAGATAGATATAGATATCCCATACAACCGACTGTTCATGTAAGAGGATTTTCATCATTTTTGCCGAAATCGATTTTTAGTCCGATTTAGACGATTTTTTCAGACAACCATCTATGCCCAATACGTAAGCTTGTGGTAAAATTTGATGTTGCTAGCTGTTAAAATGAGGCAGAAATGGGGAAGAAATGGCGAAACCCCTCTTACTGAACAATCGGTTGTATGGGAGGTATATGCTATAGTGGTCCGATCCGGTCGATTCCGACAAATGTCAAATCTCCCATCAAAATATGCCTGCTTACCGAATTTCATCAAGATATCTAAACAATTGAGGGGCTACTTTGCGTTCAAACAAACGGACAGACGGACGGACGGACGGACTTACTGGTGGGTCTAACGGAAACATATACATAAAAAATGATTTGGAGCCTTGAAAATGAAAAAAATCGATTTCGACCAGAACAAGTCCCAAAAACCAAAAAAAAATTTTTTATTTAAACTGTTAATGCCAACGTTTTTATCGCGTAATTTTAAGTGTGATAGGAACTATGAGACAAATTCGTTTTCATCGGCAACACTTTTGCACGTTTCTGAAGAAACCCTTAAAAAATAAATTTTTTCACCAAAACATTCAAAACCCAAAAATATTTTTTTTTTTTTCAAAAAACTGTTATCGCCAAAGTTTTAGCGGACAATTTTGAGTTTGACAGAGTATACATGAAAATTTTAAAATCAAATGAAAATTTTTTAAGTAGATCATGTATAAAACCTTAAAAATCAAAGAAAAAAAAAGTCAAAAAACTCAAATTTTGCAGGCTCGAAAATTATTTTTTTGGGTATGCTTAGTGGAACTTTTTTTCCTGAGCCCAAAACCTATCGAAAAATCGATGACGCGATATGGGTTAACTTTCGTCCATGCAAATCAACCCAGCTTAATATAAATATATGATGAATTTCATATCAAAACCGATATGCATTGAACCCAACCCCCTCAGATTTTGATCAAATTTTGCATACAGGTACACTTTACCTATACAAACACAACCGCATTTTTATTTCAGAAATTGCATTTTTGAAAAATTGTGGGCGTTTCAAGGTGTCAAAGTTGTGAAAAATGCGTGAAAATGACGGTAATAGGTACTTTTGAGCTGTGATAACTACGGAATGGCTCAACCGATTTCAAAGATCTTGTTACCATTGGAAAGGTATTCAGATCGGCTTTCGAAAACATACACTGTAAAAAAATTTTAATACACTGGAAAAAGTTTTTTTTTCTAAAATAAAATTTTAAACTTGAAAAAAACTTCAAAGGCCACGCGTTTTAAAATAAAATAATTTTTTTAGAAAGGTCTATTTAATATATATAACATATCCAAAAAATAAAATGGCGTATTTTTTTAATTTTTTTTTTTAATTTTAAGTAAATGCATCTCTTTATTTTTGATATTATGGTACTTTTGAACTGTGATAACTACGGAACGGCTCAACCGATTTCAAAGATCTTGATACCATTGGAAAAGTATTCGAATCGGCTAACGAAATCGTACACTGAGAAAATTTGTATTACGTTAGAAAGCATTTTTTGTTTTTGTTATGCTTGACCTTTGTAATTTTTTTAAAGTTTAGTTTTTAAAAAACTTAAAAAAAATGTTTTTTTAGCGAAATAAAAATTCTTACAGTATACGTTCGAAATTTTGAATACCTTTCTAATGGTACCACGATTTTGGAAATCGGTTGAGCCATTCCGTAGTTATCACAGCTCAAAAGTACCTATTACCGTCATTTTTCAAGCATTTTTCTCAATTTTGACACCTTGCCACGCCCATAATTTTTCAGAAATGCAATTTCTAAAAACGAGGTTGTGTTTGTATAGGTAAAGTGTACCTGTATGCAAAATTTCATCAAAATCTGACGGGGTCGGGTTCAAAATGTGACTTTTTATAGGTTTTGATATGAAATTCATCATATGTAAAAGTTTATAGACAAAAGTTATGCTTATGCCTGTTTTTGTAGAAATAGTCCCAAATACTCGGATTATATGTTTAAAAGACGTTTGTTAATGGAGCAAATTGAAAAATCACTAGATCAGGGACTTGAGCGTTCAATCAACGCAATAATTAGCTGGGTTAAATTATACTTGCAAAGTGAACAAAAGAAAACAGATTATAAGCCAGAAACCGATATGGACACAATTTCGTCAACGGTAAGTATTTTAAAAAGGCATATTAAAAAATGAGCATGACTTAATTCAGTATATAGTCCGAATTTAGTATATACCTAAAAGGGTGATAACATAAGCCCTACTAAAATACCGAACAAATATGACCATTATTTTAAAAAGTTTTTGTAATTTTCACCTTTCGACATGTGCTATATTATAACTTTTTTGCTTATGGATTGATCACTTGAAAAAAGTAGTTTTGTCCAATACCCTCAAAAAAATTAATTTTGTTGTAGAGGGTTAGTATAGAAATTTTGTCTAGATTTTGTCTTGTTTTTATTTTGAGTTTTTGGGTGGAATTGATTAAATTTTAACTAAAGATTTTTAGAAATTTGAACTAACTATTTTTTGCTAACGGTTGAGCTATTCACTAACTCGGTTTTAAAATGGTAATCGAGTATACCATTGTTATTAGTTTAAATGGAAGATCAATGTTATTCAAGCTAAAGCCGCTGACAATCTTTAAATCACAACAGTGAAATAGTAATTCGACTCCGGAGATATTGTTTATGGAGATGGGTTTCTCAGACTTGAAATTTAGCGTACCCCAAAATTTTGTGTGCGCATGGTGGCACTTACAATTAAAAGATTATCTTAGGAAATAAATAAAAAAATAATTAGCCTTTGCATACATTTCTTGAATAATTGCCGAATAGGTGGAATTAATTAAATTTTAACTAAAGATTTTTAGAAATTTGAACTAACTATTTTTTGCTAACGGTTGAGCTATTCACTAACTCGGTTTTAAAATGGTAATCGAGTATACCATTGTTATTAGTTTAAATGGAAGATCAATGTTATTCAAGCTAAAGCCGCTGACAATCTTTAAATCACAACAGTGAAATAGTAATTCGACTCCGGAGATATTGTTTATGGAGATGGGTTTCTCAGACTTGAAATTTAGCGTACCCCAAAATTTTGTGTGCGCATGGTGGCACTTACAATTAAAAGATTATCTTAGGAAATAAATAAAAAAATAATTAGCCTTTGCATACATTTCTTGAATAATTGCCGAATATGTGATAACCAACATGGAAACCTAACCTCATTATTTATATAAATAAACACAAATGGCTATTGCCAGTGCACGGACCTTTAAAAAGAGAATGTTGGTAGACGAAAAATTAAAATAGTGGTAGAAGTTGGTAGATTTTTTTTTTTCAAAGAAAACAAATAAAGCACATTTCACGGAAATAACACTTAAAAAAAAAAACATGTAAACAAAATAAAAAAAATCATTTAAATTTGTATATATGCATGTACATAGCTTATGCCTATATGATACTTGCTTTTTTCCTGTATTTTGAGCTTGAAATACTGAGGAAACTTTACTGATCCGTCTAATTACAACAACAATTTTCCAATGCCCCAAAATAACCGACTTTGGCATGTTATCGTTTACTTAAAACTTTTTTTACTTTCGTTCATATTTATTCATAAAAAACTGATGAAAAGAGCGCAGGAAAATATTTGCGAGTAGATGACTACTACATTTCTTTCATAAACAAATTTATTTTTTGTGAATTTGTGCACAAATTTTTCAAAATAAAAACCGAATTCTCCACAAAAAAAAATTCAGAAAAAACAAAAGAAAAATCTAGTGCCATAGGGGTGTTATTAAATACAAGGAACAAAATCACCTTCTACAAATTCACATTTTTTATAAAATCTTATTAATTCAATTGCCGATATGGACACAATTTCGTCAACGGTAAGTATTTTAAAAAGGCATATTAAAAAATGAGCATGACTTAATTCAGTATATAGTCCGAATTTAGTATATACCTAAAAGGGTGATAACATAAGCCCTACTAAAATACCGAACAAATATGACCATTATTTTAAAAAGTTTTTGTAATTTTCACCTTTCGACATGTGCTATATTATAACTTTTTTGCTTATGGATTGATCACTTGAAAAAAGTAGTTTTGTCCAATACCCTCAAAAAAATTAATTTTGTTGTAGAGGGTTATTATAGAAATTTTGTCTAGATTTTGTCTTGTTTTTATTTTGAGTTTTTGGGTGGAATTAATTAAATTTTAACTAAAGATTTTTAGAAATTTGAACTAACTATTTTTTGCTAACGGTTGAGCTATTCACTAACTCGGTTTTAAAATGGTAATCGAGTATACCATTGTTATTAGTTTAAATGGAAGATCAATGTTATTCAAGCTAAAGCCGCTGACAATCTTTAAATCACAACAGTGAAATAGTAATTCGACTCCGGAGATATTGTTTATGGAGATGGGTTTCTCAGACTTGAAATTTAGCGTACCCCAAAATTTTGTGTGCGCATGGTGGCACTTACAATTAAAAGATTATCTTAGGAAATAAATAAAAAAATAATTAGCCTTTGCATACATTTCTTGAATAATTGCCGAATATGTGATAACCAACATGGAAACCTAACCTCATTATTTATATAAATTAACACAAATGGCTATTGCCAGTGCACGGACCTTTAAAAAGAGAATGTTGGTAGACGAAAAATTAAAATAGTGGTAGAAGTTGGTAGATTTTTTTTTTTCAAAGAAAACAAATAAAGCACATTTCACGGAAATAACACTTAAAAAAAAAAACATGTAAACAAAATAAAAAAAATCATTTAAATTTGTATATATGCATGTACATAGCTTATGCCTATATGATACTTGCTTTTTTCCTGTATTTTGAGCTTGAAATACTGAGGAAACTTTACTGATCCGTCTAATTACAACAACAATTTTCCAATGCCCCAAAATAACCGACTTTGGCATGTTATCGTTTACTTAAAACTTTTTTTACTTTCGTTCATATTTATTCATAAAAAACTGATGAAAAGAGCGCAGGAAAATATTTGCGAGTAGATGACTACTACATTTCTTTCATAAACAAATTTATTTTTTGTGAATTTGTGCACAAATTTTTCAAAATAAAAACCGAATTCTCCACAAAAAAAAATTCAGAAAAAACAAAAGAAAAATCTAGTGCCATAGGGGTGTTATTAAATACAAGGAACAAAATCACCTTCTACAAATTCACATTTTTTATAAAATCTTATTAATTCAATTGGTAGCTGAAAGTCTGTCCGATACAATACTCTTTTATTAATATTTGATTGGAAATGCTTGAAATTTTTAGTCCATTACGCTTGGCGCTTTTTATGTCGTTCATTATAGATAACGACCTTTCTGCGCTGCACTACTGTGAGGTAATTATTGCTAAGGAGCATATTTATTCACTCAAATTTTCTTCTAGAAGACTCTTTTCAGTTCCCAATTTTGTCCATCCTTTAAGAATATCGTCGGAAAATATCTTTTCTATTTTTCCTTATCATATAACATTAATGATCGCCATTCGTTGTTAAGAATTTCCATGGAAGTCTTGTGAAATGGAAGAGCTTTAAGTAAGGGAACAATCGTTGTCATTTGACTAGATTGAATATTTTTTGCATCAAAATATTCCAAAAGGTGTCATTTTTCGTCTTCGAAATTGAATCGTTTCTTAACTTCCTTACAAAGGCAAATGTTGGTAGATTTTTGCGCTTTGGTGGTAGAAGTGGTAGAAAATTAAAATGGGCTAAAAAGTTGGTATATCTACCAATAAAGTGGTAAAGTCCGTGCACTGGATATTCCTGTTCGGAACGCTCTCAGCCCTGCCATTCTAAAATTTTACATAAAAAAACAGCCAGATTTAAATAGAAGCGTTAGCAACGGACGGGTTTAATGCACCTTGATTCTTGCCACACATAAGTTACGTCCCAATGACGCGTGAACTAGATACGGATAGAAATTTAACATGCAAATGCAACAACAGCGTTGTGATCATGATATTTATCTGGTTCAATTTCTGATCCCTATAGCAGTTCTGTTCGTTTCGTTTTCTGTAGTCGATTTTTTGACAGCTAACAGCTAACCACTTTTGAGTTGGTAGCACTCATGGCTCAACTATATGGTTGGCTCATCTCTACAGCAACAACATACCATTGTTCAGATTGTCAAAATCAGCGTGTTGGTGTTATACGAATGGAATGGAATGAAAACATAAAACTTAGCAGCTTTTGTGTGTAGTAAGAAAATGTTGTCAATGTGTTGGTTTCATTTTGAGTTCGCCATCTCCTTCTGACAATCCCTACTCCAGTGAAACAAAAAAAATAAGATCAGCTGATGAGATGAGCCAACCATATAGTTGAGCCGTGGTAGTACTGAAATAAATATTTTTATTTATTTATTTATGTACATATGTGTATACATGAAAGATTTCGCCATATTTAAACGCAAAAAACACGGAAAGAGTAAAGAACTTGAAGAAAATGTATGGAAAAAGATAGTTTGTTTACGTGCGAAACTATTTAAATGTTAATAATTCTATCAGTATCTTCAATTTTTGTGTATGTTTCTTCTTCTTATTTTCAACAAAACAGATGTTTGTGTTAGTGCTGTCAGCTCTCATAAAGTTGATCCAGATCGTTCCAATAGGGCCGTTCCATTGGTTTATCGAGCTCTGGCTCTGGCTCAAATCTCATTGGAACGATCTGGATCAAGTTTATGAGAACTGGCAGCACTAATATAAAACATCTGTTTTGTTGAATATAAGAAGAAACGTACACAAAATTTTAAGATACTGATAGAATTATTAACATTTAAATAGTTTCGCACGTAAGCAAACTATTTATTTTCCTTACATCATCTTCAAGTTGTTTACTCTTTCAGTGTTTTTGCTTTTAAATATGGCGAATTCTTTTATGTATACACAAATGTACACATATTTAGTTCAGTGCTACAATGGTTCAACTATATGGTTGGCTCATCTCACCAGCTGATTTTATTTTTTTCATTTCACTGTAGTAGGGATTGTCAGAAGGAGATGGCAAACTTAAAATGAAACCAACGAATTTACAACATTTTCTTACTACATACAAATGCTGCTAAGTTTTATGTTTTCATTCCATTGCATTCGTCTAACAGCAACACTCTGATTTTGGCAATGTGAACAAATGTATGTTGTTGCTGTCGAGATGAACCAACCATATAGTTGAGCCATGAGTGCTACCAACTCAAAAGTGGTTAGCTGTCAAAAAATCTACTACAGAAAACGAAACGAACAGAACTGCTATACGGATCAGAAATTGAACCAGATAAATATCAGGATCACAACGTTGTTGTTGCATTTGCATGTTAAATTTCTATCCGTATCTCGCTCAAGTCTCAATGGAACGTAACTAATGAGATTTGATCATGAGCCAGAGCTCGATAACTCTATGGAACGCTCCTATAGTTTATGGGGTGTAAAATGAAACAAAAAATTCGGATACTGTTAAATTAGTTGGTTAGCTCAATTTTGTAATGGATTTCACTTACATTAGAAAATTTGATTTCAATGAGTCACCCGTTACATTAGTCGTTTTTAGAAAGTTATTTGAATGAATCACATTAGACCAGGGATAACCAAAGTCAAAACTGTGGCTATGTAAGTAATTGCTTCTTCTTGATAAATTTCCATACAAAGCCTTGTACAACAATATGTCAGTTAATCGAAATCAATGAAGATTTTCTTTTGACTTGACATTCTTCTGCACGGCGAATTGGTTGAATTCGCTTTGCCACCACGTGGTATGGATTCGCCTTGGTCTTGTTATTTTTCCATACAACGCCTTGTACAACAATATGTCAGTTAATCGAAATCATTGAAAATTTTCCTTTGTCTTGATATTCTTCTGCACGGCGAATTGGTTGAATTCGCTTTGCTACCACCTGGTGTAGGTCCGCCTTGCATGAGACTTAAAAGGGAATAGAATAAGGCGAATCTATACGACGTGATGGCAAAGCGAATTCAACCAATTTATAAAGCTTTTAAAATTTCCTTCCGAATTTCCAATTATTTTTTATGAATGAAGGCCGATTTCACCATCATTAGTTAGTCATTTATCTCTAAGTTATCGAATATTTCGTTTTCTCCATGGAGCTTTGCATCTCAGTAAGTGGAAGGAAAAATTTTCAACAAAAGTCAGCTGTTTGGCTAGTCTGCGTATATTCACAAGAGATTTTTGCGAATTTTTCTACAAAAAAAAAAATATATATATCGATTTAACCGGGTGTTGGTCACGCTGTGTTGGGCAACGAAAATGTCAGTTGAAGTTATCTGATATATTGCTATCCTCCAGGTACAATTTAACTTGAATGGATGATGAAAATGGCCCTATATATTTCTTTAAAAAGAAAAATGTATAAACATAAATTTTCTAAAAGAATGTTTTAACCTCTTTAACTTTGCTATACAACTAATGGGCCAATTAATGGTGACTTATAACCATATAACCATAACCAGATAAAACAGCTGATCGAATCTACCTTAAGCTGGAGACATTGGTGTTTTATCGGTAACCGTATCGGTAACCTTATAACAGCTGATTCGACCAACCTTATGAGAATCAATACAATCGATTATTGGTGCCGCTAAAGCGCCAAATACACGACACGAACATTTCCGCGAACATTCCGCAATCTTGTTCGCAGCTTTACAACATTAGTTCTCTTTCAGACAGCGATGAATACGGACAACAATTGTGCTGCAGCAATATTGCTCGCTGTGGCGATTAAGCGTAAAAAAAAGAGAGAAGATCGCAAAAAAAGAATTTGGTGCAAAGAATGGTTTAATCTTCGTATGAGCAAGGCAACATTTGACCAACTTTTACAAAAAATTTTGCCATAATCATTATTCTTTTTAATTCTATTACAATAATCTTTGCTTTTTACTTGCCACAATGCTGGCAAAGATTTACACATTTCAACAAATTCACTCAGAAATTTTTTATTGTCCATTTTACTTTTCCGCGCACGTCTGTTCCGTTCAGAAATTACTACGATTATGAGCTATTTCGCCATACACGTACGAAGAGTTCGCGCAGATGTTCGCCAAAAATTAAAACAGAAACATGACATAACGGGAATGTTCGCGGAAATGTTCGTGTCGTGTATTTGGCGCTTAAGGTCGTAACCGTATCGTAGCCAACCAATTGGGTTTTGGTTTACCGTCGTAACGATAAACAGCTGATTACGTTAGGGATACGGATACAGCGATACGACATACGGCACCAATGACTCCGGCTTTATGGATCTCAATGTAATCGATTAATAGCGCCATACCATAACGCTAACGCCATAACCATACCATAGCCAACCAATTTGTTTTTGGTTTCTCGCCGTGTCCATAACCTAAAAATATTTCAGTTGGTGAATTTAATAATTTTTTGTAGATTTTATTCATTGTTAACGTATCGTTATGACTAAGAGACTTATTTTTTGTGGAATATGTTTGTAATTTCTTTTGTTTTTCTTCATTTTTATGAAATTTTCACGATTTTTAGGTTAAAGCACCATTAATCGATCACATTGGAGATGGTTATGGATATGGGTATGGTTACGACTATGGCGTTAGGGTTAAGGAAGTTTAAGCCTCAAGGGCCAGGCTTGGAATCTCGATCCCAATATCCCGGGATTATATTTATTAAAATCCCGAGGATCCCGGATTTTCTTGGGGTCCCATATTGCAAATTCAAAAAACTTTTACTGATGTTATTTTATTTTTGCGAGATCTAATTTTAAATCAAAGGAAATCCTCTTTTTCAGGTAAAGTACAGCCTTATTTAGACGTTACAAAAGTCAATAACCTAATTTCAAAGGAAATAGACATTATTCCATTCGGTGGATCTCGTGCTGTACATTTAGATTTAATGTATATAATGCTATCAACAGTTTCCCCTTTTAGTGTGGAGTCTGAAGATGCTTCTAAACTTCCAGCTATATGTGTACCAAGTTAAATTCTAGCCTTTCAAAAAATACTACATTTCGATTCATGAGTGGAATATCACCCTATCTCGATTGCCGTTTCAAAACGCCTTATCGCAGAAAACGTTTAAATAACGCACTGCTTCAAAATTGGTTTCAAAAACGTCCTATTTCAGAAATTGGTTGAAGAACGCCCAATCTCGGAATTTTTTCATAAAGCTACTGTGAAATTGAATTGCAGTTGAGCTAAGATAGGACGTTCTTGAAACAAACTATGAAATAGGGCGTCGTCTTACTGGCTAATTGTGCTTTAAATTATCTTCTATAATTGATCGCAAGAAGCTATTTCTAGGAAGAGATTGCTGACGTGCTTTTTTGGGGACGGACACATTCGTATCTACCATGATGTAATAATAAAGGTGATGTCAACAACATAACCTCACCTTTTCGGCAGCTCCAAATGCCAGTATTTACGTGTATTTCAAAAGTACTAAATTTGGATTGCTTTATTTTTCGAACAAATTCTTCAAATAAATTAGTTTTCTGCAAAATGTTGTCTATATTCTGTTAGGGAATACAAAGTTACGTTATACTATGTTCCAACAGAAAAAAAATTGAGGCAATTTCCATTTAAATTGAGTGGTGTTCATAAAACTCAATTTAGCTTACACAATAGTAATTTGATAGCTGGCTGGCTGATCTCTACAGCAACAACATACCTTTGTTCAGACTGTCAAAATGTGCGTGTTGGTATTAGGCGAATGGAATGGAATAAAAACATAAAGCTTTGCAATTTTTGTGTGTTGTAAAAAAATGCGTTCAATGTTTTGGTTTCATTTTGAGTTTGCCATTTTCTTTTGACAATTCTTACTCCAGTGAAATGAAAAAAATAAAATCATGATGAGATGAGCCAACCATATAGTTGAGCCATGCGTAACTGACATTTAAATCTACTCAATAAACTCAATTTACATGGTTGCATTTGCAGTTTGAAACAATTTTTTACACAATTTTTTTTAAATTGGCAATTTATTATATGACAAATAAATTGCCCAAATGGTGTAAATTGCCAATTTGGTGTGTGTTTGTACATACTATTAACCGTTTTGGCTAAACAATTCTAGTAACGGCTTATATAGTTATAATATTTCTAAACGTATAGTAAAATCTACTACGATCGTAGTAAAACTCAAAGGCAGTTATGTATGATACACAACCCTCTAAATTATGCATCCCGAACTTGTCAGAATAAGGGAAAACGTCAACGGGATGAGATCACCTGAATATTCATTTCATCATGGTATCTACCAGCATTGTAGACTAGAAGCTATGAAGCAAAGAAAAAAGTAATATCTGCTCTAAATTCTATTAAAATTACAACTTTTTATGCCAACGACAAAACATACTTATCGATCATAATAATTATCAAGCAACATAAAAAATAAACGTTGAAAAATAATTATTGAAGGGAAACTAATAACTAAACGTTTATTAGGACAGGTTTTATTGTGTAGGTGGATCGTTCCGATCATGGGGCCAAAAAGCCCTTATTTGCTCACGCTGGCGTTAAAGTAGAGGCATCTGTGCTTTCTAAGCGTTCAGAGAAAGCGTCTTGCACCTCATCGTCTTTTTCCGCTGTCGGTGCATGGGCTAAGATGAATGGAATATTAGAAGACTTTGCTTATATTCGATAGCGGCGAGACGTTCCGTTAATCGAGAAGGATGTCAACTATCCGGGTATCTGCAGCAATCCCATTAAGGGAACGTACACCCAGGTGCGTGCACCCCCAAATCATAGTACTTCAAATGTTGGCCGGGGTAGTTATTAGCAAAGGATTATCTTATTATCCGAGGCCTTAATTTTTTTTTGATTGGAGTGTGGTTTTATGTGGCAGGTCCCAGGCCCAGCGTACAACCCGCTCAAGGGGAATAAAAGTATTTATATAGGAGCCGCTTGAGCAGATAACCGCCGGCTTGCAGCTGCAGTCTGTGGTACTCAGACCTTGCCGATGAAATTCCCCAGCTAGCCTTTAAAATGATTATGGCCTAGCCAGGCTGTCGTCGTCTCATATTAGCTTACCACTAAATGGATGTTCAGTGGCTACGCAGAGGATACTTCAAGCTCCGGTCATTTCCTAGTGAGCGTCCAAAAATTAACCACTTATAATATAAAACTCATTAATAAGATACTGTAACGAATTTAGTGAAACTCCGCTTATTTTACACCTTCTACTAACGTTCGTATCGCTAAATTGTTGAATAAATAACTCCAATATTCAATAATGCAAAATGTCTTTATTATAATACTTCACAATAACACTCTACTTCGCAACTGATAGCGTGCTTAAATCAAACTGATTGCTCATGCCTCAACTTGTGCTGCTTTTATACTCTTCGGTTTCCTCGTTCGCATACTTCTAGGCATTTCTTCTTCTAGAGTTTACTGCTTAGTTATCAGCTATAAAATCACCAGCTATAAACTACAGATGCACGTTTATAGCTTCTCGCATAGCAATATGCGCGTGTTTATGTGAGTAATACTGCCACCAATGATTGCATACTTTTGTGAGTATCTCAGATATATGCATGTGTTTGTGCGTATCTCTCCGATGCTTCTCCGCTGCTTGTATGTGCATATGTGTAGACATAATGATTTATTTGTTTATGTACATACAAATGACTGCTTAGTATCGGCTTAGAGATGATGGTATCTCTTAGTGTTGCTAGTATTCGCCACAATACCATTTCTACCATGTATATTAAATTAAGTATTAAATCGCGACCGCCGTGGTAGCGTGCTCCGCCTACCACACCGCAAATCACGGGTCCAGGCACAAGTCGAAGCAACATCAAAAATTTAGAAAACAGTTTTTTTCGATTAGAATATAGACTTCTATATATCAAAATGATCTGGGCGAAAAAAGAAATTCATTTAGCCATGTCCGTCCGTCCATATGTCCGTTAACACGATAACTTCAGTAAATTTTGAGGTATCTTGATGAAATTTGGTATGTATGTTCCTGGGCACTCATTCCAGATCCCTATTTAAAATGAACGAAATCGGACTATAACCACGCCCACTTTTTCGATATCGAAAATTTCATTACCAAATATGGATAAAGCGATGAAATTTGGTAGGTGCGTTTACCTTATGATGCAGAATAGAAAATTAGTAAAATTTTGGACAATGGGCGTGGCACCGCCCACTTCTAAAGGAAGGTAATTTAAAAGTTTTGCCAGCTGAAATTTGGCAGTCCTTGAAGATATCACGATGAAATTTGCAGGAACATTACTCCTATTACTATATGTGTGTTAAATAAAAGTGAGCAAAAACGATTGACGAAAACGCCCACTTAAAAAAAAATTTTTTTTAAGTCAAATTTAAAAATTTTTTTATATTATTTTACAGTATATAAGTAAATTATGGCAACATTCAACGCCAGTAATGATATGGTGCAACAAAATACAAAAATAAAAGAAAAATTCAAAATGGGCGTGGATCCGCCCTTTTTCATTTAATTTGTCTAGAATACCTTTAATGCCATAAGTCGAACACAAATTTACCAATCATTGTGAAATTTGGTAGGGGCATAGATTTTATGACGATAACTGTTTTCTGTGAAAATGGGGGAAATCGGTTGAAGCCACTCTCAGTTTTTATACACAGTCGGCCGTCTGTCCTTCCGCTCGGCCGTTAACACGATAATTTGAGCAAAAATCGATATATCCTTACTAAACTTAGTTCACGTACTTATCTGAATTATCTTGGTATTAAAAATGGCTGAAATCCGACTACGACCACGCCCAATTTTTCGATATCGAAAATTACGAAAAATGAAAAAATAATGCCATAATTCTATACCAAATACGAAAAAGGGATGAAACATGGTGGTTGGATTGGTTTTTTGACGCAAAATATAACTTTGGACAAATCTTTGTAAAATGGGTGTGACACCTACCTTATTAAGTAGAACAAAATGAAAAAGTTCTACAGGGCGAAATCAAAAGCCTTTGGAATCTTGGCAGGAATACTGTTCGTGGTATTACATATATACAAAAATTAACGGTACCCGACAGATGATGTTCTGGGTCACCCTGGTCCACATTTTGGTCAATATCTCGAAAACGCCTTCACATATACAACTAAGGGCCACTCCCTTTTAAAACCCTCATTAATACCTTTAATTTGATACCCATATCGTACAAACACATTCTAGAGTCACCCCTGGTCCACCTTTATGGCGATATCTCGAAAAGGCGTCCACCTATAGAAATGTGTCCCACTCCCTTCTAAAATACTCTTTAATACCTTCCATTTGATACACATGTCATACAAACACATCTCAGGGTTACCCTAGGTTCATTTTCCTACACGGTGATTTTCCCTTATTTTGTCTCCAAAGCTCTCAGCTGAGTATGTAAGGTTCGGTTACACCCGAACTTAGCCTTCCTTACTTGTTTTTTTTCTAATAAATTATACTAGGCAGAGCCGAAGGTGTTTTGCTACTTGTGCTCCTTTTATTGTAGTATAGTGATTTATCACCTCTTTTTGTATAATAATAATAATATCACATACATATGTAATTAATTTCCCTTGTTTTTAATTTTTATTTTTAGGCATGTTTACAAGTTGTACAAAACTTGCAGCCATCCTTAAAGCAGGTAAAACGTTGTGTAGATGGTGATAATTTACAAAATATACTACACGAGTTTGGTGTACGCTTTCATCGGGTTATATTCGATCATTTGCAAACAATGCAATATAATACCGCCGGTGCTATGTGTGCCATTTGTGATGTGAATGAGTATCGTAAATGTATTCGCGAATTGGAGAATCCACTGGTAACACAACTATTTGATATACTACATGCATTGTGCAACTTGTTGTTGGTGAAGCCAGAAAATTTACAAGAAGTTTGCACTGGCGAAACTTTGGTGAGTAATTATTCTTCTTTCAGTAGTTGTTTAAGCTAGGCTTAAACTTAGTTTGCTTAAACTCTGGTCAAATTTAAACTCCAGTTAAACTACTGAGCAGTTTTTCAGTCACAGTATAAGGCCACGTTTGGGGTAGGCTTTTTGTACGGCAACACTGTTTTTTGTTATTAGATAATTTGTAGATACGGCAACAGTTGGATTTTGTTTACCCAAAAAACATGGAAAAAAATTTCTCCAGCCTTAGGGAAATATATATCTAGTTCCAGAGCTGATATCCAACATCATGCTGTATTTATTCTTAAACCAGATAATTATCAAGTTGTTATCCAACTTCATTTCCTAATCACTATCCAATCTTCGAGAAATTTTGTAAAATGTATAGTTCTCGAGTTGACCTCCACCGTCATTCTCAAATTATTTTCCGACCTTTGAGAGATTTTGTGAAATGCACAGCTTTCAAATGCATATCCAATACATTTCTCCAGTTTATATCCTACTTTGGAAATCGAGTTGAGGTAGGTTGAAAAAAAGTCTTCCCCGAGGTGGTACCACCAAAGCCAACAGATGTTTATTGTGAGAAATAAACACCTGGCTGATAGCAGCAAAGAAGCGCTATTAATTAAAAATAAGTTATATATATTTTATTTTCTTGAAAATACTGTAGCATTGTAATCTTACATTTGAGTCCAGTGAGAGAACCACACATAAATACAAGTTGGGAGCTATATTTTTTTTAACTTAAGTAATAGCATTTTTTGCTTTATAAAAAATTTCCTTTTTTGCTCAGAACGTTATTATTCTCAAGTTGAGTCCTGTTTCGAAACAACTTTTGCCTTGTTATCATCATGAGATGTAGTGGTACTTAAGCCCACATGCGTGTTGGGTATATTCGACTCCATTTCGAACGAACGCAAATAACAGATAGGTTAACTAGAGTTTAACCCTGTCAGATCGGCCGGTTAAGCTCAGCTTAAACTTTAATTAAAATAGACTGAAAAGCTGCAGAATAAGTTTAAGCGTAGTTTAACTGACAAACTGAGTTGAACTTGTACTGAAAAACCGGGCCTTAATCCTTCAACGGTGTTTATGACATTTATTGTGCCCAAATATGTTTGCAAATAAAGCATTAAACAATAAACATTGTTATTCAAGTGTTCAATTTGAGAAACATTTGAAAACTAACTTTATTCTAAAATCTAAATATTAGTTTTTAAATGCATCTAAAACAACCGTTGACAGTTTTCTCGGATTAAAAGGCAAATTTTCAAACCAGAATGCAACTGAATCGGGTTTTTAAACGATTTTTTATACTCACCATATATGTAATATGTACTCCTATATTGCTAATAGAAAATGCTCGCAATTAGTTGTGAATTCGATATCAAAACAAGACAGTCTTCAACATCATTGTGGACAAGACAAGTGTGATAACTTTTGTATAGACGTCAAAATTACAAAAAGATTGGACCACCTGATTTTTTATTGACTATCGCTGTCTCATTCTGTATCTCTTTCTATAACCCGTGGAAGATGGCCGGCGCTATGCGCCGCCATATTGAACACCCTGTCAAAACGCTGCCAAAACCATATATATAACACTTCTATATCAATACCTTCCTATCTCCCTAATGTGCAAGTTTTCTGTCCATCATTATTTGCTGAAACTGTGCAAATGTATGTTCTGCGCATGCGCGGGCTTTGTTAGTGTTAGTGAATTGTAGTAGCGTGTGTAAAAAAAGTATTAAAGGGGTTCAACGGGTCACTATCCCCTTTACCCAACTTCTGCATACTAATTGTTATAAAATCTCAGTTTAGTCGATTAAACAATGAAAAGGCCAACAAATACAATACAAGGCTTATAAAACAGTACAAATTTTATAATACTAATGGAAAACAAAAGCTTACTTTTTCATTTGGAGAACGAAATAGCCTAATGTACAATATTGATAGAAGCAAGACGGCTTGTTGAAATATACATATATTTAAGCCCCTTTTTTACAAAAATTAAACAACAGCCTTGAGATTTTGTCTCCTTCCCTCGTTGTATATCTGTACTGTAATGTTTGACAGGCTGCACAGTTCAGTAGTAGCGATATAGAAGTATTACATATATGGCCAAAACGCTTAAAAGTAGCCATATTGAACATCCTGTCCGGAAGTTGACGGATAAGATATCACACTTGTGTTATCCACAATGTTCAACATTTTTGTTATTGTAGCAGCATAAGTGTGACAACAAAAAATTTTATTTAGGTACATTCCAAGGCGAATTCAGTACCAGGTGTTGTTATCCCAACAGCTGATTGCTTCTTCTTGATTATTTTCCATACAGTGCCTTGTACTTTAAGATTGCAGTTAATCGAAATCAATTAATTTAATAATTTGGGAAAAATTTAAACAACGTGACATGAGGACGGACAAGGCGACAGTTGTTTCGATTATACCTTGTAAATGTGTTTGTAACACTTCAACCATCGTAGGAGTCCGGGTTCAAATCCCACTCCCGGGAGAAACGGCTTTGAAGAGATTTACAAGGTATAATCGAAACAGCTGTCGCCTTGTCGGTCCTGATGTCACGTTGTTTAAATTTTTTCCCAAATTATTAAATAAATTATAAATTATTTTTGTTGTTTACGGGTTTGAATTATAACTTTTTAAATAAAAACGAGCTCTAGGCCAAATAATTGTATATTCTTAATAAGTCTGAAGTCGAAATATCGACAAATTAAATAATATAATTGTATATCGAAAATTCACGTATTGTGTTTTATTAAGAATATACAATTATTTGGCCTAGAGCTCGTTTTTATTTAAAAAGTTATAAATTATAAATTAACAAGTGCTTCAAATAAATGTTTTCATGCATTTAAAGCATACATGTTAAATTTCAATTAGAATTAGCAATTGATGCAATTGGTTTATATTCTCTAATTCATTAAACAATTAGAAAGGTTCACCTAATTCCCATTAGATAATTGAAATTTTTATTCTAATGGTAAATCTAATTGCAATTAGTTGCCATTAGCAAAAAAAATTGGTTTACCTTTACAATTAGAAATCTAATTGACTTCTGCTAATGCAATTAGATATTCAATTAGCTCGAATTAGAATCAATTATTTATATTTATTTACATCATTATTCGTTCACTTCAATAATTCTTTGAAAAAAATTTATTTTTATCAAAATAATTGATTCTAATTCAAGCTAATTGAATATCTAATTGCATTAGCAGAAGTCAATTAGATTTCTAATTGTAAAGGTAAACCAATTTTTTTTTGCTAATGGCAACTAATTGCAATTAGATTTACCATTAGAATAAAAATTTCAATTATCTAATGGGAATTAGGTGAACCTTTCTAATTGTTTAATGAATTAGAGAATTTCGCAAATGAAGGTTAATTAGCAATCATTAGCATTATCTAATCATTACTTAACATCTATGATTTAAAGCAATACGGGCAATCCCCGCTTAACTCATACTAAATCAATCACAATTTTCTTTTGACTTTACATTCTTCTGCACGGCGATTTGGTTGAATTCGCTTTGCCACCACCTGGTATGGATCCGCCTTGGTACAGCTTAACATGGAGCCGATCCAACATTTTACGGCCGGACGTACTTCAATCAAGTTGAGACTGTTCATGGATGCTCGTTTCGGGATATTGTCGAAAGCCTCGGCAATGTCCCCATAAACACACCTAGGGCATATTCCTGATATTCCAGAGCTTACTCTATATTCATGACCACCCTATGCAATGCATCGATGTTGTGCTGAAGAGGATAATGCTTTAATCACTCTAGGGTTTTGAGAAGAAAAGATGTCAAACCAAAAGGCCTTTCGGTGCAGATGAATGGCTCTTCCCGCTTTCGGTGTGACGACTACTCGAGCCGTTCTCCAGGATTGCGAACGTTAAGCCATTCTACTATCGGTCGTTAGCCACCTGTAGACTACTCTGCAGTTTATAACAAAAAAGGGATACGCCTCTATTCTTGATATCGCCCCTCCCCATACGCTGTGATGCGCATTCGCTATAACAAGCCGTCCCCTTCACATTTCTTAATCCACTATCCTTTTGAACTCCTCTGGTGGATAAGTGAAAATTTGAGTATTTGTGTTAACAAAAACTACGCGTATTCTGAAAAAAAAAATTGAGAGATCGAGAAATTGGCGCGTTGTGCTGTTTGCGGAGTTTGACAGGATATAGCAGCCATTCGGTGCTTTAAGATTTCTAGTTCCGACGAAAGGTGACGCCGATACGAAAAGTGCTGTGGTCTGGCGTTAAGGAACTTCGCATCTATACGTAAATAAAGAGCCCTTGCATAGAGATGCGCAGACGCAGATTGAGTAAGTAAAGTGATTAGGCAATTTTGTACTATATTGTATCCACTCCGAAACCAATTGGCCGATCTTGTTCATTTTTTTGTTTTCGATAGAAATAGACGAAATCGAATAGACGAACAGACTAACATACCTGCGATTCGAGGGGGCTCTTAAAGCCACAATAGAGGTCGCAAGTGTGCTCAAATGGCGGATGAGGCAATACATGTGTACACAGATGGTTCTAAGTAGTGTATGGAGCAGGGTTTGCGGTATACTGAGCTGATCCTGAAATAACAGATCTTACATAACACTGTAGCGTTTTTCGCGGAAGTATTAGCCGTAACCAAAGCAGTAGAAGCACTGTGGCCGCGTTAACTTTTTTATTGACAGCCAAGCAGCAATTAAAGAAGTAATTTCGCATAGGAGCATCTCGAAGTGTATTAGAGTGAAGCAATCCCTGGAAAGATTCGGGACAATATTGGGTATTTGGAAATGGATGGGAATGAAAAAACCGAATGAACTAGCTAAAAGAGGCGCATTCCTTGAAGCTTTCTCCGTAGGCGTCCCAATTAGATTGGGCGAGATTAAAAGAAGGCGAGAGGTGCACATGATCGACCAAGCGGGAGAGGCGGAGCCCAAGCGCGGGGGTGTAGAGTATCGAAGATTATGTGTAGGTCTTACAACCTTAGGCTAACAAAGTTGTTTCTACCATTAAAAAGACGCACTGTCTTCTGGCGTCACATGCTTTTAAATTAGGCTTGGTTAGTGATAACAGATGTAGGAAGTAGGGGTTGGAGGAGGAAACTATCGATCACGTTTTGTTCTCGTGTCCTGCGCTTACCAGGCTAAGGCTTCAGCTATTAGGAGTGATACAGCTGTCAGATCGAGAAGCAGCAAGTGGCATTGGTCCTAGAAATCTTCTAGTATTTGCCAAGACGACAGTTATTTTATAAGAGAGGTCCTGGTTTTTGATAGGATTTTGTGTTTCGTCTTTAAATAAACTTCCGGTGGCACTACGGACCTATTCAGTCTATGTGAGGTCCTCATGGACCAGCCAGTTCAACCTAACCTAGACGAAGTCCTGCACAAGTACATCGACTTGACATCAGTACATGGTCGCCTTTTTTCGCCCCTTTATCTTTCTTAAACTTCTCCTATTACTCATCATGTTAATTTCTGTACAGTGTGACATCTGTTCGGCTAATAAAGACTTCACTTTTCAATTAAATACACAGTTAAAATTAGCGCTTGTTACCAAGAGGGGTTTTCCATGGGATTTCTAAGGGAAAATTACTTACTTACTTAATTGGCGCTTAACCGTTTAAACGGCTATGGCCGTTCAACAAGGCGGCCAATGGTTGCCAAGGAGGCAAAGTCCTTGTTCTTTCCAAAAAAAGATACTGAAATAAACAAAATGCTCCAATTTATTGTCTTCTAAAAATCTGTATCTATTTCTATCCATTTTGGAGGATTTAGCATACATAATCTGGTTTTGAATTAAATATATATATGGTACCCGAAAGTCTGCTTGGATCACAAAGGATTAATGCGCTTGTTTAGAATTTTTATACTCAGCTTAGCAGAGCTCACGGATTAATTTTGTTCGCATAACGGTAATCCGTAACGGCATAAACTAATTGAGATAGATATAGACTTCTATATATCAAAATGATCTGGGCGAAAAATTAAATTCATTTAGCCATGTCCGTCCGTCCGCCCGTCCGTAAACACGATAACTTGAGTAAGTTTTGAGGTATCTTAATGAAATTTTGTATGTAAGTTCCTGAGTACTCATCTCAGATCGCTATTTAAAATAAACGAAATCGGACTATAACCACGCCCACTTTTTCGATATCGAAATTTTCGAAAAACCGAAAAAGTGCGATAATTCATTACCAAAGACGAATAGAACGATGAAACTTGGTAGGGTTGACCTTATGACGCAGAATAGAAAATTAGTAAAGTTTTGGACAATGGGCGTGGCACCGCCCATTTTTAAAAGAAGGTAATTTAAAAGTTTTGCATGCTGTAATCTGGCAGTCATTGAAGATATCATGATGAAATTTGGCAGGAACGTTACTGCTATTACTATATGTGTTCTAAATAAAAATTAGCCAAATCGAATGACGAACACGCCCACTATTAAAAAAAGTTTTAAAAGTCAAAATTTAACAAGAAATTTAATATCTTTACAGTATATAAGTAAGTTATGTCAACATTCGTCTCCAGTAATGATACGGTGCAACAAAATACAAAAATAAAAGAAAATTTAAAAATGGGCGTGGCTCCGCCATTTTCCATTTAATTTGTCTAGAATACTTTTAATGCCATAAGTAGAACAAAAATTTACCAATCCTGGTGAAACTTGGTAAGGGCATAGCTTCTATAGCCAAATCGGTTGAATCCACGCCCAGTTCTTATATACAGTCGACCGTCTGTCCTTCCGCTCGGGCGTTAACACGATACCTTGAGCAAAAATCGATATATCTTTACTAAACTTAGTCCACGTACTTATCTGAAATCACATCATGACACAAAATATAACTTTGGAAAAAACTTTGTAAAATGGGTGTGACATCAACCATATTAAGTAGAAGAAAATGAAAAAGTTCTGCAGGGAGAAATCAAAAGCCCTTGGAATCATGGCAGGAATACTGTTCGTGGTATTACATATATAAATAAATTAGCGGTACCCGATATATGATGTTCTGGGTCACCCTGGTCCACATTTTGGTCGATACCTCGAAAACGCCTTCGCATATACAACTAAGGGCCACTCCCTTTTAAAACCCCATTAATACCTTTAATTTGATACCCATAGCGTACAAACACATTCTAAAGTCACGCCTGGTCCACCTTTATGGCGATATCTCGAAAAGGCGTCCACCTATAGAAATGTGTCCCACTCCCTTCTAAAATACTCTTTAATACCTCCCATTTGATACACATGTCATACAAACATATCCCAGGGTTACCCTAGGTTCATTTTCCCACACGGTGATTTTCCCTTATTTTGTCTCCAAAGCTCTCAGCTGAGTATGTAATGTTCGGTTACACCCGAACTTAGCCGTACTTACTTGTTTGAAATAATCACCCCTATTCTGCATTTCGATTACGTCCCCGTTCCCCGCTCCGCTTTAATCGAAGTTTGGTATTCTGCATTACGACGGAATCGTAAAGAGAAGAGGAAGAGCAAATGATTTTTCGAAAGCAACCGTTGGTACGGAATGTGTGAACATTGGAACAAAATAAATTAAAGAAAATTTGTATAAAACACTGAAAAACGTTTATATTTTATTATCCACGCCATTTTGTACAAAAAAAAGCAGTAGAATATATTGCCGCAGTGTTATATTTTTTTGAGTGAAGTGCTTTCATAATTGTAAATGTGTCTTTGTCGTTCTTTTGGCCAATTCGCTGCCGTGGTCACCGAGTTTTGTTAAAACGGATTCCTGCACGAATATAGTTGACATTTTTTAAATTTTAAGGATGCTAATTTCATTGCACTGGCCTAAAGTACTTTATAAAGGTTTATTTATTCTTTCCGCAAGGATTGTTTACGTTTTCGCTCCACCTTCCTCTACGCCGGCAGCTTGCTTTGGCATATAACTGGACCCAACGAACAGACACAAATTATAACTGTCTATTATAATGGAATCAATAGCCGCGGTATTATTTATGGAGTTGGAAAGCAACGCATACGAAAATTGCCAGGCGAGAATGGAAAGGCAAATATTGCGAGATTTGTGTAATCCATTTGAGATGAGTGACGAATTGTAAGAAATTGAACTTAAAATTGGTAAAGTTAAAGACTTATTTTCTTATTTAGGTTCAAAAAAAACTTTCGACTTAACAAGGATGCTTTCAAGTATGTGTTAGATACGTTTGCGGGGCAAATACGTCCAAGGACTTCGACATCGACATGTTGTTTTTGACCTGGAAACATATAAAAAACAATAATCATCAAACCTTCTACGTTTCTTAACAAGTTTTACTTACATTTTTGTTAAAATTCTGTTATAAATTAATAAAAAAAAGAAAAAGAAAATATTTTTCCGCCAACTAATTTGCAACTTAGAAAAACGGAACTACGATCGAAATGCAGAATACAAAAAATCGAACGATTCGAAGTTGGATCGAAAGAGATTGGAACACAGAATACCAAAATTGCCAAATCGAAAAAATTCCAATCCAAGTCGAAATGCAGAATAGGGCTGAATAACTCTTACAAAAACAAAATATTTTAGTTGTCACTTCTACCTTGTTTGATTTGCCTTGCTTTTAACCAGTACTTTCTTCTCTCATTTTTAGAATTATCTGGATAAATCGGTTGTGCGGCAATTCATACAATTACGAGCTGATTTTAGGTTTATTAAAAATACAAATTATCTTAAGGGCATTATGGAGTGAATGCCGAACTTTGATATGTGTATATAAGTTTTTATGTATTATTATTAATAAGCAGTTATAAAAGATATATGTACATACCTAATAAATAATAAAAAACAAAGGAAGCAAAAATTATCTTCAACTGAAACTCGTTTTTCCCTTATATATTATTTGATCTTTGATTTCAATAAGCGTGTTCCGATAAACACTTATCCAGATCCCGAAAAAATTTAACATGCAAATGCAACACGAGGATTGTGATTTGAAAGCTAACCCTTTTTTCTTGGTAGCACAGCCAAAGAGGATAGATATAATAAGAGCTGTCACTCTTATTTTTTAGGCATTTACTCGATGTAAACTGTGAGGTAGTTACTACTTTTTTTGGGCGAGATGTTTATAAATGCGTTCTATACATTTTCATGGGGTATTTGTGTTTATTTTTCCGACTGTTTTTAATTAATTACTTAATTCACTTTCCAAAAGTCACGATTGCATAAAGTGTCAACACCGCATGGATAAATGGGGGCAATTCAAAAATGTCCCTCATAGAAAACATTCGGCATGAATTTTTTCATTTCCAGCGAGTTACTCGCCACAAAATAACGAGTGACGGCTCTTATTATATATATCCTCTTTGGCACTGCTGGCATATGAATTAGAGCGTTTGATATTCACCAACTTTTTTCCATTCGACACCCCATATTACGTTTTACGATCCGTGATCGAAACTCACTTTTTAAATCACAATAGCTCTCGAATGGTGTATCGGATTAATGAAATGTAAACCAGCGATAAATAGTATTCCTTGGAAACACATTATAATTTTTATACCCAGCTGTACTTGTACACAGGGTATTATAACTTCGATTGAATAACGGTTGGTTGTACAGATATAAAGGAATCGAGATAAATATAGGCTTCCTATATATCAAAATAATCAGTATCGAAAAAAAAATTTGATTGAGACATGTCCGCCCGTCCGTCTGTCCGTTAACACGATAACTTAAGTAAATATTGAGATATCTTCACCAAATTTGGTACACGAGCTTATGTAGACCCAGAATAGAGTGGTATTGAAAATGAGCGAAATCGGGTGATAACCACGTCCACTTTTTATATGTATATATAACATTTTGGAAAACACAAAAAAACTGATTATTTAGTAAATAATACACATAGAGCGTTGAAATTTGATGTGTGGACTGATATTGACACTCTTGATAAAAATTTGAAAAAATTTTTTAAATGGGCGTGGCACCGCCCACTTGTGATAAAATCAATTTTACAAATATTATTAATCATAAATCAAAAATCGTTAAACCTACCGTAACAGAATTCGGCAAAGAGGTTGCCTTTACTATAAGGAATGCTTTGAAGAAAAATTAACGAAATCGGTTAAGGACTACGCCCACTTTTATATAAAAGATTTTTAAAAGGGTCGTGGACGAATAAAAAAAGCTATATCTTTGCAAAAAAGAGCTTTATATCAATGGTATTTCATTTACCAAGTGGATTTATAACAATAAATAGGAAAAACTTCAAATAAAAAAATGGGCGTGGCACCGCCCCTTTTATGACTAAGCAATTTTCTATGTTTCGGGAGCCATAGGTAGGTTGGTTGAACTGGCCGGTCCATGAGGACCTCACATAGACCGATTGAGTCCGTAGTGTTACCAGAAGTTTGTTTTAACGACCAAACTGAAAAACCCTATCAAAAACCAGGACCTATGTTATAAAATAACTCCGTCATCTTGGCAAATACTAGAAGCTTCCTAGGACTTAAGCCACTTGCTGCTTCCAGATCTGACAGCTGTATCACTCCTAATAGCTGGAGTCTTAGCCTGGCAAGTGCAGGGCACGAGCACAGAACGTGCTCGATCGTTTCCTCCTTCAACCCGCACTTCCTACATCTGCTATCACTGACCAAGCCTAGTTTAAAGGCATGTGACGCCAGAAGGCAGTGTCCAGTCAGAATACCCGTCATGAGTCTGCAGTCCTCTCTTTTTAATGATAAGAGCAACTGTGTTAGTCTAAGGTTGTAAGACCTACACATAATCTTCGACACTTTACAGCCCCGCGCTTGAACCCACGCCTTTCCCGTTTGGTCGATCATGTGCACCTCTCGACTTCGCTTAATCTCGCCCAATCTAATTGGGACATCTACGGAGCAAGCTTCAAGGGATGCGCCCTTTTTAGCTAGTTCGTCCGCTTTTTCATTCCCATCTATTCCCATATGCCCTGGGACCCAATATAGATGTATGCTTCTCCCTGTCCCGATTCTCTCCAGAGACTGCTTACACTCTAACACGCATTTAGATGCTGTGCTATGCGAGATTATTGCCTTAATTGCTGCTTGACTGTCAATATAAAAGTTAACACGTTTGCAGCTTAAGCTATTATCTTCCAGGGTTTCTACTGCTTTGGTTACGGCTAATATTTCCGCTTGGAAAACGCTACAGTAATCCGGCAGCCTGTAGGATCTGCTTATTTCCGGATCAGCGCAGTATACCGCAGACCCTACTCCTTCCACTACTTTGGAACCATCGGTGTACACATGTATCGCCTCGTCCGCCATTTGCGCACCCTTGCGCCAACCGTCCACCTCTATTGTGGCCTTAAGATCTCCCTCGAAGCGCAGATAGGGAATCATGTAGTCTATTCGTCTTGTGATTGATGACGCTATACTACTATGGCCATATGGTCGGCGCTCAAGCTGCCCCGAAGCACCGAGCCTGGTTGCGGTCGTTAACGCTTTGTTCTTTGCTACCAGGTCTACAGGTGGGATGTGCAAAATGGCATACAGTGCAGCCGTCGGGGTTGTTTTCAGGGCTCCCGTAATGCTAAGCATCGATAGTCTGCATACCCCCTCTAATTTTTTGAGGTATGTTGTTTTTTGTGTGGCTTTCCACCAAACAAGAACTCCATAGTATAGAATAGGGCTTACAATCGCTGTAAAAACCCAATGAGAAAGAGAGGGCGATAGGCCCCACGTACACCCCAGCATTCTTTTACATGCATAGAGTGCCGTTGAGGCCTTCTGAGGGTCACTCTCCTCCACGTTGAGCTTCCATGACAACTTACTGTCTAGGATGATGGATGATTCCTAAATATTTTGTGCAAGGTTTCTCCTGTAAGGTCACCCCTCCTAACTTAGGCCTGGTCCAATTTGGGACCTTGTACCTCTTTGTAAACAAGACCATATCCGTCTTCTCCGCATTGACTTTCAACCCGACATTAGATGCCCAGGTATGAATATCGCGAAGCGCCCGATCCATCAAAGAACTAATCGTTGGAAGGCACTTTCCACTTATGACAATTGCAACGTCATCTGCGTAAGCCGTAAGTTTTACGGGTCTTCGGGAGCCATAACTCAAAGAAAAATTAACGGATCGTAACAAAATTGGGTACACATATTTTCCTTATAGCAGTACTAGTACCAATCGTATTTTGTGCCATTATAACAAGAAATGGGAAAAAATTCAAATCTTGAAAAATGGGTGTGGCACTGTCCCTTTCTTACAGTGCATTTCCCAACGTTTCTGGAGCCATAACTCGACGAAAAATTTGGTGTTTGACAGGAAATATTTTCAGTAAAAATGGACTAAATCGGTTAATCCCGCCATCTAAAAGATTTTGTAAAAGTGTGTAGATGCAGGTAATAAGCTATTTATAATAAAAGTTGGAGAATTTCGTTAATAACCCTTCCCTTTTTTTGTAATAACGCTTTTTAATACAATGGCACTTGTGTGTTTATGTTTATTGTTCTGTTATATCTTTATTTTAAAATAAACATGGAAATCGTCATATCTTAAGGAAAACTGCATTATTACCCGCTCAAGGTCATCGGTGTTAGCCTCTGTATCCTTTTTGCTTCTTTTAAACGAAAATTAGTTCAGAATAGAACCATATGTATGTATGTGTATTATTGCGCAGCCTTGTAACACTATTAAGCACACAAAACAAACAACAACAGCAATTCAAGTGTACAGCTGGGTATGTAATGTTCGGTTTCACCCGAACTTAGACTTCCTTACTTGTTTTAAATAGTTTGTCAGATGGACAGTTATCGTTTGAGTGAAAATTACTTTCAGTCACCGATGGTAAACGTAATACGGTCTTAGAAAACAAATTATTAAGACATTCTGTCAAAAGCTTTTGAAGTTAAAACTGACACGTTTGACTTCGGAATCAAAAGTCCGTAGAGGAAATTAGAAATTTGGCTTTTGTGAAAAGATATTCACAAAAAAAAAACAGAAAAGAATCCCGAGCTGGTCCAATTCGGCGCTCGATCAATAGTGTTTCTCCGGAAAACACTTCTGCAAAAAGTGTAATTATTTTTTACCGATTAAGTCGCTGTTTACACATGAATATTTTTTTGCTGAAACTCGTTGCTAGTAGAAGAGGGGGTGACGAGGAAAGCAGAAGAGTAACGAGTTTCAAAAGATAAGTTGTCGATAATCAGCAACAAACCTTTTTGTGTGTAAATCGCGAATACGTAATTACAGAAACAAACAATATCAGCCTTCGGACGATGGTTATTAGGTCCCAAACGCGTCTTTTGATACCTCTTCCAAAGAGGATAAATATAATAAGAGCCACCAGTCTGCTACGAGTGGCGAGTAACTCGCTGGAAATCAAAAAAATTGATGCCCAATGTTTTCTGTGAGGGACATTTTCAATTGTCTCGCATTTATCCATGCCGTGAAGCACCTTATGAAAATGTGATTTTTGGAAAGAGAATTAATTAATTAATTAAATACAGTCGGAAAAATAAACACAAATACCCCACGAAAAGGTATAAAGACATTTATGCACATCTCGCCCAAAAAAAAACCTGCGATTACCCTAACCAAAAACATTATGCAAAGTAACGAGTGACGTCTCTTATTATATTTATCCTCTTTGCCTCTTCAGACATTTTTGGAAGTGTTTTAACCGACCGCGCTTGTTAAGTATTAGTACATATTATTATTAGTTTTTAAGTACAAATTCATGACCTATGCCAACGTACATGAGTGGGCTCTGAGGGTATTCGGGAGAAAAGTTCTTCGAAAGATTTATGGGACTCTACGCGTCGGCGAGTACCGAAGAAGATTTAATGATGAGCTGTAGGAACTTTATGCAGACACCAACATAGTACAGCGAATTAAAACACAGCTGCTAAGCTGGCTAACAACTTTTCTTATCAGATCACGTCTATGGAAGCGGAGGAAGAGGCTAAACAAGTTGTCTTATCAGATCATGCCTATGGAAGCGGAGGAAGAAGGCGGCGGCTCCCACTCCGCTGGAAGGACCACATGGAAAACGATTTAAATTCCCTTGGTGTGGCCAACTGGCGTCAGTTAGCCCAACGAAGAAGCGACTGGCGCGCTTTTTGGACGCCCATTAACGTTTAAACGGTTAAGCGCCAATTAAGTAAGTATAAACGTCAAGCATAACAAAAATTTGACATCGAGTTAGGTTTTACGCAGTAAATTCAATTCGGGCTACACTCATACAAGTTGTACGTGCATGAGACTATTTTGGCAGAAAACTGCCGCACTGCATTTACATAAGGCTGGACTGTTAGCGTCACTCAGGTGACCGCCAGGGCACGCACAGGAGACACACCTTACCGGAACCCAATTGTGACCAAAATGTATATGGTAAAACTCTAGCCGTGGTATTAAGGCTTGAAGGGTTCAGACTGAAAAAATCGTTCATTTGATTTTTTTAAAGACCACCCTAATGTGCCTACAAAAAAATTTAAAGACTACATAGACAAAAAAAACGGTATGTTTTACTGACTTGAATAATTTGCATTGCTAAATATACAAAAAAGTGGGGTCTTTCAAAGAAATAATCGGCGCATGAGCAACTCTCGCCAACAAGTGTTACTTTGGGCTGAGTAGGCAGTTGAAAAGTAAAGTCGTATCATTATCTGTCCTGATAAATGGCTCTGAATCATGGCTGGTGTCGAGAAAAGATCAGATGGCTATAAGAGTGCTCGAGAGAAAAGTTCTCCGGAAGATTTATGGTCAAGTCCGTGATGTCGACGGCGAGTATCGAAGGAGTTATAATGATGAGCTTTAAGCAGATATGATGAAAGTGCAGCGAATAAAAGCCCAAAGACTTTGCTTGCTAGGTCATGTTATGCGAATAAATGAAGACATCGCAGTTTGGAAGCAGAGGAAGGGGAGACCTCCACTGAATTGAGAGAGGCAGGTGGATGAAGACTTGGCCTCCCTTGGTGCTCCCAATTGGCGTCAGTTATCGCGAAATACGGACAGCTGGCGTGACTTGTTACGAAACGGCTAAAATCGCTTAATGATAATGAAATATATATATAAAAAAAACAGTAAGCTGCATAAAACATATTTAAAGACAAGAAAAAGAAATGAAGCCATCAATCAATATTATAAGTACACAGTCGATGTAAATTGCCACTGTGTGTCAGCTGCTACCGTTTTGCCTAATCAGACAGTTTTTTGCTTTTCGCCAGTCATATTGCGCGTAATACACAAATATTATTTTACCAGGTGAGAAAATTTAATAACTCAAACAACCTATATACAATAAATATCATACATTTCCATATTTGAGAATGGACTTAGAAATTGATTAGCAAACATTTACGACTACAACAACGAAAATGCACAGAAAGCTGTATAATACAAAATTACTATATATCTATATAGTATCTTTGATATCAATGTCAGAAGGCTTTTCGAACGATTTGCAATCTGGACCAAACATTTTACGACGAACACTATTGAGCTCCGAAAGCTTGCCATTTGAAGATTGTGGTAAGTATTGGTGGAAAAAAAAGTTAAGAAACATTTAAATTACTTTGCAGAGCCCAACCGAATACAAACACATAAACGTAATACTCCTATATTGCTAATAGATAATGCTCGCAATGAGTTTCTAATTCGAAATCAAAACAAGACATCCCACAAAATTTTTGTGATTGTAGTAGCCATTAGTGTGACAAGAAAAAATTTAAATTTAGGTACATTCGATTATTGAATACAAAAACAACAAGTAAAGGTGTATAAGTTCGGGTGTAACATTATATACTCAGCGTGAGCTTCAATTATACATTTCATTTCAGATAAATTACTTTTCTACATAACACTTGACACCGCCCGTTTAAAAAAAATTCTCCCCATTTCCTCTTACAATAAAACTTGATAAGTGAAACATCATTGATTCAAAACTATTTTTTGCTAACTTAGAGGTTTTTATTTTCGTCCACGACCCTTTTAAAAATCCTTTATATAAAAGTGGGCGTGATCCTTAACCGATTTTGTTAATTTTTCTTCAAAGCATTCATTATAGTAATGGCCATCTCTCTGCCGAATTTTGTTACGATAGGTTTAACGATTTTTGATTTATGATTAATAATATTTGTAAAATTGATTTTATCACAAGTGGGCGGTGCCACGCCCATTTTAAAACTTTGTTTTCCAAATTTTTATCAAGAGTCTAAATATCAGTCCACACGTCAAATTTTAACTTTCTAGGTGTATTACATGCCAACCTAATAAAACCGCACTGCGTTTTTTAGCGCACGCAAACAACCGACGTTTTTTGCCCGAACCCAAATAGGCATGCGTTGCGACAATGTAAAGCATGTGTGCAAACGTCAAATCTAAATGTCACGCAGAACAAAAATTGGAAATCGAGTTAGGTTTTCACGCAGCAAATTCAATTTGGGTTGCTCTCATACAAGTTGTATGTGCATGAGACATTTTTGACAGAAAATGACTTGCGTGCGTATATATTAGATTGGCATGTTATTTACTAAATAATCAGGTTTTTTGTGTTTTCCAAAATGTTATATATATAAAAAGTGGGCGTGGTTATCATCCGCTTTCGCTCATTTTCAATACCAATCTACTGGGTCCAGATAAGCTCGTGTATCTCAATATTTACTTAAGTTATCGTGTTAACGGAAAGACGGACATGACGGACGGACGGACATGGCTCAATAATTTTTTTTTTTCGATGCTGATGATTTTTATATATGGAAGTCTATATCTATCTCGATTCCTTTATGCCTGTAAGACCGAACGTTATCCAATCAATCTTAATGTACTCTGTGTGCATAGCACGCTGAGTATAAAAAACATTTAAACAGCAGTATATCGGCACTCTGATGTTAGTGAGTGTACCTAGCCTGTAGCAGCAATATAGGAGTGTTACATATTCATATTGACCTGAAATCATCAAACGAATCTATTGTGCGAAAATACCGTTTTTCACACTGATTCTTATAGGAAATTTAACGGAGAAATTAATTGAGCTATACCAGATGGCTCTGTCCATCCGTCTGTTAACACGATGTCTTGAGGAAAATGGAGATATCTTTAACTTTGGTATTGAAAATGCACGAAATCTAAAAATGGGATAAGTGCGATATTTCATTACCAAAGGCTGCTAAAGTTGAATAGAGAGGGTATAACGGAAGTGTGCCCCCAGATAGTAACCCATATCGGAGGTTATGTTTCAAAAACTACTCGACGAACAAACTCTATCCATACACTTTTCAAGACCGGCTTGCCCTTTGACCTGGAGATATTACGCAAAATATGCGTATAAGTAACCTTTTTTCAAAAAATTATCTTTCGGAAATTAAAATTGCTAGAGGGGTCAAATCAACTCGAGGCTTCAAGTAATTTACCGAGGCATGTTACGCAATTTTTGTACCTTTCATGAACATGAAATGGTATATTAACTTTGGTCCGATGTTTGTAACGTTGAGAAATATAGAAGATAGACTCACCATTAAGTATACCGAATTGATCAGGGCGACGAACTGAGTTGATATAGCCATGTCCGTCTGTCCGTCCGTCCGTCTGTCTGTTTAAACGCAAACTAGTCCCTCAAATTTTGAGATATCTCAATGAAATTTGGCACAAGGATGTATTTTTGTATTATATTAGACATTTGTCGGATGCGGTAGGATCGGGCCACTATAACATATATCTCCCATACAACCGATTGTTCAGATAAGACGATTTTGGTCATTCCTGCCGCAATTTAGAAAGTATAAACGTGAAACCCGGTGATATATATTCTAATATATCATAGAAGATATTCTGAAAAAATCACTTTGATCGGAGGTATATATATGTAGTTATATCCCATACAACCGATCGTTCAGATAGAAAGATTTTTGGCCATTTCTCCCTTAATTTAGAAAGTATAAACGTTAAACTCGGTGATATATATTTTAATATATCATAGAAGATTTTCTGAAAAAATCACTTTGATCGGAGCCATATGTAGTATATATCCCATACAACCGATCCTTCAGATAGAAAGATTATTGGCAATTGCTCCCTTAATCTTAATATATAAAAATCACGTGTCACTATGTTTGTTCCCGATGGACACCTAAACTACTGAACCGATTTCGAATTTTTTTGCACTCCGTGTGTAGTTCGATATAACTTGAAATATAGGATAGGTTATATCTCAGTTTATACTCGCAATACTATTTTATTGCTAATTATTTTATTTGTTTATACGTAATAATAAGGAGATTAGCCCCGGGCCCGGGGTTTCTGAAGGGGCCCGCTATTTAGAGGTACTATGGCATTTTTTTTAATTCAGGAGAGTCTTTAGTTGTTCCATGTGTAATTTTTAAGCCGAATTTCAAAAGCAACGTAAATCTGCATTTCGTTTTAATATTATAGTGAAGTGTGAAAAATAAAAATCTATATATCGTTAGCTTAATGTGAAAATGTGCTAAGTCACTTTTTTTCAAAAATTATATTTTAATGCAGTTTTAAAACTGAATTCAAAATACATCGATCACAAGAAAAAATATTTTAATTTTTAATTTTTACGTACTGTTTGCAATGAGTCATTTCTTTGTGCGCGCATTTTATTTACTTATTTAATTCATTCATTTTTTTTTTTTTTTTTTTTTTTTTTTTTTTTTTTTACCTTGAACTAGGTCTTAAAGACCGTAAATAAATAAATAAAAAAAAAAAAAAAATTCAGTCTAAAAGTAAATGATTTGTTGTTGTTGTATCAACGATAAAGCCACTCCCCGAAGGCTTTGGGCCGATGTTGATGGTCCTTTGCCACATACAGATCCGGTACGTTCCGGTAACAAAGCACTATTAAGGTACTAGTCCGACCATCTCGGGAACGATTTATATGACCACATTAAACCTTCTATGCCATCCCGTCCTCCCCACCCCCTAGTTCCATGAGGAACTTGGGGTCACCAGAGCCTCGGCTGCCAATGAAACAGAATTCGCCACGGGTAGGTGAGGTTGGCAATTGGGTTGGAGAAGCTATATATTGCGCTGGGAGCCCCTTGAGAGGGTTGCCTACACAACCCATTGAAATTGGATTCACCCAATTGAGACATACCTTTGGTGTTTGATAAATGCGTTGCGCTGACATGTCGATAACTAAATGCTATGTTACAGACTAGTTAAAAATAGAAAACAATTCAAGCTTAAACTTATATAAGCTGTTATTAAAATTAAGAACACTACTGAATCGATTTGCTAGAGGTATAGTCCTAGTTATAGGTTCATTTATAGCATAATTCGTTTTATTAATTATTTAGATAAATAATCTATTATGCCGAAGATCACGCATTGGAATAAATGGAATGAACAAATTAGATAAATCAGAGCAATTCGAGCTAACGTTTATTACATTATAGGCAGACACGAGTGAGATAGAAGTTGTTCTGTCATGCAAAGCCTGAAGATTAATTTGTACCTGCTGGTATATGATGGGAGGCCGTCTGGCCAGTGAAGCATACGTAAAGCAATTTTTGTAAAAAATGTTTGAACTCTCTCAATTTTATAGTTATATTCATAGAAAGGGTTCCATATTATTGAGCAATATTCAAGATGACTTCTGACAAAGTATATATAAAGTGCCTTCAACGTCATAGGGTCCTTAAAGTCACTGGTATTACGTCTACTGAACCCAAACATTGCAACAAATTTTGAAACAACGATATCAATGTGACTAGAAAAAGAGAGTTTGGAGTAAAAAATTACACCCAAGTCTTTACTCTCTTGACAATGATTAAGAGATTTAGTATTTAGTTTGTGGCGGCCACCGTGGTGTGATGGTAGCGGGGCTCCGCCTACTACACCGTACAAGCAACATCAAAATTTTAGAAATAAGGTTTTTCAATTAGAAGAAATTTTTTCTAAGCAGGGTCGCCCCTCGGCAGTGTCTGGCAAGCGCTCCGAGTGTATTTCTGCCATGAAAAGCTCTCAGTGAAAACTCATCTGCCTTGCAGATGCCGTTCGGAGTCGGGAAAATCAAGAGGAGCACGACGCAAATTGAAAGAGAAGCCCGGCCTTAGATCTGTTCGGAGGTTATCGCGCCTTACATTTTTTTATTTAGTTTGTAGATAAAGTATGTGGCAGTTGCGTTTTTGGAATAAGACACAACACAGCATTTGTTTGAATTTAAAAATAAATTATTGTCTGCGCACCATCCGGCAAAAGAGTCCAGATCAGAACCCTTAGAAATAGTTTGACAAATAAAAAGTATTTTTTGTGAAATATATAGTTTTAGTGTTTTATTGCAATCATTAAAGGTGAGGAGTGATGGGAAAACATATTGAGTAAAAAGTGCTAAGTCAGGGGAAAAAATTTGGTATGAGTGCGAAAATTGCGCTAAGTCATAAAATAGCTGCTGGGTTGGCATACATGATTTTTATTTATCTTTTCCAAAGCTTCTAAACTCAAAAGCATTGCGATTAAGGTATCCTCATTCACGGTTTTGAAAAAAGAAGGTTATTTCAAAAATTATTAATTTTTTTTCGTCTCCTGTAAAATTCATAAAAGTTGACTTAGCACATTTTCACATTAAGCTAACGATATATAAAAAGAAAGGCTAATATGTGTGTTAGTTGGTCGCCGGTGTTTGAAGAGATGCGTCGGTCGATTTTGTTCAAACTTTCACACAAGCTGCGTAAACCTCGTGCGGTGGTTACTACATAGGTTTGGTTGCGATGAAGTACAGGGTCTCGAGATATTGGCCGAAACGTGGACCCGAGTACCCCTAGAATGTGTTTATAGAATATGGATAACAATTGAACACTCATCAACAGTGCTTAGTAGAGGGTAATTTTCATACCACTGGGTGACTAGGGTTCGAGATATAGGCCAAAACGTGGGCCAGTGAATGCCTAGACAGTGTTTATACAATATGGATATCAAATGAAAGCTGTTGATGAGTGCTTTAGTACAGAGTAATATATTATCCAGAGACGGACTGGGACTGGGATTAGGACTAGGACTGGGACTGAGACTCGGAGTGGGACTGGGACTGGAATAAAATACATACCACCCTCTGGGACAGGCAATAAGGGATGCAGAAGAATGAGAAGAAATTGAGAGAAGAGAAAAGAAAGGAGATTGCGAAAGAGATAGAATGGGACGAAGATGGAGATAGATGAAGCGAGAAAGACGGAGGGAGGAGTGAATAAAGGGTTAGGAAAAAGTGAAGAGGGAGGGAGGGCAGAGTCAGACGGAAAAGGCTTATTAAAATGTATGCAGATAGGCCAAATTCAGGGCAGAACAACGTCTGCCGGGTCTTCTAGTTTCCAATATAAAAACGTTAAACTTGGTGATATTTATTCTAATATATCATAGAAGATTTCATAAAAAAATCATTTCGATCGGAGCTATATATAATATATATCCCATACAACCGATCGTTCAGATAAGAGGGATTTTTGCCATTTTTTATTTTATATTTATCTTAAAATCGTTTAGGTATGTACATCTGTTCACTATATATTTCTTGTCTTATACATCCGATTATTTGGAGATTACGAACGGTATGAAGTCTTCGGCAGTCCCGTCCCTACTTTTTTTTTAATTTTAGGAATATATTTTTCATTAAAAATGTTAAAGGACAAAAATATAAAACCATTTTTTTTCACGATCGCTGAGAGCTACAATGACGAAAAAATATATGTTAGTCGCCTTAATGTCCGCTGATGCTCAAAGAAAGTACGCGTAATAATAAAGTAATTCTTTTCAAAACATTGGAAAACACTGTGGAGAGTGGAAATATGTATATTCATGGTGCGACTAGTCTTTTGTAAGTAAAAATTGAGATTTCGTATTTTTGCTTACGTGCGTAATATAAAAACGCCAGTTAGTTTCTAATTTAACATATATCCTAATAATATTGTAACGAATTTAGTGCAATTCCGCAATCTTCTACTAACGTTCGTATCGCTATACTGTTGAATAAATAACTCCAATATTCAATAATGCAAAATGGTCTTTATTAGACTACTTTGAAAATACTTCACAATAACACTTGCACTTCGCAACTGACAGCGTACTTAAATCAAACTGATTACTCATGCCTCAGCTGGTGCTCCTTTAATATTCTTCGCTTTCCTCGTTCGCTTCTAGGCGTTTCTTCTTCTAGAATTTACTACTTGTTTACCAGCTATAAACTCACCAGGTATAAACTACATATGCACGATTATAGCTTCCCGTATGCGCATGTATATGTGAGTGATACTTCAACCGATGATTGCATACTTTTGTGAGTATCTCAGATATATGCATGTGTTTGTGCATATCTCTCCGCTTCTTGTATGTACATATGTGTAGACATAATGATTGATTTGTTTATGTAGATACAAGTTACTGCTTAGTATCGGCTTAGAGATGATAGTATGCCTTAGTGTTGCTAATATTCGTCACACTGCCCTCCACCTAAGTCTGATCGCCCCGATCAGACAAAGTTCCTGATCTAAATGCTGCTAGCATCTCCAAATGAACCACCCTTCTATTTCGTGGTTTCCCAATGGTTTGTATACGGTAGATGGTATCACTGATCTTATTCACAACTTTGTACGGGCCTTCCCAACTGCACCAAAATTTGGATGGAACACCTTTCCGCCGGTGAGGGTTGTATAGCAGTACCAAATCTCCCTCCCGGAAACCTTCCGAATTATTGTTCTTGTCGTACCTGTTTTTCATCCTAGTACTCATTATCCTGATTCGTTCCCTCACACTCTGTTGTTTGGCCAATGAACTACTTCGTAAAGCTTGCGCTTGACGGATTGGCTTTGCATAATCAGTATCGTTCCCACGTTTCACCACAGTATTGCGCCCTGGCTTGAAACTACCCTCGCATTCTTTCTGGGAAATTCTTTGCTTCGTTTTTGGTTTTGTCAATGCCAGTGGTACCTTTGATTCCTCTTTATTTGGTCCATTCGATCCATCAACTTTTGCCCGATCTACTGCCTTTGACTTTGGTGGTATTTGCCCAATCGCCTCCACCAGCACTCGCTTACTGTTGAACCCTTTCTCAAAACTGAAGTTGAGTGGTACATCCTGGTTCTTATAACGCATAACTCTTCGCTGCATATCGATCCTGATGTCATGGTCAACTAAAAAGTCCACACCCAATATGACTTCATCAACAATCTCCGCCACAACGAATTTGTGTAGAACCTTCCCAATTAAGACTTCACACTTCCCCTTGGTTATACTCGCCAGTGACCGTACGCAACCTTGCTCCAGGTAATGGCTTTACTCTCCTGTTGACCAAATCAGATCGGATCAAGGAATGAGATGCGCCCGTATCTACAGTCAGTACATGTTCTTTGCCATCCATATTCCCTATGACGGTAGCTGGAGCTAGCTCACGATGTCTACATCTTACTCGCTCTTGCTTATCCCCTCCAGCTTTGTTATTAAGACCACCCATGCTGTTGAAACCACTAGGATCAAGATCGCAATGGCGTGCAATGTGACCGGGCTTCCCGCAATTGAAGCATTTGATAACTCTTTCACTCCGCTTTTGCGATCCTTACAGCGCCTCCAATATTGTGTTCACCCAGTCTGGCCTTTCTACCTCCACACGGCGTGCTTTGAACGCTGGCTTACACAGAAGTGAGGCAGTTTCCTGAGTCAGTGCATGGGATACCGTTTCAGCAAATGTTGGCCTTGGGTTCGCATATGTAGCTCGTTTCGTTTCGACATCCCGTATTCCATTTATAAAGGTCTGAATTTTAACCCTCTCGGTGTATTCCACGGGTGCGTCTGCATTTGCGAAATGAGCCAACCTTTCAACATCCGAAGCAAACTCCTGCAAAGTCTCATTAGCTTTTTGGTAACGGTTTGCAATTTTATTTGGTGTATTTCTTCCTCTGTTCGCTTCCGTATCGGCTTTCTAGAGCGCCCATTAATGTTTCGTAATTGTTCTGTTCTCCCTTTGGAATGATCTGTAAGATTTCCGCTGCAGGCCCTTTCAATGCGACGAACAGCGCAGCAACCTTATCTTCAGAATTCCAGTTGCTAACTGCCGACGTCTTCTCAAATTGAAGCTTAAATACCAGGAACGGAACAGAGCCGTCAAAAGATGGAGTTTTTACCTTCGTATTGCTTACTGAAACAGCTGGGCGATTTAATTGCAACTCCTGTATACGACTTCTCAAAGCATCCACCTCGGCTTCGATTTTTTCCTCAAACTGCGTTAATTTCTCGTCTATACGCGCTTCGAGTTTTGATGATATACGCGCCTCCTGCGCTTCGAGTTGTACTGTTATGCGTGCCTCTTGTTCTTTCAGTTGTGTTTCCATCTGTGATGTAATCTGTGTCGACATTTCTGAAATACGCGTTTCTTGTGCTACCATCTTGGATGTTATACGGTTCTCCTGGGATTCTCGTTGTGTTTCCATCTTGGATGTTATACGTGTCTCCTGTGATTCCATTTGAGATGCCATTGTCGATGTTTGAGCAGATATTGCAGCCAAAATCATGTTCAAGTCTGTACTCGTAACTGTCTGCGATGTTTCGTTTTTCTCTTCAATTTTTGTTGTTGTCTCGTCCCCATCAGGATGAAAGACATCATCGTCCACATTAATTCCTTCCGCTTCCATTGCCTCTCGTATTCTTGCCTAAAGTTCGAGTTTATTACCAGTTGTATTCAATCCACGGCTCTCCAGCTCCTTTTTCAATTGCTTGTAACGAATTTAGTGCAATTCCGCATATTTGCAACCTTTTACTAACGTTCGTATCGCTAAACTGTTGAATAAATAACTCCAATATTCAATAATGCAAAATGTTCTTTATTAGACTACTTTGAAAATACTTCACAATAACACTTATACTTTGCAACTGATAGCGTGCTTAAATCAAACTGATTGTTCATGCCTCAGCTGGTTCTGCTTTTGTACTCTTCGGTTTCCTCGTTCGCATACTTCTAGGCGTTTCTCCTTCTAGAATTTACTACTTGTTTACCAGCTATAAACTCATCAGCTATAAACTACAGATGCACGTTTATAGCTTCTCATATGCGCGTGTATATGTGAATGATACTTCAACCGATGTATGCAATTTTTGTGCGTATCTCAGATATATGCATGTGTTTGTGCATCTCTCCGCTTCTTGTATGTACATATGTGTAGATATAACGATTGATTTGTTTATGTATATACAAATGACTGCTTAGTATCGGCTTAGAGATGATAGTATGCCTTAGTGTTGCTAATATTCGTCACAATGTTATAAATGGGTAGGTTTGGATGTTTGTATGTTTGGATATCCAGACGTTTGCCTTTGTGACTCATTCACGCAAGAACGGCTGGACGGATTTGCATGAAATTTGGCACACATATAGCCAATAGTCTAGAAGGATCTACTAGCTATATCTTATTGAAAAGGGGGAGGTCCCCGCCCCCTAGGAACAGTTATAATTTAATTATTATATTTTTTCGTTTTTGTGACTGAATCACGCCAGAACGGCTACACGGATTTTGATGAAACTTGGGATACAGACAATAGTCTACTTGCGAAATTTTTTTCGAACCTGGAAAGGGGGGCGGGCGTCCCACAACCCCTTCGAAAAATTACTTTTTAATAATTTTTATACATTATAACTTTACCTTTACTGACCTTCACCAATATTACAACCCAATAGGTCAAATAAATCGAGGGCTTACAAAATGAGCAGTGACGCCCTCGGGCCCCCTTTGCCCCTTCTCCGCCTCTGGTGTAAAATTTAAAATTGTTATAACTCAATATAAATGTTCTCCTAAATCAATAATTTTTGGTATCTGGCTCATACAGATCGAGATCTAAACAATTTTGGAAAAACGATCGGTGGTGCTCTCCGTCTCCTCCCGCCATCCGCCCTCTTTCAATTGTTTTTATTAGCACGCTTTTATTAGCTTTACCTGTATTTTTCTTTGTAACTTTTCATTCGCTCCAACGCGCCTGCTGCCTTATTAACATGGTTTTATAGTTAGTTTCACCTTATTTGTAATCCCGTTAGAGTCATATCGAGATCCTTCCGGAATCATTTCTTAATGGTTTTCGGGATCCGTCCGAGATCCCGCTGGGGTCATTTCGGGACTATTTCGGGATCATTTTGGGGCCCTTCCGGGATCATTTCTGTATAGTTTTCGTCGGGGTTATTTAGGGACATTTTCGGGACTATTCGGGGATCATTTCGGGACTATTTCGCGATCATTTGGGGACCCTTTCCGTCGGGGTATTTTCGGGACCATTTGCGTACCTTTGAGATATAAATTCTTGATGGTTTCCGGGAAATTTCTGGATAGTTTTCGGGGTGCATCCGTCCGTGTACCCGTCGGAGTCATTTCGCGACTTTTCCTGGAATATTTCGGGTTGATTTGGGGAGCCTTCCGGCATCAGTTCTGGATGGTTTTCCGGATAAATCTGAGATCTTGTCAGGATCATTTCGGGCCCATTTCGGCGTCATTTCTGTATGGTTTTCGGGATTTGTCCGGGATCCTGTCAGGATAAATTCGAGACTTTTTTGGGATCATTTAGGGACCCTCCGGCATCATTTCTGGATAGTTTTCGGGATCCATCCGTCCGTGTACCCGTCGGGGTCATTACGAGACTTTTTGGGAACACTCGGAGACCCTTCAGGGATCCTTTCTGGACGGTTTACGGAAATACCGTCGGAGTTATTTCGAGACTTTTTCTGGATTATTTCGGGTTCGTTTGGGGAGAGTTCCGGCATCAGTTCTAGATGGTTTTCGGGATCTCGTTGGGGTCATTTCAGGACTATTTCGGGATCATTTGGGGACTCTTCCGGTATCTGTTCTGGATGATAATTTCGGGAAATTTCTGGATAGTTTTCGGGGTCCATCCGTCCGTGTACCCGTCGGAGTCATTGCGTGGCTTTTTCTGGATTATTTCGGGTTCATTTGGCGAGCCTTCCGGCGTCAGTTCTGGATGGTTTTCCGGATCAATCTGGGAGCTTGTCAGGATCATTTCGGGACTAATTCGGGATCTTATCGGGACCATTTCGGCGTCATTTCTATATGGTTTTCCGGATTTGTCCGGGATCCTGTCAGGGTAATTTCGAAACTTTTTCGGGATCATTTAGGGACCCTTCCGGCATAATTTCTGGGGGACCTCTCAGGGATCATTTCTGGTTGGTTTTCGGGAATTTTCCGGGATCCCGTCGGGGTCATTTTGGGGATTTATTCGGGACTATTTCCGGATCATTTGGGGACACTTCCGACATCATTTCTGGATGGTTTTCGGGATCCGTCTGAGATCCCGTCGAGGTAATGTCGGGACTATTCCGGGATCATTTGAGGATCCTTCCGGGATGATTTCTGGTTGGTTTTCGGTATCCCGTCGGGGTAATTTTGGGTCTTTTTCGGGACTATTTCGGGAAAATTTGGGACCCTTCTAGGCTCTTTTCTGGATAGCTTTCAGTATCCCTCTGGGATCCCTTCGGAGATATTTTGAGGCATTTACGGGACTATTCCGGGATCATTTGGGGATCCTTACGGGATCATTTCTGGATGGTTTTCGGGATCCCATCAGGGTCATTTCGGTACTTTTACGGGACTATTTCGGGATAATCTGGGTGGTTTTCGGAATTCGTCTGTGATCCTGTGAGGGCAATTTCGGGATCACTTTGGAACCCTTCCGGGATCATTTCTGCGTAGTTTTGGGATCTGTCTGGGATACCGTCAGTACTATTTTGGAACCTTTTCGGGACTATTTTGGGGTCAGTTCGGGACCCCTCCTGGATCATTTCTGGATGATTTTCGGGATTTGTCCGGAATCCCATAGGTGCAATTTCGGGACTTTTTCGGGATCACTTTGGGACCCTTTGGGGTCATTTCTGGATAGTTTTCGGGATCCGTCCGTCATCCCACCAAGGTCATTTTGGGATCTTTTCGGCACTATTCCTGGATCATTTCTGGATAGTTTTTGGGATCCGTCTGGGATACCGTCAGGGCTACTTTGGAACCTTTTCGGGACTATCTTGGGGTCAGTTCGGGACACTTCGTCTGATTCGTCCAGGATCCCGTCGGGGTAATTTCGGGACTTTTTCGGGGCTTTATCAAGGTCATTTCGTGACTTTTACGGGATCATTTATAGATGGTTTCCGGGATCCCGTAGGGTCATTTGGGGACCCTTCCAATAGTCTAGAAGGATCTACTAGCTTTATTTTTTTGAAAAGGGGGGAGGTCCCCGCCCGTAGGAACAGTTATAATTTAATTATTGTATTTTCCCGTTTTTGTGATTGAATCACGCTAGAACGGCTACACGGATTTTGATGCAATTTGGGACACATATAGACAATAATCTACTGGCGAAATTTTTTTCGAAAATGGAAAGGCGGGGCGTCCCACGACCCTTCGAACAATTACTTTTTAATAATTTTTACACATTATAACTTTACGTTTACTGACCTTCACCAATATTACAAACTCTATAGGTCAAATACAAAGTGAACAGTTAGTTAGTGATAGCAGATTTAAACACTTCGATAATAAATCGATAACACACATATGTATGTATGTATGTACCGATTAATTTTATTTTATTTACTACTAGAAGACCCGGCAGACGTTGTCCTGCCTTAAATTTGGCCTATCTGCATACATTTTAATAAGCTTTTTCCGTCTGACTCTGCCCTCCCCCCCTCTTCACTTTTTCCTAATCCTTTTATTCACTCCTCCCTCCGTCTTTTTCGCTTCATCTATCTCCATCTTCGTCTCATTCTATCTCTCTTTTCTCTTCTCTCAATTTCTTCTGATACTTCTGCATTCCTTACTGCCTGTCCCAGAGGGTGGTCTGTATTTTATTCCAGTCCCAGTCCCACTCCGAGTCTCAGTCCCAGTCCTAGTCCTAATCCCAGTCCCAGTCCGTCTCTGGATAATATATTACTCTGTACTAAAGCACTCATCAACAGCTTTCATTTGACACCCATATTGTATAAACAATGTCTAGGCATTCACTGGCCCACGTTTTGGCCCATATCTCGAGACCCTAGTCACCCAGGGGTATGAAAATTACCCTCTACACAACTAAAGACTCTCCTGAATTAAAAAAATGTCATAGTACCTCTAAATCGCGGGTCCCCTCAGAAACCCCCCACCCTCTGGCCTGGTGATGTGCTATACTTGCTATCATTCGCTATAATATTTTTTTAATGATAAGCAGGTTGTTTAATTAAACACCAAGCAATTACACGGAAGTATATCCGCTGAAAATATGAGTGCCACTGCGTATACGTAACATTTTATTATTACGTATAAAAAAATAAAAAATTTGCAATAGAATAATATTGCGACTATGAACTGAGATACAACCTATCCTATCTCTCAATTTAGATCAAACTACACACGGGGTGCAAAACAAATTCAAAATCGGTTCAGTAGTTTAGGAGTCCATAAGTCCAAAAGTTTGTGACACGTGTTTTTTATATATTAAGATATATACAATCAAAGTTTTTCGAACCACTTGATATCGTAATAAGCTAATTACTCATTTAATGGTCATCATTTAGCAATTGCTTGTTTCGGAAAACAATTAAAATAATCACTGGCAATTAAAAAAAGCATCTTAAATCATTGTCTACTAATGTTAATTCAAATTTAACAGTTGTGATTTAAATATAAAATCCCAAAGATTTCAACTTTAAATTTTACAGCTATCAAATTTATGATGTAATATGTACAATATGAACTTTTTATTTTAGGATCTCGATATGAAGTATTGTATATTGATGTTTCGAACTGTGATGCGATTCCTTGTAAAATGGCGCGTGGCTCAACAGTAACGGTAACTGTGATTTTTGATGATAACGGTGAGTGTTATCAGTAGCTGTGTTGTTTTTTACATCTATATACATATGCACTTAAAGTTTATATGGACTGCCAAGTGCATAACTTTATATGACCAACCGAGGTGCGTGTCTCCGCTATTCGGTACAACCCGTTTTGTAGCTAGTTATTTAACCACTGCCCCTAGATGGATCTCCTAAACATTATCTAAGTGATGACAAGCGTTTTTTTACCCGCAAATGTAGATGTATGTATATTAGGTAGGTCGATTTGTATGGACGAAAGTTAACCGATATCGCGCCATCGATTTTTCGATAGAATTTGGGCTCAGAAAAAAAAATTTCCACTACGCATACCCAAAGAAATAATTTTCGAGCCTGCGAAAAAAATGGCGAAAGGGGAAATTTTTCGACCAAAACACTCCCCAAAACCCAAAAAATTAATTTTTTTTTTTTTTTTTCAAAAAACTGTTATCAAATTTCCCATATTTATTTTTATACATATTGCATTTTATTTCACATTCATTAATTTTATTTTATTTTGTTTCGTTTTATTTTTATTGATTTTTTGTTTGTGTTTTTTTTTTTGTACTTTTCATTATATCGTCGCCCACTAACCAGAAGCATGAATGTGCAATTTTTCCGATTTTGTGTTATAGGCCTCGTTATATTACCTTTTAGATTCTCCAGGTTCTACTTAAATCTAGAGATTCCTACGCACATGGAAACCCCAATAATTTGCAGTGCCATTTTCACGAATGAATAATTCAATCACACAAAGTCGAGCCAGAAAAATTATGTTTCTGGCTGGCAACAAGGTAATGATTTTCTTGTTTGTATAACACATTCGTTGATATGGCCCACCAATTTTTGAAAAAAAGTAAAAACAGCATACATTCGTATGTTCGAATGTTCTGGTATACGTGTCTGAAGGTTGGGTACAAATTATTAGAGGAGCTCGTAACTCCCCAATACTTTTCAAGGTTCACATACAATTGTATGACGATTTTTTTATTTATAATTATTTTACACAGGGAGCTATAAAACTATCCATGCGATATATATGCTAGTTGAGATACACAAAAGATGAGCTGTATAATGTATTCCTCAAAAGCAATTATACCGACGGAGAATTTTTAATAGTTGAATATCCGAGAAATGGTCGTTGTTTAATTGAACGTAAACTGGTTTATTCGAAGCCGTTGCCTATTGCCGAATCAAAACTAAAAGACAAAATGTATGAAAAATTGGTTATACCAAGAATATCGTTCTTATTATAAAAATCCAGAAGGCAATGCTTTACCCGAACCCAACATTTGTTTTTTTTTTTTTATACATTTCATGAACATGAATCTAATATAAAAACGTGAAAATTGATGATATATATTCTAATATATTGTAACGAATTTAGTGCAATTCCTCTTAGACAGAAGCTATAATGCGTTCTAATGCGTTAAACGTCATATATTCTAAAATCTTTTTAAATTAGTTATACGCACTAAATATTTGTGAAAAATATACATAAAAACTCTAAAACTCAACTACAATTAGCGGACATAAATGTTCTGCAGTTATTTGATGCAAAAACATTGTAAACTACTTTTATAATAAATTTTGTATATGTGTAAAGAAGAATGGAGAAAAAATGTGACAAATGCAAAAGTAATATACGAGGAGAAGCGTCAAAAATTCGGTGTGAAGGGGTGTGTGGTAAATATTACCACCTAACAACAAAATGCTCAGGCTTGAATCAATACAGCGTCACCAAACTTGAAGAATGTCAGATGCTTAGGTTTATGTGTACTGACTGTGTGCAGTATGTACATAACGTTGATGACATCCTTAAAGATATGCAAATGGTGGTAAAGCAGAATGGACAGAATGGCGACCACCGTGGTGTGATGGTAGCGTGCTCCGCCTATCACTCCGTATGCCCTGGGTTCAACTCCCGGGCAAAGCAACATCAAAATTTTAGAAATACGATTTTTCAATTAGAAGAAAATTTTTCTAAGCGGGGTCGCCCCTCGGCAGTGTCTGGCAAGCGCTCCGATTGTATTTCTGCCATGAAAAGCTCTCAGTGAAAACTCATCTGCCTTGCAGATGCCGTTCGGAGTCGGCATAAAACATGTAGGTCCCGTCCGGCCAATTTGTAGGGAAAAATCAAGAGGAGCACGACGCAAATTGGAAGAGAAGCTCGGCCTTAGATCTCTTCGGAGGTTATCGCACCTTACATTTATTTTTTTTTTTTATAGAAGTGAGTTTGATAATTCACTAAAGAAAAATGAGCGAGAGATTAAACAAGTACTTAAAGCAGTGGAAGTTGCATTTAGTGAAAGAATCAAAGCAATGCAAAAAGCTCAAGAGTCTTGCGAAAGAAGTGTGAAAGAAGTAAACAAAATCCGTGAAATAGCAGAAGGGTTCAAGCGAAGCAGTGAGCAAGTATGCGAAGAGTTAAAAAGCAATAAAAATGACAATAAGAAAATGATTGAAACAATTAGTAATGAAAATAAAAAAATATGCACAGAAATAAAGAGAAACGGCAATGTTGAAGCCAAGGCATCGTATGCAGCTGTAACAAAAGCGTTGCCAGAGATTAGAAAAGTTGTTCCCTTAATAGTTAAGCCAAATACAAAGCAAGGTGCTGAAAAAACCAAAAATGATCTAAACTTGAATGTCGATCCAAAGGAGCTACAAATTACAAATATAGTAGCAAGACAAAGCGGTGTAGTGATTGTAGAGAGTGCAAATGACCATGATCGTGAGAAAATAAAAAATGCTATTGAGAACAGCCTCGGAAATAACTACAATGTGAAGATTCCTATGAAAGTGAAACCAACCGTTATTGTAACTGGTATAAATTTCAAGTATGATAATGATGAGCTTACCCAGAGAATTAAACGTCAGAATAATTGTCTATCCGAAACAGATATAAAAATTGTCAAGCAGTATGAAGTTAAAAAAAATGAGAAAATTTACTATAATGCCGTAATTGAAGTGGAGGTTGAAGCTTTTATGAATATACTAGCCGGAGAAAGGCTCAATGTAGGCTGGGAGCGGTGCAGAGTATATGATGCAGTGCAAGTACTATGTTGTTTCAAATGCAAAGGCTTCAATCACAAAGCCAGTGACTGCAAAGAAAAAGAAGTATACACAAAATGCTTGGGTGAGCATAAATATGTGGTATGCAATAAAGAAGCAATAAATAAATGCATCAACTGCATCAGGGCAAATAAAGAATTAAATTTGGGACTGGACGAAAATCACGATTCCATGGACAGAATGTGTCCTGTGTATCAACAAAAGCTCATAGCAAGGAAGAGGAAGATTGGCTATTAGCAACCAACGAGGGAATCTGTAACCACAAAGCACAAGTCAAAAACTAAAACAAACCTGCGTAACAAAGAGCTCAACTTGGACTGTATATATCTTAATATTAATAGTATTACAGCAAATAAGCTAGAGCTGGAACATCTTATAGAAATAAAAAAACCCAGCATTGTTTTATGCGCGGAAACATGTACAACAGATAAAATCATGGATTCTGAGCTATGCGTTTCCACATATAAATTCATCCGCTGCGATTCCCACAGTAGACATACAGGTGGTGTTCTAATGTATGTACATGAAAATTTACAATATAGCATAGTGTGTAATAAAGCTATTGACAGGAATGTGTGGTGCATTGTCATAAAACTTAAAAAATATGCGTTAAAATGGCAAATTGGTGTACTCTATCACTCACCAAATAGCAGTGACATGACATACTTAAACAATGTCATCAATGAACACCTCAGGGAATCTGACAACATTATAATAGTTGGAGATTTTAACATTAATATGAATATATCATCAACATACTCAAACCAGCTTATAAGTTTATTTGCACAAATGGCTATGGTACAAAGAATAAATTTCAACACAAGAATAACTGAGCACTCCTCTACGAAAATAGACTTACTCTTCAGCAATAATGAGCAAGTTAAAACTGAACATGTAAGTGGATATAAAATTTCCGATCATGAAACAATTCATTTCAAAGTACCAACAGCTAAATATTGCAAAATGAGAAAAGTTGCTACTGTCACCAACTGGGAGTACTATAGCGCAGAAAATCTTTTAAATCTGCTGCGAACGTGCGACTTTAGCTCTGTGTCTCATGTAGGCATAGAACGTAGAACTGAGATCCTGAACTATATTTTAACTGAAGCTATGCAAGCATTGACGTATGAGAAGAGGATCCAAATACAACTGAGGAATAAGTGGTATGACCGTGAGCTAAAGGAACTGCACAAAAGAAAATTTGAATTCTATAATACTGCTAGAAATACTGGCAACTGGGTGGATTATAATGGCATAAAAAAAATATATAAAACAAGTAAGGAAGGCTAAGTTCGGGTGTAACCGAACATTACATACTCAGTTGAGAGCTATGGAGACAAGATAAGGAAAATCACCATGTAGGAAAATGAACCTAGGGTAACCCTGGAATGCGGTTGTATGACATGTGTATAAAATGGAAGGTATTAAAGAGTATTTTAAGAGAGAGTAGGCCATAGTTCTATGGATGGACGCCATTTAGGGATATCGCCATAAAGGTGGACCAGGGCTGACTCTAGAATGTGTTTGTACGATATGGGTATCAAATGAAAGGTGATAATGAGTACTTTAAAAGGGAATGGGCTTTAGTTCTATAGGTGAACGCCTTTTCGAGAAATCGCCATAAAGGTGGACCAGGGGTGACTCTAGAATATGTTTGTACGATATGGGTATCAAATGAAAGCTGTTAATGAATATTTTGAAAAGCAGTGATCCTTAGTTCCATAGGTGGACGCCGTTTCGAGATATCGCCATAAAGGTGGACCAGGGGTGTCTCTAGTTGTACGATATGGGAATCAAATGAAAGGTGTTACTGAGCATTTTAAGAGGGAGTGGGCATTAGGTCTATAGGTGCACGCCTTTTCGAAATGTCGCCATTAGGGTGGGCCAGGGGTGACTCTAGAATGTGTTTGTATGATATGGGTATCAAATGAAAGATGGTAATGAGTATTTTAAAAGGGAGTAATCCTTAGTTCTATAGGTGGACGCCTTTTTGAGATATCGCCATAAAGGTGGACCAATGGTGACTCTAGAATGTTTGTACGATATGGGTATCAAACGAAAGGTGCTACTGAGCATTTTAAGAGGAAGTGGGCATGAGGTCTATAGGTGGACGCCTTTTCGAGGTATCGTCATTAGGGTGGGCCAGGGGTGACTCTAGAATGTGTTTGTACGATATGGGTATCAAACGAAAGGTGTTACTGATCATTTTAAGATGGAGTGGGCATTAGGTCTATAGGTGGACGCCTTTTCGAGATATCGCCATTAGGGTGAGCCAGGGGTGACTCTAGAATGTTTGTACGATATGGGTATCAAACGAAAGGTGTTACTGAGCATTTTAAGAGGGAGTGGGCATTAGGTCTATAGGTGGACGCCTTTTCGAGATATCGCCATTAGGGTGGGAAAGGGGTGACTCTAGAATGTTTTTGTACGATATGGGTATCAAATGAAAGGTGGTAATGAGTATTTTAAAAGGGAGTAATCCTTAGTTCTATAGGTGGACGCCTTTTCGAGATATCGCCATAAACGTGGACCAAGGGTGACTCTAGAATGTTTGTACGATATGGATATCAAACGAAAGGTGTTACTGAGCATTTTAAGAGGGAGTGGGCATTAGGTCTATAGGTGGACGCCTTTTCGAGATATCGCCATTAGGGTGGGCCAGGGGTGACTCTAGAATGTTTGTACGATATGGGTATCAAACGAAAGGTGTTACTGAGCATTTTAAGAGGGAGTGGGCATTAGGTCTATAGGTGGACGCCTTTTCGAGATATCGCCATTAGGGTGGGCCAGGGTGACTCTAGAATGTGTTTGTACGATATGGGTATCAAATGAAAGGTGTTAATGAGTATTTTAAAAGGGAGTACTCCTTAGTTCTATAGGTGGACGCCTTTTCGAGATATCGCCATAAAGGTGGACCAAGGGTGACTCTACAATGTTTGTACGATATGGGTATCAAACGAAAGGTGTTACTGAGCATTTTAAGAGGGAGTGGGCATTAGGTCTATATGTGGAAGCCTTTTCGAGATATCGCCATTAGGGTGGGCCAGGGGTGACTGTAGAATGTTTGTACGATATGGGTATCAAACGAAAGGTGTTACTGAGCATTTTAAGAGGGAGTGGGCATTAGGTCTATAGGTGGACGCCTTTTCGAGATATCGCCATTAGGGTGGGCCAGGGGTGACTCTAGAATGTTTGTACGATATGGGTATCAAACGAAAGGTGTTACTGAGCATTTTAAGAGGGAGTGGACATTAGGTATATAGGTGGTCGCCTTTTCGAGATATCGCCATTAGGGTGGGCCAGGGGTGACTCTAGAATGTTTGTACGATATGGGTATCAAACGAAAGGTATTACTGAGCATTTTAAGAGGGAGTGGGCATTAGGTCTATAGGTGGACGCCTTTTCGAGATATCGCCATTAGGGTGGGCCAGGGTGATTCTAGAATGTGTTTGTACGATATGGATATCAAATTAAAAGTATTAATGAGGGTTTTAAAAGCGAGTGGCCCTTAGATGTATATGTGAAGGCGTTCTCGCGATATCGACCAAAATGTGGACCAGGTGATCCAGAAAATCATCTGTAGGGTACTGCTAATTTATTTATATATGCAATACCACTAACAGTATTCCTGCCAAGATTCCAAGGGCTGTTGATTTCGCCTTGTAAAACTTTTTCATTTTCTTCTACTTAATATGGTAGGTGTCACACCCATTTTACAAAGTTTTTTCCAAAGTTATATTTTGCGTCAATAAACCAATCCAGTTACCATGTTTCATCCCTTTTTTCGTAGTTGGTATAGAATTATGGCATTTTTTTCATTTTTCGTAATTTTCGATATCGATAAAGTGGGCGTGGTTATGGTCGGATTTCGGCCATTTTTTATACCAAGATAAAGTGAGTTCAGATAAGTACGTGGGCTAAGTTTAGTAAAGATATATCGGTTTTTGCTCAAGTTATTGTGTTAACGGCCGAGCGGAAGGACAGACGGTGGACTGTGTATAAAAACTGGGCGTGGCTTCGACCGATTTCGCCCATTTTCACAGAGAACAGTTACCGTCACAGAATCTATGCTCCTACCAAATTTGAGAAGGATTGGTAAATTTTTGTTCGACTTATGGCATTAAAAGTATTCTAGACAAACTAAATGAAAATGGGCGGAGCCACGCCCATTTTGAAATTTTCTTTTATTTTTGGATTTTGTTGCATCATATCATTACTGGAGTTGAATTTTGACTTAATTTACTTATATACAGTAAAGATATTAACTTTTATGTTAAAATTTGAATTTAAAAAAAATTTTTTTTAAAAAGTGGGCGTGTTCTTTATCCAATTTTGCAAATTTTTATTTAGCACATATACAGTAATAGTAGTAACGTTCCTGCCAAATTTCATCATGATATCTTCAACGACTGCCAAATTACAGCTTGCAAAACTTTTAAATTACCTTCTTGTAAAAGTGGGCGGTGCCACGCCCATTGTCCAAAATCTTACTAGTTTTCTATTCTGCGTCATAACTTCAACCCATCTACCAAGTTTCATCGCTTTAACCGCCTTTGGCAATGAATTATCGCATTTTTTCGGTTTTTCGAAATTTTCGATATCGAAAAAGTGGGCGTGGTTATAGTCCGATATCGTTCATTTTAAATAGCGATCTGAGATGAGTGCTCAGGAACCTACATACCAAATTTCATCAAGATACCTCAAAATTTACTCAAGTTATCGTGTTAACGGACGGACGGACGGACGGACGGACGGACGGACGGACGGACGGACGGACGGACGGACATGGCTCAATCAAATTTTTTTTCGATCCTGATTATTTTGATATATGGAAGTCTATATCTATCTCGATTCCTTTATATATGTACAACCAACCGTTATCCAATCAAACTTAATATACTCTGTGAGCTCTGCTCAACTGAGTATAAAAACTGTTATGTATAAAAAGAAGAAATATATGGAAGATAAAGTGCTCGATAGTGCAGGAGACATGAAGCGGATGTGGAAGTCTTTAAAACATCTTGCTGAGCTCACCGATGACAGAATGGTCGTTAGCAAAATAGTAATTAACGGTGAATGCCTCGAGAAGGAATACGATATAGCCAATGCCCTAAATACATTTTTTGTACAGAGCATAGCTGAAATTAATGATAGCATTGAAATAATTCCAATTGCGGCAGAAACAAGTGTAAATAATGCAATTGAAACTTTTCAATTCACCGACGTAGAGTTAGATGATATAATGAACATTACTAAATCTTTTAGAAACAAATATGGTGGAAAAAAGCTTTTGTCGGAGGGGGTATTTAAAGATGCCATGATTTACATTGCTCACTTCTACAAAGATATAATAAATGAATCAATAAACAGTAGCATTGTTCCAAATTGCTGGAAAGTATCAACTATAGTACCTGCGGAAAAAGTCAAAAATACAGTAAGGCCAGAGGAACTGCCCCCAATTAATACGCTACCTGCAGATGAAAAAATTATGGAAACGGTGGTTAAAAATCAATTAGTGGCATTTCTAGATAAATACCAAATTATCATACCTGAACAATCTGGGTTTAGGAAAAGCCATTCTTGCGAAACCGCACTGAATATGGTTATTGCGGAATGGAAAGAGGATATAACTGATAAGAAAGTTGTGATCTCAGTCTTTTTAGACTTAAAACGTGCTTTTGAAACTGTGGATAGAGAGGAACTGCTGAATGTTATGTTTAATAATGGGATAAGAGGAAAATCCTTGGAATGGTTCAGAAGCTATTTGAGTAATAGAAAACAGAAGACGATAATTGGAAGTGCAGTTTCACCGGTTGCTGATGTACATATTGGGCTACCGCAAGGTTCAGTATTGGCACCGCTATTGTTTACAATATATATTAACGATATTAAAGAATGCTTGAAATATTGCAATATTCGACTATTTGCGGATGATGCATTGATAACCATTAGTGAAAGAAGTGTGGGCTTTGCGGTATCGAAAATGCAAGAAGACTTAGACTCCCTCTACAAATGGCTATGCCATAGAAAGCTGAAAGTGAACGTGGATAAAACCAAAAGTATGATATTTTGCAAAAATCAAAGCATTATGGGTGCCAATAACCTTAGCAATATTACTCTGAAGATAAGAAATGTTGAAATTCAGCAAGTAGACAAGATCAAATACCTAGGAGTCTGGATCGACAAAAACCTTAGATTTGGAGAACACATAAGTTATTTAGAAAACAAAATTGCAAAAAAAATTGGTTTTATGTACAGAACTTGTAAATATATTAGTCAACGACACAAATTATTAGTGTATCGATCAATTATTGAACCGCACTTTATCTATTGTCCAACAATCCTGCTATTAGCAAATGACACACAAATAAAAAAACTGCAGATACAACAAAACAAGGCAATGCGATTAATTTTAAAATGTTCGCTTAGAACACCAAAAACTACAATGCTAAATATGTTAAACTGGCTCAGTGTAAAACAGTCGATATATTATTTCACATTGAAATTTATACATCATATGAAATTAGGAATAACACCGAATTATCTCAACGGGAGAATACATTTTAATCATGAAATACATAACTATGGAACTAGAAGCAGCGGAAATATAAGACTGCCTAGAGTAAGAACGGAGTTCGCGAAGAAGACTTTAGAATATATAGGTTATAAAATGTACAATGAATTACCAAATGCGATAAAAGACTGTGAAAATATTAATAAGTTTAAAGCAAAATTATTTTTATACTGTAAGTCATTAAGCATGTAATGTATACAATTTATTTATATATATATATATATTTTTTTTTTTTTTACCTTGAACTAGGTCTTAAAGACCGTAAATAAATAAATTATTATATAATTATTTGCATCCTTCTACTAATGTTCGAATCACTAATCAGCAGCTTAGTGATAAATCACTCCACTATTTAATAATGCAAAATGGCCTTTTACTTCACAGTAACACTTATACTTCGCAACGAATAGATTGCTTAAATCAAACTGATTGTCGTGCCTCTACTGTTGCTGCCTTTTATACTCTGTGATTTCTCGTTCGCATACTTTTAGGCGCTTCCGTTTCTAGAATTTACTAGTTATCAGCTATAAAATTACTACGTTTATAGCTTCTCATATGCGTGTGTATATGTGAGCACAATTATAATTGCATACTTTTGGAAACATCTCAGATAAGATACCTGTGTGTGTTTGTGCATCTCTTCTCCGCTGCGTGTACGTACATATGTGTAGACACAATGATTGAATTATTGATGTGCATACAAGTCACTGCTAGCCGATGCTAGCTTAGAGAGGATAGTATCCCTTAGTGTTGCTTATATTCGTGACACTGCCCTCCACCTAAGTCTGATCGTCCCGATCAGACAAATCTCTCGATCTAAACGCTGCTAGTATCTCCAAATGAACCACCCTTCTATTTCCCAATGGTTTGTATGCGGTAGATGGTATTACTGATCTTCTTCACAACTTTGTGCTGGAGCTGCAAAAGTATCGATATTCGGCTTACTCGATATTTTCAATATTTAAGAGGGAGGGTATCGATATATCGCGATATATATCGAATTTTTTTATAGTGAAAAGCGCTTACTCAATTTAAAAGCAATATCAGGTATATATCAGACATTTATGTAAATACAATATGTTCATGTATATATATATATTTAATATTGTTTTCATAACTTCGAAACTATCATAAAACACATTCTGCAAAGTTGTCCGCGATGGTAGCTTATACAGGGAAACGAGGGTATATACAAAGTTACAACACCCTTTGTCATCCACTATGGGAAAAGGTCGAACGTCTACGGTGACTAAACCCTAGTAGGGTGCTGTCAAAAGCCTTTTTACGTGATGATGGATCTTCATATGTTTTTTTCATATAAAAATCAATCTTATTTGGCGAGCTATGTGAATCTAAATTTGCAGTTGTATGCGATCGTTCTAGATGGTGAAACAAATTGGACGTATTACCACTAGTTTTATAACATTTTTTGCAATAGTGGCATATTGCAAAAGTATTACTGGTTTTGTCAAAATGGATACATGTATGTATATGTGTATATAATATGAAAAAAATAACGTACTTTTCACATTGAACTTGTAAGAATTTTTCAATATTCAGAGCCACCAACTTGTTAGGTATTCATCTAAAATAAACACAAATCTGACATAATGTATCTAATTTTATTTATTCATGTTTTATTTGTCTTACCAAAGTTTTAGACGCTGGTAATTCTGCTTCTAGAAAAAGGTATAAGAAATAGGAATACAGTACTCGATATTTAGAAAAAAACATCGAAAATCGCACCATGAACCTAGTACTCGATGTATCGATATTTATATCGATACTTTTGCAGCTCTACTTTGTACGGGCCTTCCCAGCTGCACCAACATTTGGATGGAACACCTTCCCGCCGGTGACGGTTGTATAACAGTACCAAATCTCCCTCCCGGAAACCTTCCGAATTATTGTTCTTGTCGTACCTATGTTTCATCTAACTACTCATTACCCTGGGCCGTTCCCTCACACTCTGTTCTTTGGCCAATGAAGAACTACTTCGCAGATCTTGATCTTGACGGATTGACCTTGCATCATCAGTATCGTCTTGACGTTTCACAACAGTAGTGCGCGCTGGCTTGAAACCACCCTTGCATCCTTTCCGGAAAATTCTTTCAGTCGTTTTAGTACGTCCATTAGGGTTTGCCAATGCCAGTGTTTCTCTCGCAGGTACTTTTGATTTCGCTTTATTTAGCCCATTCGATCCATCAACCTTTACCTTTGACTTTCGTGGTCTTTGTCGAGTCTTCTCCACCAGTACTCGATTACTGCTGAACCCTTTCTCCAAACTAAAGTTAAGTGGTATATCCTGGTTCTTATAGCGCATAATCTTTCTCCGCATATCGATCCTGATGTCATGGTCAACTAAGAAGTCCACTCCCAATATGACTTCATCAACAATCTCCGCCACAATGAATTTGTGTAGAACCATGACCTTTCCAATTAATACCTCACATACCACTTCTTCTTGGACTTGGTTATACTCGCCAGTGACCGTACGCAACCTTGCTCCAGGTAACATCTTTACTCTCCTATTGACCAAATCAGATCGGATTAAGGAATGAGATGCGCCCGTATCTACAGTCAGTGCACGTTCTTTGCCATCGACATTCCCTCTGACGGTAAGACTGCTTGATTTCCTTCCAATTTGCGACACAGATATCACAGGACATTCAATAGCTGGGGCAAGTTTTCGATCTTTACATCTGACTCGCTATTGCTTATCTCCTCCAGCTTTGCGTTTACGGCCGCCCAAGTTGGAACTACCAGGACCGGTGCTGCAATGACGAGCAATGTGACCTGAGTTACCGCACTTGAAACATTTGATTGCACCATTATTCTTCTGTTGCGTTCCTTTTAAAGCTTCTAAAATTGCGTGTACCCACTCTGGCCTTTCTACTTCCACACGGCGTGCTTTGAAAACTGGCTTACACAGAAGCGACGCTGTTTCCTGAATCAGAGCATTTGATACCGTTTCTGCGAATGTTGGCCTTGGGTTCGCGTATGTAGCTCGCTTTGTTTCGACGTCCCGTATGCTATTTATAAAGCTCTGAATCTTTACCTTTCAGTGTATTCCACGGGTGCGTCCGCATATGCAAGATGAGCCAATCTTTCTACATCCGAAGCAAACTCCTGCAATGTCTCATTTGCTTTTTGGTAACGGTTTTGCAACTCAATTTGGTATATCTGTTTTTTTATCTTCCGCATTCCAGTTGTTCACTGCTGCTGTCTTCTCAAACTGTAGCTTAAAGACCTGGAAAGGAACAGAACCGTCAAAGGATGGTGTTTTTACCTTTGGATTACTCGCGGAAAGAGCTGGGCGATTTAGTTGTAACTGCTCCATACGACCCTTCAAATCATCGACTTCTGCCTGAAATTGAGCGATTTTTGCATCCTGAGCTTCCAGTTTTGATGATACCCTTGCTTCCTGTTCTGACAGTTGCGAGGATATGCGAGTTTCTTGTGCTTTCAACTGCTCAGCCACATATGTCTTCTGTTCTTCTAACTGTGTTTCCATCTTAGATGTAATCTGTGTCGATATTTCTGAAATACGCGTTTCTAGTGCTTCAATCTTTGATGTTATGCGTGTCTCCTGTGCTTCAATCTTAGATGTTATTCGTGTCTCTTGGGATTCCATCTTGGATGTTATACGATCCTCCTGGGATTCTAGTTGAGATGCCATTGTCGATGTTTGAGCAGATATTGCATCCAAAATCGTGTTCAAGTCTGTGATCGTAACTGTCTGTGATGTTTCGTTTTTCTCTTAAATTTTTGTTGTTGATTCTTCCACATCAGGATAAAAGACATACTCGTCCACATCAATTCCCTGCGACTCCAATACCTCTCGTAGCCGTGAAGTTCGATCTTATTGCCGGTTTTATTCAATCCACGGTTCTCCAACTTCTTTTTCAGTTGCTGGATCTTTAATTCACAGAACTTTGCCATGTCCAAGTAGTATTCAAAATCTTCGGAATTTATTCAACAATTCCTCTTCTGACACCAATTGTAACGAATTTACTGCAATTCCTCTTATTTGCAACCTTCTACTAATGTTCGAATCACTAAGCTGCTGAATAAATCACTCCACTATTTAATAATGCAAAATGGCCTTTTACTTCACAGTAACACTTATACTTCGCAACTAATAGATTGCTTAAATCAAACTGATTATCGTGCCTCAACTGTTGCTGCCTTTTATACTCTGTGATTTCTCGTTCGCATACTTCTAGGCGCTTCCATTTCTAGAATTTACTAGTTGTTATCAGCTATAAAATTACTACGTTTATAGCTTCTCATATGCGCGTGCATATGTGAGCACAATTATAATTGCATACTTTTGGGAGCATCTCAGATAAGATATCAGCATGTGTTTGTGCATCTCTTCTCCGCTGCGTGTACGTACATATGTGTAGACACAATGTTTGAATTATTGATGTGCATACAAGTCACTGCTTAACATCGGCTTAGAGATGATAGTATCCCTAAGTGTTGTTAATATTCGTGACAATATCATGGAAGATTTCTTATAAAAATCATTTCGATCGGAGCTATATATAATATATATCCCATACAACCGATCGTTTAGATAAGGGGGTTTTTTGTCATTTTTTATTTTATATTTATCTTAAAAATCGTTTAGGTATGTACATCTGTTCACTATATATTTCTTATCTTATATATCCGATTATTTGGAGATTACGAACGGGATAAGATTATTGTTCAGCCCCATTCATGAAAGGTATGAAGTCTTCGGCACAGCCGAAGACAGTCCCGTCATTACTTGTTTTTTTTTCATTTACATACATACTTTCGGTAAGTCACAGCCGCGTTGTTTTCCCAAGTTGCTTGGTTGGTTGCTGTGCTGCCCGGCTATGAAGCCGTGCCCAAGTAGCGCTCTATGCGCCATTTTGATGCACTTTCTCCTGGAACCAATTATAGTTTTAGGCTGATGGACCCTGTATATTGCTTTACTCAAACCACTTGGTTAAAACAATATACCTACTGATGCTCTTGATGCGGCAGTTTGGCACCGCCCTAAAGTCCGGCAACACATAATTGTTCGGGACCGAAAATTCGCGAGGGCTGGGTACTCGCAGAGGAAGTGATTAACCGTTTCCTCGGCACCCTCCCAAGTACTGTGATTCTCCGAATCCCAATCCGCCAACAGAATTGGACTAGCAGGTCTTGGCTTGGCCCTAACATTATTTAAAAATCAATCTGCAGTGATTTTTTTACGTGTTTTGAGGTTAAGGCCATACCATGACCACTTGGGCCAATTCTTATAGCGTATTTGGATTCAGCGCATCTAAATGTATAGAAAACATGAATCGAATTACCTGATCCGACTACTTTTAATTTTTTTGTATAGCTGTGTTAACAAAAAATTAGACCAGTTTATAAAATTTTTGTTGTGCCAGAAATATGAATGTGCTAAATCTCGGAAAATAGAAGAGATGCGAGCAGATCAATTATCTCAGTTGAAAGAGCATAGATACTTTTTTACATTAGAAACTAATTCTTCTAATTTTGAGGGAGCAATAAACTTTGAAACTCGATTTCCCAACATTTTCATTTTGGCACATTCATGCTTCTGGCAAGCGGGCGACGATATCATAAATTTTTTCCTAAATGCATAATGTGTAAAATTTTCATATAAATTTTGAATTTCTGAAAGGGTAACTACACTGCGGGCGTAGTTTCCTAATAAAGCAAGATTTATTTCCCTTTTAAAACGAAATAACGCCCGTCAATATTACGAAATAAAGCCCACCAGCTGACGTTGTTTCCTCGGGCGTTAATTTACATCATCGCTTATATTTCTACACATTTTGCTTAGGTCACCAAACATCTCTTCTAAGACATCACGTACGTTGGATTCTCAATGCTATTAAAACGAATGCTATTATTACACCAGATCCATGCGCCGATAACGATGACTGTTTGAATGAGGATCGAGATGGCACAAGTTATACTGCTAAAGTTTTTGTCAGCAAAACACTTCCAAATGTAAGCAAACTCATTTGTTACCATGTCTGTGATGATGATAGAACTCAGCAAAGCAATAAGGCTGCTCACTCATACTCGCAAATACATTGCAACCATGGAAACTTCGTAAATAAAACAAGTTTCCATATGAGTTTGCGAGGTTTGCACGATTTACAAGCTTTGCATGTTCTCATGAGTTGCTCTTATATGTATTTTATTTTCAATATTTTTCAGATAAGTGGCACAATGATGTGGGTGGCTGTGGATCAGACGAATACCGAAGTTATTTGTTTTAGAATTCCAATTTTAATAACTGCGAGCAGTTTATCAAACTAATTTTATTTATTCCTGAAACTATTAAATGTTGGTTGCTTTGTAAATACGTAATTGCATATACATTAGGTCAGGTCAAATTGTATGGGGGGAAAAAAATTCAGGTGCATATCCAGTTTCGGAATCTATGGGTCATACTGAGTAATATTGTCCATTTGTTACAAAATTTTATACAAAATTTTCTCACTTGATTAGGGAGGCTCGAAATTCATTTCAGACCTATGGTTCCATGGGCAATATTACTCTGAATGACCCATACATTCAGAAACTGGATGTCCCTTTTCAACAATAAATTTGACTCACCCTAATATACATACATACATACATATATATGTGTATAAGTTATAGTCGAAAAGTACTTAAAAATCTTTATTGTTTGTTCTTGAATATTTGTGAATTCAAGTAGATTAGAGTGTATCAAGTAGAAAATGTTGCCCATCTAGTTTAATACTTACGTTATGCTGTTCTCAAAATTTGTTTGTGACCCTGTAAAGGCAGCGAAGTCCGACTTTTCCCTTTTTCGGTCGCCGTAGTGTGGTGGTAGCGTGCTCCGCCTACCACATCGAGTGTCCTGGGTTCAAGTAGCATCAAAAATTTAGAAAATAGTTTTTCCAATTAGAAAAATTTTTGTAATCGGGGCCGCCCCTCTGAAGTGATTTGGCAAACACTCCGAGTGTATTTCTGCCATGAAAAGCTTCTCAGTGAAAATTCATCCTTGCAGGTGCCGTACGGAGGCGGCATAAAACATGGGACCTACATGTTCCCTACAGGTCCCACCAATTTGTAGGGAAAATTAAAAAGGAGCACGACGCAAACTGGAAGAGAAGTTCGGCCTGAATCTCCTCAGAGGTAAATTGCGTCAAATATTTTTTTTCTATATTTTGTTTTCCATTTTACGCGAACCGCGAAAAAATAATTAACACACCTCTGTGTCGATTTTAAAGCCGGCTTTGACAGCAGAACGAGTTGTCTGAAATTGCCTTCCATGCAAAACTTGTACGGCTGTGCAAAATTATATTGAGCTACACCACTAGCTCCGTCAGAATTGCAGAACATAACCGCTGACGATATTGACACGAAAACTGGAAAGAGCATATAACGAATTACCTGCTGTGATTAAACAAAGAGTCAACGCATTTCCGTCTTGTCTCATGAAAGTTATCCGGTTTCCTCGAAATTAATATTTTTCCCACATGCTGTATTGTCTTCAGGCTCTGAAATATGTTTCAAGTTTCAAGAACCTAGCTCCTAGATTCTTCGATATAACGTTTCAGAAGTCGAAAGCAAAATTTCCAAGTTTGGTTTTTTTTTTTAATTGCACGATCCTGCAAGCGAAAGTTTTTTCCCTCGCGTGCCATCGTCATGGGGTTCTAAAGTATAATTTTAGTTTCAAAAATCTAGCTCTATGGGAAGTTACTAAAAAGCGGCCGCAAGATTCCACAAGTTGTAAATGAACTTTTAAATATCTCTAAATATATCGATCCCTGTCCCATCTAGAAAACTCGTTTATCCTAAGTAGGTATTACAATCCAATAAAGCCGGAAGCTTTGTTCAAATTTTCAGGCCTCTGGGCTATAGGGAAGCTCTTTAAAGCTCGAAAGACATATTTCCAAGATCGGAAATTTTTTTTTTATCGGGAAGTTTTTTAAAAGTCGGAAACACAATTTCCAAGTTCGGACGATTTTTCGAATTTTCACGATCAATGGACAACCGCTAAACTTTTTTCCCTCATTTTAAATAGTCATCGAGTTCTGATATATGTTTCAAGACTCTAGCTCCACGGGAAGTTACTCAAAAATAGATTACGAAATTCCCCAATTTGTATAGAAATTCGCGAACATAATTCCAGACTAGAAATTTAATAGAAATGTATCGGTAAATGACTCTTGCCAACAAGTATTACTTTGGACCGGTCAGTAAATTCGTCCCTTGCCTTGTTAATGAACAAAGGCGCTGAGGCTGAGAAGTAGCTAAGCAGAATAATAAAACAAAAACATAGATAGTATACATTTATTTTTACAACAATCGAATCAATTTAATGACTTCAATTATTAAACAGTAAATAATTGCAATTTAGGGGCACAATAACTTTAAGCAATATGGATGAAGAATACATAATTACTGGTGTATAGCTAGTTCTATGGATGGTGTAAATAAGTTGTTAATGGCGCCAGTGCTTTTCATGACTTCGGTAGACCTTCATAAACTTATAAGTTGTCTCGTCTGTTTAGAACATCATTTTTTCACATCAAGGTATGTACATCGGTTTCAAGAGTTTGTTAAATACACTGGCAACGTTACATTTGTTGTTGCATTTGCATGTTAAATCTCTATACGTATCTGGATCAGGCTTCATTGGAATGCGAGGATAGTTGTTATCAGATAGATCTTACAATAGCTGAGTTCCAATGAAGCCTTACCCAGATCTCGATAAAAATTTAACATGCCACAACAACGTTGCGATCTTAATTGCCGTAATCCAGTGAGTTTTACAGCTCCGGCTCACGCTCAATTCTCACTGGAATGCTCTGGATCATTGAAAGAATTGAGAAGCAGATGTCGTGATATTTTCGCACAAGTGAAATGTGATAGGCAGATGTCGCCGCTGTTTTTCGTTTAACTCATACGGCGACATCTATTTTTGAAAAAGTGGGTTTATTAAAGGCAGCGTTGCCAAACTAAAGACAAGTAATTAACAAATTATCTGGCTCACAAATTGAACCAGACTTCTATCTGGATTTATCTGGCTCAAATCGTTGTTGTTGCATTTACATGCAAAATTATTTATCTGGCTCAGGCTCTTTGCCACGTGAAGATGGCTAATATTTATCTCGATCAATGTTTGATCCGTGTGGCGGCTCTGTTCATTTTGTTTTTTGTAGTAGATTTAGTAGTAGTAGTAGATTTGATAGTTCATCTCTAGGGTGTCCGATATTTAAAAACTTATCCTCTCGACACCCCATACATATTTACTTTAAATCTGACATGTTATAAAGGCCGTAAAATGATAACAGTATATATATTCCTAAGCACCAAATGTTTCCTAGAAAATTTCAGTTTACAGCAATGAGCTACACAATCTTACCGGAATCATTCAGTCTATGTGTGGACCGGTCAGTTCAACCTAAGGTGTTTAATCAGATTTGCATAAACACTTTGTTAAATGTTTCTAAAGTGAAAACTGACGCGGTTGATTCGGTATCAATAATCCACAGCAAATATTAAAAATTTAGCTCCGTCAAAATAAATTCACAATGCACATAGCTCCTGTTGGAAGTAAAGTTTTTAGCATCAGCCTTCGGCCGATTGTTATTACGATGAAAACCCCAGCGGGTTAGGGGGCTTAATATATATAGCCGCGGAAGGTATGTCTGTCGTAAGAGGCGACTAAAATACCAAATTGGTTAAAGGGTTGTGTAGCGCAATCCTTTCAAGGTGTTGCCAGCGCGAAATATAGCTTCTCCAACCCAATTGTCAACCTCACCTACCCGCGGCGAATCCTGTTACTCCTGTTACTTTCATCCGAGGCTCTGGCAACCCCAAGTTCCTCATGTATATAGGGGGTGGGAGGCCGGTATGACCTTGAAGTTTTCATCTGGTCATGCTAAATCGGTCTCGAGATGGACTGGCTGGTGCCTTAATGGTGCTTGTTATCGGAATGTACCGCATCTGCATACAGCAAAGGACCATCAACATCGATACAACTCTACAAGGCCTTCGGGGAGTGTCCTTATCGCTACAACAAGGAAAAGCAACTAAGGACGGGACTGTCTTCGGCTGTGCCGCAGACTTCATACCTTTCATTAATGGGGCTGAGCAATAATCTTATCCCATTCGTAATCTCCAAATAATGAGCTGTATAAGAAAGAAATATATAGTGAACAGATGTACATACCTAAACGATTTTAAGATAAATATAAAAAACTGGCAAAAACCCCCTTATCTGAACGATCGGTTGTATGTGATATATATATATTATATACAGCTCCGATCGAAATGATTGTTACAGGAAATCTTCTATGATATATTAGAATATATATCACCAAGTTTCACGTTTTTATATTGGAAACTAAGGGAGAAATGGCCAAAAATCTTTCTATCTGAACGATCGGTTGCTGGGATAGGTATATACTATATACATATAGCACCGATCAAAGTTATTTTTTCAGGAAATCGTCTATGATATATTAGAATAAATAGCACCAAGTTTAACGTTTTTATATTGGAGATTAAGGGAGAAATGGCTAAAAATCTTTCTATCTGAATGATCGGTTGTATGGGATATATATTACATATAGCTCCGATCGAAATGACTTTTTCATGAAATCTTCTATGATATATTAGAATAAATATCAGCAAGTTTAACGTTTTTATATTGGAAATTAAGGGAGAAATTGCCAAAAATCTTTCTATCTGAACGACCGGTTGAATGGGATATATACTATATATAGATCCGATGAAAGTGATTTTTTCAGAAAATCTTCTATGATATATTAAAATATATATCACCGACTTTCACGTTTATACTTTCTAAATTGCGGCAGGAATGAGCAAAATCGTCTTATCTGAACGATCGGTTGTATGGGAGATATATGTTATAGTCGTCCGATCCTACCGGATCCAACAAATGTGTAATATAATACAAAAATACATCCTTGTGCCAAATTTCATTGAGATATCTCAAAATTTGAGGGACTAGTTTGCGTTCAAACAGACAGACGGACGGACAGACGGACATGGCTATATCAACTCAGTTCGAAGCCCTGATCAATTCGGTATACTTAATGGTGATCCTATCTTCCATATTTCTCAACGTTACAAACATCGGACCAAAGTTAATATACCATTTCATGTTCATGAAAGGTACACAAATTTTTGGATAACAGGTATCATATTATGTGTACACATGAGCTTAGTGCTGTCAACTCTCATAGAACTGATCCAGATCGTTCCAATGAGATATGATCGTGATCCAGAGCTGAAAAGCTCAACGGAACACTACTTATTTCTCTAACAACTAACACAGTTTATGTCAATACGTCATATCACAAATCACACACAGAGGGTAGGTGATTTGTGATGTCATATTTCTATCGAATTCATAATTTTGAGCGCTCTGGAAATGTTTGAGGGGTAAATATAATATATTATATATGATTATTTCCATATTTTTTATTTTTGTAAGTTGCATGTGTATATGTATTCGCCTACATATTTTTGTGTATGTTTAATATATTTCTATTGCTTTGCAACAATTGGGTTTTTGGTTGTTTTAAGACACTACCTAAGTAGCTTGAAGTCTATACCTGTATATAATCTATATAGCTTGCGTCTTGGTATTGAACTAAACCGAAGTTTTGTTAAGAACTTGAAACTGCGTTGTTTGAAGTTGAAGTGCTATATCAATATATGGGCATTCAATGTTCGAAATTGGGCAGACATAAGTCCAATTTGGAGCATATAACACCTTTAACTCAATTTCGAATTCAAATAAAACTTAGCTTCCGAAAATCGGCCTTATTCAATACTAAGAACAAATTACATATTTGTATAGAGTATAGTGTACTATATGTGTGTGTATGTATTTATATAAACAATAACTTTTATAAAAGCTAAATATGCGGATGGCGTATTCACATCAGCCTAGTTATTAAGTTGTCTGCTTAAAATACTAGTTCACTGTAGTGCAAGTTGTTTCGAAACTAAGGCCCGGTTTTTCAGTACAAGTTCAATTCAGTTTGTCAGTTAAACTACGCTTAAACTTATTCTGCAGTTTTTCAGTGTACTTTAACTGAAGTTTAAGCTGAGCTTAAGCAGCCGATATAGCAGGGTAAGACTCTAGTTAACCTATCATTTATTTGCGTTCGTTCGAAAAGGCATCGAATATACCCAACAACCATTTGGGCTTGAGTACCATTAGAGCTCATGTTGATAAATAGGCATACTTCTAAAATCTCAAGAGTTGTTTCTAACCAGTGGTTCAACTCGAGAATCATAGCGTACTGAGCAAAATAGGGAATTTTTTATAAAGCAAAAAATGCTATTACTTAAGTTGAAAAAATTTAATTAACTTTTGGTTCTCTAACTGGACTCAAATGTAAGATTCCATACTACAGTATTTTCACGAAAAAAAAATGAAATTATATAATTTAAAAAATAAATGTGAGGAGCGATAACCTCCGAAGAGATTTTAGGCCGAGCTTTTCTTCCAATATGCGTCGTGCTCCTTTTAATTTTTCCTTCAAATTGGCGGGACGGGACCTACTTGTTTTATTCCGACTCCGAACGGCATCTGCAAGGCAGGTGAGTTTTCACTGATAGCTTTTCATGGCAGAAATACACTCGGAGTGCTTGCCAAACACTGCCGAGGGGCGATCTCGCTTAGAAAAATTTTCTACTAATTGAAAAACCTGTGCGAACCCAGGATCTTCGATGTGGTAGGCAGAGCACGGCACCATCACACCACGGTGGCCGCCTATATAATTTATTTTTGATAAATTACGCTTTATTACTGCTATCAACCTCGTGTTTATTTCTCACAATAAATAGCTGTTGGTTTTGGTGGTACCACCTTGGAGATATTTTGCAACTCCATCTCAACTCGATATGCAATTCGGGATATCAACTGGAGAAATGTGTTGAGTATTAATTTGAGAACTGTACATTTCTCAAAATCTCTCGAAATTAGGATAATAATTGAAGTTGAAGATCAATTTCAAAACTTTTAATTTGTGAGGACCCCAAAGCCGAGGACTTTGTATCCTCACAACATACACATATCCATACATTTTTCTAAAGAACTTACATTTTGAAATAACTTGAAATTTATAATAATATTTGAATTTATCACTTATACATTTTACATGAAGCACCAGAAATATACATATGTATACCTTTATGAATTATACCATAAATACATATATTCTGTTGTACATTGAATTGATAATTATTAAAATGAAGAACAAATTAGACTTGCGCACTTTTGCACGCAAGCAAAATACTTACATTTTCGCAAACATAAACTTTGAATATAGGATCACCCTAACATGCATTAAATATTTGGAAGGTAGATACGCACAAAACATAAAAATGCAGCGGTCGATCAACCCTTTGCACACTCAAAATCCAATGTACTCAGTTACAAATACAAGATACATAATAACTTAAGTGAACGGAGATCAGTAGCAAGTCGTCAAAATAAGCGCCGCTACTAATTGAAATTTCGCTATACATATTTACGCACTAGCATACAACACACCAACGCACGCCATACAACAGAAGGCAGAAGCATTGGGCAAAGCAAAACACAACATTAGAATCAGGTGACCACAAACAAATATACAAACACACAATATATAAACCAAAGCCTGGAAAGCATGGTATGAGCAAGTACAAAGGCATTGTATTCAATAAGGAGCATTATGGTGCATGGAAATTCATGGGAACGAAATATTTACCGGAATAACAGTTGTTTTATATTGTTAATACTATTAGTTGAAAGTTGTTATTATAAAATAACCGTTTGCCTGCGTGCAAAAATTAGTATATAAGGGCGACGAGTTCGCATTAAGATTCAGAGATTAGGAGACAGGCATACGAGTCGGTAGGTTTTATCACTACCGAGGCTTTATTACTCCATTCGACCGCAGAGGTTGGCCGAGGGCTTTATTCACCTCTTACAAAGCAAGGGAATCAGCTAGGAGTAGAATAGAATTTTTATTAAATAAATACTTTTATAACGTTTTATAAGAATAAACAGGGTTATTCTTTTAGAAGGACCGGTAGGAATTTCTACTTTCAGGAACCCTGGACGGACTGAGGCTAACCCCGGCCAAGTCAAAGGAAAAGTCCGTCACAAATTTTACAAAATTTCTCAAAGTTTGGAAGTGATTGGAGAATGAAGTTGTATATCAACTCGAGAACTATCTGGTTTAAGAATAATTAAATAATGATGTTGGATATCACTTCCGGAACTAGATATATATTTCGCTGGAGAATTTTTGTCCATGTTTGTTGGGTAAACAAAATCCAACTGTTGCCGTATCTACAAATTATCTAGATAATGAAAAAACCAATGTTGCCGCACAAAAAGCATACCCCAAGGGCGGCCTTAAACTGAGACTGAAAAACTGCTCAGTAGTTTAACTGGAGTTTAAATTTGACTAGAGTTTAAGCAAACTTAGTTTAAGCTTAGCGTAACCAACTACTGAAAAACGAGGCCTAAGTAAAAATATAATCAAAACACAGATAACTTGATAAGCAGACTTACATGCAGACCCCAAATACATAAATATTGTCTGAATATCTTAGCAGAATATATAGTTAAATTAACTAAGTAATTGTGCTTTGATTATAAGTATCTACATATTTTCCACTTGCATTATTACAAATTATATATGTATGTACATATGTACATAAATCTGTATATAATATAAAGTAGAAAGCCTTCATTAAAAACCATTTGAGCATAAATAGATACACCCCGCGCCATAATGATAGACACATTTTGTAAATGCTAGCCCATTGGCACAAAATCCTGAACTGTCTTAATGAGTTTCGAAAATGCTTGAAATGTAATTTTATTGCTTTTTGTTGTATATTGGTTTCGATAAGTAAATATTTTGGTCTTCAGAAGCTCTATATATCATGAAATGTCCTTTTGGGCTATGAAGTCTTTTTGATATTGTATTGTCTGCTAAACGAGTTTTAGCCCCTAAATAATGCCTTTCATTTCACTAAACATAACGACTTTGAGAAAACGTCTGCAGTTTTTTAAAGGAAATTAAAAGGAATTGTGGGTATATATATTTTGACAATCTGATCAGAGGTATGGTGTTGCTATGGAGATGAGCCAACCATATAGTTGAGCCATCATGGCTTTGACAATAGCTGTGGGAAAAAACGTTGATGAACGAGTTTCTACCGTCACGTAATGTTTTATGTCCTGCCGCTATATAACATTACGGTGAACTTCACCGTCTTCCTAGTTTCCACATTATAACTTTTACACTGCAACATTTTTGACAACGTACTCTACCGATATGTAACGACCGCTATATAGCGGCACCGCTTTCAAGGAAACTAAGCCTTTATACTGGTAGGTGATTTTATCAAGTAAGTTAAGATAAGATTAATTTATCTAATGCTGTTTGATTACTGGAAATAATACTTTATGAAATAATTTAAAAAAATACTTGAATAGTTTTTGGGAATAACCGTAGTTAACATTTTTTGTGAAGAAAATATTTTCAAAAAATTGTATAAAAGGAGAAATGAATTTATGACGAAGGCAGTTTTTCAAATATTTGTAACATTGAAATGTGATTTGTTTAAATAAATTAAAAAGAAAATTACATTTTTCTTATTGACACCCAACGGAAAAAATTTTAAAATACCATGATTCAATTACTAGAGGTTTGTTCTTCAATGACGGCAGAACTTTTACACTCCCAAATTGAAAAATCTGGACGGGTTGCTTTTACGAAGTAAGGAAAACGGGTAATAATTCAATCCCCTTTAGCGAAAATTGTAGTACAAAAGTACCTTTAGTAGTATATTAGTAGTGATAAAAAATTTGTAAATGGCAACAGGTTTTGGAGGAAATAATTAATTTTCTACTAAATATTTCATGAATTTATAAAGAGCTATGTTGGTTTAGAATTTTATTCAAAAATACACTATCACAATTTGTTTCAAAAACTCCCTATATGAGCATAAGTTCAATGCATTTTAACATAAGGGGGAGTTAATGAAAATCATTCTGAGGCGTTCTTCAATCTAATTCTAAAATAGGGCGTTTTTGTGACAAATCATGAAATGGGAAGTTTTTGAAAAATGTTTTGAGATAGGACTATATTTAAAAGGCAGCCGACATGGTCTGCCAAAAAAAATGTAAAAGAAAATGGCTTATTGTCTTAGAACTTTATATTCCGGTCTTGACTTTGACAGAAGAGTTCAGCTTTTATGCGGTCCTGCTACACAGGGAGTATTCACCTTTTTACTCTGAAATTTCGGAAAGCTCCTTTAAGTTGAGTATTCATGGAAGTCTTTCGTTAATTTAGAATATTCGGAACACGTTCGTTTCATACTACCTCACGAAGTCCAAATATATCAAATAAGTATATACTACATAATATTCCAAATATAAACCGATTCCCCAAATTCTTAAATGGTGACGAATTTTCCGAACGTACGGAATGAATAATTTAACATGATCAATAAGTACATTTCGTTATGGTATCTCCGATATTTCCTAATTACATTTTTACGTAAATCGATTTACTAGTCGAGTTTTTGACGTTGAACGATGAATTTTGAAGTGGTTTAGGCTTCGTTTTTCGTCTGTGCATAGGTTTACGAAAGTGCACGATTCCTTGATGTCCGTACTTTTCAAAAAATTACCTATGTTCAGCCACACTAATAGATCATGGCATAGTTAATAAATTCATCATAAAATTAAAATAAATGTTCTAAGGAATTATGCACTTCAGTACTTATCGGGGATTTGTAAACTGATTGCTTCCTATTTCTACTACTAATATTTTTCGAAAAATTGCAAAGAAACAACACTGTTAACGGATGTCAATTCGATTTGGGAGCAAAATGGCTGCAATTGTCAAAAAATTCGTCTGTCGAGCAAACCTCTTCTGATTGAATCATGTTAAAATACGATATGATATCCTTATAAGAGGATTAAAGTTTAATAGTTTTGTGTGCAAAGAATCCTCATAAAGGGATAAAAAATCCTTATAAAAGGATAAAAACGTGCACAATTTTGTATACACGTAATTGGAATGAAACGATCCTAGTAAAAGGACAAAGAAAATATAAAAAATTTGTGTAAAAGAAAATATTAATAAAGAACAAAAGGAAAAAACTCTTGTGTGAAAAAATCAATATAAAAAAAGAACACGATTCCCCATAAAAGGATTAAAGATCCTTGGTTGTGTGAATAGCTTAATTAAAAAAAAAAATAAATGTAAGGCGCGATAACCTCCGAAGAGATCTAAGGCCGAGCTGCTCTTCAAATTTGCGTCGTGCTCCTCTTGATTTTCCCTACAAATTGGCCGGACGGGACCTACATGTTTTATGCCGACTCCGAACGGCATCTGCAAGGCAGATGAGTTTTCACTGAGAGCTTTTCATGGCAGAAATACACTCGGAGCGCTTGCCAAACTGCCGAGGGGCGACCCAGCTTAGAAAAATTTTCTTCTAATTGAAAAACCTTATTTCTAAAATTTTGATGTTGCTTTTGCCCGCGGTGCGAACCCAGGGCTACGGTGTGGCAGGCGGAGAGCTACCATCACACCACGGTGCCCGCCGAGCTTAATTAGCTTAGGCTTTTAATATAAAAAAATTTATGACTTGAATTTAAATTGAATCTTGAAATAAAAAAAAATGTGAAACAAGGAAATAAAAAATAAAAATAAATGAACAAAAATTTTATATTTAGATGGAAAATATAAGAAATTATATTGTGATGTAATGCAAACTGTTTGAAGTTAGATTCAACAAAAAAAGAAGTTTTGAGAACAAAGAAATTTAAATAAAAATGTGAAAGGCGGTGACACTTTTTGGATTTTTTTTTTAATTTTATACAAATTTTGAACATAAACAACGAAAGACTACAGTAACGCACTTGATATTTAGTTCTTGGAATTCAGAGCACTCATAGTGATCTGAGTCTTATCAAATCTTTACCTGAATTTAAGGGCAATATTACTGAATACGCTGCATGGAGGGAAGCGTTGTTGTTGTTGTTGTTTTAGCGATACGGTTGCTCCCCGAAGGTTTAGGGAGTGATCGATGTGATGGTCCTTTGCCGTTTACAGATCCGGTACGCTCCGGTAACACAGCATCATTAAGGTGCTGGCCCGACCATCTTGGGAACGATTTATATGGCCACATTAAACCTTCAGGCCAATCCGGTATTTTAGTCGCCTCTTACGACAGGCATACCTACCGCGGGTATATTCTAACCCCCTGACCCGCTGGGTCATGGAGGGAAGCGTCAAAATTTGCAATTAATTATTATAATGAAGGCTCAGAGGCTTATTATATTGCAATGGGCATTCTTCGTAATAAGATTACCTCTGCTGCCAATGAAAATTTAAGTGCCTTTAATACCCCGCTAGGCAATAATTTCTAGATTAGATCAACTGTATGCTGATAAACGACCATTACACATATTAGAAAGTGAATTAAATACACTTAGGCAAGGTAGACTAACCATTGATGAGTATTATGATGCAGTTGGTAAACAGTTAACTTTAATTTTAAACAAAAATATAATGACTTATAGTGGCAATGGGCTTTTAACAAGTGCCTTTAATCAAAGAGCTAGGGAAAATCCACTTAAGGGTTTTTATATGTGGTCTAAGACGTCCACTTTGTGAAACGTTGTTTTCTGTAAGCTCAAGAGCTGCAACATAATAGGAAAAGATACGACTTTGCAAACACATATGCTGCTGCGAGCACATTACACAATTGTTCGTCTTCTTATTGTATACGTCGTAACAATTATCACCAACCTAGCTATCGTACTTTTAATCAAAAGAATACAGAACAAGTTCCTATGGAAGTAGATTAGACAAACAGATTGTAAGGATAATTTTATGAATAGGTCACATAGCCAACCAAACCAACCAATACAATCAAATTCTCAAAAGAATCTTACTTCCAGATATGATAAACATAACAATTTAAAAGAATACATGAAGTCACTACTTCTAATCAATCCCCATTTCATAAGATTCAAAAGGTTAATGCAATAGAAAATAAATCGTGTTATTCAGAAAACGAATCTCAAAATTGTGAGCATGAATCTTTCGAAGAAGTCAATTTTTTAGGATAAAGTCGAACTTACCATTTATTACTAGAAATCTTTCGAATGGACAAGTTCTTAAAATTGTCATTGATACTGGACCATCGAAAAATTATATAAAACCGTTTGACTTTTTAAAAGGAATAGTGAGATATATCTTTCCAAATAAAATCCATAAATGGATTAAATAATATTTCGGAAAAATGTCGTGTAAACTTATTAGGAATGACAACATTTTACATTTTATCAAATCTTAATAGCTTTGATGGAATCATCGGATATGATTTTTTGTGTGAAATTGAAGCTAAAATAAATATAAAGGAAGGTGTTCTCCATCACAAGTCAGGAAAGGAAAATATTAAACATTTTGAATCTCAACAAGTAAATATGTTGCACAGTTTTTCTGCCTTACCTATAAAAATTCGTGAATTGGCTCAAAAGAATTATAGTGCGTTTGCTCAACCTAATAGAGCCTTATCTTACAATACCCGTGTCGAGGCTACAATAGAGACAACGACAGAAAGGCTAATTTTTTCGAGAAGTTATCCCTATCCAATATCTGCGGCAGGGTTCATAAACAAAGACATAGAGTCTCTGCCTTCTGATAGCATAATTCGGAAGTCTTATTCTGCATACAACTCACCGGTACATGTGGTTACTAAAAAGGGTTAGATAACGAAGGGAATCAAAAATTAAGAATGGTTATTGATTTTCGAAAAGTGAACGAGTCCACTACTTCAGATAGGTATCCCATTCCGGATATTTCAGTTATTTTGGCTAACTTGGGACAATCAAATTTTTTCACTACATTGGATCTTAAATCTGGCTTTCATCAAATTTGTCTTGCGGAAAAGCGTTCAGTGTTAACAATGGCAAGTATGAATTTTGTCGATTACCTTTTGGATTGACAAATGCTCCAAGCAAATTTCAGAGAGCCATTGATGATGTTTTGGGTGAAAGTATTGGGAAAATATGTCATGTCTATGTTGATGATATTGTGACGAATATTAGCAACACTAAGGGATACTTTCATCTCTAAGCCAACACTAAGCAGTGACTTGTATGCACATCAATAAATCAATCATTATGTCTATACATATGTCCATGCAAGCAGCGGAGAGCAACGCATAAACACATGCATATATCTGAGATACTTCCAAAAGTAGGCAATAATTTGTGCAAGTATCACTCACATATACACGCGCATATGAGAAGCTATAAACGTAGTTATAGCTGGTAATTTTATAGCTGATAACTAACTAGTAAATTCTAGAAATAGAAGCGCCTGGAAATATGTCAAGGAGGAAACGAAACAGTATAAAAGCAGTAACAGTTGAGGCACGACAATCAGTTTGATTTAAGCAAGCTATCAGTGGAGAAGTAGTATGTAGTGTTATTTTGAAGAACTTGAATAAAGGCCATTTTGCATTATTGAATAGTGGAGTTATTTATTCAACAGTTTAGTGATTCGAACGTTAGTAGAAGGTTGCAAATAAGAGGAATTGCACTAAATTCGTTACGATATCATCATATTTTCACCAGATGAACACACGCACTTTCAACATGTTGATTTTATTCTTAAGACAATAGAAAAGGCAGGTATGCCTGTGTTACAAGTTAAGTTAAAGTTCTTCAAGAATGAGGTAGAGTTTTTAGGATTTGTAATTTCGGGAAATGGCATACGTACATGCAATGACAAAGTTGACACTATGTTACTTACGAAGAACCTAAGTCACTTAAGTCTTTATGCTCGTTTTTAGGTCTTTCAGGATATTATAAACGTTTTATAAAAGATTATGCTCATATATCTAAACCACTTACTAGATATTTAAGAGGTGATAATGGTCATACCAAACAATCTAAAAAACTACAAATCTCTTTAGATGATGAAGCTAGAAAATCGTTTGAAAAACTAAAATCAATTTTGGCCTCAGAAGATGTACTTCTCCAGCATCCTGATTATTCAAAACCATTTGAAATAACAACTGATGCCTGCGCAGTTGCTTTAGGAGCTGTTTTATCACAGAGTGGTAGGCCCATTACAATGATATATAGGACTCTCTCAAAAACTGAAGAAAATTATGCAGTAAATGAGCGTGAGCTCCTTACAATTGTTTGGGCAATTCAAAAACTCCGGCATTATTTATATGGTATACAAAATTTACATATATATACTGACCATCAACCGCTCACGTTTGCTATTTCTGATAAAAATCTAAATTCAAAAATTAAAAGATGGATGGCTTTCATCAATTCATATGCTCCAATTTTTTTTTATAAACCTGATAGGGAAAATAAGGTTGCTGATGCTCTCTCGCGGCAATATTTTCATAGTTTTGAAAATTTTAAAAGTGATGAAACGATATATAGCGAAATTTCATATTCAGATACAATAAAGTCAATAAAAAATCCGGTGAATCAATTTAAAAATCAGCTTTTTCTATTATCGTCTGGTATTTTCAGAAATTATACAAGACATACCTTTATATGAATAATGCTGAATATCTCTTGCAGGCACTTAGGCACTGTGTTAATACGAGTACAGATAAAGTTAATGGGGTGTTCTGCAACTTAGAAACTCTGGCTCAAATTCAATATATTCTTTTGACGAATTTTCCAGGCACAAAATTCATTCACACTGAGAATTCAGTAATAGATTTAACAAATAAAGATGATCAAATGGAAAATGTAACAATAGAACATAATAGAGCACATCGTTCTCTACAGGAGAACTACAAACAGTTAATTTAATAATTTTTAACTTGTATTGATAAATTTTCGAAATCCGTTCAAATAATACCAATTTCATCCAGATCGACAGTAGACATAAAAATGCTTTATTTATATTATTAAATCATTTTAAGAAAACTAAACTCATTATATCCGATAACGAAAAATCTTTTCAATCAAATACCATAGCGAATATGTTAAAAGATTATTTTGATATATATCAGTTTTTCGTACCACCTCTTCATAGTAAGAGTAATTGACAAATAGAACGAATACATTCAACCATTATCGAAATAGCCAGATGTATAAAAATGGAAAAAAATTATACTGATATTACTGATTCAATACTTTTAGCAACATTTCACTATAACAACACTATTCATTCAGTGATACAAGCAAAGCCTATCCTCCTGTAATTAACTCCTTTTCAAACTGAATAAGGTTTATGTTCAAACTGTTGTACAAAAAGATCTTGGAACCACAGTCTTAATTAACGAAAAAAAAAATCACAAGGATAACATTCGATAATATTTTTATTTATTTAATTTAAATTTTTTTTTTTTTAATTTGATTAACTTTTTTTAACTACATTTTGAAGGAAATTATGTAAGACTAATATTAAAAATTTAATTAAAATTTAAAAAAATTTAATTAAAATATTGAATTTTAACAGATTTAACTATAAGACACATGATTCTCAAGAGTTATTTAAGTATTTAACGAAACGGGACGTTCGGATTTAAAAGGGGGGAAAAGTTAAGATAAGATTAGACCGGAAAAGCATGATAGTATACTTTTTACCAACCAACCTTTCCATTAATTAAAACAAAAATACTACTTTATAATAAACCGACGCCTGAGTGGAATACTAACCTATCTCGGCTGTCAGATCGAAAACGCCATATATCAAAATAGTTTGCATGGTATAAGGCGAATCCCATGATGAAATTAATATTCAGGTGTTCTCACCTTGACGTTTTCCTTTATTCTGACAAGTTCGGCATGCATAATTTAGAGGGTTGTCTATCATACATAACTGCCTTTGAATTCTACTACGATCGGAGTAGATTTTACTATACGTTTAGAAATATAATAACTATGTAAGCCGCTAAATTGTTCTAATGATGAAGCCGCTACCAGAATTTTTTAGACATAAAATTTGTATTCCCCAAAATATTATAGACAAAATTTTGCACAAAACTTAATATTTTGAGGAAATTTGTAGGAAAAATTTAGCAATAAAAATTTAGTACTTTTGTAGTACAAGTAAAAACTGGCAAATAGAGCTGCCGAAGTGAGCTTATGTTGTTGACATTACCTTTATTATTTCATCATGGTGATTCCAGTCTGATTATAGGGTTGTCATTTTTGATTAAAAAACAGATTATTGAAGTTTCTCATGACGTCACTATTGGGCATAACGTTGCCTAATCCAATATATGTACGAGAGGATAATTTTTAAGTTGAAATGGATATTTTTACAAAATATTTGTGCCACTTTTAGTCGCCGTTTACACACAAAAAGTTTTGCTGCTGATTAACGGCAACTTCTCTTTTGGAGTTGCGTATCATATTCACACGGGGCGACTCTTTCTAAGCAACTATTTTACATTTTATTAATTCTTTGTAAAAATTTGTTTTATTTATTGAAAATTTCCAAAATTATTGTGAAACATTAGAAATATCAATTAAAATTATAAAAAATTGTGTTCGAAATCAATCAAAAGATCTTCAATAAAAAAAGAAAATTATCATAATACAAAAAACGAAGATATTTGCAATCCCGGGGCCCGGGTATTTTCAGGATTATCCAGACACTGTTATTTTTGAATTTTGATTAAAAAAAGTATCAGCCCAATTCTAAGCAAAAATTCCGTGCGAGTTTTTTCCCTTCTCCCATTCCTCGTATGCTAAATAAAAGTTCCTTGTGAGCTTTTTCCCTTCTGCGATTCCTCCTATTCTGAACAATGTTCGAAAAAGCGGAAACCGGTTATGGGAGAAAAGTAGGTATTATGAATGTGAGTGAGAGGGAGATTTCTCTGCCATTCCTTAGGAGTTTTTTCACTTGTTAAATTAAATGGAATGCATTAAAATAGTTAAAGGAAATTGGTTCTTTTTAAAAAAGAACACTTAATTGTACAAATTTGTGCTAAAATATGTACATTCTACCACAATATTCTTTATTTTCAGTCGAAAAGTATATCATATGCAACGGAAGACCTCTTGGTATATTTGTAGCAGCCATCCAGAAATTGCGCAAGGATTTTTTAAGAACTCCGGCGGGAAATCCAACAAAATTTCAATTGGTAAACAGCTGACTTCGAAAATTCGAAATTCCTATTCCCCAATTATTGTTCTTCCTAGCAGAAAAGAATTGGAGGAATTTTTCCGCGGGAAATTTAGAATTGGGCTGGATGTAAGTAAATGCGTACAAGTAGTTAATAAGTATAGGGTTTGTTTATAAATTTAACTTTGTAATTTGTTACTTTTAAAAATGTATTCATGTTGTTTGCTTTTCAATTTTGAATTTTCTTATTTCAAAAATTTTCATTCTTTTAAAAACTCTTTGAATGTTAAAAACAACATCTTAACTATTTCAAAAATAAAACATTTTTATATATAAAAATTTAAAAGCCCATATTGGATCTACAATAAGCAATTGTATAGTCCAACGTTTTAAAAATAATTGAAGGCAAATTTTATAAACAAATAAAAAATTTGTTTCGTTTAGAAGAAAAATATAATTTGTGTTGTACAATTTAACACGAAAGTTAATTGTGAAGGTGTATCCAATTCAAAGTTTTTCTTTAATTAATATCATCATATTAAAGTATATCGACTGCTAGGAGGAATATCACGCCTTCTCGACCACCGCTTCGAAAACGCCCTATCACAGAAACTGTTTGAATAACGTCCTATTTCATAATTTGTTTCAAGAACGTCCTATCTTAGCTGAAATTCAATACAATTTGAAATTAGCTTTATGAAAAAATTCTGAGATAAGGCGCTCATCAACCAAATTCTGAGATAGGGCGTTTTTGAAACAAATTTTGAAATAGCGCGTTATTCGAACGTTTTCAGAGATAGGGCGTTTTCGAAACGGCAGTCGAGATATGATGATATTCCACTCAGTAGTCGATATGAAGTATTTTCTGAAAGGCTAGAATTGAACATATTACACATATAACCGGAAGTTGAGAACCATCTTCAGACTTCACACTAGAAATAGGAAATTGTTGATAGCATGTTATACATCAAATCTAAATGTACGCCACTAAATCCACCGGATGGAAAAATGTCTATTTCCTTTGAAATCAGATTATTGAGTTTTGTAACGTCTAAAGAAGGATGTGCTTTACCCGAAAAAAGGGATTTCCTTTGATTTACGATCTTTCAAAAATAAAAAAACATCATTCATCAGTAAAAGTAGTTTGAATTTGCAATCCCAAAAAAATCCCGGGAGCCCGAGATTTTAATAAATATAATCCCGGGATTTCTGGATGAAAAAATGAATCGAGAATCCCTGGATTTGGGATCGCGATTCACGGGTCTCGATACCTACATAACTCGTTACCCTCTGTTCCTCAAGTAACGACTTCGAGCAACAAAAATATTCGTATATAAACAGCGACTTAGTACATAATTTGTTTTGGAAATTCTTATGAAATAAAAGATAAAGATGGTAATTGAGGGAATTAAAACTCATTTCTGGTTTCGTTAAGTCAAATATATTTAAAAAACTTTGAAAAACGTTAGTACGATATTTTGATATTTATGAGTACAGTTCTAGGAACATATTTTTTATTTTTAAAATAATGGGCTGATTTCAATAATATATCCAATTTGTGATCGGTCGCGGCTATTAGGTGGTGCGAGCATTGCTACAACAACAACAACAGAGATTTCGGTCAATGTAATTAATCTTGGTTAGCAGGGTTTCAGTAGTCGACCACTTTCCCGACCATCTCGGGAGCGATTTGGTATGACCACATGAAACCTTCTAAGGCAATCCGCCTACCACCCCCTAGATCCATCAGGAGTTCGGGGTCACCAGAGCCGCGGCTGTTAATGAAACAGGATTCGTCACGGGTAGGTGAGGTTGACTATTGGGTTGGAGAAGCTTTATATTGCGCTGGCAACCTTTTGAGAGAGTTGCTTCGGAGGTCCCGTTGACTAGTTCCATCGGTACGCAATATACATATAGGACTTGAAGAAATAAAAAACTTATAACTTCCATTATATTGTCCATTTTACGCGGCAAGATTCTCAAATTTTTGAGCGGGCACAAAAGTTGCAAAAATTTTTGAAATCAATAAAAAAATGAGAGATTTCATTGAAAAGTGTTAGCACGAAGTGCCATAATCTGTTTAATTATCAGGTAGTAAATATGGCAACCGAAAACCGACAATGGAAGTACCTTGTTTCTTATACCATGTAATTTGTATGCTCAGGTATAGGCGTCATTCAGGCAAATTCTGAAGTAGGGCGTTTTTCGAAAGTTTCCTAAGACAAGGCGCTTTTAAAACGGCAGCCGAGATAGCAGTCAATATGTGCTACCATTATGACGATTCGTGTTTACTTAAGGCTTATGTAGTACATACATACCATACTTATTTAAGTTGATTTGATTTGTTGCAAAACTTGTGTAAAAGAAGGGGGTGGCTTAAAGTTTATAACTTCATTGAAAACTAATTCCTTCCATTTTTCAACTGGCAAATCCATATCTTCAAAACTCTGATCATATAGTGGTGATGTCTGCTCATCACTTGGTTCAGAATATTTTTCCATATATGGATGAGCTAACGCCTGTTCTGCGGTAATACGTTTCTCTGAATCTAGTTCTAACATCTTCTCGAGCAAATCGATAGCCATTGGGTTGGCACCTTTGAATACGTCTTTGAAGTTGCGTCGTTTCATCGGTGGTAATGATTTAATATAATTACGAGCACTTTCCGATGATATTTTCTTCATAAAATCATCTGGTGGTGTACCCAAAATTTCCATAATCAAATTCAATTGATGTATATGATCGGTGCCAGGGAATAAAGTACGTCCTGTGAGCAATTCAGCCATTATACAACCAACAGACCAAATATCTACAGTTTGATTATAATGCATCCAATTTAACATGATTTCCGGTGCACGATACCATCTCGTTGCCACATAACCGGTCATTTCGCTCTCGGTGGGACGTGCTAAGCCAAAATCTAAAATACGTAATTCACAATCCTCATTCACAGCAATATTGGACGGTTTAAGATCACGATGAATTATGCCAGCACTGTGAATATATTTGAGTCCACGCAATATTTGATAAACAAGAAATTGCACATGATCATCGGATAAACGTTGTGTTCTTATGATATTATTTAAATCGGCATCCATTAAATGTGTTACCAAATAAACTTGTTGGAAATTTTCCAATGTAACGTTTGTTGGATGTGGATGAAATACGTCCAACAAACCGATCACATTATCATGATCCATATGCTTTAATAGACGCAACTCACGATATGTACGTTTGGCATGTACAGCCGATTGAAATGGGCGTGCTAGTTTTTTAATGGCTACATGCATATTTGTACCTTCGACAAGTGCTTTGCATACTTGACCATAAGCTCCCGAGCCAACTGGTTGTAGTTGTTGATAAATTTCTGGTATTTCCCATTCTGTTCGATTGATGTCAATTTTATAATATTTAGCCATTTTTGTTTTATGCGATTTCACTGATACTGCTGTATTGCGGATTAATGAAAAACATTCAATATATTATTAGCCCTATATTCTAAAACTATGTATGAAGGTATATTTCTAGATATGCATATGGGATTGAATTTTTTCTGCTGAAATACACAAGTTTATGTCTATTTAATAAATGATATTAAATAAGAATGCAATCATTTCCAGTGCTCACCCTTTATTATTTTTACTTTTAGCAACTTTTCGTGAAAAATTAGGTGGCTAAATATTAAATCGCTAAATTTATAAAATCAAAGATGATTTAAGGCAAGTATGTTTATTTTAGTGATATAAAGTACAGTAGGTATGTTCTTTTACCCGCCGGCGCCGGCCGAAGATCTTTGCGATTAGCCGTGTTTTTTTTAAACGCGTATACGTTTACGTTTGAGCGTAAAACAAACGCTTATACCCATTGTAAATCGTACCAAGTAGCGCAACTAACAGCTGATCGGTGTAAATTCGCACATTCACACGCACAGTTCTCGACTCAGTTTCAAAAAAAACTTTAGATTATTTAGCTCAAATTTTAAAGTGAGATAATCCTTACGAATTTATGTATATAGAATATATAAGGCATTTTTGCTGTTATTAAAACAATATTTTTATTTATATTAAAGCTTTTATCATTTTTTTTTAACTTTGAAAAAACTCCGAACACCATTCCTTCATTATATGTCATTCGACTGCCTATTTCACTGCCTTCCACTCTATTCGCAACAAAACCTCAATTTAAGCTGCCAAACTATATAGTAAACAATGCTTATACCTACATGACAGTACTTTATTTTCGTGTATTTTTTCTTGTAGTTTATCTTTAATTTTTTGTCTCACTCCCTCCCAATACCTATATGACATTACTTTATTTTCGTGTATTTTATCCTCAATTTTTTGTCGCACTCCCTTCTAATACAGCTTCAGTACTGGTGTAAGTGTGTAAACTATATTTCAAAAAACTAACGAAATACAAGGAAAATACCATCTAGTTTATTAAAAACAAACGATCCAGTTTGTATTTCGATAGGTTTTTTTGACATTCGGCCATTTTTTCTTTATTTTTTTCTGACACATGAAAATTTTGTTTTTAGTTTAAAAATTTGGTGCATAAAAACACAATTAAAATCAACTTTCTTGTGAAAAAAGTGAACCATTAGATACCGAAACAATTTTCGGGTGTTATTTGCATTGTTTTTATTTTGAAAATTGTTAATATAAAACATAAACAAAAACATGTCAAACTCACTAATTTTGGCGGAATAGTGGTATCGCTTTTTCTAAACAAAAAACCAAAAAAATAATTAAATTAAATATTTTCACATTTTGCTACATTTATGCATGTTTCCGCAGCAAAGCCTACTTGTAATCAAAGGAATATGGCAGAAATAGCAGCTGCCTAAAGGTAATCTTGTGACTGTTCAAAGAAGAGCTTATTTGTGAGGGCTTCCACCGACACAAAACAGTGGACGTACAACTTATAGGGACTATTTATACTGGGCATATAACCATTAGCATATTTTGAATCTTTGAGTCAGGTCATTTGTATTCGCAGTGTTCCCCAAATTATTTTTGCTTGGGGCGAAACGTATATTCGTCAAATCATCTAATACACAATCAAGATTTCACTAGCCTGAGATACATCCACTAATCGGCATTTTGTTTTTCCAAAGGTTCATTTTATTCGTGTTTTTATTTTAAATAAGCAAAAAATTGATTTTTATTTTTTCATATTTGACATAACAATTTAGGTTGAAAAAAGGGGAATATTTTGAAAAGCGGAGACACAGCTCTCTATTGTATTTCTGTGTATAACATATAGCTGAATCAGTTGTGATAAATAGTGGACACGCATAGAATACACAGAATTAGTGCAGAGGGTGAAACATAGACACATATTTCAGTTACATCTGAGTATAATGCGTATTGAAATTTAGTAGTACTAATTTTATACTTAGCAATTTCAGAGGTGTATTTAAAGTTTGTCGCTTAGCAGTCCATATAAAGTTTAGCGTAAACGTATATAGAAGAGAAAAAAAACAGCTATTATTGATCCGGGGAAGCGATATGAAGGTGGTGAATATTGTTGCCAGCTCCCCAACAATATCTTTTTATAGCTGCAGAGATTGTGAATTATAACTATGTGTGATATCTTATCTGTCAAATGCCTGACAGGGTGTTCAATATGGCGGCGCTTATCTTCAGCGGGTGATAGAAAGAGATACAGAATGAGACAGCGATAGTCAAATACAAATCAGGTGATCCAATCACTTTGGAATTTTGACGTCTATGCAGAAGATATCACACTTGGTTATCATTCACAATGGCTGCAGACATTGGTGCTTTATCGGTAACCTTATAACAGCTGATTCGACCAACCTTATAGGAATCAATAGCTATCATCCGGTGGCAAAATCCTGAGCCAGATAAATAATTTTGCATGTAAATGCAACAACAACGATTTGATCCAGATAAATCCAGATAGAAGTCTGGTTCAATTTGTGAGCCAGATAATTTGTTAATTACTTCTTTTTAGGTTGGCAACGCGGTTTCGAGCGATTTTTTATTAAAAATTTTCACGTTTTTTTATAATAAAAAAAATATTTAAAAAATTGTATAATAGGAATTTAAAAATAAAATGTTTTTGTATGTGTTGAACAAAGGCACCGCAGGGGAAAATTTTTAATAAAAAATCGAGTGAAGAGAAGACAAGACAAGTCAAGACAAGACAAGTCAAGACAAGACAAGACAAGAGAAGAGAAAAGAAGAGAAGCGAAGCGAAGAGAAGAGAATAGAAGAAAAGGTAATTTTTAGTGACATTTCATTGGTCAAAACAGGGAATGAATCAATTATTTGCAAGCAATTTTACGCATACAACTGAATCTGATTATAAACCCGAGCAATGTCAACACCCCAAATAATATTAGACTACGAATTATTCAGAGAATTACAAAAACAAGATACAATGGTAGTTATGTTTGTTTCCATTAATGGCGACGTGCCACCAGCTTATAATGTTTTACCAAGATATTGTTGAGGAGTTGGCAACACTATTCACCACCTTCATATCATTGTGAATGATGACAAAGTGTGATCTCTTATCTGTCAACTGCCCTACAAGAATACTGACTATCATATGACTATCATCTGATTGTCAGCAATGTCGACCTGACGATCAGCGCCTCATACAAACTTTCTATCACAAACTTAAGGGGACTTGCGCAAATGTGATGTAAACAACTGTGTACGTGTGAGTTTTTGTCTCCTTCTTATACACCAACATCGCCTACTGATTAAGTATATAGCCGTACTGCTCACTCTTAATCCTTTTCCTGGATCAGTGCTGACACTCTAACTATCAAAAAGTGTCATAAATGATAGTTTACTGTAGATATCAGGTTTGACTGTTATACTATCATAAATGACAATTGTTATATTCCGCCAAAAATGAAACAATGCTTTTTGCTTTTTATTTACTTTATTTCATTACGTTTTTAATTTTGTACGTGATAAAAGCATACGTGTTTCTTATTTGTTTAAAATAAATAGTTTTATAAGAATTCGACTTCAGAATGTTCAATTTAAATTCAGAAAACAACAAAACAACAGAATAGCGCTTTCCTCATGCGGAAACACATCTAAATGAATCACCACTAACCACTATTATTTTTCGCGTATCAATTTTTTGAGTGCGCCCCAGACAGCTTTTGGTATTTTTTAATATTATTTTCGATTTTTTTCTTTTAGCATGGAGCTTTGAAATGCTCTCTTTTTCATTTTTTAAACTTATTTTTTATATGGTTTTCGTCGGTTGAAAATGGCGGAATTTAAAAAATAACAAAACAACCGTGATAATCATTTGATTGTCAAATGACAGTCAGTAGTGACAATATGATTAAATCGGATAAACTGTTCTCGCATACATAAGAATGAGAACTATGTATCTGTCTCACATGCATAATGGTATCTGCTGTATGTTCTTTTGTTCTGTACCAGGTGTCCGAAGCTTTCCCAGTTTGAGTCCTTTTTCATGATTATAGGCTGTCGTTGGGAACATGCAGACATGCGTGAGCGATCAAAGGAACATACATAAATTTGAGTATCAATGTTTACGTCATCGCAGGATCAGCATTGTCAATTACAAGTGTGAGTGTATTAGTAAAACTATCAGCGTTTCTTGTAGGGTGCCTGACAGACTGTTCAATATGGCTACTTTCAGCATTTTATTATGTATGTCACCGTGAATGTTTGCGTCGCATTCACACACATTCACAGTCACCCAGAATTCGTATTTTATAACTTCTTACGTATTCGCGTTTGCCGTCTTACGTAGTCACTAAGTATTCACTGCGACTGTCAAACCCAATACGTAGCCAGTATAGCCACTTATTACTTTTGTTATTTAGGAAAACTTTTCTGTGCAATTTTTTCGGAATAATGTCGTTCCAAGGAGCTGGCAATATTGCAGCGAAACACCTGACAATTGTGAAAAAAAGAAAACAGTGTAATACTGTTTTCACACAGAAACTTAATGATCTCATTTCACCTTCTAATGAAATCGTAAATTTTTTGCTTTCACACAGAAGTAACTGCTCGATTAGTATGAAGGATGAAATGTCAATCGAATAAAATGACAATGCTATATGACAGAAAATCATGGCGAAACGATACAAGGTGGCAGCATGGTGACATACCTACATACATAAATAAGAATTGCATGTACTTTGTTTTTGTAAATTCGATGGACAAATGTCAAAATCGTACTGCGCCGGAAGTTGATGTATCAAATCAATTAAAAAAAGGTTATAATCAGCTCTTCGATGCGGCCACCTTGTATCGTTCCGCCATACAGACAATGACATTTACTTTGACAAATGACATTTTTAAGCACTGAACACACTAAAAACTAAGAAACCGGACGCTCCCAACAGAGTTGCATTGTGCTTTTGACTTCATTAGGCATTCGATTAGCTACTAATGAAATAATTATAGATTCGAATTTTGTAGGGAAGATTGAGCTCAATAAGCGTCTTAATGTATAAAACTGCCTTTATTATTCAATAAGCCGTCTGTGTGAAAACAGTATAAATTGCAATATAGATTGTTTAATTAAATGTTATTAAAAACAATTGCTTGTTTATTTTTCAATATGCTCTTTTATATTGAGCTGTTTTTCATAACTAAAGTTTATATATAGTTTTAAATATGGAAAATTCCGTGGAAATTCGAGGCCTTTCGAGTGTGTGTACTTAAACTGGCTACGAGTAGCAAATAAGCGGTGGAATTTTGTATGTTTCTTTATCTTCTTCCCAAGAACTGCCGGCAAGCGATTTGTTGATTTTATTGCGGCCTTGCACTACAGCTGCAATTTTGGTACCATGCGCCTTGAAGCTCATACCACTATGGCCGTATGGGTTGCGCTCAAGCTTCCCCAGACACAGCCTCGTTGCAGTTGTTAACGCTAAACTGTTTGTAACGTTAACCTGTTCTTTCTCATAATATAAAAGCTGAAATTTTTTACGACAAACAAAATTTCTGGTAAACGTCCAGAACAGGGGTCGACTGCTAATACGCGTCCAAAAATATAGAGAGAGGTGTCAAAAGACGCGTATTGACCTCGACAACAATAATTCAAAGACGGAAAATAAAATGTTTATCTCTGTCCGTAGATATTTGCAGTGAAGTTGGCAATTTTCATGTGGTTGTTGTAATGTTGTGTACTGAAAAAATTTTGTGGTCAAAGGGATTTTGCGCGCATTTAATTTTGATCCCACCCCATTGGTGGACCGGCCTCAGTAATTTTTTATAAGCGCGTCCAAAGACCACCAACACAGAAAGGTGTTCTGCGCAAAAATACTATGGATGCCACCCCCGGTTTCGGCGGGACCCGGGGCCATGTTTCGTTTTTTCGTTAATAACTTTTGAACGAGTTAATATTTTTATTTTCGTTTGACACCTCTCACGATATTTTTGGACGCGTATTAGCAGTAGACCTCTGTTCTAGGGTATTACCATTATTATATTAATATAAAATTCCCTCAATGTTCTTTCAAGTTGTATGTCGGGGTTGATTCTGGTTACGTAGAGTTTAACCTGTTACAGTACCCAGATCGAAGTTTAGCTAGAGAGACGCGCATTTCCCTAGGAAGAGTGAGTTCCTCCTCTGCCAGTTCTGGGAATTTTTCTTTGAGTACTGGATTTGCCGGGCAATTCCTGGCATAGAGGTCCGACGCCTGTTTGTGGATATCACTGAGGACCTGTTTGTGCATTTTTGCTTCATTCGAGTGTGTTCTCAGGAGCTGTATTTCCTCATAATGCTTACGGAGATGACCCTTTAAGCCTCTGGGAAGTGTAGCCTCACCAATCAGATGTCTGTTGGGATGCCCAGATTTCTGGGTATTAAACAGGAACTGTTTGGTTAGCATTTCATTTCTCTTCCTAAGGGGGAGTACTCTCGCCTCATTATGTAGATGGTGTTCTGGGGACATAAGAATACAGCCCGTATCGGGGACGCGTAGCATGCACTCGACCGGTCAATTGCTTTGTAAGTGGCAATGAGTGTTTGTCTTTACCACAAGTGCTGCCGGCAAGAGAATTGAGGATTTTATTACGGCTCTGGACTGTAGGGATAATTGCGGTTGCATGCTCACCAAAATGTAGATCCTGATCGAACGTCTCACTTAAGATTTTTAGGTGTAAAAGCGGAGTAATTGGTGCCGTTTGTCGTATCGCTGTAGTCGTATCCCTAACGTAAAGCGGGAGTCATTGGTGCCGTTTGTCGTATCGCTGTAGTCGTATCCCTAACGTAACCAGCTGTTTATCGTTACGACGGCAAACCAAAAACCAATTGGTTGGCTACGATACGGTTACGACCTTAGCGGCACCAATAATCGATTGCATTGATTCCCATAAGGTTAACCGAATCAGCTGTTATATGGTTACCGATACGCTTACCGATAAAGCACCAATGTCTCCAGCTTAACCCTATACGATACATTGTTATCAATTAATGCTGCCTTAACCTAAAAATCGTGAAAATTTCAAAAAAATGAAGAAAACGCAAAAAAATACAAACATATTCCACAAAAAATAAGTCTCCTAGTCATAACGTATCCAAAACAATGAATAAAATCTACAAAAAGTTATTAAATTCACCAACTCAAATATTTTTAGGTTATGGATATGGCGAAAAACCAAAAACCAATTGGTTGGCTACGATACGGTTACGACCTTAGCGTTACGATACGGCACCAATAATCGATTACATTGATTCCCATAACGTTGGTCGAATCAGCTGTTATAAGGTTACCAATACGGTTACCGATAACGCACCAATGTCTGCAGATTAAGACAGCCGGTAGCGTGATGCCATCGACGTGGATGTTCAATATGGTCGACATTTGGCGCTTCCATGTTGTAAATAAGCAGATGGTTCTTTATTTTATTACCTAGCTCATCGATGGGTGGCCCGGGACCTGTAGCCATTATCGTGCAGTCATTGGCGTAGGATAGAATGGTAGCTCTATCTGGTGGCGAAAGGAGCTTCGATATGTAGAATTTAAACAGAAGCAAGGGTAGGACACCACCCTGTGGTACCCCTTGTTTAATTCTTCTGGGTTAAGATGTTCCGTTCCTGAATTGTACCGATGTTTGGCGATGAGACAGATAATTTGAGATACACCTTTGAGGCTTAATTTAATACGTTGTTCGGGAATCAGTAGAATCATTTATAAGAAAATTAAAAAAAAAAGTAATCCACACAAAAAAAAAATAAAATCCGGACATTTATTTTATAAGGCCGAAAATAAAAGTTAAATCCGAACTTCTATTTTTTAAGAAAAGAATAAAAGTGCGACGCCATAACTAAAAGCCAAATTAAACTTCCTTAACCCAAACGCCATAGTCGTAACCATACTCATATCCATAACCATCTCAATGTGATCGATTAATGGTGCCTTAACCTAAAAATCGTGAAAATTTCATAAAAATGATGAAAACGCAAAAAATTACAAACATATTCCACAAAAAATAAGTATCTTAGTCATAACGTATCCAAAACAATGAAGAAAATCTAAAAAAAGTTATTAAATTCACCAACTGAAATATTTTTAGGTTATGGATATGGCGAGAAACCAAAAACCAATTGATTGGCTATGGCGTTAGCGTTATGGTATGGCACCATTAATCGATTACATTCCTTTCCATAAGGTAGGTTCGATCAGCTGATTTATCTGGTTATGGCTTTATGGTTATAAGTCACCATTAATTCGCCCTTAAGATAGGGTTGGTCCAAATGAAATGAATTTTTTTCCAATCCATTCTCGTAAATATCTGGATTTGAAACCTGTAGGGACACGACAATTTTTCCTACTAAAACTAGAAACTTGTTATCGAAAAACCATAACAAATTGCTGTTGTTGTTGTAGCGATAAAGAAACTCCCGAAGGTTTCGGGAAGTGTTATTGATGTTGATGGTCCTTTACCGGATATATATCCGGTATGTTCCGGTAACAAGCACCATTAAAGTACAAGTTCGGCCATCTCGGGAGCGATTTAATATTACCACATTGAACCACCAATAATTTTGTCTGAAGTACTTTTATTACAAAAGGAATAACAGTTTGGGTCCTTGGCTACAATTTTTATAGGTTTCGCTTTTTTTGTATTTCTGTAAAATTTAACGAAATATGCATCCACATTGAATGAAGCTCTAAATATAACCTTTATCGGCTGTCTATGGAAAATTTCAATCTTTTTTTTTCACGAAATGTTAAGCAAACGCGATCCAGAAGCAAGTGAATATTTTGACAGCAAAAATGAGTGTTCGTGACACTTTGCGTCGCCATATAATACGAAAAAACGTAAGACAATCACCTGCAGTCACCGAGAGTGACTGAAGTGAATGAATGGTCTTATATGATACGAATTTGGTTTCACTTGGGTGAAAGTGACTCCTCGCGTCGCTTTGCGTTATACATAATAACGCCATTAATTGAAACGAAAAAAGCGACTATAGTACCGATTGGTTTTCCGCGAATAACTTTTAAACGAGATAAAAAATATAGTTTCTGCTTTCGGATTCTGAATCTTGACCAAAATATCCGTCTTTTGATACCGCTATCGACATGTGCGATCCGCAGGACTTAAGTGGCAATGTTTTTAAATTTGGAAATTTAAACGCTTATATTTCATAAACTAAGAGTTAACTAGAGCTGCGGATCCATTTTGTTGATTTTTATGACCCCTCTTCCCCTACAAATCAACAAAAGTTTGAAAATCGAGGCACCTTATATAAAATTCAACCCTGAAAAAAATCTAATTTTTTTCTTTTCACTGCCTTACCGGCATTTTCTACTGATTTAGGTTTTTTCTTAATTTAGGTCGTAATTTAGGCAAACTCGCACAAAGCCTAAAGCTGCAGACATTGGTGCTTTATCGGTAACCGTATCGGTAATCTTATAACAGCTGATTCGACGAACCTTATGGGAATCAATGCAATCGATTATTGGTGCCACTAAGGTCGTAACCGTATCGTAGCCAACCAATTGGGTTTTGGTTTACCGTCGTAACGATAAATAGCTGATTGCGTTAGGGATACGACTACAGCAATACGACAAACGGCATTAATGACTCCGCTTTAAAGGGCGAATTAATGGTGAATTATAACCATAAAGCCATTACCAGATAAAACAGCTGATCGAACCTACCTTATGGAAATCAATGTAATCGATTAATGGTTCCATACCATAACGCTAACTCGATTACATTGATTTCCATAAGGTAGGTGTGATCAGCTGTTTTATCTGGTTATGGCTTTATGGTTATAAGTCACCATTAATTCGCCCTTAAAGCTCTAGATGGAGATATACCTTTACGCAATAATCGTCTGCCATATGAAAGATATTTGTAAATTGGCCTTAAATTATTTTATCGATAGCTTTAAAAAATTTACAATATTTATACTGCTGGCATCTCTTTCAAAAGGTGCAATTCGAAAATAGAACGACGAAGCAAAACACAAAACAACAAACAAAATAAAATTGTGGAGCTTGGAAAAATCACCCAAAATTTCGTTTCTTCTGTCAATTATGGGGTGGGGAAGCAGACGCCATGAATCACTCTTCAACATAAAAACGAATAGGAGATGGGAATTAAAATTTGGAGGCATAGTAATCATCGTGGATGTCGTCGCTACTCGTTTTAGTGAATTTTCTGGGTGGCGATGGACGCAAATAAATAGCGCAGTAACGTGGCATGAATTAAAAAATAAAATTATTTTTTTTTAACAAGCTTATTTTTTCTATTGCTTAACTGTGTATAATGTGATTTGCTAACTTTTTAATTAATTTTCAAAACTTATTGCGTGTTTTCTAAATTGAGTTCTTCAATGCAATGAAATGCCAATACAAAAAGGGCACAAACGAAGAATGAAGATATGAAAATAATAAAAATATGACAAAGGAAAAGTAAAATATTTTCAAAAGTGCAATTATAAAGAAATAATAAAAATAACCACCAAACTAATAAAGTTTGTTAATTAACTAAAAAAAAAGTTTGTTATAGGCAGAGTGCTGAGGTCAGATTGAAAAAATGATAAACCCAAATTACATAAATGTTAGAATGTGAGAGTTAAATAAAACAATACTAAGAGCTTATCTCTACCAGTGCATATGCACGTATGTCTTCCTTTTATCAAATACACAAATCAGTGGGAACTTGTTTATTTGGAAAGAAGAATTTGGTCAACAAAACACTTTGACGATGTCATCATTAAAGGTTGCTGTTCGGGTTAGACCGTTCAATGCGCGGTAAGTAGATATTTATTTTTTAAATGCATGCAAATATTTAGATTATGATATCTTTACAAAGGAGTTTATCGGGATGCAAAAAATGATTGCCGTGGGAGGTTTTAACGAAAGCCGCAGAAGCCACATTGCTTAATTTCTACATACCAAAACTAATTTCCCCACCATTAGAACGAGTCTCAACAAACGCACGTTTATTAAACAAGTTTTTGAGTCTTTTGATCCTAGTGCGGCCATTACACTAACTCTAGTCCATTGCGGTTTCTTAGAACTCATCCGTAAAAAAACGAGGAGGCCCCTCATCTTCTTCCAGCCGCTAAGTTATATTGCCGAATCACGCCCGCTAATCCGGTTTTATGGTCCAATACACAATTTCCATGATGTCACGGTCAATACTCACCCATCTCGATCTTGGCACTGTTACATGTTAATTCAAAATCAGTGCCGGTGTACGCGATGTCTATATATATCTTACATAACCAACCATCCTTTCAATTATAATACGAAACCGATACCTCTACGTTTGTTGTTGTATTAACGTTAAATACGCTCCCCGAAGGTTTTGGGGAGTGTTATCGCTTGTGATCTTTCGCCGGATATAGATCCGGCTCGTTCCGGTAGGGCCATTAAGGTACTAGCCCGACCATCTCGGGTACGATTAATATGACCACATTAAACCACATAGGCCATAAATTAAATGTGGTTCAGACATCTATGCCAGCAATTGCCTGGCGAACCCCGTCCTTAAAGTTAAATATCCTGGACTCGCAGAAGATGAAAGTAATTTCCCCATGGATACGCGCATCATTCTAGCTCAACTTCGATCTGGATAATGTATTATTCGACAACTGAAGAGAAACCAGAGTTAAACCCTTACATATCCATAATCAACCCCGACACACATAATGTATGTCCTGTTTGCAATGTGTTCCCACATGACACCAACCATTCAATTGCAATGTGGAACCATCTAACACCCCTCTCTCTCTCTCTGGTCCACCCTTGTTTAAACTGCAAGTTTATTTGAACTCCCGTTAGATGACATTGATGACGATTTGTGAGTAGTCGCACCTCTTGGATGCATATGAAATTCATGTTTTGAGTTAGAGAAATCAATATCCAAAAATTTGAGAAACAGTTTATCTCCGATAGGGTTCTACTGATGGACACTTTAGAATTGTAAACAAGCTCAACCCAACGAAAAAGATTTCAAAGCGACGTAGGTTTCTGTAGGGAGTATTTATGTATACACTGAAAGAAATGGTGCTAGTAAAATCAACAAATCGGTTCTGTTGTTGTTGACTTAACGGAGATTCGGTGAAATTGATCGAATTACGGTTACTTCGACCGAGTTCTTTGTCAAACGGACAAATTAGTTTAGTCATTTCAACAGAAGAGCAATTGTCGCTCTTAAGTTAACAAAATTCTGTAAAATTGACAGATTCCTGCTCAATCTAACTGATTTTTCTGGTTAACACAACTGATCTCACTGGTCATTTCAATAGCGATCAACAGTCAATACATGAGCAAATTTCAAAGAGAATTTTACGCTCACTGCGCTCTCTACTTTGTACTTATGACGATGGAGCCACTTATTTAAAAAAAAATACCAAAATAAGAAAACCACCAAAGCGAAAAAACACACAAAATGGGAAAACAACAAAAAACTAGTTTTTCAGTTATCAATACAAAACGAAAACCCTTTTTTTTGAATTTACTGTGCAAAAAATTATGAGATACCGGCACACCTATTTATCGGGTACAATTTTGCAACTTCTCCTCCAAGCGAAATGCAAAATTGCGCCCTCTTGTTGCAAAAGTTTTGTTTGAACGAACAGGATTTTTCCAAAGTTAGTACCATTTTTTCAAGCTTTTACGAATTTTTACTCAAGCGAACGAATTTAATAAGATAATAAAAAACATCGTTTTTTAATGTTGATGTTTCCGACAGCATACAAGTTTGAGTTGTTTTGGAATCCTTTCAACTTAAAGTGTTACGAAAATTAAACATGCCGAATTACATGTAGACTTACTCCAGTGGTGAATTACCTTCCTGCGATTTGATTCTTTACTTTTCTATAACTTACAAGTTCTCTATTTAAAGTGTTATGTCAAACATTTATATCACAAGTTTTGTTCGAAACAATCAAGTGTGGCAACTTCATGCGACCCCCAGCGGGTTAGGGGATCAGAATATACCCGCGGTAGGTATGCCTGTCGTAAGAGGCGACTAAAGTACCATATTCAAGGGGCTGTGTAGCGCAACCCTTCAGGTTGCCAGCGCAATATATAGCTTCTCCAAACCCAATTGTCAACCTCACCTATCCGCGGCGAATCCTGTTTCACTAACAGACGAGGCTCTGGCGACCCCAAGCTCCTCATTGAATTTGGGGGTAGGGAGGGAGGGAATGGCCTGAAGGTTTAATGTGGCCACATAAATCGTTCCCGAGATGGTCGGGCTAGCACCTTAATGGTGCCATGGTACCGGATTTGTATCCGGCAAAGGACCATCACATCGATGACACTGCCCAAAGCCTTCGGGGAGCAACCTTATCGCTACAACAACAACAACAACAGCAACTACTTGCGATAGAAGAAATTGATAATGAGCTGAGCTGCAACTGAAAGAATTGAGAATCAGTTTTGTAACTACTTGTTTCATTTCTATTTGCAAAGCGAAGTTCAAAACTAGAGTTGGCAAATATCCGGGTACCTGTGATTTTGTCACAGGTACTGAATGATCACAGCTGAACGCTGTGACTGCTTCTGAGGAATAGCCGTGACTGACTGACTGTGATAGCATCTGCACTTCGTTCTAGAGTTGGCAAATATGCGTGTACCTGTGATTTTGTCACAGGTACTGAATGATCACAGCTGAACGCTGTGACTGCTTCTGAGGAATAGCTGTGACTGACTGACTGTGATAGCATCTGCACTTCGTTCACAATCACGTTTAATGATATGCCCCTATTACCGTTTACAACTCAACTCTGGTTGGGTTGAAATTTCGCAATTTGGTATTACAGATTACAACTCAACCTGTCAAAAAAAATGTCGGTTGAGTTGTCTAGTCTTACAACTTTTTGTGGCATTGCCGTTTACAACCTTGTGTTGGTGTAGTTGTCAAAGACGTCAAAATTTTACAACTGCTTACTAGCAGTTGTCTCATGCAATTTTGCAGTTGTTTTGAAAAAATTTTACGTTTTAGAAGACGGTTCACCACCTAATTTTTTACAAAAATGTTCAAAGTTGGTATCAAAAGACACGTTTCGACCTCCGATTTAAGAATCCGAAAACAAAAATTGTAATTCTTTGCGACAGCATGACACTGGTAATACGCGTCCAAAAATATTGAGAGAGGTGTCAAAACACGCGAATTAATCTCGAGAACAATAATCCGGTGGCAAAGATACATTTTATCTCTGTCCGGAGATATTTGCAGTTGAAGTTGGCGATTTTCATGTGGTTGTTGTAATGTTGTTGTCTTTTTTCGGTTTTTGTTTAATATCTTTTGAACGAGTTAAAATTTTTATTTTCTGCCTTTGGATTATTAATACTGTTGTCAAGACGCATCGTTTAATACCTCTCTCGATATTTTTGGACACGTATTAGTGTCATGCTGTCGTAAAAAATTACCACAAAAATTAAAAATTTTATTTCTAATAAAATCTAATTTCATGTGGTTGTTGTATTTTGCCAGATTTTTTGTACACAGTAATGCAGATAGGTGCTGGACCCAACCAGAGTTATTTTTACGAATCGCGGCCAAAGGCCGCCAACGCAGAAAGATGTTCTGTGCAAAAAAACTGTGGAACGGGCCTCATATTTCGGACCCTCTTGGGCCATTTTGTGGGTCTTTGTAAATATCTTTCGAAAGAAATAACATTTTTAATTTCCGCTTTCGAATCCTAAAAACGGAGATGGAAACCCGTCTTTTGATACCACCTTTGATAAGAGTTAGATGGTGCACGGGCTTATAAAACGTTACAAAAAAAAAAGCAAACAATTTAAAGCCGGTAGTTAAACCTTTTTTAATCAAACAATAATCACCAATTTTGTACACATATCTAGAAAAAACAACGTTTAAACGAATTACATTGAATAACTTTTTGACTTTATGTAGCGACATTCCATAGTTGGACGAGGCTGGCCGCAGTTCGGATGCAGTCAAAGTAGGTGAAATTATGCGAGTCCCATTGATACTTATCACTACTCCTGGGAATCCTATTTGAGTAAAATACAATTTTTTCTATTTGGGTTTTAATCTACTTCGCACAAATACGCTCCTCAATAATATCTAAAACCAGTCCAACACCAAAATCATAATTTTAAAATACGAACGCGTATGCGGAAATGGTCCTTAATTTTGTTTAGTACTGAGTAAAATGCTTCCTTTCAAATCTGCAAAATAACTTCATATGAAACTCATTATTTGTCACTTAAACATTTTCTTACTTGGTGCTTGGTAGTTCCAAGGGATTGGAATGATCACGCGAATGTTTTCCGTATTCGCGACATGTCAGTCACCAACATTTTTGTCATTATAAAATAGATTTCATATAATATTAATAAAAAAATCACATTTGAAAATGCTTAAATTTCTGCCACAAATTGATCAGCTGTTTATTTATCTGTCAAATCATCACTTTCTGAAGTTGGCAACTCAATTCAATTTCAACTGAAATAAGTTGTAATTCGTAATACCAAACAGGAGTTGAGTTGTCTTAAAGTTGAGTTGTTTTAATTACAACCCAACTAAGTTGAGTTGTAAACGGTAATAGGGGCAATAATCTCAATCACATGAGTCAACGAATCTGTGAATTGTGCTACAACTAATTAGCAGCAGATGGCGCAGTCGCCATGTAAAATCATGCATGTATATGTATTTAGAATGGATATTTTTTTTGCATTCCGTTTTGAATACGGTTTCTATTGATGTGAATACGTCTGTTACTTACGTTCTGAAAATCGTTTCATTTTGAATATTCTCGTATTGACTGGACTGGGGCGATTTGGAGTGTATCACTTTAAGCTTAAAGTTTTATAAAAATTTATTATTTATAAAACATGTCGTTAAAAAAATCCAAAACCAGTTTCCTATGGCAGTTTTTTGAAAAGGTGGATCATTCTTTTGCCACATGCAATATTTGCAAAACCAAAATATCTTATAAAACATCGACAAGTAATTTGAAGAGACATATGATTCGGAGGCATCCGACCGTACAACTGGAAGAGCTTGTGGTAAATTTTAACGACTTCCAAGCTTTGTTAGTGTCCCTGTGTATGTATGCATTTCCATTTGCAGGATAAACCTCAACCTATCGAAATTGATATCACCGAAGAGCAGCCATCAACTTCCAGTGCAGCACCAAAACGGATGACACAATGCAAAATTATAAAAAACTATCGCCCAATTTCAAAAGAGGGTTTGAATATCAAGCTTCTGCAGTTATTTACTATAGACTTACAACCATTCAGCGTTGTAGACGATAGAGGGTTCAGGGAATTTGTGAAATCTTTGAATCCTATGTACGTACTCCCAAGCAGACGGGTAGTTTCCAAAACCATGATTCCTGCTTTGTACGAAGAGTGCAGACATAAAATGCAAGGAATGATACAAGGCGGCAACCAATTTTGTATTACAACGGATTGTTGGACTTCAAGAAATGTTTGTAGCTTCATTGCTGTGACAGCGCATTTTGTATCACCGGAGTTTGAGCTGAAATCCATACTATTGTCGGCTTCAGAGCTCAATATTAACCATACGGCCGAAAACTTAGCTAACGCGATATACAAGATTGTCTGTGACTGGAATGTAGAAAGAAAAATTTTGCTTTCTGTTTCCGATAACGCCAGTAACATAAAATGTGCCCTTACAACAAAGTTGAATTGGAAACATTTTGGATGTATGGCTCATACAATGAATTTGATTGTTAAAGATGGCTTGCGTGTAACGGAAGTTGCTGAAATAATCGATAAGATCAAAGGTATAGTTACCTATTTTAAGAAAAGTTCTTCAGCCAACGAAGCTTTTCTGAGCTATCAACGAAACAGTGGCAGGGACCCGTTGAAGCTGATTCAACAAGTTGAGACTAGGTGGAACTCTACTCTTGCAATGATGGAACGATTTGCTGCGCTTGAGGAAGCAGTAAAATGTACACTAGTTATTTTAAACAGGAGCCTTTTAACCTTGTCCAGTGAAGAATGGCAAATAGTCAAAGATTTATGTATAATATGTCAACCATTCAAAGACGCTACAGTAACCATAAGTGGCGAAACGTATTGTACGGGATCCCTGGTAATACCAATTACAAATGGTCTTCAGGACGTTTACAGGCATTTGTTAACAAAAGTTTGGCCCGATCCTGTGCGCAAGGTTATAGACATTTTTGTAAATGGTATTCGGGAACGATTGGGCAATATCCAAAAAAGCAACACATTTTCTGTAGCTACATTTTTGGATCCTAGGTTTAAATTATAAGCATTGACGGATGAATTAGCTGCAGAAAATTGTAAAAAAATTGTGAAAAGTAATCTTATGGAACTGTATAGGGCAGAATCGGCTTTCTCGTCTGAGAGTGTAGCCTGCAGAATATTTTCTTTCCATTTGGAGCTCTTTCGATCAATGTGCCAACCAAAATAGACCGAAAGGTAGTGCTGAAGCAAAAAGCATCATTGAAATGCAGCGGTATTTAGAGGATGGAATAGTTTCCAGAACAAACAATTCATTTCAGTGGTGGCGCGAAAATAAATATAAATACCCTAAGCTAGCAGATTTGGCAAGGAAATATTTATGTGCACTAGCATCTTCTGTTCCATGTGAAAGAGTTTTTTCGAAAGCAGGCCAAATAGTTAGTGACCGTCGCTCACGACTGAGTGAAAAAAAAAACTGAGATGCTTATCTTCTTAAACAGTAATCAAAGTTTTGTATAACATTTTTAAATTAAACGCATCCAAAAAAAATATTTTACTAAGATTGATTGAATATGTATTTATATTTAATTTTTTTTCTGTATGTACGAATATATACAATTTTTGTAGTTTTATTTCATAAAATATTTTTGGTACCTGTATTTAAATGTTAATTGAACTAAAGGCTGACTATGATAAAATAAAAAGAATTTGATAACAAAAAATTGGGTTTTAAAATTACCACTTATTTATTTATTTAGTAGTCTACAAATTTAACAATTAATCAGATTAAATATAGTTACGGGTTATAGATAAATTACAGAAGCATACAAATTGCACAAAATTATATTATAAAATATGTATATATTATTAAATCAGTTGTCGGGATTGACTGTGATGCCGAGTCACAGGAATTGATTATTAGTGCTGCCGGAATGGACGTGATTTCCAGCAGCTGATGTATATTTGTCCAGATGTTGCGATTTATTGGGTTTTAAAAGACGGTGAACCCCCCTAATTATCCACCTCCTTGGCCTCCTTATCATGTACCTAAAAGCGAAAATTAAACGTTTAATTCCTTTCATTATATATACAATAGTTTTTACAAATTATAAATAACGAGTACTCTACAATAACAACAACCTGCTACAACAACACCAACCCAAATCTTAAAATTAATAACTGACAACCCCTTTATTAATAGATGAAAAACTATTGCAATAATCTCTTACTTGTTCGGCGCACAACCACAGGTGCCCATCCTTTAACAACAACTTGAGAAAATCGAAACGCTCATTGCATATTATGCGGATAACGTCCATCAATACATAAAGTGTTCCGCTCAACATTCGGCATTTCAGCAATCATGTTGCGAATTTTATCCATATATGCAGTTAAGCTGTTCGTACCAAGTATGATGAAAGTATAATCATTTGGCAAACGTTCAATTACTTGTTGGTGATTAAGTGTTTGTTGAGTGCGCGCAGCATGACTGGGCGATTAAACATACAAGCAACAAATTTCGCGTATTAAACGCTGGTAATGCTTGACCTAATACTTCTGGCGGTATTTCCTGGCTATGCGCAAACGTTCAAAAAAGCTTTAACACTTTTTTAGCCTTTAAACCATTCTTATCGTCCTCGGCAAGGCGCCTTATTAGTTTGAGAAGCCGTTCACGCTGACGCTTATTAGCGCCCGTCATACTACTATAGGCTAGAAAACATAGTGAAAATTTTATGATTATTATTATCAATTAATATTAATTTTGTATTCATATATGTTGAAAGTTTGTATCTACCTGGAATGATTCAAACATATGATCTAATTGTTCGGACGTAAAATCCCAAGCTAATTTCGCCAAAAGGTCATGTACATTCTTAACAATTGCCTCATGTTTGCCACTCTGTGCACGCCATACTGTATCCAAATCTTCAGGTGTTAAGGCGTGTTCTTTTATAAGAAATCGTATTATCTTCTCCAGCTTTTCAACATATTGTAGCTGAGCAAGGCGTCTTTCCAGCACAAAACATCAGAAAGTTTGATATAATTCTAGTACCAAATAAAATCGCAATGAAAAAGCCAATATTTTTATATTAAATTGTTTACGTGTACTTACGCTCTGCTGTCAACCAATCCATTTCATCATCGGGCATACAATGTTGTTGTTGTTGTGTACGATGTTGAATATGAGCTTAGCACTATATTGATTTCATTTAGCGCATTCATTTTACCATTGAAGCTAGATACGTGTAATAAGCGCAATATCATTTTGAGACGAAACATTTCCAGATCACGTATGAAATCCTCTTGTTCAGGCAAACGACTTGCTAACACACGTGCCGACTTTACAATACCATTAATATAATCGTTCCACCCCTCCGGTTTGGCTTCACGCTGCAATTCATCATCAGAGAAACTATATAACAAATCCAGCATAACATTCTAAATTTGCATAAAGTACTTAGCAATGGTTGCAGGTGTCAACAGCTGCTCGTAGCACTGCTCAATTCAATGCAAGTGTCAATTTGTTATTCTGGCTCTCGTCGGACGTGCCGCCTTTTGTTTGCTCTTGATTGCAGACCACAATGATACAGTTCCAACCAATCCTTTTGCATTTTTTAGTTTATTAAATATGACACTGTCATTTTGATAACAGTATCAAATGTTACATGTGTTAGTGGAGAGCAAAAAAAGGCTTTGAATGTGTGCGTGAACTATCACCAACCACCGTCTTGAAGGGTAGCTCTTCCTCTTCCTATGTCACAGTCACAGTCACGGATAAAATACGCTGTGACTGAGAGGTCACAAGCACAGATAACATTTTTCCTCAAAAATCACGGGATCTGCCAACATTATTCAAAACTATAAATTAAATAAATTATAAAATATAAAATTTGGTGAAAGTGCGTTTAATAAAACAAAATAATAAAGTGTATAATGTTTAATGTATGCCAGCATATTTGATGTAAGCCCAATTGGCATTCGGTTAGTAAGTGCCACCGTGGTGGGATGGTAGCGTGCTCCGCCTGTCACACCGTATGCCCTGGGTTCGCACCACGGGCAAAGCAACATCAAAATTTTATAAATAGGGTTTTTCAATTAGAAGAAAATTTTTCTAAGCGATGTCGTCCCTGGCAGTGTTTGGCAAGCGCTCCGAGTGCATTTCTGCCATGAAAAGCTCTCAGTGAAAACTCATCTGCCTCGCAGATGCCGTTCGGAGTCGGCATAAAACAGGGATCTACACGGCCAATATATAGGGAAAATCAGGAGGAGCACGACGCAAATTGGAAGAGAAGCTCGGCCTTAGATCTCTTTGGAGGTTATCGCGCCTTACATTTATTTATTTATATGGCAACATAGGTACTTTCGTACAAAGCTGTCGCAACAACTTTTTTTGTTCATTTGACTACTAAAACGGTCAATTACGAATCAACGATTTGTGCGCAGTTCATTCAACATCTTGTTGCGATGGATTAAAATTAACAGACATTTCGGTTGAATTGACCCGTATTTCGGTTGTTTTTACCAGTCTTTTTCTTTCAGTGCAAGCTGTGCAAGTCCATTAGAAATTGTGAGCCTAATGTGAGTAGTAAAATAGAACTTCGTGTCAAAGTATACACCCAAATCTTTAACTTCAAGAATACTGCGGAGATAAGAGTCAGCAATATATGTGACCCGGCCTATGAAAAGGTGGCTTATGACTAAAAAAAAAGAATACTAAGAAACTGAAGAAATGTATTGTATATCTTTAAAAGCTGTTTCTCGAAATTTATTTTTTGAGTCATAAGCCACCTTTTCATAGGCCGGGTCACATATTATGATGTATGAAGGCCCCCATGAAGTTGGCATCCCAAAGTGGAACACACCAATTTTTTTTCGGAGTTCTGGGTTTATTTTGAAGAGTTCTTGAGCTCCCTAGGGGGCGCGAAAAGAGTTCTGCAACCCTAATAGGTTTAAAAAAAAAATTTTTTTTGGGGTCCAGCATCCTTTTTACGCAGAAAAATGTTCTGAACCGATTTTCTAGTAGAAAAAGAAGTGCTCTAGAGTTCCCTAGGGGTTTCGAAGAGTTCTGCAAACCTTATAGGTTTTAAAGAAAATTTTTGTTTGGGTCCAGCACCCTTTTTACGCAGAAAAAAAGTACTGAACCGATTTTCTAGTAGAAAAAGAAGTGCTCTAGAGTTCCCTAGGGGGTGCGAAAATAATTCTGCAACCCTAGTGGCATTTTTTAAATATATTTTTAGGGTCCAGTACCCCTTTTACACAGAATAATGGAACCATCAACTTTTTCTATTTTAATTTCTGATGTTGTAAAAGGCTGGAATTAATATTAAATAAGTATAAATAGATTACATATTTATAATCTGCACTTTTACATAGTTATTTCGAATTTTCACAATATTTCAAACTTTAATTAGGTGTTTTTGCATAGAACTGCAAACGGTCAAAAATTAGCGCACAAAAGTTTACTAGGCAACTCTGTCTAGTGAGAGAGCGATCAGCTGACACGTTCTTACGGAAAAAATCAAAATTGTTTTGATTTCTACGTTCCGGGCTTCGTACGTACGTGCGTTGAACGTCGCATAGTGTAACTTTTTCACTTTTAGGATGCCAAAATTAATAACAGCCAAACCAATGGAGCAATTCATTTGAAATTTTGCAGTGTGGTTGCAGATTCCTAAATTTGAATTGAGAATAAAAATGGGCGTGATCCACCCACTTTTTCTCCTTGCCCTCATATAAGCTGAAATTTCATATAATCATATTTGCTACTTTAAAAGCATTTTCCAGTGCGAATATAAATAAAAATTGTTTAGATTTCTTAGCTTTAGCTTAGGGGCTTTTGACTAATATTTCAAAAATTTTATTTTCAAAGTCAAACACAACATAGGTACATATATTTGTAAAAACCGAATCGAAATACATACTTATAAATAAAAAGTAATATTTTAGCTGATATAAAGTTAGTCGGAGTCAATATCGTCGACATGCTCTGGTTCAGATAATAAGCCAATAACTTCACTCGTTAATGCTCGCCGCTTTGACCCGGGGGTTTTCCGCAAACTGTTTATGAATGGGGCCTGACGATATCAGCAATCTATGCAGCAAATCCAAGTTACTACAAATTCTTGACTTTTTTGTGGCATATCAATCAAAAGACCAACTTCTTTCCTAATCTGTTTTGGATATGTCCTTTCTTCTTTTTCATCTTTTCCTTATTTTCCTAGCCCCGCACACACCAGGTCTTCATTTCCATTCGATAAGCGATGTGTAGCATACATTCCATGCATGTTGTTGTTGTTGTTGTAGCGATAAGGTTGCTCCCCGAAGGCTTTGGGGAGTTTTATCGATGTGATGGTCCTTTGCCGGATACAAATTCGGTACGCTCCGGTACCATACCACCATTAAGGTGCTAGCCCGACCATCTCGGGAACGATTTATGTGGCCACATTAAACCTTCAGGCCATTCCTTCCCTCCGTACCCCCAAGATCCATGAGGAGCTTGGGGTCCCCAGAGCCTCGTCTGTTAGTGAAACAGGATTCGCCGCGGATAGGTGAGGTTGACAATTGGGTTTGGAGAAGCTATATATTGAGCTGGCAACCTGAAAGGTGGCCTACACATCCCCTTGAATCTGGTATTTTAGTCGCCTCTTACGACAGGCATACCTACCGCGGGTATATTCTGATCCCCTAACCCGCTGGGGTTATGCATGCATCGTATCCAAGAATGTAAAGGGGAAATTCCGAAAGCAAGCATGCTTTTGTCAACATTTCGCTCTGACAGGGCTCGCATATTGTTCATATCTTTTGGAGAAGTCCCAAATATGTTGCACTTTTGTGATGATGTATATGACGACAGAGCGTTGCAAACTTTGCCATCAATCATGTACTACACAGACGTTGATTTCACCAGTAAGTTTGGGTTATCTGTTTGAATTGTTGTAGGAAGAAGACTGGAAATTTGGTCTTTGACAGATTGCACCTCCTTTGAAATTACATATCGTGTTTCTTTTGTAAAAATAAATTTTATCGGGCGGCAGTATATCGTGGAAGATGGAGCAGGATCACTCCAAACTATAACTTTTCGCTTGTCAACCATTCTATACATTTGAAGGAGTACTAGTGAAATGAAAAACATACTAGTGTCCGATTGTTCCGAAAATTGTTGTTTGTAACAGCTATGCTCAGCTCCATCACATCCCCATTTTATAATTGCATTTAGTTCTTTAACCTCAGCAATACCTCTTCCTGTGCAAGACAAAATCTTCGTAAGCTGTGATCAATTAGGGACTGCCATTCAATTTCAGCATAGGTTTCCGTTACGGCTATTTTTTTTCAGGATAGCATAAATTCTTTGATTCTTTTAAACAGTTATATGAAGGATATATTTTTCTGTTAACTTCTGAAGTGTGCTGCCGAATCAGGGAGTATTCATATGTTGAAAGATTTGAGTCAATTATCATCACAATTGCTTCATCTGGTGACAAACTTTTCTTATTTTCTTCCGATAGTGGGGACTTGGATTGCAGTGCCTCTTGATGGTGATGCCGTGGACAACTCCTCAATTATTTTTGCAGAATATCTTTTCCCTGATGATCGTAATTTCAATTCCGCTGCCATTAACAGTTGATCATTGTCGACATTGTTCATTATTTCCTTAGCTTTTCGTTTTTTTGTGCACATAGATGACTCAGAGAAGTTTTTTGTTGGCTTCCCCGGCCAACCTAACCCCCGGCTTAGGAATATCACGAAAAGTGCATGGCTCAACATCAAGCATATAATTTGTAAAATCCAGATTTTCTGATAACCATTCAGAGTTTTTCTCAATAAATCTACTTGTGGATCGAAAACAACATGCCCATCTCTTACGAATATTATAAGTTAGCTTGATGATGTATTTTTTTAATTTTGAATCATCCACATCTCTTTCAATTATAATCAAAATATGGTTTAGTATGGCTTTGTCCGTTTCTCCATCTTTGCTTTTTAGCCAAACTTCAAAACTAGCCATAACGAGTTGATGATATAGGAAAATTTGGTGCAGTGCAGTTGGTTTTACTTCAATGCATTCCATCTTTGGTATGATTAATTTTTAGCTTTGTTCTGTATTTATATACTTAGTCTTAGCCCAAGCGTTTTATTATATCGCTTGTCATAGAATAAGAAACTGGGTTTTTACGGGAAAATAATACCAGCTAATGCTTAACAAAAATATACTTACCCATTTCTTTGTTTTAAAGATCTACCTAAGATCTCAAACTCCGAGCGAGATTTAGGTAGGTTTATGTGATGTATACATACATTTGTATATTCCCGAAACACTGAATTGCTTAGAAGTATCACCCATAATATACGACCCTCAGATAGGCGTGCATACATAACATAATTTGATGGGATAAGTGCACAACTCGTTAACAATGGGAAAACTCATATGACAAAAAATGAAGGCTATTCAGTGCACAAGTTTCCTTTTTCTGGTTTTTTTTTATTTCAGGTATAACTGTCTTTTTTTGGGATCTAGTATTGTAGACTACAATTGAGGACATTCCATTGTTAGGTCACTGCGCTTCATACGTGAGCGAGGGCATAGCGACTTTAAGTTGGCGATTACAAAGAAAAACGCAAAATTTCGTAATGTTTTTTTTTATCTGAAACTATATGAAATTCCCTTTAATGTGTATGTATTCGTTCAATGGCATTGGGCGGAATCAGGCAAGTTTTATTCTATTGAAAACGAAACATTTTCTAAGCTTACCAAACTTTTAGTGGCTGTCTAAAACAAAAAAAATTTTGTTTTTTTAAAATGCCTACGTGGCTGAACGGCTGCTCTTATAAACTACCCAAATATAAAATAGTTTGAAGTCAAAACAGTTATCGAAAAATCCACCACGTGGCCACCAAATAGGTCAAAAGTTTTGGACTGTGAAATGACTTTACACTTGTTTCAATTATCCAAATTTCATAATGCTTATCATGGTGATCGTGGGTTTTTTACTTTGCTGTGTATACGTTTTCTTAACAGTTGGTTATTAATCTGTTGCATGTCAAAACATTTTTGAAATTGGAGAACATTGTTTTTTGGACTTTTGGCATCCTAAAAGTGAAAAAAGTTACACTGTGCGTTGTTGAGTTTTCGTTTACATTGCACATTCATAAGATAGGTCGTGTCAGCTGACACGTTTTTTGTGCGTACGTTCGTGGGTAACTGCAGCTTAAGATATACGCCTTGCTCTCCTATTCAACATAGATTAATACAAAATTCCAATTCCTCGAATCTTTAGACGGCACGCGCACAGGATTTCTGTATTAACGCGTCCATATGTATATATGTACATTAGGGTGATTCTTATATAAAAAAAAATTTACGACTTTTTCTAGTTGTAAATGAGAAAGTGTCAGATGTAAATGCGAAAACGTCATATGGAAAGGAGAATAGTCAATTGAAAATGCGAAAGCGTCAGTTCGATATGAGAACAGTCACTTGTAAATGAGACAGCGTCAAATAAAAATGCGAAAGCATCAAGCTTTCTCATTTCCATATCACACTTTCTCATCTTCATCTAACGCTTTCTCATCTCCAAGTGAATATTCTCAAATTCAAATGACGCTTTCGAATTTTGGTTTGACGCTGTCTCATTTACAAGTGACCATTCCCATATTGAAGAGACGCTTTCGCATTTACAACTGACTATTCTCTAGATTTTGATATAATTTAGGTATGTTGTAGACATGTCCCCAATTTATTGTCAAACATAAGGAATCGCGAAAATTTTGCTTTCCTTAGAAGTTATGCAACAAACATTATGCAATTTTCAAGTAATTTTTGCCGCATAGAGCTTTAGTAAATTTGTTATAACCCGATCGTCTGTATCAAAAAAATTATAAAATACTTTTTTATTCAAACATGTTTTAGGTTTCATAAAAAATTGTATTTATTGCAAAAATTTAGCAATTGTTTGCAAAAAATGCAAAAATGCATTAAAACAACGCAAATACGCATATTTTAAAAATTCTGAAAAAAATATATGTTATAGGTAGGACATCGAAGATTCAACTGTCAAAATTTCAAGAGTCACATTTTAATGTGTCCTGAGATATGAATTTTTTTGTATGGGAAGGTCTGATGAATAATAAAAATTTCAATAGATAATAACACTGTGAATATTAATTATATTATAACTCGATAAATATTAATTGTATCGAAAAAATAGTTTAATACTTTTTTTGACGAAAGTTTGGGTCTTTATTCAGACTTTAATAAATGCATTTTTGCATTTTTTGCAAAAATTTACAAAATTTAGTTTTTTTTTGCAAAATATACCTTTTTTATAAATCTTCGATATGAGAACAGTCACTTGTAAATGAGACAGCGTCAAATAAAAATGCGAAAGCATCAAGCTTTCTCATTTCCATATCACACTTTCTCATCTTCATCTGACGCTTTCTCTTCTCCAAGTGACTATTCTCAAATTCAAATGACGCTTTCGAATTTTGATTTGACGCTCTCTTATTTACAAGTGACCATTCCCATATTGAAGAGACGCTTTCGCATTTACAACTGACTATTCTCATTTCCATATGACGCTTTCGCATTTAATTCAATTTCAATTTATTTAGCCAACTAGGTTAGTTAAATAAGATCATTGAAAAATCTTTACAACTGGAAATGGTATAGAAAAGGTAGTTTATTTTCTATACAAGAATCACCCTAATGTACTGTACATATATGAGCTATTCCATGCTATTTCGATAAAAAAATCCAATTTTTTTTTAGATTTTGATATAATTTGGGTATGTTGTAGACATGTCGCCAATTTATTGTCAAACATAAGGAATCGCGAAAATTTTGCTTTCCTTAGAAGTTATGCAACAAACATTATGCAATTTTCAAGTAATTTTCGCCGCATAGAGCTTTAGTAAATTTGTTATAACCCGATCGTCTGTATCAAAAAAATTATAAAATACTTTTTTATTCAAACATGTTTTAGGTTTCATAAAAAAATTTTATTCATTGCAAAAATTTAGCAATTGTTTGCAAAAAATGCAAAAATACATTAAAAAATGCAAATACGCATATTTTAAAAATTCTGAAACTATATATGTTATAGGTAGGACATCGAAGATTCAACTGTCAAAATTTCAAGAGTCACATTTTAATGTGCCCTGAGATATGAATTTTTTTGTATGGGAAGGTCTGATGAAAAATAAAAATTTAAATAGATAATAACACTGTGAATATTAATTATATTATAACTCGATAAATATTAATTGTATCGAAAAAATAGTTTAATACTTTTTTTGACAAAAGTTTGGGATTTTATTCAGACTTTAATAAATGCATTTGTACATAATTACCTATTGAAATTTTTATTTTTCATCAGAACTTCCTCATATAATAAAATTCATATCTCAGGACACATTAGAAGTGACTTGAAATTCTTACAGTTGAATTTTCGATATCCTACCTATAACATATATAGTTTCAGAATTTTTAAAATATGCGTATTTGCATTTTTTAATGTATTTTTGCATTTCTTGCAAACAATTGCTAAATTTCGCTATTTTGCAAAAAATAAAATTTTTTTATAAAACCTTAAACCTTTTTGAATAAAAAAGTATTTTATAATTTTTTTGATACAGACGATCGTTGTCGAGTTATAACAAATTCACTGAAGCTCTATGCGACGAAAATTACTTAAAAATTACATAATGTTTGTTACATTACTTCTAAGAAAAGCCAAATTTTCGCGATTCCATCATCTCAACCCTAGAACACTTCTTTTTCTACAAGAACATCTGTTCAGAACTTTTTTCAGCGGAAAGGCGGATGCTGGACCCTAAAACTATATTTAACAACCCAATAGGGTTGCAGAACTCTTTTCACACCCCCTAGGGAACTCTAGAGCACTTCTTTTTCTACTAGAAAATCACATTTTTATTTTTTTTTAAACCTATTAGGGTTGCAGAACTATTTTCGCATCCCCTAGAGAACTCTAGAGCACTTCTTTAGCACTTCGGTATATCCAGGATTGGATTACTGCTACAACTATATAAATTTGTTATAACCCGATCGTCTGTATCAAAAAAATTATAAAATACTTTTTTATTCAAACATGTTTTAGGTTTCATAAAAAATTGTATTTATTGCAAAAATTTAGCAATTGTTTGCAAAAAATGCAAAAATGCATTAAAACAACGCAAATACGCATATTTTAAAAATTCTGAAAAAAATATATGTTATAGGTAGGACATCGAAGATTCAACTGTCAAAATTTCAAGAGTCACATTTTAATGTGTCCTGAGATATGAATTTTTTGTATGGGAAGGTCTGATGAAAAATAAAAATTTCAATAGATAATAACACTGTGAATATTAATTATATTATAACTCGATAAATATTAATTGTATCGAAAAAATAGTTTAATACTTTTTTTGACGAAAGTTTGGGTCTTTATTCAGACTTTAATAAATGCATTTTTGCATTTTTTGCAAAAATTTACAAAATTTAGTTTTTTTTTGCAAAATATACCTTTTTTATAAATCTTCGATATGAGAACAGTCACTTGTAAATGAGACAGCGTCAAATAAAAATGCGAAAGCATCAAGCTTTCTCATTTCCATATCACACTTTCTTATCTTCTCCTGACGCTTTCTCATCTCCAAGTGACTATTCTCAAATTCAAATGACGCTTTCGAATTTTGATTTGACGCTCTCTTATTTACAAGTGACCATTCCCATATTGAAGAGACGCTTTCGCATTTACAACTGACTATTCTCATTTCCATATGACGCTTTCGCATTTAATTCAATTTCAATTTATTTAGCCAACTAGGTTAGTTAAATAAGATCATTGAAAAATCTTTACAACTGGAAATGGTATAGAAAAGGTAGTTTATTTTCTACACAAGAATCACCCTAATGTACTGTACATATATGAGCTATTCCATGCTATTTCGATAAAAAAATCCAATTTTTTTTTTAGATTTTGATATAATTTGGGTATGTTGTAGACATGTCGCCAATTTATTGTCAAACATAAGGAATCGCGAAAATTTTGCTTTCCTTAGAAGTTATGCAACAAACATTATGCAATTTTCAAGTAATTTTCGCCGCATAGAGCTTTAGTAAATTTGTTATAACCCGATCGTCTGTATCAAAAAAATTATAAAATACTTTTTTATTCAAACATGTTTTAGGTTTCATAAAAAAATTTTATTTATTGCAAAAATTTAGCAATTGTTTGCAAAAAATGCAAAAATACATTAAAAAATGCAAATACGCATATTTTAAAAATTCTGAAACTATATATGTTATAGGTAGGACATCGAAGATTCAACTGTCAAAATTTCAAGAGTCACATTTTAATGTGCCCTGAGATATGAATTTTTTTGTATGGGAAGGTCTGATGAAAAATAAAAATTTAAATAGATAATAACACTGTGAATATTAATTATATTATAACTCGATAAATATTAATTGTATCGAAAAAATAGTTTAATACTTTTTTTGACAAAAGTTTGGGATTTTATTCAGACTTTAATAAATGCATTTGTACATAATTACCTATTGAAATTTTTATTTTTCATCAGACCTTCCCATATAATAAAATTCATATCTCAGGACACATTAGAAGTGACTTGAAATTCTTACAGTTGAATCTTCGATATCCTACCTATAACATATATAGTTTCAGAATTTTTAAAATATGCGTATTTGCATTTTTTAATGTATTTTTGCATTTTTTGCAAACAATTGCTAAATTTCGCTATTTTGCAAAAAATAAAATTTTTTTATAAAACCTTAAACCTTTTTGAATAAAAAAGTATTTTATAATTTTTTTGATACAGACGATCGTTGTCGAGTTATAACAAATTTACTGAAGCTCTATGCGACGAAAATTACTTGAAAATTACATAATGTTTGTTACATTACTTCTAAGAAAAGCCAAATTTTCGCGATTCCATCATCTCAACCCTAGAACACTTCTTTTTCTACAAGAACATCTGTTCAGAACTTTTTTCAGCGGAAAGGCGGATGCTGGACCCTAAAACTATATTTAACAACCCAATAGGGTTGCAGAACTCTTTTCACACCCCCTAGGGAACTCTAGAGCACTTCTTTTTCTACTAGAAAATCGGTTTAGAACTTTTGGATTACTGCTACAACAGCATTGTGTGGGCTAAATTTTCCGGCTTTAAACTAAATACCAGCAAGGTGTAGTAAGTAGTGTGCTATACAACAAAATGAAGCCTTGTACAAGTTTCGAAAAGTGACTCCTGTAAATAATAAATGCCAAAAACGCTTTGCTTGCCATTCTTTACATTTGAGATGCCTTAAGCACATTTTTATTTATTTTCAAAACTCTCCACAAAGCTGTGAAGTAATAGTCCTATATCTAAATCCTGTACGCGGGAACCTTAGCATTTCATGTTGAGTTACGATTGCATTCAGTAGAGCATTAACTAGAGGGGCTGGGTGATAACCCAAACCGCCACATCTAATGAGAACGGCGAAAATTTAAGATGCCAATACTTCAAATTGAACTGTGATTATGACGACATAATTAGAGATGCCCTCCCAGATATTTCGAAATTTGTGCATACATGTGTACATATAAATAACTTTGTTCGCGTGAAGCAATTTGATTTATGATATTAAACAAAAAAGCGCTGTAAATGATGTAACTCATATATATGCACATATGTATGTATATAACATGTATAATGAATTTTTCTTCTTCCTCATAGTGAAATCGATATGGATGCACAACTTATTGTTCAAATGGATGGTAAGAAGACACGCCTCCTAAAACCAAAATTACAATCCATACGTGATGTTGGGCGCGATAATCATTATGACTTCACATTCGACTACTCTTACTGGTCATTTGATGAGCAAGACAGTCACTTTGCAACCCAAGAGGAGGTATACAATGATTTGGGTACAGATGTCATCGACTGTGCTTATGAAGGTAAGTTATACAAACACATAGTATGTATGAGACATAAAGGTGACTTACAAAAAAAAATTTGCATTTTTTAGCTAGAACTATAAAGCGTGATAAGTTTTAAAATTCCTATCAAAATATTACGACTAAACATTTATATTTAAATGAGCTTGACCGGTAATACGTTGAAGAATTAAGGTTTCATGAATATATTAGTATTTATTTTTTATTTAGTTTTGAATTTTTTAATTTAATTTAATTTATTTATTATTACGGCTGTTTAGGCCTGAAACTTAAACTACTAAGTACAATTGATTATTATAATCTCTTATTTCTATTGAATATGCTGTTGGAATGCTATGTGATTCCGATCAGCACATTTACTAGCGTGACAAACGGACGAGTCTGGGAGCCACTCATTTAAGGGAGGTTGGAAAGGACGCGTTTCCAATCCTCCAGTGCTCCCAGCTTAAGCAACAAAATTTGGAACTTATATTTTTGAATTATATTTGGTTTTTAAGCTGTCAGAATATATTAGTCTCCGATCAACACAGCTAAACATGTCTTTGGATGTTGGAAATTGAAAATAACGTGTATCCAATCACCTCTCAACTTTGTTTAGTAAAGACGCTGTCGGAATGCATGAAGATTCCGATCAGCACATCTCAACATATAATGGGAGGTTGAAAAGAACGTGTTTCCAACCCCCCCTGCTCCAAATTTTGTTTGGCCTTATTTTCATTATTTTCGTTACACATCATATAATTATACCTTTCATGAAAATGAAATGGTATATTAATTTCGTCACGAAACCCAAAATTGTAAGTCCTTAAAGGAAAATAGATAGACCCACCATTAAGTATACCGAAATAATCAGGATGAAGAGCTGAGTTTATTTAGCCATGTCCGTCTGTCCGTTTGTCGGTCTGTCTGTTTGTATGCGAACTAGTCCCTCAATTTTTGAGATATCTTGATAAAATTTGGTGAGCGGGTGTATTTGGGTGTCCGATTAGACATTTGTCGGAACCGGCCGGATCGGCATATATCCTTCATACAACCGATTTTTCAGAAAAAGAGGATTTTTGTCATATCTTCCTCAATTTAACAGATTGAAGCTTCAAACTTCACCATATACTTTCGTATATTGCACATATTGTTGTCTGAACAACCGATTGTTCAAATAAGAAACTTTTCGTAATTACTGCCCTATTTTAAGAGCTAGAGGCTTCAAATTTCAACGAATGCTTACGTATATAGTATATATTGTTGTGTAAAAAAATCATAGAGATCGGTGATATATATAATATATATATGATGTATATATAGTATATATATTTTTTTTTTGCAATTTCAGCCCCATTTTAACAGCTAGAAGCTTCAAATTTCACCAAATGCTTACGTGTATAGCATATATTGATGTCTGAAAAAATCATTGAGATCGGTGGTATACATAGTATATATCTCATATAACCGATTGTTCAGATAAGAAACTTTGCGCAATTTTTGCCCCATTTTAACAGCTAGAAGCTTCAAATCTCAGCAAATGCTTACGTATATAGCATATATTGTTGTCTGAAAAAATCATAGAGAGCGGTGGTATATATATTATATACCATATATAAACTGTCATTTTTGCCCCTTTTTTACGGCTAGAAGCTTCAAAATTCATCAAATAGTTACGTTTACGTCATATATTGATGAAATACGTGATTCGTAGTAATAGTTTTTACACGCACACCACAAAAAATCTGAAACTATGCATCCTCACACAAAGTACCTACCTATTTTTTATTTTATATTTATTTTAAAAATCGTTTAGGTATGTACATCTGTTCACTATATATTTCTTATCTTATACATCCGATTATTTGGAGATTACGAACGGGATAAGATTATTGTTCAGCCCCATTCATGAAAGGTATGAAGTCTTAGGCACAGCCGAAAACAGTCCCGTCCTTACTTGTTTTATTGTTATATTAATGCTGTCGGAATGCGAGTGATTCCGATCAGCAACAGTAAATATCGGGTGAAAATACCGAATTCCAGCGAAATTAGTTGTTGGAACTGTATGGAGTTACAGGTGGCGACCGATTTTCTTTTCCTTAGGGCCGGATGCATTGTATTTTGCTGCTTCCGATATTACCATTCCCTTTTCGCGGAGAAAGGAGAAAAACTTTATATTATTGGAAGGGTTTTACTTTTTTAAAAGTATTGAAGTTATCACTACTTTTTATGTGATTAGGAAGTTCATTGAAATATTTAAGGCCCTTATAAAATATATTTTGCTTGCCCACTTCTGTTTTGAAAATAGGTAATCTAAAATTATTGTTTTCTGTGATTACGTATGAATGTGCATCATTTACATATATAAGCTTTTCGCTGAGGTATGTTGGTAATTTACCGTGCTTGATATTAAAAAATTTCATACTGTGGTAGAATATAAGCTGTTTTATCCCCAACCAGTTTAGTGCTTCCATCATGGGAGTATCATACCTCATGTTTAATATAAATCGCATAGCTTTTATTTTGCATAACTTGTAGCTTATGTACCTGAGTTTCATTGGAAATTTGTGGGACAATATATGAAATGCGGCTCTATGATGGATTTATACACTTTCACTTTGTATTTTCTACTGATAAATTTGCATGATCTCTTCCAAAAACCAATTTTCTTGCCTATTTTGGCAACTATATAATCCATATGATTATTAAATTTTAATTTGTTATCAATCTGAAACCCTAAATACTTGAAAGTTTTAATTTCGTTAATGTTTGGGTTCATTATTTTTAGATCGATATGACAAGATTCCTTGTTCATTGCTCTGGATATGACCATAAAATGGGTTTTATTAACATTAAGTTTAAGCTTATTGTTACAAAGCCACCTGTATAGGGAGTTCAAGTCTTCCTGCATTTTGTTCCTAGCTAACATGATATCCATTTCACTACTTCGAGCAATGCGTCATCCGCAAACAGCCTTATTTTACTATGTTTTAGCGCCGAAGATATATCATTTATATATATGTCAAATAGGACTGGTGCCAAAACTGATCCTTGTGGCAATCCAATTCCTGTCAATACCTCTTCCGAGACTACCGACTCAATGGCTGTTTTTTGTCTTCGGCTATCTAAAAAGCTCTGAAACCACTGCAGCTATTTGCCCCTAATTCCATTTTTTTCTAATTTTTTAATTATTATACTTGAGATTTAGCGACCTTTAAATTTCTAATTTTATGTTGTTATGCTGGCTCGAGGTCAGGTTTTTCACAATAAAACGAAAAGTTTTTTTTTTGCGCGCATATTTACAAACACCTGTTAACAAGTAATCAGTATCAAACTCCACGCCACACAGGGAAGCCGTGAAATAAAATGTATGTACCTACTTTGTAGGATCTGTTTTGTATGTTATATGTTTGAATTTAATTGTTAATTGGTTTTTATGTTTGTTATTAGTTTCAACCCTGAAGAAGGTTACCGTAGAGTAACCGAAATATATTGGTATAAAAAAAAACAACTTTTCGTTTTATTGTGAAAAAGCTGACCTCAAGCCAGCATAACAACATAAAATTTAATTATTATATTTCTGTCTATAGTTTCAAATACTCTCTTTAAGTCGATAAAACCGCAAGTATACTTTTCTTTTGATTTAGTTCTTCTTTCCAACTCGATATTACGTAATTTAAAGCCGTTTCACAACAGTGCCCTTCTCTCTCTTTTAGAGAATTGAAAAAAAGCACTGCATGTGAGCACGTGCTGGCTGCTGCGTTAAAAAATAAAATAAATACGAGGTGCGAAATAATTCCGAAGAGATTAACGCCGAGCTTTTCTTCCAATTTAGGTCGTGCATCTTTTAAATTTTCTTATAAATTGGCAAGACGGGACCTACAAATGTAGATGTTTTAGGCAAGCTCCGTCTGCAAAGCAGATGAATTTTGACTAAGAAGGTTTTCATGCCAGAATAACACTCGGAGTGTTTGACAAATCACTGCCGGGGGGCGACCCAGCTTAAAAAATATGTTTCTAAATTTTTAATGTTGCTTTGCCCGGGAGTTGAACCCACGATCTTCGGTGTGGTAGGCAGAGCACTCTACCATCACACAAGTACACGAATTTATTTATTTGTTTGATTATTTTTATACATACAACATATATCTAAAGTACACAGATAGGTAATTACTTGAAATTGAAAAACTCAAGAAACATAATACGATACAATTATTAATAATATTGCAACGAATTGTGGGAAATTCCACTCACTCCAATATTCTGTATTGCAAAATGGACTTTATTAGACTACTTTGGGAGTAGTACAATTATACTTTACGATTATACTTCACTTCGCAAACTGATAGCGTGTTTAAATCAAACTGATTCGTCATTCCTCAGCTTGCGCTGGTTTTATACTCTCTGTTGCCTCGTCAGGATATTTCTCCAAAGGTCTAGACGTTTCACCTTCTAGAATCTCCTGCTTGGTTAGCAGTTGTAGTTTATGCGTTTCTCATAGTCATATGCGTGTGAATGTGTGAGTAACTACTTCGGCGATGACTACATGGGAGTGTGTGTGAGATATCTCTTTTCTCTTCGAGCTGCTGGTCATGTGCGCATGTACATAAGTTTGGCTCCTTACTGTATTTGTTGTTGTTGATTATTTACTAACAGCCTAGTGATGTCAACATTCGCCACAATATGAAGTACCCCAATAGATGATAAAAGATCCCGTTGTATTTTGAGACCAATTTTTTATTCTAAGCTCAACTTAATTTAGTTAAAAAGTCAGATAAAGGTATTGCTATTCGAATGCAAATTATTTTTGTAAAAAAAAAATCTTGATCGAGGTTATTGCAGAGCAAAGAAAATATTAGTTTTTTTGGATGTAGAGTCGTGTTTTGAGAATGATGCCTACTCAACAAAAATTTATGTTAGAGAACGACCAGAACCTAACTGGTGCTTGTTATCGGCTTGCCCGGCGAATCCAGTTCTTAAAGAAAAATACCCAGAACTTGCAAAAGACGAATGTACTCTCCTTAGGGAAACGCGCGTCACTCTACCTCAACTTCGATCTGGATACTGTAACAGGTTAACCTCTTACCTACTGCTACAACAACAACGACCGGTACGTCCCAGATCTGCATCGGCAAAGAACCATCAACATAGATACCACTCCCCAAAACCTTCTGGGAGTGTCCTTATCGCTACAACAACAATATTTTTTTTTGTTTCATCTTTCATGGATTTCTTTCGTTTTATATTGTAACGAATTTTGGGGTATTCCGCTTATTCCAAACCTTCTGCTAACGTTCGAATCGCTAAACCGTTGAATAAATCACTCCAATATTCCGTATTGCAAACGGTCTTTATTAGACTACTTTGAGAGTAATAACACTTATACTTCACAACCAATAGCGTGCTTTAAATCAAAACTGATTATTGACTACTGAGCTTCCGCTGCTGTTATACTCTCCGTTGCTTCATTCGCATATTTCTACTAAAGTCTAGACGTTTCGCCTTCTAGAACTGCTGTATCTCCTGCTTGGTAAATGAGCTACATATATGCGTGTGTTTGTGTGAGTAACAACTTCGGCTGATGACTACATCTGTGTGTGAATTATCTCTTCGTTGCCTTGTATGTATATGTGTAAATGATGTACACAAGAGTAGCAGCTTGCTTTATTATCGTTGTGCCTTTATTTACTAATAACATAGTGATGCTAAAATTCGCCACAATTTTCATTTTCGCAAGCTTAATGTTGCTTGACAGCCGCTTACCAATGATTTCATGCATTGTTTGCAATTTTGTTTTATGATGTAACCAACTGTATAGCTCCTCTGTTTTTCAAATTTAGACTATTCTCAAATTTGTTGATCAACTTATATGTCTACATACATACATATGTACATACAAACGCATACATATTGTAACGAATTTTCTGCAAATCCCCTTATTTGCAATCCTCTGCTAAGTTCGAATCACTAAACTGTTGAATAAATAACTCCAATATTGAATAATGGAAAAATGGCCTTTATTAAAGTATTTCACAATAACACTTATACTTTGCTACTCGCTGGCTTAATAACCAAACTGACTGATAACTCAAATGAAACTCTACTATTGGCCGCCAGATCGCGTGCTTAATCAAACTGATTGAGCTCAACTCAAACTGAATTACAGCGCCTCTACATCTGTCGCCTTTTATACTCTTTGGTTTCCTCGTTCGCCTTTTTCTAGAATCTACTAGCATTGTTCATGAGCTCTCAAACTTCTCAGCTATAACTAAAATTGCACAATTTTATACATCTTTTAGGCGCTTCCAGAATCTACTAGTCCAGTAGCTCTAAAATTCTCAGATATATGCATGTGTTTGCGCATTGACTCTCCGCTGCTCGTATTCGTACATGGTACATATGTGTAGACGCAATTATTTATTCGTTTATGTAGATACATAAAGATTGAATTATTGATGTGAATGTTTGTAGTTTACAGTCTCTCGCGCACCCATAGGCGTATAAGTAAATGCATCTGTGTGTGACATCTCTCGGCTGCCTTATATATGTGTATACATGATTTGATTATTGACGTAAATATCGCTTAGCATCGCCCTAGTGATGGTATAGCTTAGTGATGCTAATATCCGTGACACTGCCCTCCACCTAAGTCTGATCGTCCCGATCAGACAAATCTCTCGATCTAAACGCTGCTAATCTCTCCAAATGAACCACTTTCATTGTGGTTCGTAGTTTGGTAGTGGTTTGTATGCGGTACACTACATCGTTGATCGTTTTACAACTTTGTATGGGCCTTCCCAGTTACACTGCAATTTCGGGGACAAACCTTTTTTTCGTTGTGGGTTTATAGCAGCACCAAATCTCCTTCCTGAAACCCTTCCGAATTAATTGCTTTATCGTACCTCGCTTTCATCTTGTCACTCATAATCTTTGCTCGTTGCCTTACCAGATCGTGTATCTCTCTCAGCTCTTCTTCCAAGACACCAGTGGATTTCTTGACATTCCTCTCCGCATCGGCATCTATCCCATACTTCAAATCAGCTGGCAGTCGAAGGTCATTGCCAAAAATTACCTTTGCGGGAGTTTGGCCCGTTGTGTCATGTACTGCCGATCGGTAGGCCATCAAGAATAATGATATGTGTGTATCCCAGTCCTTATGGTACTTGTCTACTACTTTCCTTAAATGCTCCTCCAATGTTCTATTGAAACGTTCCACCATACCATCGGACTGAGGATGCAATGCAGTTGTCCGTGTTTTTCGAATGCCCAACTTCTTGCACATTTCTTGAAACACAGCTGATTCAAAATTCCTGCCTTGGTCAGAATGTAACTCCATTGTTACACCATACCTTGCAACCCATTCGTTTTTAACCACTTCTGCTACTGTTTCTGCTTCTTGGTTTGGGATTGGGTATACCTCTGGCCATTTACTGAAATAATCCATAACCACCAGTACGTATTTGTTTCCGCGGTTGCTAGTAGGAAATGGACCTGCGACATGGCGATCCTTTCAAATGGTGCACCTGAAATATACTGCTTCATCTGGCCATGACTTCAGGTTTTGGGCCCTTTCGCTCTGTTGCATACCTCACAATTGGCAATCCACTCGGTGACCGACTGACCGCAACCAACCCAATAGAATCTCTGCTTAATTTTCTCGAGTGTCTTCGTGATTCCAAGATGACCTCCACTTGGACCATTGTGCAGTTCGCTGAGCACGTCAGGAATCCTCTTTCTGGGAACAACTATCAGTTTCTTCTTGAATTGACCATCCTCACTCTCCCGTACTCGATGCAAGCAACCGGATATCAATTCTAAACTGTTCCACTGTGCCCAATATGACTTCGCAATGGGACTCTCTGCTGACATCTCCTCTCTGCTTGGTCTTTCGTTTCGTTCGAGCCCTTGCATAACATGTGACAAATCTGTATCTCCTAGCTGACACTTTCTTAGTTGTTCCTTGTCCCATTCATCCGTACACGTTATAGTCATTAGGACATCTATAATGTCTTCTTTAGCCTCGGCCTTTGAGCAGTGCTTGCATTCCAGACTACATGGTCTTCGTGACATTGCATCAGCATTTCCATGGGTACTACCTTTTCGATGCTCAATGGAAAAGTCGTAGCTTTGTAGTCGCTCGATCCACCGTGCCAATTGTCCTTCCGGATTACGGAACTGCAGAAGCCATTTCAACGCTGCGTGATCTGTCCTGACACGGAATCGCTGGCCGTAGAGGTATTTGTGAAAATGTTTAATGCACTCTACCAATGCCAACAGCTCTCTCCGCGTAACACAGTAGTTCCTCTCTGGTTTTCCAATCGAACGGCTGTAATATGCAACTACCTTCTCCTGTTCATCGACCAGTTGTGATAAAACGCCTCCTATAGCATATCCACTCGCATCTGTATCTAGAATAAATGTTGCTCCTGGAATCGGATATGCTAACATTGGGGCAGTGCACAAACGCTCCTTCAATGTTTGGAAAGCCACTTCTTGCTCCTTCTTCCATTCAAACGCTTTGTTTTTTCTTGTAAGCTCATGGAGGCTATGGGCTACGCTGGAAAAATTTGGTACAAATCGGCGGTAATATGTGCACAGCCCAAGAAAACTTCTCAATTCATGTAGGTTCTGTGGTCTTGGCCAATCCTTTACAGCCTCTATTTTTTCGTTCGCAGTGCAGATGCCCTCTGTCGTTACCTTGTGACCAAAATAATTGACTTCCTTTTTAAACAGCGCACACTTTTTGGGACTTAACTTCAGACCAGCGCCAGCTATTCTCTGGAAAACTTCTTCCAAGTTCTTAAGATGTTCATCAAAGTTCTTGCCCAATACGATGATGTCGTCCAGGTACACCAAGCATGTTTTCCAATGTAGTCCTTTCAGTACCTGGTCCATGAGTCTCTCAAAAGTAGCTGGTGCATTACAAAGTCCAAAAGGCATCACTGTAAATTGCCAAAGACCATCACCGACACTGAAGGCTGTTTTCTCTTTATCTTCCTCCTTCACCTCCACTTGCCAGTAGCCGCTTTTCAAGTCCAGCGTGGAAAACCATTTCGTACCAGATAGCGAGTCCAGAGTGTCGTCAATTCTTGGCAATGGGTAGCTATCCTTTTTCGTTACGTCATTCAACTTCCGGTAGTCCACGCAAAACCTCATTTTTCCATCCTTCTTTTTTACAAGTACTACCGGTGAGCTCCATGGACTAGCTGATGGTTCGATGACGCCGCTGTCGCTCATTTCTTGAATGATTTGACTCACAACTTCCCGCTTCGCCAGTGGAACACTACGTGGAGCTTGACGGATCGGCCTCGGATCTCCAGTGTCAATTTGATGTTTCACAACGTTGGTGCGGCCTGGTTTAGAATCATCCTGGTCAAATATGTTCGCGTACTTTAGGAGCAGTTGTTTTGCTTTACTCTGATATGCTTCCTCTAACCCCTGCATCCACGCCGTGATGTCATTTGAAAGATCAGTATTACTAGCTGAAACGTGTTCCTGGAGCTGTTCACAGTTAATAACTACTTCAGCCTCTTGGCATCTTCCCAAAATAGCTCCTTTAGTCAGTTTGAGTGGTGACTTGAACTCATTGAGTACTCTTACCGGAATACGTCCATCTTGTTTTGTCATAGCCAGGGTTTTTCCTACAAGTATGTTTAGTGCTGATTTGTTTGCTGCTTCGACAACCCACAATTTGTTTGTCCCACAATCTCCATCAACCTTTGCCCAGATGACTGCTTCGGATATTGGTGGTATTTGCTGACTCTCTTCCATCAGCACTCGTTTACTGCTGTAGCCTCTCTCGTAGCCGAAATTAAGTGGTACATCCATGTTTTTATATCGCATCGTCTTGCTTTGCATGTCGATCTTGATGCCCTGGTCGATTAAGAAGTCCACTCCAATTATGATTTCATCAACAATTTCTGCCACTATAAAATTGTGTACTACCGTGACGTTCCCAATTGCGACTTCACATTCTACTTCTCCAATTACCTGGGTGTCCTCTCCCGTGGCTGTACGTAATCTTGCTCCAAGCAATGGTCTTATCTTTTTGTTGACTAAATCCGCTCGAATGATGGAATGAGATGCACCCGTATCTACAGTCAGTAACCGTTCCTTTCCGTTCACATGTCCTCCAACAGTAAGATTGCTCGATCTTCTTCCAATCTGCGAGATAGAGATTATGGGGCATTCAATTGCGGGAGCCAGCTGTCGCCCCTTGCGGCTGACTCGATTTAGTTTAACGATTGAGTGGTCTTGGAGATTTGCTCATCACCTTCTGCTCTGCGTTTACGACCACCCACATTGTTGGAGCTATTGGGACCGCTGCTGCAATGTCGTGCAATATGACCTGGGTTGCCGCACTTGAAACATTTAATAACTCCGGCATTTTTCTGTTGTGATCCCTTCAGTGCTTCCAAAATAGTGTCTACACAATCTGGTCTTTCCACTTCCACACGATGAGCTTTGTATGCTGGTTTACTCAATAGTGAGGCCGTTTCCTGAGTCAATGCATGTGATACCGTTTCAGCAAATGTCAGCTTTGGGTTTGCGTATGTAGCTCGCTTCGTTTCCACGTCCCGTATGCCATTTATGAAACTCTGGATTTTTACCCTTTCAGTGTATTCCACGGGTGCGTCCGCATTTGCAAGATGAGCCAATCTTTCAATATCTGAAGCAAACTCCTGCAATGTCTCATTTGCTTTTTGGTAGCGGTTTTGCAACTCAATTTGGAATATCTGTTTTCTATGCTCACTTCCATAAAGTCGTTCTACCGCAGCCATCAATGCTTCATAATTGTTCCGCTCTCCTTCGGGAATCGTCTGTAGAATTTCCGCTGCTGGCCCCTTCAATGCCATGAACAGTGCAGCAACTTTATCTTCCGCATTCCAGTTGTTCACTGCTGCGGTCTTCTCAAACTGTAGCTTAAAGACCTGGAAAGGAACAGAACCGTCAAAGGATGGTGTTTTTACCTTTGTATTGCTTGCTGAAACAGCTGAGCGGTTTAATTGCAACTCTTGTATACGACCTCTCAAAGCATCCACCTCGGCTTCGATTTTTTTCCTCAAACTGCGTTATTTTCTCGTCCATACGTGCTTCGAGTTTTGATGATATACGCGCCTCTTGCGCTTCGAGTTGTACTGTTATGCGTGCCTCTTGTTTTTTCAGTTGTGTCTCCATCTTTGATGTAATCTGTGTCGACATTTCTGCCATACGCGTTTCTTGTGCTTCAATCTTGGATGTTATGAGTGTCTCCTGCGATTCCAGCTGAGATGACATGTTTGTGGATATTTGCGATGACATTTCTGTTATACGTGCCTCTTGCGCTTCCAGTTGGGATACAAATTGCGACGACATTGATGCTACTGTCGATGTTTGTGCAGATATTGCAGCCAATATCATGTTCAAGTCTGTGCTGGTAACCGTCTGCGATGTTTCGTTTTTCTCTTCAATTTTTGTTGTTGTTTCGTCCCCATCAGGATAAAAGACAAACTCGTCCACATCAATTCCTTGCGACTCCATTACCTCTCGTAGCCGTGCTTGAAGTTCGATCTTATTGCCGGTTGTATTTCATCCACGGTTCTCCAACTCCTTTTTCAGTTGCTGGATCTTCAATTCACTGAACTTTGCCATATCCAAGTTTTATTCCCAATCTTCGGAATTTATTCAACAATTCCTCTTCTGACACCAATTGTAACGAATTTTCTGCAAATCCTCTTATTTGCAATCCTCTGCTAAGTTCGAATCACTAAACTGTTGAATAAATAACTCCAATATTGAATAATGGAAAAATGACCTTATACTTTGCTACTCGCTGGCTTAATAACCAAACTGACTGATAACTCAAATGAAACTCTACTATTGGCCGCCAGATCGCGTGCTTAATCAAACTGATTGATAGCTGAACTCAAACTGAATTACAGCGCCTCTACATCTGTCGCCTTTTATACTCTTTGGTTTCCTCGTTCGCCTTTTTCTAGAGTCTACTAGCATTGTCCATGAGCTCTCAAACTTCTCAGCTATAACTAAAATTGCACAATTTTATACATCTTTTAGGCGCTTCCAGAATCTACTAGTCCAGTAGCTCTCAAACTTCTCAGATATATGCATGTGTTTGCGCATTGACTATCCGCTGCTCGTATTCGTACATGGTACATATGTGTAGACGCAATTATTTATTCGTTTATGTAGATACATAAAGATTGAATTATTGATGTGAATGTTTGTAGTTTACAGTCTCTCGCGCACACATAGGCGTATAAGTAAATGCATCTGTGTGTGACATCTCTCGGCTGCCTTATATATGTGTATACATGATTTGATTATTGACGTAAATATCGCTTAGCATCGCCTTAGTGATGGTATAACTTAGTGATGCTAATATCCGTGACAATATTTATATGTATGTATGAGGAAAAATCCCCATATGGACGTTTCTAATTAAACTGTGTAACGAAAAATAATTCAAATATACTTTTTTCGCGGTTCAAATATCTACCGAACTTCGAAACATGCAAGTAATACTTTCATCCCCGCTTTGCGGCCTGTGCGCATGGCTCGGGACCCGCCATGTAAAACCACACTCCAATGAAAAGGCTTTACAAGCCTCTGATAAAAAGACTACCCATAACTGATGACGACCAGTGCAAACGTTTAATGGGATTGATGCACATGCCCGGCTGGTTGATGTCCTTGTGAAGGCGAATGCTGACATCACCTCCATCCAAGAGATGTGATGGACACCACCAGCGGGTTAGGGGGCTTAGAATGTACCCGCGGCAGGTATGCCTGTCGTAAGAGGCGTCTAAAATACCAAATTGATTCAAGGGGTTGTGTAGCGCAACCCTCTCAAGGGGTTGCCCGCGCAGTATATACATCGCTTCTAAAACCCAATTGTAAGTCTCACCTACCCGTGGCGAATCCTGTTTCATTAACAGCCGAGGGTCTGGCGACCCTGAACTCGTGATGGATCTAGGGGATGGGAGGGCGGTATGGCCTAGAAGGTTGCATGTTGTCATACCAAATCATTCCCTAGATGGTCGGGCTAGTACCTTTATGGTGCTTGTTACCGGAACGTACAGGATCTGCATCCGGCAAAGGACCATCAACACAGATAACACTCCCCAAGGCCTTCGGGCCTATCGCTACAAAAACAACAACAACAGGTATGTCTTTCTTAAGTGGCAACTAAAATACCCTTTGATTGAATGGCTTGTCAACGCTATTTATAGCTTCTCCAACCCAATTATCAACCTCACCTTCCAGTGGCGAATCCTGTTTCGTTCCCAGATGTGGACGAGCGTCTCGCCGCTATCCCCATAAAATACATTTTTATACTCAGTTGAGCAGAGCTCACAGAGTATATTAAGTTTGATTGCATAACGGTTGGTTGTACGACCACGCCCACTTTAAAAATTTTTATTTTTTTTTAAGTGAAATTTTTACAAAAAATTTTATATCTTTACAGTATATAAGTAAATTATGTCAACATTCACCTCCCGTAATGATATGGTGCAACAAAATACAAAAATAAAAGAAAATTTAAAAATGGGCGTGGCTCCGCCCTTTTTCATTTAATTTGTCTAGGATACTTTTAACGCCATAAGTCGAACAAAAATTAACCAATCCTTTTGAAATTTGGTAGGGGCATAGATATTATGGCGTTAACTGTTTTCTGTGAAAATGGGCGAAATCGGTTGATGTCACGCCCAGTTTTTATACACAGTCGTCCGTCTGTCCTTCCGCATGGCCGTTAACACGATAACTTGAGCAAAAATCGATATATCTTTACTAAACTCAGTTCACGTACTTATCTGAACGCACTTTATCTTGGTGTAAAAAATGAACGAGATCCGACTATGACCACGCCCACTTTTCCGATATCGAAAAATGAAAAAAATGCCATAATTCTATACCAAATACGAAAAAAGGGATGAAACATGGTAATTGTATTGGTTTATTGACGCGAAATATAACTTTGGAAAAAACTTTGTAAAATTGTTGTGACACCTACCATATTAAGTAGAAGAAAATGAAAATGTTCTGCAGGGCGAAATAAAAAACCCTTGAAATCTTTGCAGGTATTACATCTATAAATAAATTAGCGGTATCCAACAGATGATGTTCTGGGTCACCCTGGTTCACATTTTGCTCGATATCTGGAAAACGCCTTCACATATACAACTACCACCACTCCCTTTTAAAACTCTCATTAATACCTTTAATTTGATACCAATATCGTACAAACACATTCTAGAGTCACCCCTGGTCCACCTTTATGGCGATATCTCGAAAAGGCGTCCACCTATAGAACTAATCCCCACGCCCTTTTAAAATACTCATTAACACCTTTCATTTGATACCCATATCGTACAAACATATTCTAATGTCACCCCTGGTCAACCTTTATGGCGATATCTCGAAAAGGCGTCCACCTATAGAACTAAGGCCCACTCCCTTTTAAAATACTCATTAACACCTTTCGTTTGATACCCATACTGTACAAACGTATTCTAGAGTCACCCCTGGTCCACCTTAATGGCGATATCTCGAAAAGGCGAACACCTATACAACTACCACCACTCCCTTTTAAAACCCTCATTAATACCTTTAATTTGATACCCATATCGTACAAACACATCCTAGAGTCACCCCTGGTCCACCTTTATGGCGATATTTCGAAACGACGTCCACCTATAGAACTAAGCCCACGCCCTTTTAAAATACTTATTAACACCTTTCATTTGATACCCATATCGTACAAACATACATACAAACATACAACTACCACCACTCCCTTTTAAAACCCTCATTAATACCTTTAATTTGATACCCATATCGTACAAACACATCCTAGAGTCACCCCTGGTCCACCTTTATGGCGATATTTCGAAACGACGTCCACCTATAGAACTAAGCCCACGCCCTTTTAAAATACTTATTAACACCTTTCATTTGATACCCATATCGTACAAACATATTCTAGAGTCACCCCTGATCCACCTTTATGGCGATATCTCGAAAAGGCGCCCACCTATAGAACTAAGGCCCACTCCCTTTTAAAATACTTATTAACACCTTTCATTTGATACCCATATCGTACAAACATATTCTAGAGTCACCCCTAATCCACCTTTATGGCGATATCTCGAAAAGGCGTCCACCTATAGAACTAAGGCCCACTCCCTTTTAAAATACTCATTAACACCTTTCGTTTGATACCCATATTGTACAAACGTATGCTAGAGTCACCCCTGGTCCACCTTTATGGCGATATCTCGAAAAGGCGACCACCTATACAACTACCACCACTCCCTTTTAAAACCCTCATTAATACCTTTAATTTGATACCCATATCGTACAAACACATCCTAGAGTCACCCCTGGTCCACCTTTATGGCGATATTTCGAAACGGCGTCCACCTATGGAACTAAGGCCCACTCCCTTTTAAAATACTCATTAGCACCGTTTTTTTTATACCCATATTGTACAAACAAATTCTAGGGTCATCCCTGGTCCATCTTTATGGCGATATCTCGAAACGACGTCCACCTATGGAACTAAGGATCACTCCCTTTTAAAATACTCATTAGCACCGTTTTTTTTATACCCATATTGTACAAACAAATTCTAGGGTCATCCCTGGTCCATCTTTATGGCGATATCTCGAAACGGCGTCCACCTATGGAACTAAGGATCACTCCCTTTTAAAATACTCATTAGCACCGTTTTTTTTATACCCATATTGTACAAACAAATTCTAGGGTCATCCCTGGTCCATCTTTATGGCGATATCTCGAAACGGCGTCCACCTATGGAACTAAGGATCACTCCCTTTTAAAATACTCATTAGCACCGTTTTTTTTGATACCCATATTGTACAAACAAATTCTAGGGTCACCCCTGGTCCACCTTTATGGCGATATCCCTAAATGGCGTCCACCTATAGAACTATGGCCCACTCCCTCATAAAATACTCTTTAATGTCTTTCATTTGATACACATGTCATACAAACACATTCCACGGTTTCCCTCGGTTCATTTTCCTACATGGTTAGTTTCCCTTATGTTGTCACCATAGCTCTCAACTGAGTATGTAATGTTCGGTTACACCCGAACTTAACCTTCCTTACTTGTTTTTTAAATATTTTATTCATCTGCCCATGCACCGATGACTAACTATCACTATCTCTTAGCATCCAATATTCGCGGCCGCCCCTGTGTGGCTAAAAGCAAGGAACAAAAAACACAAGAGGAGTTAGACGTCGAAAAGTTGCATTCGCAACAAATCGCAACCGAAAAACCACTAGTACGATGAAGAATGCCGCGTTGCAACCGAAAGAAAGGACGCTGCCTGCAGGGTTACATTAAAAGTGATAGCTGCTAGTTACCAGGAATAACCACGAAAAGTTTACCAAAAAATTCGGACACAGACAGATGGTTTTAAGCCCGAGGCCATCAAAAAGAAGGTCGCGGGTACTTATGGATTGCATGAAAACTACTCAAATACGGCGGCGAGGAACTGGCGAGGCACGTGCATCAGCTTTATTGCAAAATGTGGTGCAGCGAGTGCATGCCCGACGTTTGGAGTCTTAAGTGTTTTTTTACCAAGTCCACAAGTAGGCGGATCACGCAAACTATGCCATCTATCGCGGAATCAGCCTTCTTCGTATCGCGAAAGATTGAAGCCCTCTGTGAATCGGCAGATTGGACATTATCAGTGCGACTCCATACCATGTAAATCTGCCATCGAACAGATTACCACTATGCGCCCAATCTTTGAAAAGAGAATTGACACATCACCTGTTGTTGTTGTAGCGATAAGGACACTCCCCGAAGGCCTTGGGGAGTGTTACCGATATTGATGGTCCTTTGCCGGATGCAGATCCGTTACGTTCCGGTACCAAGCCCGACCATCTCGGGAACAATTTGTTATGACCACATATGGCCATCCCGCCCTAGATCCATGAGCAGTTCGGGGTCGCCAGAGCCTCGGTTGTTAATGAAATAGGATTCTCCACGGATAGGTGAGGTTGACAATTGGGTTTTTAGAAGCTATATATTGCGCTGGAAACCTGAAAGGGTTGCGCTACACAACCCCTTGAATCTGATATTTTAGTCGCCTCTTGCGACAGGCATACCTACTGCGTGTATATTCTGAACCCCTAACCCGCTGGGGGACACACATCACCTCTTTGTCGACAGCACGTAAAGGAACCGCCTATATGCCGCTATATCTATATTTGGTTTTTTGGACAAAACTTATGCGGCTGTGGAAAATGACGCTGAGGAACACCAGCTCCGTCAAAATTGGAAAAGACTTCTCCGAGCCGGTCGAAACTAAATGTGTTTTCAGACAGGGTGACGCCCTATAGTGCGATTTCTTTAATTTAATGCTGGAGAAATTAATGCAAGCTGCAGAACTTTACCGCTCTATAACAATATTCTATAAGAACGTGCAATTGCTAGCGTATGCTGAAGACATTGACATGATTGCATATTCCAAACTGGAAAATGAAGAGGAAAAGATGGGTTTGATGGTGAATGAGGACAAAACGAAGTACCTGCTGTCATCAAGCAAAGAGTCAGTGCTTGCGCCTTAGCAACCACGTCACTATTGGCAGGCATAATTTCGAAATAGTAAAGGGCTTCATTTATTAAGGATCCAGCATTAACACAAACAACAACATCAGTTTTGAAATCCAGAGAAGAATCACTGTTGCCAAAAAATGCTACTTTTGACTAGGTAGGCCATTGAAAAGTAAAGTCATCTCTTGGCAAACAAAAATCATGATCTACAAAACACTTATCATACACTTCCTGCTATATGGGGCGGAAGTGTTTTCAAAAGATTTTGAGCCTCGGCGACGGCGAGTATCGACGAAGATTTAATGATAAGCTGTACGAACTTTATACAGCCACCAACAAAGTCCAGCGAATTAAAACACTGCTTCTATGCTGACAAGGTGATGTTATGCGAATGACAGATGATACTCCGGCCAAAAAAGTATTCTTATTGGAATGGTAGCAGCCCTTACTCCATTGGAAGGACCAGGTTGAAAACGATTTAAACCTACTTGGTGTGACCAATTGGCGTCACATAGCCCAAAGAAGAAGCGACTGGCGCGACTTGTGGAATGGTCATAAGCGTTTAAACGGTTAAGCGTCAATTAAGAATTCGCCTCTATTGAAATCCTCAAAAATATCACCTTTTATGATGGTCTAACAAATGCCATATGAAAATTACACGTTTCGCAACACTGTTCATTCGGTTTTTTGGCTAGATCGTTGTTAATTTTGTGATTAACGTTGAACTCGTTTCACCTAACAGATACTAGCGCACATTGGGCAAAGAATAAAACTGAAATGCTTAAACTTGAATAACCTGAATTTGCGTGTGGAGAAGAAGAAAGCGTGCACTTCTCCGCTATCATAAAATTACACACACACATTTGATTTTCGGTAAAAAAAAGGTTAAAATATACACAGTGTCGTAGAAAAGTATTTGATCTCAATAAGCTACAACAGCTTCAGCTATACTTTTTATAACCACGCTTACTCATGAGCAGTGTTGCCAGAACTTTTTTTTAGAAAAAAGGCTATATTGACAAAAATAAAAAGCTAAAAGAGGCTAATGCCCCTATTACCGTTTACAACTTAACTTAGTTAGGTTGTAATTAAAACAACTCAACTCCTTTTTGGTATTGCGAATTACAACTTATTTCAGTTGAAGTTGAATTGATGTTGCCAACCTAAAAAAGTGATGATTTGACAGATAACTGAACAGCTGATCAATTTGTGGGAGAAATTCAAGCATTTGCAAAAGTGATTTTTTTATTAATAGCAAAATGGATATCAATTATATAATATTAAATTTATTTCATAATGACGAAAATTTTGGTGACAAAATTGACATGTCCCGAAAACGGAAATAATTCGCATGATTACTCCAATCCCTTGGAACTCCCAAGTACCAAGTAAGAAAACGTTTAAGTCACAAATGATGAGCTTCTAATGAAGTTATTTTGCAGATTTGTAAGTTATTTTCGGTTAAGTAAGGAAGAATATTGCTCGAGGGACGGATCTACTCCTATTTTAAAACTACACTCCTTGCTCAAAAATTCTGTGGAAATGATTTTAGTGTTGGACTGGACAACATCTACAGATAATAAAGAGGTTTTAGATATTGAGGAGCATATTTGTGCGAAGTGGATTAAAACCCATATGATTCCAGAGCATATGACTCCCCCCAGCGAGTTAGGGGGTCAGAATATACCCGCGGTAGGTATACCTGTCGTAAGAGGCGACTAAAATTCCAGATTCAAGGGGCTGTGTAGTGCAACCCTTCAGGTTGCCAGCGCAATATGCAGCTTCTCCAAACTCAATTGTCAACCTCACCTATCCGCGGCGAATCCTGTTTCACTAACAGACGAGGCTCTGGCGACCCCAAGCTCCTCATGGAACTTGTGGGTGGGGAGGGAGGGATGGCCTTAAGGTGTAATGTGGCCATATAAATCCTTCCCGAGATTATCGGGCTAGCACCTTAATGGTGCTGTGTTACCGGAGCGAACCGGATCTGTATCCGGCAAAGGACCATCACATCGATAACACTCCCCAAAGCCTTCGGGGAGGAACCTTATCGCTACAAAAACAACAACAACAACTCCAGAGCAAAGCGCCACAAAAACAGCATTTTACTCTAAAACCGGATTCCCAGGAGTAGTGGGTAGTATCGATGGGACTCACATTCGCATAATTTCACCTATTTTGGCTGCATCCGAACTGTGCCTTGCCTCGTCCAACTTCCGGATGTCGCTCCAGAAGGTCAAAAAGATGTTCAATGTAATCTTTGGTTGAAAACTTGTTTTTATACTCAGTTGAGCAGAGCTCACAGAGTATATTAAGTTTGATTGGATAACGGTTGGTTGTACATATATAAAGGAATCGAGATAGATATAGACTTCCATATATCAAAATAATCAGGATCGAAAAAAAATTTGATTGAGCCATGTCCGTCCGTCCGTCCGTTAACACGATAACTTGAGTAAATTTTGAGGTATCTTGATGAAATTTGGTATGTAGGTTCCTGAGCACTCATCTCAGATCGCTATTTAAAATGAACGATATCGGACTATAACCACGCCCACTTTTTCGATATCGAAAATTTCGAAAAACCGAAAAAGTGCGATAATTCATTACAAAAGACCGATAAAGCGACGAAACTTGGTAGATGAGTTGAACTTATGACGCAAAATAGAAAATTAGTAAAATTTTGGACAATGGGCGTGGCACCGCCCACTTTTAAAAGAAGGTAATTTAAAACTTTTGCAAGCTGTAATTTGGCAGTCGTTGAAGATATCATGATGAAATTTGGCAGGAACGTTACTCTTATTACTATATGTACGCTTAATAAAAATTAGCAAAATCGGAGAAGGACCACGCCCACTTTTAAAAAAAAATTTTTTTAAAGTAAAATTTTAACAAAAGATTTAATATCTTTACAGTATATAAGTAAATTATGTCAAGATTCAACTCCAGTAATGATATGGTGCAACAAAATACAAAAATAAAAGAAAATTTAAAAATGGGCGTGGCTCCGCCCTTTTTCATTTAATTTGTCTAGGATACTTTTAACGCCATAAGTCGAACAAAAATTAACCAATCCTTTTGAAATTTGGTAGGGGCATAGATATTATGGCGTTAACTGTTTTCTGTGAAAATGGGCGAAATCGGTTGATGTCACGCCCAGTTTTTATACACAGTCGTCCGTCTGTCCTTCCGCATGGCCGCTAACACGATAACTTGAGCAAAAATCGATATATCTTTACTAAACTCAGTTCACGTACTTATCTGAACTCACTTTATCTTGGTATGAAAAATGAACGAAATCCGACTATGACCACGCCCACTTTTTCGATATCGAAAATTACGAAAAATGAAAAAAATGCCATAATTCTATACCAAATACGAAAAAAGGGATGAAATATGGTAAGGTAATTGGATTGTTTTATTGACGCGAAATATAACTTTAGAAAAAACTTTATAAAATGGTTGTGACACCTACCATATTAAGTAGAAGAAAATGAAAAAGTTCTGCAGGACGAAATAAAAAACCCTTAAAATCTTGGCAGGTATTACATATATAAATAAAGTAGCGGTATCCAACAGATGATGTTCTGGGTCACCCTGGTCCACATTTTGGTCGATATCTGGAAAACGCCTTCACATATACAACTACCAACACTCCCTTTTAAAACTCTCATTAATACCTTTAATTTGATACCCATATCGTACAAACTCATTCTAGAGTCACCCCTGGTCCACCTTTATGGCGATACTTCGAAAAGGCGAACACCTATAGAACGAAGGCTCACTCCCTTTTAAAAATACTCATTAACACCTTTCATTTGATACCCATATCGTACAAACAAAGTCTAGAGTCACCCCTGGTCCAGAAAGGCCCACTCCCTCTTAAAATATTCATTAACTCCTTTCGTTTGATACCCATATTGCACAAACGAATTCTAGAGTCACCCCTGGCCCACCTTTATGGCGATATCTCGAAACGGCGTCCACCTATGGAACTAAGGATTACTCCCTTTTAAAATACTCATTAACACCTTTCATTTGATACCCATATCGTACAAACGCATTCTAGAGTCACACCTGGTCCATCTTTATGGCGATATCTCGAAAAGGCGTCCACCTATAGAACTAAGGCCCACTCCCTCTTAAAATACTCATTAACTCCTTTCGTTTGATACCCATATTGCACAAACGAATTCTAGAGTCACCCCTGGTCCACCTTTATGGCGATATCTCGAAAAGGGGTCCACCTATAGAACTAAGCCCCGCGCCCTTTTAAAATAATCATTAACACCTTTCATTTGATACCCATATCATACAAACAAATTCTAAAGTCACCCCTGGTCCACCTTTATGGCGATATCTCGAAAAGGCGAACACCTATAAAACGAAGGCCCACTCCCTTTTAAAAATACTCATTAACACCTTTGATTTGATACCCATATCGTACTAACAAAGTCTAGAGTCACCCCTGGTCCACCTTTATTGCGATACCTCGAAAATGCGTCCACCTATAGAACTAAGGCCCACTCCCTCTTAAACTACTCATTAACTCCTTTCGTTTGATACCCATATTGCACAAACGAATTCTAGAGTCACCCCTGGCCCACCTTTATGGCGATATCTCGAAACGGCGTCCACCTATAGAACTAAGGCCCACTCCCTTTTAAAATACTCATTAACACCTTTGGAACTAAGGATTACTCCCTTTTAAAATGCTCATTAACACCTTTCATTTGATACCCATATCGTACAAACGCATTCTAGAGTCACCCCTGGTCCATCTTTACGGCGATATCTCGAAAAGGCGTCCATCTATAGAACTTAGGTCCACGCCCTTTTAAAATACTCATTAATACCTTTCACTTGATACCCATATCGTACAAACGCATTCTAGAGTCAACCCTGATCCACCTTTATGGCTATATCCCTAAATGGCGTCCACCTATAGAACTATGGCCCACTCCCTCATAAAATACTCTTTAATGCCTTTCATTTGATACACATGTCATACAAACACATTCCAGGGTTTCCCTCGGTTCATTTTCCGACATGGTTATTTTCCCTTATGTTGTCACCATAGCTCTCAACTGAGTATGTAATGTTCGGTTACACCCGAACTTAACCTTCCTTACTTGTTTCTATTAATGTGTACAAAATTGCTGATTATAAAGATTGTTTAAATGAATTTAAAAAAGGTTTAATTACTTGCTTTCCATTTTTTTTAATTTTTTCCTGAAACGTTTTACAAGAAGGTGCCTCATCTAATTTTTTTCAAAAAGTATCAAAGGTGGTATCAAAAGACACGTTTCGGCATCCGTTTTAAGAAACCGACTGCGGGAATTAAACATTTTATTTCTATCGAAAGATATTTACAAAAACCCATAAAATGGCTCCGATAAGGTCCGAAATATGATGCCCGATCCATAGTTTTTTCCACAGAACACCTTTCTGCGTTGGCACCCTCCTGCCGCGATTTGTAGAAATAACACTGGTTGGGTTCAACACCTTTCTGCATTGGCGTGTACCAAAAATCTGGCAAAATACAACAACCACATGAAAATTTGAACGAAATAATATTACAGAAATTAAATTTTTAATTTTGGCTTTCAGATTCTAAAAACGGGGGTCGAAACGTGTTTTCTGATACCAACTTTGACAATTTTTGTTAAAAATTAGGTGGTGAACCGTCTTGTACCTTTTTTCCAGCCAACTGCAAAATTGTATGAGACAACTGCTAGTAATCAGTTGTCAGATTTTGATATCTTTGACAACTACATAACTACACCAACACAATGTTGTATACGGTAATGCCACAAAAAGTTGTAAGACTATACAACTTCAACCGACATTTTTTTTGACAGCTTCAGTTGTAATCTGTAATACCAAATTGCAAAATTTCAACTGAGTTGTAAACGGTAATAGCGGCATAAATAAAAAATTTTAAGGCTAAGAAAACAAGCTAAAAGTTTCAGGGCAAAAGTCTATGCGTTTTATACATTTTTTGTATAAAAGACATAACAGAAGAACAAATTTAAATAAATTTGTACTCCAATTGCATAAAAAATAAAATAGTTAGCAGATGCTATCTGTGTTTTAATTTAAAAGGGATACATGATAAATAAAACTCCACTATAGTCTATAAGTTTTCGTAATATGTTTGAGGTAAATGGTTTTTATTTGCAAAAGAAGAACGCCGACAAAACTATTTTCAATAAGGAAATATACTTTTTGTCCTTTTCAAGAACCCATGAAAGATGTAAACTCTACATTCCACATTGTCTGAGAACCTCTTTTTGGAGGAAATATTTTCATGACACTTTCTGCGCTGGCCGAACCACTGCCGACGAGTGACTCCCCGGTTAAATAAAGTTCTGAAATAGGTTATTATGAATATTGTAACGAATTTAGGGAAATTCCGCTTATTCCAAACTTTCCGCTAACGTTCGAGTCGCTAAACTGTTGAATATATAACTCCAATATTCAATAATGCAAAACGGTCTTTATTAGCCTACTTTGAGAGTATTTCACAATAACTCTTACTTCACAACTAATGCGAGTTTAAATAAAACTGCTTCGTCATGCCTCAGCTTGCGCTGCTTTTATACTCTCGGTTTCCTCGTTCACCCATTTCGTCTAAGGTCTAGTAATTTCGTGAACTTCATGCATGGTTACCAGCCAGATGCGCGTGTGTATGTGAGTACTACTTCGGCTGATGCTTACATATGTTTGGGAGTATCTCTCCATTGCCTTGTATGTATGTCTTTAAATGATGATTGATTTGTTTACGTACATACCAGTGGTTGCTTGGTATCAGCTTAGGGATGCTAGTATCACTTAGTGATGCTAATATTCGTCACAATATGAATTAAGGAGTTTGAAGTGAGATGGTGTCTTATAATAAGTCCAAGCAATTTTATATGTGCAATAAAACTTATAATAAGGTTGTACTATGGTACACCAATCCTTATTCAACCTCGTTATTATAACAGCTGCAAAGATAATTGAATCCGGGGTAGTTACAGTCTGGTTTGCTTGCTTACAATCAACTCTATTTTTATTTCAAACCCTGAAAATCTCATTTACGATTTAACAAAAGAATATTAGATATTAAAAGTATTTCATGAAATAGCAGAACAAGTGTAATTATGTGAAAGTATTTCACATTTCCTCCCTTCTTCCGGAAACAAAAGCCTTTAACTGCGATAAATGACCAGTCCGGAATTTCGACTCAGTTTCCTTCTTCAATTTCACAATTACGGGTGAAACAAACTCAGTTACTGTAAACGGGCCATCATACTTAGGTGCAAGCTTGGTGGCAAAATTCTCTACTGCATTGGAAATATGATGTTGCCGAAGTAATACTTGGTCTCCAATTTTTGGTTTCCATTCACGGCGTCGAAAGTTATATGATTTGGCTTGCGTTTCTGCTGCTTGTTCCAAATTTCTACAAACAATTTGGAATATCTCTTTAAGTCGAGTTACTTTTTCATTAATTGTTTCCATATAAGACGGAAACGGCTGTACATTTTGATCATAAATAGCGGCTGGCAGTCGTGGCTCTCTACATTGAACAATAAACGCAGGACTATATAGTGTGGAGTTTGAAACCGCAGTATTGATGGCCAACATAAATTCGGGAAGAAGTTCATCCCAAGTCTTATGTACACCGTTAGTAAATTGCGCAATCAATGTTTTGATTGTTCTATTAGCCCTCTCTGTTGGATTTTCTTGGGGCATATATGGAGCTGTATACCGATGAACTAGTGAATTGAGTACCATTGTCGGATAAAAACGTTTTTGGAACTCCAAATCGTGAAAGTATACGTTCTCGAAATGCCTTACACAAGTTGCTTGTGGTTGGAGAACGTAAAGGAACCAATTCTACCCATTTCGAAAATTTGTCAAAAAATACCAAAAGTGTCGAATTGCCATGTTTAGATCGGGGTAAGGTACCGATAAAGTCAGCACATAATACTTCCCATGGTTCTTTAGGTATCTCTGAATGCATAATTCCCGCAGGACGTTGTTGTGACACTTTATATTTTTGACATGATTCACATTGCTGTACATAACGCTTATATATATCACGATGCATACCTGGCCAATAATATCGATTCTTGAGCCGAATAGTTATTTTCCTTATTCCTTCTCCGTTGCAGAAAACTTTAATTCAACGGTGCTCAAATGTCGACTGGCGTATGCAATAACTTGTTCTTTTCCATCAATATTTTGTGTTAAACAGATCCTAAACCATAGTCGCTGGCGTCAGTTTGCATAGTGAATTTCTGAGTAAAGTCAGGACATGCCAAAACTGGTGCTTCTGGGAATTTGTTTTTAAGGTCATCAAAGGCCTTTTGATGTTCCTCCTTCCATTCTCACTTTGACTCTTTCCGCAATAAATGATTAAGGGGACGAGCAATTTTAGCATAATCTGGTACAAATCTTCGATACCATGAATTCACGAATATTTTCCGGTACATGCAAGTTTGTTATAGCATCGATCTTTTCAGGATCCGTATGAACTCCATCTTCACTAATCATATGACCAAGATATTTAGCTTTCCTAGTGAAAAATGAACATTTGTCGACATTAATTCTCAGATTAGCTGCTCGTAGCCTGCGAAATACTTCCGCCAACATAGCTTTATGCTCTGCGAACGTTTTACCAGTGACAATGATATCGTTCAAGTAAGCGAAAACAAAAGGCTCAAGATCAGCACCGATTACTTTCTCCAACGCTCGCTGAAAGGTGGCTGGAGCTGAATGTAAACCAAATGGCATTACATGCCACTGAAAAAGTCCACGACCAGGTACAGTAAATGCAGTAAAGTGTTTACTATTTTCATACATCGGTATTTTCCAGTATCCATCCTTAACATCAATGCTACTAAAGTATTTTGCATTACGCAGTCGATCAAGGATGTGATGAATTCGTGGTAAAGGGTATGCATCTGGAATAGACTTTGCATTAAGCTGTGTATAATCGATATACATTCGCCATTGTCCGTTTTTTTTACCAACACAATGGGTGCACTAAGTAAATGGGCTCTGCGAAGGTTCTATACAACACTTTTCAAGAAACTCGTCCACTTTTCCGTTAATTATACTTTGCATTGCAGGATTTCTTGGAAAATATCGCTGCTTTATTGGCCGATCATCTTTCATAACAATTTTGTGGGTTGTAACATTCGATGGTCCCTGTACTTTTTCAAATTTTATTAACTCGTCTTGCAAAACATCTTTAATCAATGCCTCTTCTGAAATATCATCTGTCAATGTACACTGTTGATATTTCATTTGCTTACTTATCGTATCAAATGAAGATAGTTGTAGTTTGGCATTACCAATGCATATGTAAGTGTCCATTTTTTCCCAAAAATCCATACCAAGGATGATGTCATCTATAACCGAATCCATAACCATGAATTGAAAATTTCGTAACATTTTATTATATTGCAATTCCGCATCTAAAACAAATTTTATTTGTACAGTAATACCATTAGCCATCCGAATTTCTATACTGAATGGTTTAAGTTTGTGATTTAAATTAAAGCGAGTAATAAACCGTTGACTCATAAAACTGCATGAAGATCCTGTATCAACAGTGGCTTCAATTTTAATTTGTTCAACTGGAATAAAGGCTGTTATTTTTTTGTTACTATATTGGAGAGTGCCTATTACTGGGAGTCCCGACTTACAAAATCACGAAACACTAAATCCCTAAACACATAATCCCGACACGACCAAATCCCGACATCTTATAATCCCGACACTACCAAATCCCGATAACTCATAATCCCGATACGATCAAATCCCGACAAAAAAATCCCGACAAAAATCCCGACAACATGTAAATTGTCAGTATTTTTGAATAAGCTGGATTCTGTTTTCACTCAGTGATAAAACGATGCCATAAAAAATACACATCTTCGGTATTATTCTATTATTTTAGGCACCACTTTTGCTTAGGCTACCTTCGGCCGCGACTCATAAAAATAATCCTTAGCCGATCCAATCCGGCTGCGCCATGCACAGTAATTCTGCGTAGAACACCTTTCTGCATAGGCGGCCTTCGGCCGCGCTTATAATAAATAACCCTGGGCTACGCCATGCCAAGTCCGGGTGTGTGGTATAACCGTGGCTACCGCCACGGTGATGTCCTTCTGCGTAGTACACCCTTCTGCGTAGGCGGCCTTCGGCCGCACTTTAAAAAAATAACCCTTAGCCGATCCAACACCGGCTACGAGATCCACAGTATATCTGCGAAGAACACTTTACTGCTGTCGGGATTTTGTTATATCTGAATATTGTGTTGTCGGGATTTCGTTATGTGGGGATTTTGTTATGTCTGGATTGTGTCTTGTCGGGATTTCTGAAAATTGTCGGGATTATGAGTTGTCGCGATTTTGAAAGTCGGGATTATGAGGTGACATGGTTTCCCGAATCTTTTCTGCAACAATCCATGGTTTTTATGTTACGGCGACCACAATCCCAACAGAAATATATTTGTGGCTGCTTACAATCTTTTGCATAATGGCCTTGACCACCACAGCGGTGACATACGTTCCGCAAAAAAGTTGGTTGATGTTGTAAAGTATTAACAGGTTCCTTACGAATTCGGATTGATTAGTTTTTATAACTCGCCGATTTTGATTAATCATTATTTCCTCAAAGTATTCAGCCAAAGATGTAATTTGCGTTAGAGAAACAAAGTCGCTTCTCTTGATATAGAGTTGATAATCAGGCTTACAATTGCGATAGATTCGTTCCAATTTTCTGTCCTCAGGAATGCTCGCATGTCCAATCAAGTCACTTAAACTTAATACATAATCCTTGAAAAGTTCATTTGGGTTTTGACGACGAGTTCTAATTTGTTCATCTAAGGTCTCAAAATAACGTGGTGGAAGAAAGAATTTCAAGAAATCGTCCTTAAAATTTTCCCAAAATATCCAGTTTCGCTTGCAATTACGATACCAGAGCAAATCCTTATCTTTAAGTAGTTCCGGCATCGTCTTCACCACCATATCCTGTGACAGTGCATAAACTTCAATCAATTCCTCAACTCGTTCAATAAAAGAGATAGGATCCTTCGTACCATCAAACTTGATTGACCATTTTCTTACTTGGTCAATAACTGATAAACATGGAATATGTCTGTTAGCTATTAAGTTGATTTTCTCCGCTTCGACAGGGATCGCAAAAGCATTTTCACGTTGTCGATGTTCCTCGTTCGATAATTCCTCTAAATGTTGTTGCTCCACTTCGATGTCTCTGGCTTGAATTGAAATTAGATCCTCTGCAATTTGTTGTTCGTGAGAAGTTCCTTCTGAATATTGTCTCCCAAATTCTTTCAATTGCCGTCGAGTTTCATCAGTATGTTCATAGTCGGTGACAAATGCCGATAATCGTTTGCGCATTTCGGCAACGCTACCACAATCTTGAATTGCAAAATTTTGTAGAATACCCACAATTTCATCCCTATGTAAATTATAAATCCAGCCAGTCCCTATTTCCACGTTGGGCGCTATTTGTACAGATATTTGGTTCCGGGGTAGCTACAGTCTGGTTTGCTTGCTTACAATCAACTCTATTTTTATTTCAAACTCTGAAAATCTCCTTTATAATTTAACAAAAGAATATTAGATATTAAAAGTATTTCATGAAAGAGCAGAACAAGTGTTATTATGTGAAAGTATTTCACACAGCTTATATAAGCCTGATTTTGGATGGGCTATATATAAGACTTATATAAAAGGTCTGTATTAGTATTAGTATTTAGTATAGTATAAGTATTTTCTTTTAATAAGGCCTTATGTAAGTAAGCCTTATTTTTGCTGGACCATAAGCCTTATAATAAAGTTGTTATATTCTGCCTTATGGCTTATAATAATTCCTTACGTAAGTTTTACTTTATATGAGCTATAAGCCTTACACACAACGGTATCTTTCAAATAAATATTATGCCTGTTGACATAAGTACAGAAAAACAAGGAGTTATCCCATTCGTGTGGATGCGTTTTCGAGTCCGTCGTTTTACGCAGCATATATGTATCATTGCATAGCTCTTATGTCTACATGTGGACTTAGAAACCCAGTTAAATGTTTCTGAAATCAAAAATTCAATTTCGATCCGAAGCGGTTTCGAAGCAGATGAAACATTCATAGAATCGAGTGGCAAACACACGGAACGAAAATGATATTAGGTTGATGTTGTCTTAATAAAGTTACTACGCCTCGACTTCTGCCTACCATAATGCCAACATTATCTGCTCTTTAGCCCCTCAATTTTTTTAAATCTAGCCCAAATTCATTCGATGTACTTAAAATTGAATCTTCGTCAAACTGTTTATCGAAGTTTTTTAAAATTTTGGAAAAAGTTAAAAAGAGCTAAAAAATTTCTTAAAAAAAAAAAAAAAGCTGAAAACAAGTAAGGAAGTCTAAGTTCGGGTGAAACCGAACTTTACATACCCAGCTGTACACTTGAATTGCTGTTGTTGTTTGTTTTGTGTGTTTAATAGTGTTACAAGGCTGGGAAATTACATATACATGTGGTATATTCTGAACTAATTTTCGTTTAAAATAAGCAAAAGGATACAGAGGCTAACACCAATGACCTTGAGCGGGTAATAATGCAGTTTTCCTTCAGATATGGGGATGTCCCTGTTTATTTTAAAATAAAGATATAACAGAACAATAAACATAAACACACAAGTGCCTACTAAAAAACGTTATTACAAAACCCTGCCCTTATTAACGAAATTTTCCAACTATTACTAGAAATAGCTTATTACCTGCATTTACGCACTTTTACAAAATCCTTTACATATATAAAAGAAGGCGATTTAACCGATTTAGTCCATTTTTACTGAAAATATTTTCTGTTAAAAGGCATACATGTGCACCAAATTTTTCGTCGAGTTATGGCTCCAGAAACGTTGGGAAATGCATTGTAAGAAAGGGGCAGTGCCACGCTCATTTTTCAAGATTTTAATTTTTCCCAATTCTTGTTATAATGGCACAAAATACGATTGGTATAAAACTATTTTTCGCTAAGATTTAACTTATTATTTTTGCCTACGACCCTTTTTAAAGTCATTTATATAAAAGTGGGCGTGGTCCTTAACAAATCGTACCCATTTTTACTAGAAATATTTCCTGCTATGAGGAAAATATGTGTACCCAATTTTATTACGATTCGTTAATTTTTCTTCGAGTTATGGCTCCCGAAACAGAAAATTGGTTAGTCATAAAGGGGGTGATGCCACGCCCATTTTTTTTTAATTTGAAGTTTTTCCTACTTATTGTTATAAATCCACTTGGGAAACGAAAAAAAAATAAATAAATGTAAGGCGCGATAACCTCCGAAGAGGTCTAAGGCCGAGCTTCTCTTCCAATTTGCTTCGTGCTCCTCTTGATTTTCCCTACAAATTGGCCGGACGGGACCTACATGTTTTATGCCGACTCCGAACGGCATCTGCAAGGCAGATGTGTTTTCACTGAGAGCTTTTCATGGCAGAAATACACCCGGAGCGCTTGCCAAACACTGCCGAGGGGCGCCCCGCTTAGAAAAATTGTCTTCTAATTGAAAAACCCTATTTCTAAAATTTTGATGTTGCTTTGCCCGGGGTGTGAACCCAGGGCACACGGTGTGGTAGGCGGAGCACGCTACCATCACACCACGGTGCCCGTGGGAAATGAAATGCCATTGATATAAAGCTATTTTTTGCAAAAGATATAGCTTATTTTATTCGTCCACGACCCTTTAAGATTTTGTTTTCAAATTTTTTCCTAATAACCGGACACCTCCCTTGGGCGGCCATTTTTTCATGCACCAAGTTTAAAGTGCATTTTTCAGAACAAATGCCCCTCTCTTATCCGGACACTCTCTTGGCCGGACGCGGACAGTCATTTGTTATAAAGTTAGACCAAAAACCTCTATTAAGCGGACGCCAACGTCTTGTGAACGGACAAAGAGATTTCGTTTCATAACATATCAGAGAAAAACCTCTGGCGGACGCGAACTCCCCTTGAGCGTACAAAACTTTACATAAATACCAATGCAAAAAGTTCGTTACAATTATACTGACTTTTAAAAAACGTCGTAGTGCTTGTGTACACACATACGATGTGAGTAATTAAAAATAGGGGATTCCCGTGTTTGTTGAAAAAATTTTTTAAGGCGCATGCTTAGTTTGGTTTGCTCAGTTAAGTGTGTTCAGTGAAAGTGAAAAGGCGTAAAACAATGTCGCGGTCGAATGTGAGTTTGAAAGAAAAAATTGCAATCATAAACGCTAGTGAGCAAAACAATTTTTCCGCAAGAGCATTAGCCAAAAGGTAATTTTTACTAAAAAAAACCTCGCTCAAATTTATGTTCGGAGTGTAAAAACAGTTTTCAATGAAAAAGAAAATCGACTTAATTATGTACAGAGTCCTTATATTATCTGTTTTAAGGTTCAAAATTGGAAAACCCAGGCTGCGCACATCGTTAAAAATAAAGAAGATATCCGAGCGAAATGGATGGATGGAAGCAATATTCAAAGTAGAAGGTTCTTTATGAAAGTCGATAGAAAAAAAATTGATGAGATGTGTAACGAGTGGTTTTGTAGGGCCCGAAGCTAAAATGTTCCAATATCCGGGCGAATAATTCAGGAAAAGGCTAGAGATGTCTCTTTAAAACAGGGTGTCAATAATTTTGTAACCTCTAACGGCTGGTTACAAAAATGGCGAACCAGACATGACATAACTTTTCAGTACATTTGTGGTGAAAGTACTGCTGTTGATATGCAAGATGTCAAGCAATTTTTGGAAAACTACCATCAATGATAATTGTATATGGCCCAGGGATATTTATAACGCTGATGAGACAGGCCTTTTCTTTAGAGCTTTGCCAAACAAAACGTTGGCTCTAAAAAATGAGGCATGTCGAGGAGGCAAACTTTCGAAAGAGTGCCTTGCTCTAAGTGAAATATTTATTTTTATTTTTGTTATTACTGAATATGAGATATGTATGTAGTTATTGACAAATATAAAAATGAGTTTATTTAAAAGTTATTAAAAGTTAATTGTTATATACAGAAAATGAATTTAAGGATCACGGCGCAAACTTCTCAGCACAACGTCAAATGTTCAACTGCCATTCTTCGTGTATTTCAAAGTCGGCGTTTCGTTAAAAATGTTTTACTATGCAGGGTTGTATTTAATTAGTTGTAGCATTTAAGGTTGTATTGGGTTGGTTCTATGATGGTTTAGTACGTTTGACCACTTCTGGTCTTTAACCCTAATCCCACAATCGGCCGTCCTGACGACCGTTCGTCCCCGAACGACGGGTTCCATTTTTTCATATACTCCGCTACCGTTATTGTCCGGTTTGGTCCTTCATGCTCACCTATCTTTTCGACTTCATATCTGCCATGATTTAGTATGCGGATAACCTTATACGGGCCAAGATATTTTCCCTTTAATTTAAGCACGGGACCATATTGAGTTCGCTTTATGGCTACCATGTCGTTTTCTTTATAAAGCTGCTCAGCTTTTCTTTTCGCGTTGAAACTTTTCCGATTTTCTTCCTGAATTTGTCTGATACTATCCCTAGCCGTTAGCCTAACTATCTCACGCTCTTTGTTTAGCTCTTGCAATGCTTCATCCTCGATAACTTCAGTCAAATCTATCATTGAGTCTAGTCGCATATTTAATCCTGTTAAAATTTTGAACGGAGATGCCTTTGTGCTTCTACTGGATGAATTATTTAAAAATTGTTGAACTTCTGCTACATGTTGGTACCATTTATCAGAATTGTGTAGAGTTAGCTTTGTCAGCATAGGCACTACTACCCTATGGATGCGCTCCACTTGACCATTACCTCTGGGAACTCCTGTTGCTATTAAAAGATGTTGTATACCGTGATTACTACAATAATCGCTGAATGCTTGTGAGGTAAAAGCACTACCTCTGTCTGTTACTACACGCTTCGGATGTCCAAAAATGGCGGCTTGTTTCTCTAACCCATCGATTACAGCAGCAGCGCTTGTATCCTTTGTCGGATACAGCCAAACAAATTTGGAAAATGCATCCACTACTGCTAAAATATGATTGTACTGTTTTGACGTGGCTGTTAATGGCCCTAAGTGATCGATATGGTACGTAGTGAGTGGTTGATCGTCTTTTGGGATTGGATTAAGGAAACCCTCTTTTTTCCCTGCTTTAGCATTTGCAATTATGCACGGAAGGCAGCTATTCACTACTTTTGCAACCTTCTGACTTATTTGCGGTATGAAATACGCTTTCTCTACACATTCTTGAGTTTTACGTGCTGCAAAATGACCCTGCTGATGTACATGCCTAATTATATCTTCTTCTATTTGCATCGGAACAACCACAAGTTCCTTAGAAGGATCCTTACATAGGACACCATGAACTATGTAAAAGTCTTCATATGGTTCCTTTTCTACAATCGTTCTAATTGCTTTCGTCCATCCGTCTTCTAATTGTGCCGTCATTAACTTATGTCGTATCGAATCATCCATCTGCAGGCAGTACATTCTGCTTAGTGCATCTACATGACGCATTTGAGTTCCTGACCTGTGATGAATTTGATAGTCAAATTCTTGCAACAAAAGGGCCCATCTAGCTACTCTAGGTGGCACATCGTCTTTTTTCATAGTTAATGCAAACGCGTTGCAATCTGTAATTATACTAAACTTTATACCCTTCAAATATATTCGCCATTTTTTTAACGCTGCTATAATAGCAAGCACTTCAAGCTCATACGAACTGTATTTTTCTTCTGCCTTGGTTGTTTTCCTACTGAGAAATTGAACCGGATGGAATTTTTGATCCTCACCCCACTTTTGCATAAAGATAGCACCGTATCCAAATTTGGATGCATCTGTATGGATTTCTGTTTCAGCATTGACATTGTATAATCGTAAAACTGGTGCAGTTACAAGCGCTGTTTTCAGCTGCTCAAAAGCATTTAGCTGTCCTTTACCTATTTTGAATTCACTATTCTTTTTCAAGAGATCCGACAAGGGTTTCGCTATCAACGCATAATTATTTATAAATCGCCTAAAATACGACGTTAAAGCCAAAAATCGTTCTAGCCCCTTCTTATCTCTTGGTAATGGATAATTCTGAATTGCGTCTATTTTTTCAGTTGATGGCCTAATTGTTCCATTTTCTATTTCGTAGCCTAGAAAATGAATCTTCCTTTCTAAGAACTGACACTTTTTCCACTTAATCCGTAGCCCATACCTCGATCCTACCTCTAAAACTCGTTTCAGTTTGCTTATGTTTTCATCCTCGTTTAATGCTGGTATAATTATATCGTCCATGTATATGGCGATTGTTCCATCTTTAATAAGGTCTCTGAATATGAAATGAACAAAGCGACAAAACACGGCTGGTGAGTTGCATATACCAAAAGGGACGTACTTAAACTCGTATTGCCCATCTGGCGTTACGAATGAGGTATACTTCCTAGACTCAACTTCTACAGGCACATGGAAAAAACCGTCTGCCAAATCTAACGTGGTAAAAACCTTTGCTCCCTGAAGTTTATCTAGAACATCGTCAATACGTGCCATAGGAAAATTATCTCGAATAATTTTCTTGTTTAGCAATCGATAGTCGCAACACAATCGTTTAGACCCATCTTTTTTTCTAGCAATTACTATCGGAGAGGCATAGTTGGAACAACTGGCTTGAATAATGCCGGCTTCCAACCATTCTTCTACCTGTTTATCAACAAACTCTTTGTCTTCCTTAGACAACCTTCGCGGACGTTGGAAAACGGGAACTTCATCTTGTAAGACTATTTTCATCTCCACCGGACATTCTTCGATCTTCTGTGCTTTATAATCATTTATTATTTTTCGAACGACACTGTTAATATTAATGTCTTCTATATTCATGCATAAACTATTAAACTGCTTAAATAGTTCTAATCTATCTTCATGTTCATTGTCAGACTCTGCCTTAGCGTTTTCTCTCTTCACAAACTCTACACCTTCCGGTTTCACATTAATATTAACTTTCTCTAAAATGGACGTACCAATAAACACTGGAAATTCTATTGCATCATTACTGGTAATGTGAAATATTTGCGAAAACTTTAAACCATCAACCTCAATGTCTGTTTGAAAACTACCGTATGTTGAAAATTCTTTTTTGCATATGCCATATAATGTACGTTGCTCATTGCTAACTTCTCCTCTAAAATTTATTTTGTCAAAAATATCGCGCCTAATCAAGCACAAGCTGCATCCAGTGTCGACCAGTGCATTAACTTTCATCCCCCCAACAAATAAACTTTTAAAAGCCAAATTAAATACTTTTTTCTGTTCGTCTATTACATTGGCTTTATCATTTTCTTTTTTAACTATAGCAACATCTTTACGCGTGCACTCAAAGGATTTGTGTCCTACACCCTGACACTTAAAACACTTAATTTGTTTGCTGTTGCAATCCCGAATCATATGAGATGTGCTTCCGCATTTAAAACATGCTTTCGAAGTTTGGGTATTTGTTGCACCCCCTATATTCTGCTGACTTACGCTCTTTAAACTTTGCGTACCTGGCTTACCATGAACTTTCTCGTAGATCTTGATTTGCTCCTTGAGCTCTTTAATTGACTTGGCTTGATACAAAACCGTTTTATTTCCCCTTGAGTCAGGTATACCCTCAACGAAATATGAAATTATACTAGGTTCGTCGATTTTAATAGCTTTACCAATTTCCATGAGTGCATACAAGTACTCACGAAAAGTTTCGTTTGATTTTTTCTTGCGATTTCGTAACTTATTATGCACATCTGACGTCGATAATTGCAACCCAAATTCGGCAATAAGTGCCTCTTTTAAAAACTCCCAGCTTATAATGCCACGCTGGCTCCTAACAAACAACTTTGCTGCACCTTTCAGCAATTGTTTACTGTAAATAAATTTTTGAATATCGTTCCAACTAACTGCTGCAGCATTTTCATCAAATTCGGCAACCCACTCCCTAACATCTATGGAGTCATCACCACTAAACCGCGACAAACTTTCCCCGATATCTTTAAAAGTAAACACCGATTTACCAACCGAATCAACACCGGTGGCGGAGTTTCGACCTATATTGTTAGGCGCATCTTCATAGGATGAACCGGCTGTGGAATTATTATCATCTTCACTTTGAACCGTCTCGAACCCCAAATGCTCCAATAACCGCTTCTGTAACTCTGCTTTAAGTCCAGAGGTGGACAAATTCAAATCACGGAGAGCATTTTGCAATTGTTTTACTGAAAACGTTAAAATAGTTTGCCTGTCCATGTTGCACAGTCACCCCTTTACAAAGTTATTCAAAATTGATCGAAATTATTTTGTATTCGATATTTCAAAGTAAACACACAAAAGTATTTATGTACATAGGTCGGTAACAATCAATGAGTTCAATTCATGTAAATATTTATATGTACGAAATAAACGACAAACACACACGTATATAAAATCAAAGAGATAATTTAAACTATAATATGAGTGTGAAAATATATGGCAAACATATGTTTAGTTAATATCAAAAGTCAATTAATACGTATTTTTGTATGCAACTAAATGTACATAGATATTCGAAACTTATCTGCTTCCTTCTGTCTTCAATTCGTTAATTCATTCACTTCGAGACTGATCTGCTTTCACTTCGTTTACACTCGCTCGTAGGTTATCTTTCTTTTGCTCTTTGTTTTATTTCAATTTTTCTTCTTATCAGCCCAATTCAAAATAGACTGTTTCAACTCGAATTCTGCCACGTATTTCTTTACTTCTCTTCCAATTGGATTTTTCGTTCCGAACTTAACCTTCAGCTTCTTATCGTTGCCGACTACTTACACCTCAACTTCTTATTGTTCGCCTCCTTCGCTTTGTTTTCTTCTTTTTACTCGCTGAACAATCTTCGGATTTTACACGTTATGTTTGAGTACGGACGCCACTTAGTTGCTCTGCATGCGTTGCAGTCGCAGCGAATTTTGCTTTGCAATCAAATTCAACGTATATTTTCGTGATTCCTTTCTAGGAATTCTGCTTGCGTTTTCGTTACAGCGAACTTTTCTTTTGTGTTGGATTCAACTGCTACTTCTTTGATGACAGAGATTTGTAAAATTTTGCTGCCACCACACCTTTTACGATTTTTTACGACGCCGGCTGACCTTTTTGCACCACTTAAATTTTGGTTTGACGATCCTAAACGTTCAGCGACGTCCACCTGCACAGTACGAGCATGTGTGTATGTAATTCCGTTGAGTGCTTAAAGACACTATACACTTGAATTAGCGCTTCGCGATACTATTTGCCGATGAGTGTTTAACGACACTGATTCGGAATAAGTATTTAGCGACACATACACTGATCTCGGGTTGAGCCCCCAATATTTGTAGTTATTGACAAATATAAAAATGAGTTTATTTAAAAGTTATTAAAAGTTAATTGTTATATACAGAAAATGAATTTAAGGATCACGGCGCAAACTTCTCAGCACAACGTCAAATGTTCAACTGCCATTCTTCGTGTATTTCAAAGTCGGCGTTTCGTTAAAAATGTTTTACTATGCAGGGTTGTATTTAATTAGTTGTAGCATTTAAGGTTGTATTGGGTTGGTTCTATGATGGTTTAGTACGTTTGACCACTTCTGGTCTTTAACCCTAATCCCACATGTATGCATGTGTATGCATTTTGGAATTAATAAACACAAATCTTTTGTGAGCAATCTAATGAATATATTTTATTTAAATGAGCAAAAAATAAGCATTTAATTAGTTAAAAATTCAAAACTTCACAAAATAGCTACCCACTCCCATAACCGGACACCTCTCTTGGCCGGACAAAAATCAGCCGACGGTGAGTGTCCGCCCAAGAGAGGTTTCACTGTAATCCGGTTTTTTGTGTTTTCTGAAATAATATATATATAAAAAGTGGGCGTGGTTATCATCCGATTTCGCTCATTTTCAATACCAATCTATTCTGGGTCCAGATAAGCTGGTGTACCAAATTTGGCGAAGATATCTCAATGTTTCCTCAAGTTATTGTGTTAACGGACAGACGGACGGACAGGCTCAATTAAATTTTTTTTTCGATACTGATGAATTAAGGAAGTCTATATCTATATCGATTCCTTTATACCTGTACAACCAACCGTTATCCAATCAAAGTTATAATACCCTGTGTACAAGTACAGCTGGGTATAAAAAAATATTAGGATGGGCAAATATCTGCGTGTCTTAGGTTCACTTCGTAAAGAGGACCTTCACAAAAAGTCAAAGAACAAAAAAATGGTTTGGTTTAATACCCAGTCAAGTATGGAACAGTGTTAATGATGACGAAATCTTACAGAAAAACAGAGATTTAAAAAATATTTTTATAAATAATTTGTCTCGTTTGCTATGAGAGTAACTGTTGAAAGGTATTAAAGTATTTGGATATGCGAATATGAGATGCGTGCTGAATTTAGTGCGTTGTTTGAACATAATAAAGCTTACTTTCGAGTAAACTCAAATGAAAATTGTCTTGCTAATACTCCTCTAAGCGGTACGCATGCGCATGAGCTAATGTTCCGGTGTTGTGATTATGCTTCCATGTAATACATGTAAAAAATGTTACAGAATGTTTAACTGCAAGCTACTATTTGTATATTTATAATATGCCATTTCTTATGATGATGCTCAGTTAAGTCTATACCGAGTCGGTCGACTCCGCTTCCAAACGACGCTAGTGCTGCAACCAGTTCTTTTTTGCAGTACTTGGCTCAATTATTAACTGATGGTTGTTGAATATGAATATTTCTTTTAAGCGCCCAAAGGGTAACCCCGCCCCTGTAGTTAGCTTAAACTTACACTGAAAGTACGGGCCTTACTTTTACGGACCCCGTGGTGTGGTGGAAGCGTGCTGAACCTACCACACTGAAAATCCTGGGTTCAACTGCCGGGCAAAGCAACATCAAACATTTAGAAACTAGGTCCCGTCCCATTTGTAGGAAAAATTGGAATAAAAGCTCGGCCTAAATCTTTTCGGAGGTATATCGCGCCTTGCATTGATACCAATTTCACACAGAAACTTAGGTTAGGTTGAACTGGTCGGTCCATGAGAACCTCACGTTGACTGAATGAGTCCATAGTGTTACCAGACGTTTGTTTAACGATCATCCTGACAACCCCCATCAAACACCAATACTTTTGTTATAAAATAACTGCGTCCTTTTCACACAGGGCCACGTGCTTCACTAAGCGAGCATCTGTCAGCAGCCCGAAAACAATACTACGCTTTTACAAAAAATAGTTAAATATATAGCAGCCGTTTCATCCAATCAAAGAAAATGCATGCGCAACTACTCAAACTCAACCAAGTGTGTTCCTATTTTTGAAAAGGTCATATTGTCATTTGCTGCAAAAGCAGCGAAAATTAAATTTTGAATTTTTTTTCTGTGTTTTTCTATTTTTTGTAAATTATTGAAAATAATTTATTTATTTATTAAAATAAGCAGCGGGATGATGCAAGAAGCAGTGAAGACTTGATAAGTGACCTACGGTTCACAGCTCGAATCATTCAAATTTGAGTTTACATCACTCTGACCAAACACCAGCTCCAAATTTTATTTTCAAAAGGGCCAAAATCTTACCTTTGTGTTAGAGTGAAATACTTGAGCCGTTTTTGATGCCTATGTTGAGCTGAATGCTAAATTCAAACTATAGAGTCAAGCGGGGCAACGATGATGATTGCTAAAAGTATAAATTGACCAGAAACCCCGTCACGGAGGATCAATTCACGCTCACTCTGTGTTTCTGAATTTTATTTTGGTCCGAATTAGAAATGCTGAAGTGGCGTCGTAGATGGAATAAAGTTCAGATTATCCTATGAAGACTCAATGTGGTCAAATATTGTGACGAATCTTAGCATCACTAAGCTGATACTAAATAAATAATCACGCAACAATAAAAAAACATGAAGCAGCCACTCGTGTGTACATAAACATATCAATGATCATTTACACACATGCATACAAGGCAACGAAGAGATACTCACAAACACATGTCATCATCAACCGAAGTAGTACTAACGCATACACCCGCATATGGCTATAAGATAAAGATAAACTACAAATATGCATGTATATAGAAATTACCAAGCAGGAGATACAGCAGTTCTAGAAGGCGAAACGTCTAGACTTTAGTAGAAATATGCGAATGAAGCAACGGAGAGTATAAAAACAGCGCAAGCTGAGTAGTCAGAATCGGTTTGATTTAAACGCGCTATCAGTTGCGAAGTGAAGTATAATTGTACTCCCAAAGCAGTCTAATAATACAGAATATATATTCAATACAGAATATTGGAGTTATTTATTCAACAGTTTAGCGATTGGAACGTTAGCCGAAGGTTTCAAATAAGCGGAATTTCTCGAAATTCGTTGCAATATGAACTTCAATTACTGTGTAACACCCCTTACTCGCCTCCAACCGAGTCCTAATTGTACATGTGATACTTTTGATCTTGCTATTATCGTATGAAGGGACACCAGAAGAATTGCTCATTTGATTTATGTATTAAGGCCACCATAATGTACATACATATATCTTTATTCTTCAAAACGAAAATATAATTATGTTACCTTTTTTTCATTTTCAATTTACAGGCTACAATGCTTGCGTATTTGCCTACGGTCAAACTGGTTCGGGCAAAACCTTCACCATGATGGGTATGCCCGATAATCCTGGATTGATACCACGCATTTGCCAAGAATTGTTTGCACGTATGCGTGTCGGCCAGGAGTCAGGTACAGGCTATAAAACGCACGCAAGTTATTTGGAGATTTATAATGAGCGGGTAAAGGATTTGCTTGGACCACGTAGTGCAGGACATGGCTTGCGCGTTAGAGAGCATCGCACACTAGGACCATATGTTGAGAATCTTTCACAGCATGCAGTTGCGAATTTCGAAGAAATTCAGGTAAGAAAATAAATGAAATCTATTTGATTTTCCTGGCAGCCTATATGGCTGTGCCAACAGTCTCACGTTGTGATGGAGCGATACCAGTACTGAGTAGTAGATACTTATCCCCACCAGCGGGTTATGGGGCTTAGAATATACCCGCGGCAGGTATGCCTGTCGTAAGAGGCGATTTAAATACCAAACTGATTCAAGGGGTTGTGTAGCACAATGCTTTCAAGGGGTTGCCAGCGCAATTTATAGCTTTCCAACCCAATTATCAACTTCACCTACCCGTGGCGAATCCTGTTTCCTTAGCAGCCGCAGCTCTGGCGACCCCAAGATCTATATCCGGCAAAGGACTATGAACATCGATAACACTCCCCATTTATTTACGAAGTACTGAGTAAAGTGTCGATACTTTACCTGGATACTTTCCCCCGATACTTTACGAAGTGCCGGTGGTCACAGGCTCAAGCGCGGTATCCCGACCATAAGAAAACGCGCTAGAAATTTTTTACTTTCCTTTGTAGTCCAAAGTTTCTCTTCCAATTAAAACCTTGTTTTTTTTTCAAATGCCATGAGCGATCAAAAATCGACCAATCTTAATGAAATTAAGTAAGAACATAGTTTTTATGACAGCAAGTGTTGTATAGCCTCTTACGGAACTCAATATTTGAAAATGTAAACTCAGTTTATTCCAGGTTTTACATCATTTAATGTTCGTAACGTTTCTCTTTAAAGTTATGTTTAGTAGGTACGTGGGAGCACACAGCTGGGTATAAAATGTTCGGTTTCCGAAGTACTCACTTGGTTCGAGTGTACGCGATACCTTTTACTGAGTATGAGTACTAGTATCGATACTTTCATTCGAGTATATCGATAAAAGCTCTATCCCCTTCTCCTACTGGAGAAACGCCCCAGTGCTAAAAAATCCAACGGAGAATGACGCCGAATATCGTTTTGGACTATTTTTGAAAACAATTTCGAGTTTTGAAATGTTTCGAAGTTGTATTGCTTGAGACGGCTGCCCAGCATACTGAAAATAATTAAGATTTAGAAATATTTTCGAGGTTGTATTGTTTAAAACGGTCGCTTGCCATAGAAAATTAGTTTCGAAATATTTTCGAAGTTGTATTGCATGCCTGACATACTGACCTAGGCTCAAGTCCCGGGAAAAGTGACTTTAAAAATTTTTGTTCTTAACTCTGAGTGCATTCCTGCCCTGAAAGGCTTCCTAACAGATGCCGTTCAAAGTCGGCATTAAACATGTAGGTCTTACCAATTTTTAGTATAAAAGCCATTTAAGAATCTCGCCGAATATAAGCTCAGAATAAATCTTAATAATATTTATATGTATTCTCTGAAGTTTGTGGTCCACAAAATTCTAGGTCCGAAGGCAAAGTTTGGTAGCCGAAATATAGTGTGCTTGTAATATCTTCAGTTATAATTTGAATTTCGAAAAAGCTTTGAGATTATATTTTTCACTATTCCTCGTAAATCATCACATACAATTGCAAAGGAAAACCGAATATGACATTTACGATAAAAAATATTGATTTTAAAAACTTTCGAAATTCAAAATATTTTTGAAAGTAGTCAAAGGTTTTAGTTTTTTTTTCTCGGACGTTGTCAAAATATTTTTGAAAGTAGTCAAAAGTTTTAGTTTTTTTTTTTTTTTTCTCGGACGTTGTGGCAGCGCACTGCCCTCAAGTGGCCCCATGAAACCAAGCTAATCCTGTTTTAATTCATACATACTTTTTTTTTTTTTTTTTTTCTTTGAGAGGCAGTGGCTTCTTAAGCGCCGAGATCTAAAATCACTCAGCTACAGAGAAACTCATCAGCTGAGAAATATAGATATAAATATAATTTTTTTAATTATTAAGAGAAGATAGAACCATCTTTTTTATGGCAAAGAGCAAGTCCGAAACATCAATTATTCTCGAGTGAGAGTTATAATCTTCACACAAACATAGAAAAGGTTCGTGTAGTTGGAAATTGCTTCTGCATTGTTTAAGAATTATAGGTTTATAATGCCTTGAAACTCGGCATGTAACATTCAAGTTTACTTCGTTCAAAAGAAGTGGGCTTGAAATCGATCCATTTAAAAGTATAGCCATAAATAGTACACCTAGCATTTCTCTACGACTTGCAAGGCTAGGAAGATTTATTAGTTTTAATCGATTAGTGTAAGGAGGGAGATTATACGGAGAGTCCCATTGAAGATTTCTCAAGGCGAAAAGTAAAAACTGTTTTTGAATTGATTCTAGTCTATCCACATGAACTTGATAACGCGGATTCCAAATTATCGATCCATATTCTAATATCGGCCTCACCAATGATGTAAAAAGGGTTTTTGTAACGTAAGGATCACTAAACTCTTTTGCCCATCTTTTCACAAATGCTAAAACTCCCGTCGCTTTATTGACTGTGGCATTAATATGAGGGTTGAAACTAAGTTTGCAATTCATTGTAACTCCCAAGTCGACAAAAACATCAACGCTTTCCAGAGTTTGGCTATTAATTGTGTAGTAAGCTGGCTGTATGTTCCCACGTGAAAAACACATGGATTTACATTTTTCTATGTTGAGAGGCATAAAATTCGCATTACACCAAGTAACTAAGCGATTTAAATCCGCCTGGACTACAGAACGTTCTTCAACCGACGCCTATGACTTAAAAAGTTTTACGTCGTCGGCATACATTAAAATTTTAGAATATTTTATAGTTGTGGAAACTCGTTTATAAAGATCAAAAACGGAATAGGACCGAGTTGGCTGCCCTGAGGCACACCGGAGGGAACGTCGATGACATTCGAAAAAATGTTTTTAAAAATGACTCTTTGAGTTCTACCGCAAAGATAGGAGGAGATCCAGCGAGTTAGGCCGGGTTGAAAACCAAGCAATTCGAGTTTATAAACAAGTAATGAGTGGCGTACTTTGTCGAATGCTTTGCTGAAATCAGTGTATATAACGTCGGTATGATGATTGTTTCTAAACCCATTAAAGATGTGAGTTGTAAATTCAAGCAAATTGGTTGTGGTTGATTTGGCTCTACAAAAGCCATGCTGAGAACTATCTATCAATGTAGAAATCGAAAATGTAAGGTGATTAGTAACGATTGCTTCGAAAAGCTTAGGGATAGCGGAGAGCTTTGCTATTCCACGATAGTTTTCAATAGACGACTTGCTTCCTTTTTTATGGAGTGGGATAAGGAAAGATTCCTTCCAAGCCGTCGGGAAAATGCCATTTTTTAAAGAGAGGTTAAACAGATCAGTAAGGGGCTGGTAAATGTATTCCGCACATTTTTTAAGAAAACATGTTGGGATCAAATCGGGACCGTATTTGAAGGATTCTTTTAGGGTCTTTAGATGTAGTAGAACATCTTCAGGCAGCAAATGTGGGGCATATATTGAGTTACTAGAATGGAGCTCATACGGATAATTTGTAGGTGATGAATCAACCACAGCTGAGTAATTAGAGTGAAAGAATTGAGCGAAGAAGTTTGCAATCTCTTGATCGTCGCTGGAAATGCTATTTCTAAATTTCATGGCAGAAGGAAATCCGTTAGTTCTGCGTTTAGAATTTACGAAATCATAAAAATACTTCGGGTGGCAAATAATGTTTCTTTTAATTTTACATATGTAATCTTTATAACACTTTTTATTAAGTTCAAAATACTTATGACGGAAAATAGCGTACTGTGCATAATGAGAATGTAAACCGTAATTGTAAAATTATTTGTTACTGTTGAAAACCTATATTTTGGACTTTTTTCGAAAGTAATTTCAATTTCGAAATTTTTTCGAAGTCATGTTTGATGATGTAAAATGACTATGAACCTCGAAAAAATTTTGTGTTCGAAATATCTTTATGTATGCACATGCATTCATAAAAGCTATATATTTATGTTCAAGTAAACGCGTAAATGAATACCTCAAAATTAAATTTTTTTTACTATCCCCAATAGGAATGCATAGCGCGTGGAAATATCCAACGTACAACTGCCAGTACAAATATGAATGATACCAGCAGTCGTAGTCACGCTATATTCACAATAACCTTTGTACAAGCTGTTTTTATGAATGATATGCCCAGTGAAACAGTTTCAAAAATACATTTGGTGGATTTGGCTGGCAGGTAAATACCCTAATAAATATTCAAGCTTCATCTTTTATTAAATTATTTTTTTTTTAACAGTGAACGAGCTAATGCTACTGGCGCTACTGGTCAACGCCTGAAGGAGGGTGCGCATATTAATAAATCGCTAGTGACTCTCGGCAGTGTTATCTCCGCATTGGCGGAGCAAACAAGCACAACAAGTACATATACTCCCACTGTTAGCCCTGTTGGTACAACAAAACGTATTCTTTACATTCCCTATCGTGATTCCATACTTACATGGTTGTTAAAGGATAGTTTGGGTGGTAATAGTAAGACAATAATGATTGCTGCACTCTCACCGGCCGATTGTAATTATAGTGAAACCTTAAGTACTTTACGTTATGCAAATCGTGCTAAGAATATAATCAATAAACCGACAATTAACGAAGATACAAATGTTAAGCTAATACGCGAATTACGTGAAGAGATCAATAAGCTGAAATCTATGCTAAACGGTGATATTGTAAGTGTTACATACTACCTATATTTGGTAGGTTTTAAAAAATACCCTGCAGTGAAATTGCCCAAGATTTTTTGTTGACATGTAAGAATTGAAAAGATTGGACTAACCATATTCATATAGCACCACCTCAACAAAAGGGTCGTTTTGCCCTTGTTTTGTAAAGTTTTTGAAAATATTGATATTTAGGGGTCGCACTGTGGGGTATTTGATCAATCTAGCTGGCCAAAACTAAAACAGCAGTTATTTCTGTTAAAAAAGTGGTTGTCTCACTTCATTGTTATGAAAGGAAATTTGTGTTCCGCGCGCAGAATTACTTGGATCGAGCCTCCAGTTTCGGAGGGACCAGGGGTCTTTTCTTGTCATTACATGAGATATGTATGTCAGTATGGGTATGGGGTTGGCATTTAGGGTTGCCACCTCACCTTTTTTATATTTCTACCATCTCGAAAACGGCTTGACAGATTTGAATCAAATTTAGTACATCGATATAGTATTACTAATACAAAGCTTAACTAGATTTGATTAAGGCTAAAGAAGTGAACAAGTATTTAGGTTAGACTGTACATTGCTTTTTAATCCAAAAATACATCGAACTGCACACAATTTTTATACAACTTTAGATGTGCGCGGTTAGCTCCGTTGACATTGCAGATGGGTTTTGGGGTATGTATACTATTCAGTGGACATCTAGGAACGCCAGGAAGAGTATTTAAAAAAAAAATTGGAATATTTTGAGAAAATCGACTTTTGGCCAGCTAAATTGATCAAATACCCCACCGTAGGTTGTTGTTGTTGTTGTTGTTGTAGCGATAAGGTTGCTCCCCGAAGGCATTGGGGAGAGTTATCGATGTGGTGGTCCTTTGCCGGATACAGATCCGGTACGCTCCGGTACCACAGCACCATTAAGGTGCTAGCCCGACCATCTCGGGAACGATTTATGTGGCCCTATTTAGCCTTCAGGCCATTCCCTCCCTTCCTACCCCCAAGTTCCATGAGGAGCTTGGGGTCGCCAGAGCCTCATCTGCTAGTGAAACAGGATTCGCCGCGGATAGGTGAGGTTGACAATTGGGTTTGGAGAAGCTATATATTGCGCTGGCAACCTGAAGAGTTCCGCTACACAGCCCCTTGAATCTGGTATTTTAGTCGCCTCTTACGACAGGCATACCTACCGCAGGTATATTCTGACCCCCTAACCCGCTGGGGGCCCCCACCGTGGGTCGCTAGAATGTATAAATTGGTAACACATGTGAAGACTTTATTAGGAAAAATTAAAAACAAATTAAATTCAGGATATTTACTACGAATAACTTTGTCAGAAAGCTAGCTGCTTTAATTGTTTCACAAAATGATTACGTTCGAGTAAAATGATTATGTTCGCCTTAGCTCGATTGTCAGACCATTTTGAACATCCACGCCACCGACTGCCTTACACCCCAAAAACTTGGATGTGACGTTCGATCAGGATCTACATTTTGGTGAGCATGCAGCCGCAATTGTACCGAAAATCCAGAGCCGCAATAAAATCCTCAAGTCTTTCGCTGGCAGTACTTGGGGTTAAGATAAAGAAACGCTCATTACCACTTACAAAGCAATTGGCTCGCCGATTGCATGCTATGTAGACTACTCACTGGAAGAAGCTACAGGTCTGCCAAAATACCGCCCTCAGAACAGCCACGGGCTGTCTTCTTATGTTCCCAGAACACCATCTACATAATGAGGCGAGAATGCTCCCCATTAGGGAGAGAAATGAAATGCTAACATGAATACACAGAAACCTGGACACCCCAACATACATCTGATTGATGAGACTACACCGGCCAGGGGCTTAAGGAGTCATCTCCGTAAGCATTATGAGGAAATACGGCACCTGAGAACACAGCCGTATGAAGCTAAAAAGCACAAGCAGGTCCTCAGTGAAACCCATAAACAGACGTCGGAGCTCTATGCCAGGAATTGCGCGGTGAATCCTGTACTCAAAGTACAATACCCAAAACTAGGAGGAGAAACGCACCCTCCTAGGGAAACGCGCGTCACTCTAGCTCAATTTCGATCTGGGTACTGTAACAAGTTAAACTCTTACCTATCCAGAATCAACCCCGACATACAAAACATATGTCCTGCTTGTAATGTATTCCCACATGACACCACCCATAACTTTAACTGTATTGTGGAACCAACGCCTCTAACAGGCTCTCATTATGGTCCAGCCCTGTTGAAGCAGCAAGTTTCCTTGGACTCCCGTTAGAGGGCATTGATGACAATTTGTGATTGGTCGCATCTATTGGATGGCGCGAAGCCCTGCTACAACAATAAAAACAGCTAGATTGCCAATCGCAAAAATACTCATCCTGATGTTGTTGTTGTTGTTCTTGTTGTTGTTTCTTGTTGTTGTTTCTTGTTGTTGTTGCTGTAGCGATAAGGTTACTCCTCGAAGGCTTAGGGAATGTTATCGATGTGATGGTCCTTTGCCGGATACAGATCCGGTACGCTCCGGTAACACAGCTCCATTAAGGTGCTAGCCCGACCATCTCGGGAACGATTTGTATGGCCACATTAAACCTTCAGGCCATCCCTCTCTCGCCACCCCCCAGTTTCATGAGGAGCTTGGGGTCGCCAGAGCCTCATTTGTTAGTGAAACGGGATTCGCCGCTCGAAGGTGAGGTTGACAATTGGGTTTGGAGAAGCTATAAATGCGCTGGCAACCTGATGATGTAATTTTTTCTTCATCTCGATCTAAAACCATTCAAGTTGATATCGCGTCCGGCAGGGTATTAACAATAAAATCACATTAACAAATCTTAATTATTCGCACATATTCTGCTTTTCATACTTTTGTTATTAGAACACTTTGCAGCCTTCGTTGAAGGTCTTAGAAGATCTACAAAAAAAAGAAGCACAAGAAAAAGTTCTAACTGAAGAATGGACTGAAAAATGGAAGGAAGCTCAATCTATATTGCAAGAACAAAAAAGTTTGGGACTACGAAAGTCTGGACTTGGAGTTGTTTTAGATTCGGAAATGCCACATCTCATTGGCATACATAATGATATTACTACGGGTGTGACTTTATACAGTTTAAAGGTAAATAAAACATAAAAATATAGCATAATCAATATGCATTAATTCATTCATTACATTGCAGGAAGGTGAAACACATATAGGAAATGCAGATTCACATATGCCACAAGATATCGAACTCATTGGTGATGGTATACGCCCGCAACATTGTAGAATAATTTTAAAAGATAGTATTGTTACTTTACATCCCTATCCCGGCGCACAATGTTGGCTAAATGCACATCTCATCGATGAACCAACACATATATCACAGGGCGATATTATCTTGCTTGGACGCACCAATATTTTTCGTTTTAATAATCCTGCAGAAGCGGCAAAACTACGTAAGGATATATCGCGTTCACAACTTGATATGTCACGTTTGTCATTGATTACATCTTCACGTGAAAATTTGTTGACGTCAAGTTTTTTTTCTGATGATGATTCAATGAGTGGCAGCTTGAATGCATCGCCATTTAAACGCAGCGACCGTCAATACTATCCAACAAAACCGATGTCACGCGATGATCCAGAATTGCAAGATGAAAATCGTAAAATATTAGAAACTATAGAGAACGCTTTGAAACAATTAAATATTGTGAGTAGTAGTAATAGTATTTTATCAATTAATTTTTATTTTGTTCTTGCTTTTAGGAACGCGTACAAATGCACGATCAGTACAAAGCAAAAGTTCGCAAATTAACCGACGAGCTTCAGCGCTTAGAAATTCAGGAAATGGATAGATTAGAAATTTTACGTTGTCAAGAGAAGGAATTGCTTGCCAGAAGAGATATGTTGCTGTGGGAAAAAAACAATGAAAAAGTGCAGGTGTGTAATTTAAAAATATTTTTGAATGCGTATTTTGTAAGAAAAAAGAGGGATACCTACTAGACCAAATATTATGAATTGATTTTTCCAGTATTTGTGTAATACTTTTATTTTACTAAAGTTAAGTGTGTTATTAGTAAATTTATAAAGTTGTACATTCGACTGGGTCAATTTATTAACCGATATCGCGCGAATTTTCGAGCCTGCGAAATTTCAGTTTTTTTTTTACTTTTTTTCGAGTTTAATTTTTAAGGTTTTTTTCATGACCTACTAAAAAAAATTTCATGTATACTAGGGCGGGTCGATTTAAAAATCGCTCATTGCTCTGTGAAAATCGTATTCTAGGGATCAAAATAAGAAGCTTTGCCGAAGGAACCATACCTCTAAAACGAATTCTGATGTCCCCCCCTTTGGGTCGAACTTTTGGGTAGGGGCAATTTCAATTCTACCTGCTGTGTCTTGTGGTGGCTTAAAAAAACAACACAAGCAATTTTACGATCTGCAATTGTGTCGCAGTGATACCTTCATTTTTTAAAACGGTTGAATAAAAAACCCACACAACTATGTTTACGGCATGCAAATGCATCACAGTGATGCCTTGGTTTTAAAAGGGGGTTGTAAAAACGCTAATTTCTAATAATTTTTTTTTAATTTCTTTTCTATTACTAAGTTAAATTCATTTTTTCATTTACATATGTTCTGACTAAATAAATTTCTAAAGAGAAAAATAAACTACAAAAAGAAAAAACATAGGCATTTCAAAGTGGGATTTTGCAAAATTTGCCCCTACGACCCAAAGGGGGGGGACATCAGAATTCGTTTTAGAGGTATGGTTCCTTCGGCAAAGTTTCTTATTTTGATCCCTAGAATATGATTTTTACAGAGCAATGGGCGATTTTTTTGCCTCCCCACAAATCGACCCGGCCTAATGTATACCCTGTCCGACCCAAAAATGTCTGCTAAAGACGTTGGCGGTAACAGTTTTTTGAAAAATTTTAAATTTTTTTTAGTAGGTCATGAAAAAAACCTTAAAAATCAAAGTCGAAAAAGAGTAAAAAAAATGAAATTTCGCAGGCTCGGAAATTATTTTTTTGGGTATGCATAGTGGAACTTTTCTTCCTGCGCCCAAATCCTATCGAAAAATCGATGGCGCGATATCGGTTAGCTTTCGTCCATAGAAATCGACCCATTGTACATATTAATTGCTAATTATATTGTCATCCGCATATTTTGGATGCTTTAATTTTTTTGTAGTAAACCACTTAACGGTTTGCATAAGTAAAATTAAAATTTCTGTTTTCAATAAATTTCACTCAAAATTGGTAATATTCGAAACTATTGCTCACTGAATTTATGTAATAAAAGTTAATAATATTGATGTTTTAGGAATTATACTTATCTCTTTTATTTTTTTACTAAACTATATTGAAGTTTAAGTTTTAAATTTTCACGCAACCTGTTATGTTTTCAATTTGCATATGTTTGTGATGTTTTTTATACTCAGCTGAGCAGAGCTCACAGAGTATATTTTGTTCGCATAACGGTATCCCGTAACGGCATAAACTAATCGAGCTAGATATAGACTTCTATATATCAAAATGATCTGGGCGAAGAAAGAAATTCATTTAGCCATGTCCGTCTGTCCGTAAACACGATAACTTAAGTAAATTTTGAGGTATATTAATGAAATTTTGATATGTCAGTTCCTGGGCACTCATTTCAGATCGGTATTTAAAATGAACGAAATTGGACTATAACCACACCCACTTTTTCGATATCAAAAATTTCGAAAAACCGAAAAAGTGCGATAATTCATTACCAAAGACGCATAAAGCGATGAAACTTGGACACAGAATAGAAAATTAGTAAAATTTTGGACAATGTGCGTGGCACCGCCCACTTTTAAAAGAAGATAATTTAAAAATTTTGCAAGTTGTAATTTGGCAGTCGTTGCAGATATCATGATGAAAATTGGCAAGAGCGGTACTCCTATTACTATATTTGTGATAAATAAAAATTAGCAAAATCGGGTGACAATTTTAAAAAGTGGGCGTGCTTTTGAAAAAAAAATTTTTAAGTAAAATTTTAACAAAAAATTTAATATCTTTACAGTATATAAGTAAATTATGTCAACATTCAACGCCAGTAATGTATGGTGCAACAAAATACAAAAATAAAATAAAATCTCAAAATGGGCGTGTCTCTGCCCTTTTTCATTTAACTTGTCTAGAATACTTTTAAAGCCATAAGTCGAACAAAAATTTACCAATCCTTGTGAAATTTTGTAAGGGCATAGCTTCTATGACGATAACTGGTTTCTGTTAAAATTGGCGAAATCGGTTGAAGACACGTCCAGTTTTTATGCACAGTCGACCGCCTGTCCTTCCGCTCGGCCGTTAACACGATAACTTGAGCAAAAATCGGTATATCTTTACTAAACTTAGTTCACATACTTATATGAACTCACTTTATTTTGGTATAAAAAATGGCCGAAATCTGACTATGACCACGCCCACTTTTTCGATATCGAAAAATTCGAAAAATTAAAAAATGCCATAATTCTATACCAAATACGAAAAAAGGGATGAAACATGGTGATTGGATTGGTTTTTTCACGCAAAATATAACTTTACAAAAAACTTTGTAAAATGGGTGTGGCACCTACCATATTAAGTACAAGAAAATTAAAAAGTTCTGCAGGGAGAAATCAAAAGCCTTTGGAATCATGGCAGGAATACTGTTCGTGGTATTACATATATAAGTAAATTAGCGGTACCCGACAGATGATGTTCTGGGTCAGCCTCACATTTTGGTAGATATCTCGAAAACGCCTTCACATATACAACTAAAGGCTACTCCCTTTAAAACCCCTCATTAATACCTTTAATTTGATACCCATATCGTACAAACAGATTATAGAGCCACCTTTATGGCGATATCTCGAAAAGGCGTCCACCTATAGAACTATGGCCCACTCCCGTTTAAAATACTCTTTAATATCTTCCATTTGATACCCATGTCGTAAAAACACATTCCAGGGTTACCCCAGGTTCATTTTCCTACATGGTGATTTTCCCTTATTTTGTCTCCAAAGTTCTCAGCTGAGTACGTAATGTTCGGTTAAACCCGAACTTAGCCTTCCTTACTTGTTTTAGTATATTATAGTGTATTATTTTGATAACTTACTAATTAATTTGATTTAATGCTTATTTCGTATATTTTATTATAATTTAATTAAAAATTTTTTATGTTTATTTCCAATATAGATTGATATCGTTTGTAGACAGATTGCAGCATTCCAAACTCAGCTTGATTCGAAAAAGAGAGATTTTTCCGAATATGTTGCTAAAGAGTTACAAGAGTTGCAAGATTGTGGAAAATTTGATGAGGTTTGTTCTTAAATGCCTTTTTAGTTATATTCGTGGAGCTATTGTTTTTTGACTTGTAATACATATATGTTTTTAATATAAAAAATAAAAATACTTGGCGCGATTTACCTCCGAGGAGATTTAGGTCGAGCTTCTCTTCCGATTTGCGGCGTCCTACTTTTAGATTTCCCTACAAATTGGCAGTACGGGACCTACATGTTTTATGCCGACTACGAATGGCATCTGCAAGGCAGATTAATTTTCACTGGGAAACTAAACTAAAAACTATTTTCTAAGTTTTAATGTTACTTTTCCCGGGAGTTGAACCCAGGACCCACAGCGTGATAGGCGTAGCAGGCTACCATCACACCACGGCGGCCGCCGTGTTTTAATATAGTGATATATATTTGAGTCTTTTAAGATTCTTTTTCAGAACAGTATATATATAATTTCAGAATTTTTCCGGACAATTTAGTGGTTATTTTTGGACAATGTCAGGACCTCCTCTGCATTCATATAATCTCGGCCCTATTTGTGGACCATTTTAGGACTATTTCGTGATACTTTCTAGAACGTTTTTTGGATCAAGTCAAGATTTTCTCCGGATAATTTGGTAGCTATTTTGGGGCCCTTTTGTGGCTTACTTAGAATAATTGGAACAATTTCCTGGTAGTTTCGAGATTGTTTCAAAGATAATAACGCGGATTTTTCGGCACCATTCTAGGATTGTTTTGTAGATTAAATCGTAATCGTTTGTGGAATATTTTAAAACGGTTTTCGGTATAGTTTCAAGACCATATCCGGATCGCGTCTGAATTGTGTTTGAGATCATTTCGGCACTATTTCGGAACAATTTCGAAATAATTTCAAGATTTTCTCAGGATAATTTCAAGACTATCTCTGGATATTTTCGGGATTGATTGTGGTTTAATTTCGAAACCATTTCGGGGCTGGTTTTAAAGGTCATATTGCGACTATTTCGGCTTCGTTTCATTATTATTTTAGGTACCATAAGATAAAATTGCTGGACTATTTTGAGATGGCTTTCAGAGCAGTGTTAAGACTATATCCAGATCATTTCTAGATTGTGTTGGCGATAATTTCAGGGGTATTTCTGGACAAGTTCAGGATTTTGTGGTATTGTGTGCGGTATCATTTCGGAATTGTTTTCGGTATTATGTGAAACGAGTCGGGCCCGTGCGCATCTTGCGAAACCTATATAAAAGTTTTATCAAATATCAAAAAAATCAGTTGTTCTATCAATCAATTAAAACAGCTTGCTCTCATCTAGCGTATGATAGCAACTGACGGTAATGCAGTGCAAATATTCACAATAGTGCCATAGTACAAATAGATTTCTTTGTGTGCTCACAATCGTTTATTTTTAACAAATTATTTTAATAAAATATAGCTAAACAAAAGCTCTACTACCAAAATTGCCCAAAGCTCGCTAATAGCCCAAATCTTCATCCTTACAACCAAAGCTTTATTTATAGATTTGGTTTCCAAATAAGAGCGAAAAAGGGACCCGTACATAAAAACAGCAATATGCTGATATTTTGATCTTATCTACAAAGCATTTCTAGATTGATTCAGATTATTTTGAGAAATTTCGGAAATTGTTTCTAGAGTCATTCCGGGAAAGTTTGCGGCTCAATTCAGCACTGATTGAGGGTAATTTCAACGCCATTTCATTATTTGTTTTCTGGTCCATTGAGGGATTATTTTAGGGATCATTTTGGGGCAGTTTTTCACTATTTCGGATTGTTTCAGGTTCATTTCAGAACCATCTTCAGAATATTTTCGGATTATTATTTTTTATTATTTCAAGACAAATTTGGGAGCATTTCGCGAAAGTTTCGGTATACTTTTGAGACTGTTTTTTTTTTTTTTTAATATATGAAAGTCCCCGAAAAATATTGTGAGTATTTTAAAAATTGTACTCTTCCATTTTGTCTATGAGCTACTGTATTTAATTTAATATAGCAAAAATACGATTATTTCTTTTTTTTTAGCTTGGCATTAAAATAGAAGAGTTCACACCTTTATCTGATCAGCTGTTGCTACAAGTAGCTGACTCCTTAGATTTGTTTGCATCACAATTTATTAAAGATACAGTAAAGCGAAATGTAAGTGTCAACAAAATTCATATACTAGTTGCTTTTGTAGTACCACCTCATTAATATTCATACTAATTTTTGACTTTTAGAATGATGAAATTAGAAAATTGGACGAAAATATAACAGAGAAAGAGTGCATTTTGAATGAAAGTACAAAGAAAATTGCACAAGTGGATGAAAAAATCTTGCAAATACAACATCATTTGGAAAAATTACGTGAAGAAAGTGAAGCCAGTAGCTCAAAGACGCTAAGACAGAAAAAAGCAGAGTAATTAAAATTTAAATAAATTTTGCATACAAAATATATCTCACTATTTTTGTGTTTTTTTCTTGTTGAAACAGATTAAATTTAAATTTATCTAAAACAAGGTCAACGAACACAGATGACTCCCATGAACCTCCAAGTGATACGTACCATACAGCGCTTTCAAATATATCACTCACCTCACCTACTATTGTTGACGATCAAATTACGCCGCTAAGCACACTCTCACCAGATGATAACACCAGTGCAACAGAAAGAGGCCTATCTTCTGCGAGCGTATCAAATATGAGTAGTCCATATGACAATAGCGAATTATCTGCTAATAACAATTTAATAGCCAATAACTACGCAACAGCAACATCGTCTAAAACTACAATGAGTGATAGTGGTGTATATTTGGATCCAGTACGTATGACACAACTAAATAATTACAATGGATTTACACAGAGTACAACAAATAAAGACAATAATATGCTATTTGCTGGGGAAACGAATCCAAATGCATTAATAGGTATACCTAATATTGCATCACGCTCAAATGGTGTTATGACACTTGTTTCCGATGAAGATAGTGCATCATGTTCTTCGTGTGAAATTGGTCGCAATTCAGATATACCGCGCCCGTATTGTTCCATGCATACGCTTAGACGTAAAATTGCCCATCAAAAAGCTTTAATTATGAAAAATCTCGAATTGAATGTAGACAAAGCTCAATTAGATGAACAAATTGTTGAGTTACAAGAATTGCAACGTAGATTTGTCGCTATGGAAAAGGAATTAATCGAATCTTCAGGTGTTTGTGTTGCTGAGCGAAATATTGAATGTGGTACATACTATCGTGGTGGTAACGATATTAACTTTGACGATGTAAGCCCTAACGAAGGTATGGGTGAGTCGGCGTATGTGCCTAGCATGACACGTTCCTGCCCTTCGATGCGAGAATTTCGTAAGTGAATTCATCGATTTATTCTGTTGTTTAAATAATTTTATAAACACCTAGCGTACCCCGAAGATGTTGTCCTGCCCTGTATTTGAAAAGTGGACTTCCCTTCCCTCTATCACTCTCTATATCATCGAATTGAATATAATTTTACTACCTTTATCTCCACTCCCTTCTCATTCTAATTCTAATTCTCCCTCTCGCTCCCAAGCACATTCCCACTTCCAATCCCACTCTCATTCCCACTCCCACTCTCATTCTCACTCCCTCCCTCATTTACATTTCCACACTCTTACTCTCTCCTCCACTCTATCTCTCCCACCTAAATAGGCTCATATATGATGTTTGGCCGCGAATTTCCATACATCCTCGAGAGGTGGAGTTTTGAAACTTGAAGTACACATCGGAACCCGGTGATAATTAAACGTGAGAGAAAAAAACGTTGCTAGGTGGTACGGGTATCGTGAAAGTTTTAAAAAACATCCGAACTTGGAAACTTTGCTTCCCAGTTTTAAGGAACTTCCCGATAACTCAGAGATCTGAAATTTGGAACGAAGATTTGGGTTTAGGTTATAATATTTAAAATAATGGGACATTTATTTAGAAAGTCTCCTTACAAAATGTGGAATTTTGCGACTACTATTTGAGTAACTTCCCGTAGAGCTAAACTTAGAACATAATTCAGAATCCCATGACAATGCAACATAAAGGAAATCAATTTTATCTAGGTGGTCCAGGGACCGTGAAAATTAAAAAAAATGGTCTAGATTTGGACATTTTGCTTTGGAGTTTTAAGGAACTTCCCAATTTACCTGGCAGCTCTATGCAGCGACTTGTGTCAAACTTTATAAAGGATATAAAATTTCTTTTAAAAGCATTAATTCAATATTTAGTTATTTTAATCCGTAATCAATTTTATAATCCAAAAAATGTGTTTGAATATAAGGTTTTGAGTTTAAATAAGTAAAAGAACTGAAATGACGGAAAAATATTTGTTTAATTAGTGTTTTGTTTTGTGAATTTTTGTGAAATTTTGTTTGAATAGGTCATGCACAGCAATTCTGTACATATGTTCTGGGCCTTAATCAAATTTTATATTGAAAACCATTTAAACAACTCAAGTCTTAAAATTGAACATGAGCACGACTCTCTTGTGAATTGCCCAATAGACACATCAAAAAGGCATCGACATATCTTTAATCGTTTTGGGTTACTTGCTGAGCGGCAAGTTATCATTTTACCTCAAAATAAGCTTCTCATGAAGGGTTAAACTCATACAATTAACACTCAGCCTCATTCACAAAAATTCAATTCTGCAACAGCATGGCAAGTAATTTTTTAGCCCAGAGTTAATTTAATAACTTTTTCAAAAATGTATGGCGCATAGTCATAGTCAAAATGAAATAGGTTTTAAATTTAATTGCTGCTTCTTGAGCTATCTGTCAAAACAGCTGCAACTAAATTTAAAACCTATTTCATTTTGACTATGACTATGCGCCTATGAATTTAACACCTCATGTTATGTTAACTTTGAGTTATAGAGTTAACTTGCCGTTCTGCAAGTGGGCCCTATTCAACTAATTTAGCAATATAAAATTTTCTTATAGCCGATGCCGAACATTTCATTACAATACCAAGCTTTGTTATACGCGGTGCTGGCAAACAAACTCATTACGAATATGAAGTGCGCATCACATTATCTGATGGTAAACTAAACATCTTACGACGCTATAGCCGGTTTAGGGAGTTGCATTTGAGCATGAAACATTGTTATGGAGCCAAAGTAAGTATCGAGGTGGAGTTTAAAACAATTGTGTCCAAAGTAAGAGCCTGAGTTTGGAACAGAAAATTTTAAGAAAATAACGAATACTATATATTCCCTGCAAAAATCGTTGGATCATGTGGTCCACTTGTGTCATACTGGAGCACTCCATGGATTACTCTGATGTAATGCTGATCTGGAGTATATGGTCCAGTCCTAGGACATCGCAATGTTAATTGGACCATATTTTTTGTATGAATTGTGGTTAATTTTGGTGCACTCGCTTGGTCCATAGCGAGTACTCCATACATGCATGCATGGATTAATCGCGATTTTTGCAGGGTTTTATTCATTTGTATCACAATCTTAAGATGACATTCTGAATGAATATTAATGACGATAAATATTATACGACGAAATCAATTTTTTTCTGGGTATTGAATTACACAAAATGTGTTGTTCAGGATGAGGAGGAAGAGAAGTAGATTCATCACTTTCTCTGCTGATGTCAAGGGCGGCAAACAAGACGACTCAGATTTCTAGGCGCACGGCTTTTGACAGTCTATCAGACTGAATCTTCCACTTCTAATTAAGTTCTTCAGAGAAGCAAGAGGTTTGGAAGAAATTTAGTTGTACGAATGTGCTGCCACCCGGCACTCACTATGGGTACTCACAATGACCAAAGGTGTCTCCTAGTCACTTTCCCACGCCCGCCCTCCTAACCTAACGCAATCTAATCTAACATTGATACACGAACGAAAAAGTGGTTTCCACTTTTTCGAAATCAGTTTCCAAAACATAGATATTCAGCCCAATTCTAAGTAAAAATTCCTTGTGAATTTTTTCACTTCTCACTTTCCTCTTATTCTGAACAATGTTCGAAAAAGCGGAAACCAACCGGTTATAGGAGAAAAGTAGGTATTATGAATTTGAGTGAGAGGGAGATTTCTCTGCCATTTCTTATGAGTTTTTTCACTTGTTAAATTAAAGGGAATGCATCAAAATAGTTGAAGTAAATTGATTCTTTTAAGAAAGAATACTTATTTTTACAAATTTGTGCTAAAATACGTACATTCTACCACAATATTCTTTATTTTAAGTCGAAAAGTATATCATTAGCAACGGAAGAGCTCTTGGTATATTTGATGCAGCAGAAATTGCGCAAGGATTTTTTAAGAAGGCTTAAGTAGATTTTGGCATATGACGAAAGACGAATTCAAGTCGACTTTGCCGCCAGAAAAATGCTTTGCTGAATGGAAGCAGGCAACTCCGGCAGATTTGTGTTATCCCGCCGTCTTCTTCTTCTTGTGCTCCTCTGTTGGTGTTGATGTGGCACCAATTCATTACTCATTTCAGTGAATACCACAATAAATGCAACAGATGGCGCAACACTGAATAAATATAGTTGGTAAGAAGGAATAGAAGTAGCAATTTGTCAGTCAAACAAACCACCGGCGGATAGCTAAATGGTTAGCGCAGCGTGCCTAAAGCGTACTGATGATGAAGGCTTAGCACCCTTCGAAATGGATCTATCTGCGCAGCTATGGCAGGTTGTCTGAAAGAATTTTCTACTTACTATTCCAAAAACAAAATACAAATTTTCAAATTTACAAAAATTAAAAAATAACAATAATAATCATTAGAAAAAAATTATTGTTCTGGCCTTGAGCTCGAATCGAACGTTGAATTAAAAAATAAAAACTTGAAAATAAAATTTATTTGTCTGACGAACGCGCTAGATTGATGAGGAGTGTGATGACTAGTACCTAGTAGGTAGGTCACCTTTATTTTCTAGCTTTTATTATTATTACTTCATACAAGTATTGTTTTCAATAAAAGCTTTTACCTTAAAATTTTTTTTTATTAGTTTCTTATTTCGGGTACTCAGTCCCTTTTTATATTAGAAATGTTTATGATCTTTGATTTAATCTTCTATTCATTTATAACATTCGTAAATTTAATGAGTTTTAGAGGTATTCACAATAATTTCTTTTATTATTAAATTATTGTTGGGTTAGGTTAGGTTGAACTGGCCGGTCCATGAGGACCTCACGTAGACTGAATAAGTCCGTAGTGTTACCAGAAGTTTGTTTTAACGACCAAACCCTATCAAAAACCAGGTCTTATGTTATAAAATAAGTCCGACCTCTTGGCAAATACTAGAAGCTTCCTAGGACTTAAGCCACTTGCTGCTTCTAGATCTGACAGCTGTATCACTCCTAATAGCTGGAGTCTTAGCCTGGCAAGCGCTGGGCAAGAGCACAGAACGACCTCGATCGTTTCCTCCTCCAGCCCGCACTTCCTACATCTGCTATCACTGACCAAGCCTAATTTAAAAGCATGGGACGCCAGAAGGCAGTGTCCAGTCAGAATACCCGTCATGAGTATACAGTCCTCTCTTTTTAATGATAGAAGCAATTTTGTTAGTCTAAGGTTGTAAGACCTGCACATAATCTTCGACATTTTACATCCCCGCGCTTGAACCCACGCCTTTCCTGCTTGGCCGATCATGTGCACCTCTCGCCTTCGCTTAATTTCGCCCAGTCTAATTGGGACGTCTATGGAGTCAAGGGATGCGCCCTTTTTAGCTAGTTCATCCGCTTTTTCATTCCCATCTATCCCCATGGGACCCAATATAGATGTATGCTTCTCCCTGTCCCGATTCTTTCCAGGGACTGCTTACACTCTAACACGCATTTAGATGCTGTAATATAAAAGCTAACGCGAGTGCAGCTTGGGCTATTTTCTTCCATTAAATTATTGTATTTTTATTATGATGGAAAAACTGAAAGGAATTAAACATACTAATGCCCGGTTTTTCAGTACAAGTTCAACTCAGTTTGTCAGTTGAACTACGCTTAAACTTACTCTGCAGTTTTTCAGTATACTTTAACTGAAGTTTAAAATGAGCTTAAGCGGCCGATCTGGCAGGGTTAGACTCTAGTTAACCTATCATTTGTTTTCGTTCGTTCGAAATGGTGTCGAATATACCCAACAAACATTTGGGCTTGAATACCATTAGAGCTCATGTTGATAACTAGGCATACTTCTAAAATCTCAAGGGTTGTTTCGAAACAGTGGCTCAACTCGAGAATCATAGCGTACTTAGCAAAAGAGGGAATTTTTTATAAAGCAAAAAATGCTATTACTTAAGTTGAAAAAATTGAATTCCCAACTTTTGGTTCTCTAACTGGACTCAAATGTAAGATTCCATACTACAGTATTTTCACGAAAATAAAATAAAATATATATAATTTAATTGATATTAGAGAAAAATTGTAAGTTTACAAACGGCGATGGTTACTAGGACATGTTTCTGAATTTCACTTCTTCATCAGCTAGCTTTTCGGGAGCTGAGCGTTGAACTCGAATCTCCAACATTCATATCAGTGCAAGCCTTTAGTTGCTAAGCCACATGAATGTCCCGTTGTTCGCTGTACAATTGGTCTCTAAGAGTTGCCTTTTTGTTTATATTCCTTTTGATCACCATGTAGGCACATACACTCTGTATGTAGTTTATTCCTAATGGTGTGGATATGACTTTTAGGCGCACTTTTGAAAGCTTAGTAACATTTGTTCGGATTTTTACAGTATTTGTTTTTAATACTTCCGCTGTTACTATTATATCAATATGATCATATGTATTTAATTAGCGAGCTTTGATCATATTGCTTTATACAATGGTTTTTGTAATTGATATTAGAGAAAAATTGTAAGTTTACAAACGGCGATGGTTACTAGGACATGTTTCTGAATTTCACTTCTTCATCAGCTAGCTTTTCGGGAGCTGAGCGTTGAACTCGAATCTCCAACATTCATATCAGTGCAAGCCTTTAGCTGCTAAGCCACATGAATGTCTCGTTGTTCGCTGTACAATTGGTCTCTAAGACCTCTAATATCAATTACAAAAACCATTGTATAAAGCAATATGAGCAAAGCTCGCTAATTAAATACATATATATATAATTTATTTTTGATTAATTATGCTTCATTACTGCTATCAACCAGGTGTTTATTTTCACAATAAACAGCTGCTGGTTTTGGTGGTACCACGTTGGAGATTTTTTCATCTCCACCTCAGCTCGATATGCAATGTAGGATATCAACTGGAGAAATGTGTGAATATACATTTGAGAACTGTACATTTCTCAAAATCTCTCGAAATTAGGATAATAATTTGAACATATTAATGACGTTGGAGATCAACTCGAAAACTTTTAATTTTAAAAAATTTCTCTAAGGTTGGTAGTGATTGGAGAATGAAGTTGGATATCAACTCAAGAACTATCTGGTATAAGAATAATTAATGTTGGATATCACTTCCGGATCTAGATATATATTTCGCTGGAGAATTTTTTTTTCATGTTTGTTGGGTAAACAAAATCCAGCTGTTGCCGTATCTACAAATTATCTAGATAATAAAAAGCCAATGTTGCCGCACAAAAAAGCCTACCCCAAAGGCGGCCTTAAACTGTGACTGAAAAATTGCTCAGTAGTTTAACTGGAGCTTAAATTTGACTAGATTTTAAGCAAACTTAGTTTACGCTTAGCTTACCCAACTACTGAAAAACCGGGTCTAAGTGAGATACTAACTCGGGTCGTCAAATTTCTAACGTCGCAGTCTTGCCATTAGGCTATCGCTGCTTCAGTTTTTCCCGTTTTTTTGTCATTTTTATTTTCTTGATGCAATGGAGATGAATCATTTTGATTCCATGTGTTATTCTGTGCACAAGACCTTTTGTGTTTTTGATTTTGGTTATTTAAATTTGGGCGGCCCTGGTAATGCGACACATATATTTTCATGCTTCTTATACGCTTAATAAGAATCCGCTGTCAAAAACCGGTCAATCGCAATTTTTTTTTCGTTTTGAGGTTAAGGTCGAACTGCGACCTATTAGGATAATTCGGATAGTGGTTTGGATTCAGCTCATCAAATATGCCGCATATACGAACTACATTTTTCTCTTTACCCCTTTTGATATTGTAACGAATTTTGGGAAAATCCGCTTATTTTACACCTTCTGCTAACGTTTGAATCGCTAAATTATCGAATAATTAACTCCAATATTTAGTGGTGCAAAATGGTCTTTCTTAGATTACTTAGGGAGTATTACAATTATACTTCACTTCGCAACTGATATCGTGTTTAAATCAAACTGAATACTGACTACTCAGCTTTCGCTGCTTTTATACTCTCTGTTGCATTGTTTGCATATTTCTCCAAATGTCTAGACGTTTCTCCTTCTAGAATCTACTACTTGGTTTAGTTTATAGCTTCTCGAATAGACATATGCGTGTGTATATGTAAATACTACTTCGCTGATGATTACATGTGTTTATGAGTATCTCTCCTTTGCCTTGTATGTATGTGCGTAGATGATGATTTATTTATTTACGTACATACGAGTACTGTTTAATATCGGCTTAGTGATGGTAGTATCGCTTATTGATGATAATATTCGTCACAATATCTACGTTTCCAACGTTTTTTTTTGCGCAGCAGTGTAATTTATGGCTTCTAATTTTTTCGAAGATCTACCTTTAGGCGCCTTATAATACCTGTTATATAAGCTTAAAAAGAAAGGACATCATACAATTTAAAATAAATATAAGAAATAAGTAAAATATGTTAGGCAGGATCCAATGCCGAGCTTAGAAATTCAATCAATACCCAGAAAAGTCTGACTTTACGAATAGTGTTATTTAGAAACAAAGTTTTTTAAAAATTTCCATTTTTATAAGATACAAAGTTCAGCGCCATCACATTTTATAATAAAAAAAAAATAATAATAATAACTAATAATCATATTTCACCGTTTCTTTAATAATTTACAGATCAGCGCTCTTGCCTTCCCAAGGCGTGAGTTATTTTCTTCCAATAGCGAATCAGTTGCTAAACATCGTCGACGCTTACTTGAATTGTATTTACGTCGTTTATTGACAATATGTACAAAAATACCACAATGTCCAGTTTATGAGGGACCCGGCGGGCCGGGACTTAACCGTGTCACACTCTCTCAACTGTCACCTTTTTTCAAAAAAGGTTTGTTCGAGAACGGCAAGCACGGGACGGGATAATAGTTACTCTACTGCTAAATTATATCCTGCCAATTATATGCCTTTTATTTTATTTTTATTATTTATTATGTTATATTTATTATTATGTTAGTTGATAATATTATAAGACAACTACATTTCTGATATACATATGTACATATTTACATATGACATCATTTAAAGCGTTCCTAGAATTCTTAACTCAAAAATATTGGTGAAGGTTTTCAACATATAAATGATGCTGAAATACATAATTTGAGAAAAATTGTGATATTTAGTATATTGGTATATGGGTCATTCCATAATAAATGAAACCAATGTTGCGGTAGGCCGATTTTAAATTGGATACATTTTTATCACATTTCTAAATTTTCCTTTCAAATATACATACATGAGTTTGATTATAGAAAATGTAGAAACAGTACATGATTCAATTACAATATTGGCAGAGATTTGACACTCCCTAATTTAAAAATCTGGACGGGTTACTTTTACGAAGTAAGGTAAACGGGGAATAGTTCAATCCCCTTCAGCGAAAATGGTAGTACAAAAGTACGTTTAGTAGCATATTAGTAGTGATAATAAGTTTGTAAATGCCAACAGTTTGTAAACAACAACAATGGGGGAAATAATTCATTTTCTACTAAATATTTTGTGAATTTATAAAGAGTTATGTTGTTTTGGTCATTCTTTCAGAATTTGTTTGAAGAATGCAGTACGTCAGAATTTTTTTCAAAAATACACTATCTCAAAATTTGTTTAAAAATTTCCCTATCTGAGCATAAGTTCAATGAATTTTGACATAAAAGAGGGAGTTTATGAAAACCATTCTGAGATAAGGCGTTCTTCAACCTAATTCTAATATAGCGCGTTTTTGTGACAAATCCTAAAATGAGAAATTTTTGAAAAATATTTTAAGATAGGACGATTTCGAACTGGCAGCGGACATGGGGTGTTACTCTACTCAGCAGCCGCAATGAATTGACAAAAATACGACTAAATAATAGAAAATGGCTTATTGTATTCGATATCTATATTCCGGCCTTGACTTTGACAGAAGAGTTACACTTTTGTGTTGTCCTGCTACACAGCCAGCATTTACCATTTTATTCTGAAATTTCGGAAAGCTCCTACGTTTAAGTATTCATAGAAGCGTTCCGGATAAACAGTTGGAATATTCGGAATACGTTCATTTGATACTACCTCACGAGGTCCGAATATTCCAAATAAGTATATACATAATACCTGTGTTTTTTTACATCTATCTACGTTTACGCTCAAACTTTATATGGACTGTTAAGCGTTAAACTTTATCTACTCTTCTGAAATTGCTGCACATAAAATTAGTACTCCTAAATTTCAATACGCATTATATTAAGATGCAACTGAAATATGCGTCTATGTTTCACCTCTACAGTAATTCTATGTTTCACCTCTACAAATGGTTTGTGTACACTATTTATCGCAACCGATTCAATTATATGTTATACACTTTGGCCAGCAGAGGTTTGTGTCTTTGCTTTTCGGTACAACATGTTCTGTAGCCAGTTATTTAACCACTACCGCTAGATGGGTCTCCTAAGCATTATCTAAGCGAGGATAAGCATTTTTTTTACGCGCAAACGTAAACGTATACGCTCGTCAAAAAAACACGGCTACTATTCCAAATATAACACGATTCCACAAATTCTTAAATGGATACGAATGTTCCGAACATACGGAATGAATAAGTTAACATACTCAGTGAGTAATAGACTGGGTCGAAAAAAAAATTTGCTAATGTCCGCCGCTAAATTTAAAGATTATGTTAAGAGGGATTAGGAAATTTTTTTTTTATTTTTATTTTTTTTATCCTTTGAAATACAGCCGAAAAGGTTTTTTCGTTGTAACTTGGTTATTTGACGTCCGATTTTTAAAATTGATATGACATTATTTTGGCTTCGAGAAGCTTCACATTTCCATTTAATGTCCTTTTAGCGCTGAAGTCGTTTTCACATGATTAGGTCAGCTAACAAAGTAGTAATTGATGCTTAAGTAAACAAAGTACTATCTTCGATTTTTCGAAGTTAGCCTCAAAAAATAGATATCGGCTTTCGAAGTTCGAAATTCTACATTTCGAAATTTTATTTTTTAGAGACAATTTTTCAAAAATGTATTTTTTTCCTTCAAATCAGTTTTTTACATTTTTCTCTATGATATTGGAATACCTCATAATCACAATCTATAAAAATTTTCTTATGCCAAGGCCCGGTTTTTCAGTACAAGTTCAACTCAGTTTGTCAGTTAAACTACGCTTAAACTTATTCTGCAGTTTTTCAGTCTACTTTAACTGAAGTTTAACCCAAGCTTAAATGGCCGAGCTTGCAGGGTTACACTGTAGTTAACATATCAGTTATTTGCGTTCATTCGAAATGGTGTCGAATATACCCAACGAGCATTTGGGCTTTGGTACCATTAGAGCTCATGTTGATGACTAGGCATATATACTTATAAAATCTTAAGAGTTGTTTCGAACCAGTGGCTCAACTCGAGAATCATAGCGTACTCAGCAAAAGAGGACATTTTTTATAAAGCAAAAAATTCTATTTGTTAAGTTAAAAAAATGTATTTCCCAATTTGTGGTTCTCTAACTGGACTCAAAGGTAAGGTTCCATACTACAGCATTTTCACGAAAAAACAAAAAATATGTATATTTTATTTTTAACTAATTCCGCTTCATTACTGCTATCAATCAGGTGTTTATTTCTCACAATAAACAGCTGTTGGTTTTGGTGGTACCTTCTTGGAGATTTTGTTTTCAACTCCACTTAAGGAAGGTTTCGACGTTGGGGATTCGAGAACTCTACATTTTACAAAATATCTGAAAGGTTGGAGAATGAAGTTGGATATCAACTACAAATCTATCTGGTTTAAGAATATTTAAATAATGATGTTGGATATCACCTGCGGAATTAGATATTGTAACGAATTTACTGCAAATCCTCTTATTTGCAACCTTCTGCTAAGTTCGAATCACTAAACTGTTGAATAAATAACTCCAATATTTAATAATCCAAAATGGCCCTTATTAAAGTACTTCACAATAAATAACTCGAGGAGAAAATTTCGTTGGAGAAAATTTGTTTCCATGTTTGTTGGGTAAACAAAATCGAGCTAATGCCGTATCTACAAATTATCTAGATAAAAAACCAATGTTGCCGCACAAAAAAGCCTATCCCAAAGGCGGCCTTAAACTGTGACTAAAAACTACTCAGTAGATTAAATGGAGTTTAAATTTGACTAGAGTTTAAGCAAGATACGGCAACAGCTGGATTTTGTTTACCCAACAAACATGAAAAAAAAATTCTCCAGCGAAATATATATCTAGTTCCGGAAGTGATATCCAGCTTCATTCTCCATACTGTAGTATGGAATCCTACATTTGAGCTCAGTTAGAGAACCACAAGTTGGGAATTAAATTTTTTCAACTTAAGTAATAACATTTTTTGCTTTATTATTGTAAAAAATTTAATGATGATTTGATCGACAAACATAGTTATACGTTCCTGAATATGATTTCAGACTGAAATCGAAATATCGACGAAGTAAAACTAAAACACAACTTTAAATATTGTGTTTTATTTAACTAAGGCCTATCAGCTCATTAAATTTTTTACAATAATAAGTACTTACAAGGCTATCAAAAATCAGCAATATTTTTTGCTTTATAAAAAATTTCCTCTTTTGCTGAGTACGCTATGATTCTCGAGTTGAGCCACTGGTTCGAAACAACTTTTAAGATTTTAGAAGTATGTATGCCTAGTCATCAATATGACTTGCTTGTTGGGTATATTCGACGCCATTTCGAACGAACGCAAATAACTGATATGTTAACTAGAGTTTAACCCTGGCAGATCGGCCGCTTAAGCTTAGCTTATTAGTTAGTTAAAGTAGACTGAAAAACTGCAGAATAAGTTTAAGCGTAGTTTAACTGACAAACCGAGTTGAACTTGTACCGAAAAACCGGTCCTTAAGCATTGAAACAAGCCTTGCTGAGTATATTACAACCAATTTGATTTTTTTTTTAAACGCTATCGCAATTTATAAGGCTGCAGTCCTTAACAACCAATAAAGTAAAGTAGTATTTATTTTGTATGCTGCACTCAGAAATATAAAATACCATCTAAATTCTGCTTTCATTATTGTTGTCTTTTTTTCTTTGCTTACACTAACTTAGGCTAATTTATATCGCAAGTAAAAAGTTGTCTTAGTTCTAAGCGCTGCATTGATCTTATCATGATTGAATTAAACTTACATACATATTTGTTGATTAATACATATGAACATTATAAGATATAGACGTAGTTTTTAAGACTTCAACCCAAAACTAAACTGTGATTAATCCTCTCGATATTATAACTAAATTGAAATTTGTAAATTACAGTTCATTTCTTATTAAACATTTGATTGTACAAATACATATAAATAAATACAAACTAATTAACTGTTATACAATTCATTTTACTGTAAATGCATACATATTAAAGTCAATATATTATGTAGGATAACCACAGTTATATAGCAAAGTTAACATCCGATATATATAGTGGATTTTTTACACTCTTGCTGGATGCACTCAAAAAAAAAAACTACAAATAGCTAAATAAAACTGTGATTACCCTAAGAGTTTTGTAAAATCAAAGAGAGTAAAGCATTTAATTCCACTATTTTTTATTAACTGTGTACACTGACTTTATATTTGTTCTAGAATAAAGAAATTCACAATTTAAGATAGTTAATGTGTATATATACATTAGAGCGTGTCAAAATTTTTTCTGTCAGAAACGTAATCTACAGATTATTCTAAGAAAAATTGTTGAAGACACGATATCTCTAAGTCCGATTTCGAGGTCCCGATTTTTGCAAAATAGATATTTTGCCATATGAATGTAGGGTTTGGCCAAAAAAAACTTCATAGCTTCTAATGTATATACTACAAATTCATATATAAAAGAAATATTTATATACAGAAATATTAAAAGGTAGGCAGAAGATATTTAGCAGTAGAGTGAATAAAGTATTTGTTAGTAATACTAAAATCAAAAACTAACTAAACAAAAGAAAATTTAAAAATTTTAGCCAATAGTATGTTATAGATCATTGTGAATTCATACTGTGAGATAACTTAAATCAGTTGCTAAATTGTGTTTTTGAAACATTTTTCTAAAGTGCATACTGGTATATTGCATTATTTACATATTTTAAAATGTTTGCTTAACCGGCTGCTCATATTTGCTCTATTAACTAGATTTTTAAAATGCTTATTCATTTGAAGTCAAATTTTCTATAGACACATTTAAGAGAAAAGTTGACATGACAGCCTCTCACTCTATCAGCCTATTTTGACAGGTAGGCAGGGCAATGGAGGAATAAAAAGATTTTTCATCTGTAGGAATTCACAATGTTATAGATAATAAAATGTAATTTTAAGCGTGGGTAAAAACTCAAATGTTAATCTTAAATATATTACGTTAAACATTGTGGAACCGAAAGTAGGCGCGCAAACAAAAGGAGTTCATAAACGAAAATGTTTTAATATTGTTTTAAAAACAAAAAAAAAAATAAAATAAAATAAATACAAAAAAGTATGAAACCTACAATCGCTGACATTTTTTTCTTTTGATTTAAAAATCAATTTTCTTTCTTGTAAACCTCATGATGAAATGAATATTGAGGTGTTCTCATCCCGTTGACGTTTTCCCTTATTCTGAGAAGTTCGGCATGCATCATGGTGGAATCACCAGGTGAAGTAAGCCGTCAATTGTCTCGCTCTAAATTCTTCCTTGTTCTGTCATTCGGCTATCTGAAATTTTTTCGCCAATGTTGTCCCCGAAAAAGTTTTGTTTTTTACATTTTCAGGAGTAAAATAATCCCCTTTTAATACTCTTTTTCACATAAACTAGTAGGTTAATATCGAAGGACCTTTACTGGATTTAATTACAGAGACTCATCATTGGAGTATCTTTGGTGTTGGCTTCCATAAGTAATGCCGTGCTAAAATATTACGTCTATATGCGTATATTTAATTAGTTCCAAAAAAATAAATGTTAAAAGAAACAATTAGTATTTACGTCATATCCAACTAAGTGTTTTCGCCTGTGCAGCGCTACTGAAGACATTCGAAGAATGTGTTGCGGTCACCCGGTGGGGTTGATACAAGGAACGATCTGGCAACCTCTCCACTCGCGGGCCGTGTCAAGAATGACAGCTGTCAGGCGGCAACCACAGCCAACTCTTATTCATTGCTGTTTCCGCCTTTTTCGTCGTGGAATTCTGGCAGCGCGGTCATTGTAAACCCAGCGGCAAACTAAAATTGCATTCGGGAATCCAGCGGCATCCCATAAAGGACGCGGCAAACCTCAGGTACACCTGCGGCTCCCGGGAACAGGAAGCGGAGAGCCAGGAATCCTTGCGATTATTTCGGGTCGCAAACGAACGGAAACCATTTTATAGCGTGGTAAGTAGGTACCCTGTAAGCGAGGAAAAATCAAGGTAACAAAAGTATCATTACTAGGAAGTGTCGGGCGGCGTCCTCGGCGGATAGCAGACGCCACACCGGCGATTTTAGCGGTTGACATCGGGGGGTAAGCGAGCGAGCGGACGCACCTACACCTTACAAGAGCGCAGGCAGCAGTGCCGCCTGCACAAAGGAGGCCTCCACGCAAAGATAACGATACCCGTGGCGTGGCTCCACAGCCCACTACATGACGACGGTGCCATCGCCATTGTACACCGCGTTGCGGCGACTGTAACCACCAAGGCGAAGACACGCAATACATGCCCCGTTACCGCCACGACTTCCACTACCACCTGTATGTATAAAACCCCATCACCGCCACGACCAAGAACGCCCAAACACACCAGGGCCACAGTGGATGTACCACCTGCACCTATCGGAGCCAGCGCGGCGGATTCGGAATACTCAAGGAGTCAGGTTTCGTAGGTTAAGCGTAGAGGGGTAGTGAATGTAGTATATGTTGTAAGGGGAGCAAGTTTGAAGCGAAGTATATATGTATGCGGGTTGTGCACCCGAATAGGCAGGGTAGCGGTAAGCAGGGGAGGGGAATTTGAGAGGTAGTAAGTAAGAGTAAGTTCAATTACACGCAAAACATTGATTACACAGAAAGTTTAAACTTGTTGTGAGAGGACATACATGCCTACGCATACATTAATCCGGTTGAACCCGAAGAACTTTGAGTCCATATTAAATTTAAGATTACTGTGAGGCGTGAGCCTCAGGTCAGTGGTGTCGTCACCTGACTCCCAAGAGGTGTAATAGGCAAAGAAAAAACTAACATCTCACCATTGGCGTAATGAGGCCAAGTCCCATTCACTTGTAACTCAAGACGTCTTGTAGGCCAGGGAAGGGGGGAATAAAAAAAACTGTAATTTAAGCCTGTCTTGGGCCGCTGCCACCCAACAAGGAGTAGGGATTAGACGGGGCCTCAACCTAGAGGTCATGTCAGCTTTGCGTTAATGCTATCCTTGACCATAATACATATTATCGTTTTTTTTTATAAAGCCACACTTGTGTGGAGCTGAGTGGATGCATGTACGTGTACGAGGGGGGAATAAGCCCATGTGACAAGCGGAGGGAGCGTAAATACACTTGGTGAAACTTATTGAGAAGGGCTGTGGAAGCGTACACACCCATGCACACACGAATTCCTTAGTGATACACTAGTCACACGTGTATATAAATGGACATACATACACTCATTGCCTAGATTAAGCGAACGTAAGAATAGATAGGTTGTTTGAACACGGAGTTCACTGTTAGATGTAAGTGGGACAAGGGCAGACAGCGTCGTTAAGTGAATTTTTTGAATTGAAATGTTTATGTCTGACCCAGATGCCCAATACGTTTAAAGTCGCACGAACGCGACATTTCTTTATCTTAATCTTTTCAATATCGGCGCTCTGCTGCATCGGAGCTAAGGGCAGGCGCACCTAAACAACTAATTTCGTGTAAATCATCTACATTAATACTTATCGTAAGGAAATATAACCATAATGGAAATAAAACCATAATGCATTGTTAAATTTGATATTGAAAATAGTTGGCATGGGACATGGGCGGGTGAGGATTGAAAAGGTAAGGAGGGACGAATTTTGGGGTCGGCAGAACAACAGCAGCATCGCCGCAGTCGGCCAAGGAAGGGTGGGTAGAGAGCGGTAGGCCAAGTAACATCTATGGCCGAGCGGGGGTCTCAAGGGTGGTCCGATTGGGGGGATCGGGCACAGATGGACAAGGGGGACCAGGATGATGTGACATCCCTGGGGTGTGAAAAGTGTAGATCGATACGATTTTTTTGTATGGTGCGGTGCATGATAGGGGGCGGCGCAAGAACCACCCCACAGTCCGGCGAGCTAGTTCCTGCAAAACCGCAAGCGTACCGGCGCTGGCCCCGACATGCCAAGCGGAGGGGAGTGAGGGAGTAGGTCGATCCGAGAGTTTAGATTCACTCCACCGCCGGGTGAAAACCAGCACGGAACAGAAATGGCGCCCAACGGTGAGGCCCACAGCTTGGTGGACCTTAAATAAAATAGTCGGACACACTTCAGGGGTATTCGCATCTTCTTTAGGGGGGACTTCCAAATTCAAATTTTAATTTTTTTTGTTTTCAAAACGTCGGTAGCTTGACTAGGCTCCAGTAGAGCTGATCAATAGTATCGAGGTTGGGAGGGTATAGTGAATGGAGTCGCTCGTCTGTCAGCTTGTTTTGGTGAGGTTCGATCCGGACAACAGTGGCAGAGGACTGGCTTGGTTCGCTGAGAATCGCGATCGCGAATAGCTCGTTTTGCCAGTGCTAGAGCGGACGATAGTGTTCGCGGGAAGGTTCCAATCGGGGGGCAGGCTAGCTAGGTAGCTTAGTTGGTTAGTGCAGCGCCAGCTAATAGTATCTAGGGCTGGAATGGAACACGGATTTACAGCTAGAGGGGGGACAGAATTAGACGGACGACGTTAGGTAGGATCGGCTCATCGTATCTGAAAAGGAATGAGTCACTATTTTCGCTTTATTTTAACTTGCTGCATATCATTACATTTTGCATTCTATTCCTAAACACGTTTATACAACCACGTATATATACCTGATTTTCATTTTATTTAGGTTGGTAAAGTTTTATTAGGGGGAGTTGACCAAGCTAACGGAGCACGGTTGACACTGCAGTATTACTTAAGTGAAGGCTATCTTCCCGGATGGACAGCCTATATTGAGAGTTTCCTTTTGCGAAGTATAAAATCTCGCTTATGTATACACCTTAGATTTTTTTTTGTTCAATAAAATTTCAAGCGTTGGTACTTGTGTGTGCCTTTCGGCGATTCGTGGGCCGGGGTAAAGGGTAGCGGTAACATCGCGCCAGCGGTAAGAAGGTCAGTCCCATAGTCGGCGGGTTTGTGGCATCGACGCGTTACCAACCTCGAGGGAGCGCCGTAGTCTTCTTGCGTAGGGCGGAAGTCGATTCTGGAAATACAGCGCGCCGCACATAGCAGGATAAGGATATGACCAAGAAGAGGACAGGGCTTCGAAACGCCACGGGTGGCGAGGTCGACGAGAACACCGACAATGAGAACGGATCACCGGAGCAAGTGGAGGAACACGGCACGGGAGCGGGCTCCAATCAAGAAAACCACAACGAAGCCGGAACGCGAGACCAGCAGGACCAGTCGCACCATGTAACGCACGCGCCGAAAGTGGATCCCAGCCCCAAAAATGCAACCGCCGATGCGATGAGCAGTGCACTAATGCAGAAGTTCGAGATGATGTTTGTGCAGTATCAATTAGAGATGAGTCGGTCGACCACGGAAGCGGTCAAGGAGGCCATGCAGACACTCAGAAGGGACATGAACGGTTTGGCGGGCAGACTGTCGACGCTAGAGGACACAGGCGCACGCGATCGGGGAGGTGCAGAGCGCGACGATTGGCTATTGCACACGGAAGCTGGAGCGGCAAGCGCCAGCGCCAGCGCCGATGAGCAAGAGCAAAGCGGAGGCGCGCACCGGAACAGCGCGAATCGAAGATCAGCGCATCCAACCCCTGAACGTCGAGTGGAGGCGGGCACGCGCTGCGAAAGAAGCGCGACGAAAACCATATGCGATTGGCACCTGAAGTTCGATGGCGGACCGAAGGTAATACCAATTGAACGATTCCTATTCCGAGTCGACACGCTTCGTAAAAAGCACAACATTTCGTTGCGGGACTTATACGCGAATTTTCATCTGTTGCTCGATGGCCACGCGCAGGAGTGGTACTGGCTGTACACTGAAGAACATCCGGATGACAGCGCTGTGAACGTCCAGGCATTCCGAGCGGCGATAGTGGAACATTTTCGCAAAGCGGATTGCGATGAAGAAATTCGTCAGGCGATGAACGAGCGCAGGCAGGAATACAACGAAAAGTTTGAGGAGTGTTATGCTGTGGTGCGGGGCATGGAGCTGACGATGAGGACAAGGTTACCGGAGCTGAGTTTGGTTAATCTAATGCGGAGAAACCTCAAGCCCAGGATCAAAAATTGAGTCTTCGGCTGCCGTATTGAGTCGTTGGAGGACCTTAGGAGGGAATGTCGACGCGCGGAAAAGCACTTAGCTGACTACGAGGCGAAGCCGTACCGCAGGAAGGCCCTGGACGAGCTGGAGGACGCACGCAGCGAAGAGGGGTCGGAGACACTCGAGGCATTTCACCGATCCGCAAGGGACAGGCCGACGCGCAGGGAGACCTCGACTGACGCCAATGCGGCGGAAAAGGATATCCAGCCACCGGGAAGAGTCAACGGCCACGGTTGCGACGGTAGACTTCATAGCATGGTTTGCTATAAGTGCAATCAGCCCAGTCAAAAACCAGGAGCTGTACCTGGGGATCGACTTCTGGGACACTTTGGGGTGGCGCCCATGGTTGTCTCGGAATTGGAGACCCAGGGGCAGATTGAGCTGTCAGCGGCCCAAGATAGTGAACTGGAGCGAGTGAAGAGACTCTTTCCGTCGTTCGAAGAACTTGGCCTCGGTAGAACTCACCTAATGGGACACGTAATCGAGGTATCCGATAATACTATACCCATAAAGCAGCGCCACTACCCGATGTCTCACGTCAAACAGAAGTACGCGTATGAGGAAATCGATCGCATGCTAAAGTTGGATGTCATCGAGGAAAGCAACAGTGCGTGGAGTTCACCTATAGTACTCGTGGAGAAGCCGGGAAAGAAGCGATTGTGTGTGGACATGAGGAAGCTCAATGAGCGCACCAAGAAGGACGCTTATCCAACGCAGCACGTGGAAGGGATTTTGGCACGTTTACAGGAAACGCACTACATCTCGGGCATCGATCTTAAGGATGCGTTCTGGCAAATCCCACTGGAGGAATCATCAAGGGAAAAAACGGCATTCACGGTCCCTGAGAGGCCGCTCTATCAGTTCAAGGTGATGCCATTCGGGTTGTGTAATGCGAGCCAGCGACTATGTAGGTTAATGGATAAAGTGATTCCGGCGCGTCTGAGAGAGAACGTGTTTGTGTACATAGATGCTCTCTTTGTGTGCTCCTCGGACTTCCAGACGCACCTGATACACCTCACGAAGGTGGCCGAATGTCTCGCCAATGCAGGTCTAACAATAAATTTGCAAAAATCGAAAATCTGCCAGAAGGAGGTTAAATACCTCGGTTTCATAGTGGGGCAAGGAGAGCTGAAGACGGATCCGGATAAGGTGCGATCGATTGTCGGATTTCCAATACCCGCGACGGTAAAACAATTACGTCGATTTCTGGGCATGTGTGGGTGGTATAGGCGATTCATACCAAATTTCGCCACCATCGCCGCCCCGATGACGGAGTGCTTGCGCAAGGCAAAGGTGTTCGCGATGACGGAGCAAGCGGTGGAGGCGTTCAACAGATTAAAGGCGGCGCTAACATCAACAGACGTACTGGTCAATCCGGACTTCACCAAACACTTTTATGTTCAGTGTGACGCGTCGACCCAAGGAATTGGCAGCGTGCTGTTTCAGAAGAATGAAGAAGGCAACGAAAGACCTATCGCCTTCATGTCACAAAAGCTGAATTCGGCCCAACGCAACTATACAATTACCGAGCTTGCGTGTCTAGCAGCAGTTGTAAGCGTGAAGAAATTTCGAGCTTACATAGAGGGTTTGCCGTTTACCATAATCACGGACCACAGGAGCTTGAAGTGGTTAATGGGGCAAAAGGACCTATCCGAACGTTTAGCGAGGTGGAGCCTGAAATTGCAAGGTTTCGAGTTTAAAATCGAACACAGGAAGGGATCGCAAAATATCGTGCCAGACACGCTGAGCAGGATGCATATGGAGGAGGTCGCCAAGCTGGAAGGGGAAGCCGACATAGATTTCGCGTCGCCCGAGTTCGCCAATGAAGCCTATACATCACTGAAGTGCCACATAGAACAGAACTCCGAACGGTTGCCGGATCTGCGCGTGAAGGATGGTGTTGTCTACAAAAGAGTGCAGCCGAGATGCATGGAGGAGTCAGAGGAATCGGTGTGGAGAGTGTGGGTGCCCGAGGGATTGAGACAACACCTCTTAGAAGAGGCACACTCTGATCGATCGGCTGGACACGGTGGCATGGCGAAGACCCTGTATCGCCTGAAGAGCAAGTTCTTCTGGCCTAGAATGGTGAGAGCGGTTCGAGACTTTGTTGCGAGGTGCGAGTTATGCAAGTGCTCCAAAGCCCCGAATCAGTCGTCTCGTCCGCCAATAACCGACCGTTTCGTGACTGAGAGACCATTCCAGAGGATATATGTAGACTTCTGTGGGCCATACCCACGCACGCGGGCTGGAAACACCGTCATATTCGTGGTGCTGGACCACTTGACCAAATTCATTTTTTTTTAAACCAATGCGACAGGCGACGGCGTCGGACGTCGTAAGTTATCTCGAAAAGGACATATTCCATACCTTTGGCGTTCCAGAAACTCTGCATTCGGACAATGGGAGACAATTCGTGGCGGACATCTTTGTGGGACTTCTCGCCACATACGGGGTGAAGCACGTCAAAACCGCCCTCTACGCGCCACAGGCGAACACGTCGGAGAGGGTGAATCGCTCGTTGTTGGCCATGCTTAGGACGTATATCAATGGGGCGGATCAACTCACCTGGGATAAGCACGTATCGCATGCAGCGTTTGCGTTGCGAAGCGCGGTGCACGAGGCCATAGGCACTGACCCTTACAAAGCGGTGTTCGGACAGACGATGATTCAACATGGAAAGGCCTATGAAACCCTACGGCGACTGGAAGCGTTGCGAGAAAGTGACATGAGGGTCCTGCACAGGGGAGATCGGATGAGCCTGATGCGAGAAGGATTAATCCGCAGTCTGGAAGAGGCACATAGGAAGGGACAGCAAACATACAACACGAGGGCTCGACCGGTTAGGTACCGAGAAGGAGAGATAGTTTACCGGCGGAACTTCAAACTAAGCAACGCCACAGAAGGGTACAACGCGAAGCTCGCGCCGAAATACCTCCGCTCTATGGTGCTAGCGTCGAAAGGGAATGCCCTCTATGAACTAGGAGACCCATCGGGACGACCCGTGGGAATCTACCATGCAAAGGACATACGGCGATAAGGAAGGGACCGACTGATTGACCGACCTTTCGAGGGCATCGCCGAGCGGACCTCGGCTGCAGCACTCGCCCTGTTGCGGTCACCCGGTGGGGTTGATACAAGGAACGATCTGGCAATCTCTCCACTCGCGGGCCGTGTCAAGAATGACAGCTATCAGGCGGCAACCACAGCCAACTCTTGATCATTGCTGTTTCCGCCTTTTTCGTCGTGGAATTCTGGCAGCGCGGTAATTTTAAACCCAGCGGCAAACTAAAATTGCATTCGGGAATCCAGCGGCATGCCATAAAGGACGCGACAAACCTCAGGTACACCAGCGGCTCCCGGGAACAGGAAGCGGAGAGCCAGGAATCCGTGCGATTATTTCGGGTCGCAAAAGAACGGAAACCATTTTATAGCGTGGTAAGTAGGTACCCTGTAAGCGAGGAAAAATCAAGGTAACAAAAGTATCATTACTAGGAAGTGTCGGGCGGCGTCCTCGGCGGATAGCAGACGCCACACCGGCGATTTTAGCGGTTGACAACGGGGGGTAAGCGAGCGAGCGGACGCACCTACACCTTACAAGAGCGCAGGCAGCAGTGCCGCCTGCACAAAGGAGGCCTCCACGCAAAGATAACGATACCCGTGGCGTGGCTCCACAGCCCACTACATGACGACGGTGCCATCGCCATTGTACACCGCGTTGCGGAGACTGTAACCACCAAGGCGAAGACACGCAATACATGCCCCGTTACCGCCATGACTTCCACTACAACCTGTATGTATAAAACACCATCACCGCCACGACCAAGAACGGCCAAACACACCAGGGCCACAGTGGATGTACCACCCGCACCTATTGGAGCCAGCGCGGCGGATTCGGAATACTCAAGGAGTCAGGTTTCGTAGGTTAAGCGTAGAGGGGTAGTGAATGTAGTATATGTTGTAATAGGAGCAAGTTTGAAGCGGGGTATATATGTATGCGGGTTGTGCACCCGAATAGGCAGGGTAGCGGTAAGCAGGGGCGGGGAAGTTGAGAGGGCACCCGTGCATACATACACATAAGTTCAATTACATGCAAAACCTTGATTACACAGAAAGTTTAAACTTGTTGTGAGAGGACATGCATGCCTACGCATACATTAATCCGGTTGAACCCGAAGAACTTTGAGTCCATATTAAATTTAAGATTACTGTGAGGCGTGAGCCTCAGGTCAGTGGTGTCGTCACCTGACTCCCAAGAGGGGTAATAGGCAAAGAAAAAACTAACATCTCACCATTGGCGTAATGAGGCCAAGTCCTATTCACCTGTAACTCAAGACGTCTTGTAGGCCAGGGAAGGGGGGGAATAAAAAAAACTGTAATTTAAGCCTGTCTTGGGCCGCTGCCACCCAACAAGGAGTAGGGATTAGACGGGGCTTCAACCTAGAGGTCATGTCAGGTTTGCGTTAATGCTATCCTTGACCATAATACATATTATCGTTTTTTTAAATAAAGCCACACTTGTGTGGAGCTGAGTGGATGCATGTGCGTGTACGAGGGGGAAATAAGCCCATGTGACAAGCGGAGGGAGTGTAAATACACTTGGTGAAACTTATTGAGAAGGGCTGTGGAAGCGTACACACCCATGCACGCACGAAGTCCTTAGTGATAGACTAGTCACACGTGTATATAAATGGACATACATACACTCATTGCCTAGATTAAGCGAACGTAAGAATAGATAGGTTGTTTGAACACGGAGTTCACTGTTAGATGTAAGTGGGTCAAGGGCAGACAGCGTCGTTAAGTGAATTTTTTGAATTGAAATGTTTATGTCTGACCCAGATGCCCAGTACGTTTAAAGTCGCACGAACGCGACATTTCTTTATCTTAATCTTTTTAATATCGGCGCTCTGCTGCATCGGAGCTAAGGGAAGGCGCACCTAAACAACTAATTTCGTGTAAATCATCTACATTAACACTTATCGTAAGAATGAGGAAATAAAACCATAATGCATTGTTAAATTTGATATTGAAAATAGTTGACTTCTTATTTCAGATGCGATGGGGACGGACGGACACAGGGGGGACATGGGCGGGTGAGGATTGAAAAGGTAAGGAGGGATGAATTTTGGGGTCGGCAGAACAACAGCAGCATCGCCGCAGCCGGCCAAAGAAGGGTGGGTAGAGAGCGGTAGGCCAAGTAACATCTATGGCCGAGCGGGGGTCTCAAGGGTGGTCCGATTGGGGGGATCGGGCACAGATGAGAGACAAGGGGGACCAGGATGATGTGACATCCCTGGGGTGTGAAAAGTGTAGATCGGTACGATTTTTTTGTATGGTGCGGTGCATGATAGGGAGCGGCGCAAGAACCACCCCACAGTCCGGCGAGCTAGTTCGTGCAAAAACGCAAGCGTACCGGCGCTGGCCCCGACATGCCAAGCGGAGGGGAGTGAGGGAGTAGGTCGGTCCGAGAGTTTAGATTCACTCCACCGCCGGGTGAAAACCAGCACGGAACAAATGTTTTTGTCTTTCCTACAACAAGAACACCAAAACTGTCGTACTACACCTTATTATGTTAAAACTTCGCTAAAACACTGGAATTCTAAATATACTTAGTTACAACAAATTTTAACTCACTGTTGTTGCTTTGCCCTAAAAATTAAAGCACTAAGATAAGAGGACTAATTGACGCCGGTAGGCAGAGAGAAGAAGCGAGTGGACGGCCATAACCGTTTAAACGGTTAAGAGGAATCTTACAGTTATGGATTGTAATATAGAATATATGAGTCCGGCTCGATCGGATCAGCATCTTGTGGTTCTAGGCCGACTGCCGCTGGGCTAGTCTATCCCCTGACATATTTTAGTAATTAATAACTTGATAACATTAGTAATACATCATGAATTCAATTGTCAGGAGTTTTTGGGGGATCTTCTGGTCAAGTTTGTATAAAGATATGCCGTCTTTTAGTTCCGACTCTAAACGACAAATCAACAGGGCAAGATGTCAATATCATTGCATTGTTAGGGATAGAACGCGTTTACAAGTATTATGATCACTTCCAAGTGGGACTGTAAAACTTTTCACCAAACCCGAAGACCATTTAAGTGCGCAAAGTTACTACAGTTCAACTAAATATTGGACAACACCTCTCCTTTTTATGACCGGTTTTTCGATGAAAGTTTCAACAGCAGTTGAAGTTGAGATCAGTTTACTTTAGACACATTCATTGAATTTTACTCCTCTTCACTGTTTAAGTTTATTTTTATTTTTATTTTTATTCGATGCCAAACTCGCACTGGTCCTATGTATCCTTTCTACATTGGCGTTGGGTAGCACTGATATGCTGAAAAAAACAGTTTCTGTAATGGCTTTCGTAGCACGGTATTTATTTTTCTACTCCTATTTTTTCAAAGCGGGTAAAAATTTTACCCTCTTCTAGCCGTTGAAAATACATCACTACCGTTTCAGATAGCGTACATCTTCTGTCTTTTTTTTTTTTACTTCACCTGGTAATTCCACCATGGGCTTGCATATTTTAGAGGGTTGTATATAATACAGAACTTCCTTTAAGTTCTACTACGATCGGAGTAGATTTTACTATATGTTTAGAATATAATAACTATATAAGCTGCTACCATAATTTTTTAGACAAAAAGATTAACGTGACTTTGTATTCCCTAACAAAATATAGACAAAATTTTACAGAAAAATAATTTTTTTGAAGAATGTGTACAAAAAATGAAGCAATCAAAATTTAATACTTTTTAATACACATAAATGCTGGCAAATAGAGCTGCCGAAAAAGCGAGGTTATGTTGTTGTCACCACATTTATTATATTGCATTATGGTAAACCTTTTCTAATTTGGGATGTGGCTATTCAACCGGAACTTCTGCATGAAAAATTTGGTTCTTATTCGTGAAAAATTGTGCTTAAGTTAGTCGGCACAAAATCAACGCCATAAGAAACGAAACACCCGCAACAATAACATAATAAAACAAACAAAAACCACAAGAAAAAAAACAAAAAACTGTAACTGAAAAAAAAAAATATCCGTTTGGAACTTTTCACATACCTGTATATTTTATGCCTTCCATGAAAATGAAATGGTATTCTAAGTTTGTCACTAATCTCAAAATTGTAAGTCCTTAAAGGAGAATAGATAAATCCACTAATAAGTAGACTGGAATGATGACGACGATTTGAGTTGGTTTAGACATGTGCGTCTGTTGAACGCAGGGACTAGCCCACAATTTTTGAGATTTCTTGATAAAATTTGGTCAGCGTGTTTATTTTCGAGCACATTTGGCGAAACCGAACGGTTCGGACCATTTTAGCATACAACCTATTTCACAGAATAGAGGTTTTTTGCTCATATCTTCCTCCACATCCTGCCCATCCTTCTTGAGGAAAGAAGATGGATCATGGACAAAGAGCTCCGCAGAAACAGTGGAGCTGCTGGGGGAATACCCTCCCTCCGGTTAATAAATGAACTTATAACGGAAAAGAGATAGAATGGGCTATCAACAGTTTTTCGCCATACAAATCCCCAGGGCCGGATGGTATTTTCCCAGCGATGCTACAAAACACTCGCTCGCGTTTTAAAGACTACTGGATGTCCACATTCGCGGTACGTTGGATACCTCGGGGCTATCAACACGCATATATCAGGGGCCGCTCAACAGAGACCGCTTTACATGAAGTGGTTCACAAGGTAGAGTCGTCCTTCGAAAAAAAACAATTTAACCTGGCTGCATTCTTGGACATAGAGAGAGCTTTCAATAATGTCCGGCTGGAAGCAATAGAAGGCGCCCTTCATGTACCCGGTATAGATGACCCTATCGTAAACTGGATAGGGACGGCTCTGGCTTTGCGTTATAGACAACATTCTTCGTCAACTCAACAGGGATGGGGTTAAAGTGGTGGCCTACGCGGATGACGTAGTAATACTGGTATCTCGTCTGTGTCCCAATTTGATTAGTGGGATCATGCAGGAATCACTGAGGAAGCTGAGTAGTTGGCCGGATACAGCCGGACTAAGCGTTAATCCCTCAAATACAGAACTAGTGCTCTTCACCACTGGGACGAATATCCCAAGTTTTAACCTTCCCACTCTGATGGCCAGGAGTTGAGTCTCTCTGATAGGGCCAAGGAGGAGTCTTTTTAACACCAAAGCTGAACTGTAGGCTTAACACAGAACACAGAGTCAAATGAGCCTACGGGGCTACGTATGCCTGCAAAGGAATGCTAGGTAAAATGTGGGGTCTGAGGCCAGACTTCATGGCATGTATGTATAAGGCAGTTATTCGACCAATTCTGACATATGGGGCACTCGTATGGTGGAAGGCGGTAGAGGTGAAATACATAATTAACATGCTAGGTAAAGTTCAACGATCTGCCTGCGGAGCGATCACGGAGACAATTAGGTCGTGCCCCTCGGAGGCTTTAAATGTTATGTGCAGTGTTCCACCGGTCGATTTCTTTATCAAGAAAACGGCATCTCAAGGGGCCCTAAGGCTTCGGGAGTTGGGCCTTTGGAGGGAGCGTACATACGGCCACAGCTCAATATTAACGACACCTGCATCTTGTCAAAAACGGCCTACATACGCCCAAGGACAGTCTTCGACACAAACTACACAATTCTCTTCTCCACAAGGAAAGATTGGAAAGATAGTGGGATCACTCAGAGAGTCGACATCTCGTTTTTCACGGACGGATCTAAAATGACTTGCGGAGTGGGAGCGGGAGTATTTTCCACTGTCCCGCCCACGGTGTTATGTATGCGGCTTCCCGACTCGGCAGGCGTGTTTCAAGCTGAGATTTTCGCCATCCAAGAGGCGTGTAAAGCGTTAATGGATATCAATGGTAACGGTAACAGAGTAGTCATTTTCTCCGATAGCCAAGCGGCTCTTGGGGCCCTCGGCTCATCAAACCTGGTTGGGCAGCGTAGGGAGAGCGCCATGATTCTGGCGAGCTGGCAGATCGTTACCCTGATATAGGTGCCGGGACATCGAAACATAAAGGGTAACGAGATGGCGGATGAGCTGGCACGGCGTGGAGCGGCTCTTGATGTCTCAGGAGCGAAGGAGGTCCTTGTACCCCTGGGACTCATCAAAGGTCGCATCCCCCAGCACTGGTTGATATATATTTTATTTTATTTTCGTGAAAATATTTTAGTATGGATTCTTACATTTGAGTCCAGTTAGAGAAACACCAGTTGGGATATAAATTTTTTCAACTTAAGTAGTAGCATTGTTTGCTTTATAAAAAACTAGCAGGCCCGGCAGACGTTGTTCTGCCCTAAATTTGGTCTATCTGCATACATCTTAATAAGCGTTTTCCGTCTAACTCTGCCTCCCCCTCTTGTATTTTTCTTAATCCTTTTATTCACTCCTCCCTCCGTTTTTTTCGATTCATCTATCTCTATCTCGTCTCACTCTATCACTTTCTCAGTCTCCTTCTCCTTCCCTCTTTTCTCTTCTCTCAAGTTCTTCTCATTCTTCTTCATCCCTTATTGCCAGTCCTATGGAAATTACGTTAAAACTCTCAGCAACAGCTTTCATTTGATATCCATATTACACACACATTGTAGGGGTATCCAGGTCCACGTTTTGGCCTATATCTGAAGACTCTAGTCACCCAGCGATATAAAAATTACTCTGCACTAAAGCACATATCAACAGCTTCAATTTGATACCCATAATGTAAAAACACATCCTAATGTTACCCTGATCCACGTTTTGGCCTATATCTCGAGACCCTAGTAACCATTAGGTATGAAAACTACCCTGTACTAAAGCACTCAGCAACAGCTTAAATTTTATGAGGTGGGTTTTGTCGAAGGCTGAGGTAGCACTCAGTCAATCCAGGGTCAAGTAGAGGTCCCACAAACCCCCACTTAATAAGAACACAGTTGTTATGTGTTAATGACGAATACACACACACACACACGGCTTGATGGGTAGTGAGGGCAGCAGCTTTCCGTACAAAGATGGAGGCGGCGGCTAACAGGCGTAGTAATAGCGGAGGGGTCGGTACGGTGGTTTAGCGGCGGTGCAGTAGCGGGCGGGTTGGTACGGTTGCCCGGGAGCAGCGGTGGGATCAGCGCGGCGGCCGGACGGCGGACAGTATTGGCGGACGGATTGGTACAGTGGTATGAGCGCAGCGGCTGGACGGCGGACAGTATTAGCGGACGGGTTGGCACAGCGGTATTTGCGCAGTGGCGTGATTAGCACGGGGGCTGGACGGCGGACAGTATTAGCGGACGGATGGATGTAGCGGTATAGACGCAGTGACGGCACCAGCGAACTGGATGGACGTTGATAAGGTGACGGCGGCTAGCGGTCGTCGTAGCAGCGGTACGACGGCGGTTGGATAGCGGGCAGCTGACGGTCGTCGTAGCAGCGGCGCAACGGCGGTAGGATGGCGGGCGGCTGACGGTAGCAGCGCAACGGCGGTAGGATAGCGGGCGGCTGATGGTAGCAGCGCAACGGCGGTCGGATAGCGACAACAACAAAGCGACAACGGAGCGCGTACCAGTGGTGCGATCAGGGCGAGGTGTCAGGGCAACCGTTCCACGTGATTACCTTCTCGGGGGCGGTTTCCAATGGCGGCTCTTGCGGGTGGCTTCCGATACGGGTACTGTCTCAGTTGTGGCGGTAGAGGGACCTGCGAGGAATGAAATGACAACAGCCAATTCGTCCCCTTTTATACTATTTTAAGTTGGCGTGCCGTGTGCAATTCTTGTTATTGCCAAATGCTATTCGCATGCATTGGTATGTAACTGTTGATGTTGTCGTGCCGTGTGCAAATTATGTATACTCCCAGGAAGAGGAGTATCACGCCAGGCCTGGCCTAGCGGTTGTGTGTGTGCCGTTATGCCGGTGTGTATGCATGCATCGTTTTATTAACATTTTCATAAAATATACAGAGTCATTCTATTTATGTTTAATTAAGTTTATGCTAACATTACGGGATTAATAAATTTCATTTTCCTTAAAACTACGGGTGTATGTATAAAAAGAAAGATTCCTGAGGTAATTTTTTGTTGGGGTGGTGGAGAGTACTCAACTATTACCGTTTTCGTACTGTACCGCGTCCCCTTTAATGTGTGTTTATGGCAAACAAAAGAAAATTCCCTCTTTATAAAAATTTTTTTTTTTTTTTCGTGGTATAGTAATTCAGATTTTAATAGAATAATGTAACAATGTAAAATAAGTAAATTATGTAACTGGTTCTTCTTCATTCGATTTTGGTTGCATCGGCCTTTGTTCGTCGCTCTGCGGTTCTTTCATCGCCATTAAGGTGTCGACCAACGGGGGCCCGTGGAAGATTTGTACCCGTTGTATTTTGGCCTTGGTGGGTGACCATGGGGTTGCTTCAAATGGGGGGCGCCATGGGCGGATCGGTTTTGGCGAGTCTGGTGGGGCTGGTTGGCGGTTTTTTCTGCCCATGTTGTGATTGCATTATGCCATTCGGTATTCGGTAATATATGGGTCGGAAAAAAAAATGTGGTACCCTTTGAATTTTGACTCGGTTGACTGGCCACTGGTACTGCTCCCTCCGTGTGCACCCGCTCTAACGTCGCTTTATATCGCCGAAGTTTTATGTCTGCTGAAGATGCTTTTGTACCCTCTTTGCCGACTACATTTACTGCGAAGGCCATTTGTGGAGTCTCCTAATCCCATGTGCGGTGGTCGCTGAGGAACGGTGATAACGCTTTTCCGCCGAACTGCTTCCCATTGTCGATGGGGAAGGGTTCCGGACAACCAAGTTGGTATAAGACCTTTCCTTGTAGCGCTTTGAGCACGTTTGCCGTTTTTGCTTGGCGCGCCGGGATTAGCTCGACCCACGTGTAGAATTTGTAGATCGTGGCGAGCAGGTAAGTGCTTCTTTGTTTGGAACGTGGTAGTGGTGGCACGAAGTCGGCGGTTACTATTTCCCATGGCTGCGGATATTGAATGGTTGCCAATTATCTCACCGGGCTCTTCTCTGTCGCCTTTTATTGTGTAAAATATGTCTGGTTCGGTGTTTTGTAACGGGAGGCGGGGGAGCGCATTACATATCGCGTTCGGCGCTCTTTTTCGGTAATCTTCATTGACATTGTATGTTTTTATAGCCGGGTAACGGGGGTAGAAGCGTTGCTTCAGCGGTCGGTTATGTTTACGAATGGGCTGCGGTTATTGGGCTACCGGTTTTACTCAACCGCTTCTGGTGGTGCTCCGGTTTTTGACCATTGTTCACGTGTTCCCAGCTGGTCATTGAACATAGTGTGTCTAACTCGACTGATCTCCTGGTCAAAGTGACTTCTAACGGCTGGCCATCTAGCGTGAGGGTGATTCCCCTTTCTCGTAAAAAGTCCATTCCTAAGATCATCCGTTCTGCCAAGTTCGGGATGACGGACATCATTGTGTTAGTCGTTCGTCCTTTGTACGTAATCCTTGCTGGGTACGAATTCGAGCTATAGACACACGTCTGGTCGGCCAATTGGACGCTCCGCCTATGAAGATGTTGTTTGATTTTGTTTCTCTCCAGGTGGTTTCGTATTGACTCGTCGACGTATGAGAGGGTAGCGCCGGTGTCTACTAGCGCGCGCACGCTCATGCCCTCGATGGTTATCGGTATGTAGAGACGGTCATCTACTTGCATTTCGGCAGCGGGATTGCAGGCTGGTGGTTCCATATACTTCTGTGGCCGCACAAATAATGCTTGGCGGCTTCCTCTCACATAACTTGACGGCATCCTGGATGTGTTGTTGTCGGTGGATTGGTTGGTCGAATGGCATAGGCAGTCCCTGGAGAGGATGTTGTCTTGTCCACACCTGGAGCAGAACATTTTCCAGCGGCCCCTGCATTGGGAGCGGCGGTGTCCGCGTTCCTTGCAGCGCCAGCAGCACTCCTTGCTATCGTACTCCGTTTGAAGATGATACAGGCTGTGGATCGCCGCTTTGCCCTGTTTCGCTTCCTCGATTTTTAGCAGCTCATATTCTTCCGTTATTTCCAGGAGCTCATCGATCGTTTTAAACTCGCTGCGCTTGACGAAGAGGCGGTATTCAACGCGTAGGCCATCGTATATTCGTTCGATGTGGTTTTCCTTACACATTGTCGGGTGCTGGCGGATCAGCGTTTCTAATGGGAGGATGTAGTCTTTGGCTTTTTCACGGCCGTGTTGCTTGCGTTGTCGGATGGCCTCTTCCAAATGTCGAAGATGACGCTTGGGCAGGAAAAAATGTTGCACCTCCGTTCGAAAATCGCGCTATTGGTTGATTTGTTGTTTACGGATTCGGTACCATTGAAGTGCTTTGCCACGTAGAAGTTCCGGCAGCGTTGGGTGGAGCCGGTCAACGGGGATGCGGTAACATTCGGAAAGCTCCTCTATCCTCTCCAGAAATTCGTGCAGCGACTCTTCACCCGAAAAATGCAAATCCCAGCGGCGAACGGTATTCATTAGCTCACCGTCGCTCATTTCGTCTCGCTTCGGTGGTGCGCGTTCTCTCTCATGCGCATGCGGTTGGGGACTATGCATCTGGATCGAAGGGCTCGGCTTTGTTGTTGGTTGGGGTAGCGTAGCGGATTTCCCCTCTTCTTCATTCACTTCTCTCTCTAGCTCCTTTAGCAAGTCTTCGCTTGACTTTCTTGTGCGTTTGGCTCGCACGTATACGCTCAGCGCGCGACGCAGTTCGGCTACGGTTTGGCCTTCTACCTTGATATGGTGCTTCCTGCACTCCTCGATTAGCCTCTCCCTCTTGAGTAGGTAGATCCAGTTGAGCGAATCGGTGGTCAGCGTTGTACCTTCGGGGGCCGGTGTGTTTGTTGTTTCTAATGGTGTGTTCGTCGAACCCGCCCCGGCAGTGTTGGTGGTTGTTGTGTTTGGTTTCCACTGTTGGAGGAGGGTCCCTGCTCGGGCGCCATTTATGAGGTGGGTTTTGTCGAAGGCTGAGGTAGCACTCAGTCAATCCAGGGTCAAGTAGAGGTCCCACAAACCCCCACTTAATAAGAACACAGTTGTTATGTGTTAATGACGAATACACACACACAAACACGGATTGATGGGTAGTGAGGGCAGCAGCTTTCCGTACAAAGATGGAGGCGGCGGCTAACAGGCGTAGTAATAGCGGAGGGGTCGGTACGGTGGTTTAGCGGCGGTGCAGTAGCGGGTATAAAAAATAATCTGTAGTAAAGCACACATTAACAGCTTCAATTTGATACCCATAATGTAAAAACACACCCTATTGTTACCCTGATCTACATTTTTGCCTATATCTCGAGACCCTAGTAACCAATAGGTATGAAAACTACCCTATACTAAAGCACTCATCAACAGCTTTCATTTGATATCCATATTGTATAAACACATTCTAGGGGTGCCCGGGTCCACTTTTTGGCCTATATCTCCAGACCCTAGTCAGCAATACGTATGAAGACTGCCCTGTACTAAAACACTCATCAACAGCTTTCATTTGATATCCATATTGTATAAATACATTTTAGGGCTTCCCGGGTCAACGTTTTGGCCTATATCTCGAGACCCTAGTCACCCAGGGGTACGAAAAATACTCAGTATCAAAGTACTCATAAACAGCTTCCATTTGATACCCATATTGTACAAACACATCCCAGGAGTACCCAGGTCCACGTTTTGATCTCAAGACCCTAGTCAGAACGGGATGAAAAGTATCCTATGTCCGTTCCCTGGTTCTAAGCTACCTCTCCACCAATTTTCAGCCAAATCGCTTCATCCGTTCTTGAGTTATGCGTAGTGTAACTAACACGACTTTCTTTTATATATATAAATTGAATTTTTTCTAAAAAAAAATCATAACTCAAGAATGGCTAAACCGATTTGGGATTTCAAAATCAACTAACCATCATCTCTTCTTCCTGTATCTTTCCTAAAAATTTCATGGGAATCTTTTTATCCGTTGTCGAGTTATGGAGTGACAATCAAAATGGACACTTCTTTTTATATATATAGATTCCCTCTTTTGCTGAGTACGCTATGATTCTCGAGTCGAGTCACTATTTCGAAACAACTTTTGAGATTTTACAAGTATGCCGAGTTATCAACATGAGCTCTAATGGTACTAAAGCCCAAATGCTTATTGGGTATATTCGACGCCATTTCGAATGAACGCAAATAACTGAAATTCTAACTGAAGTTGAACTTGTACTGAAAAACCGAGCCTAACTCAATTCACTAACCTAGTTTTCGATAGGAGATGTACTAGAGAACTACATTAGCGTTCTAATGTAAAATAACAATATTTCTCTAATGTTACAAATTGTAAACACTTGTTTGAAACACTTTTTGAAAATTCCCGATTTAAAAATCTTCCGTTGGATGGATGTAATAACAGTGTGCTAAGTACAAAGTGTAAAAGCTTGTACAGTTGAACTTAATGAGCTTTTGTTTATAAACATTTTCGGTGCTTATTTTGTACATTTAGCATATTTTTAGCGTTCACTTTTCATTATTTACCAGTGGAAGCGGTTTTTTATACGCAATAACTCATTAACTAAAACGTAGACAATACGTACACAATTTAAATATCAAGTAATAAGTGCCACAATGCTTTATTATTATTTATTTGCATTGCGATGTTACAAATAAATTAACACAAAAAAGGATTTATGGCGTTAAAAATTTAGAATATAAGAAAAATTAAAAAAAAAGCAAATACAATTTAAATAATCAAGCAAATAAAAATTTTAAAAAACTTTACTGAAATTGGCAAATAAACAATGAAACTGGAAGATTTTGCTGCTGGATGCGTTGGAGGTAAAGTTAATACATGTCTATTAGATATTTGGCATTAAATATTTCAGTAAAATGTGATGCAATACATATGTATACTATTGTAGACTTACATTATATACATATTAATACGTACACTGGGTTCCAAAGTTAGTTGCTGTGGCACCCAGCTAATATTTTTATAGGAAAATAATTCCCAACATTGCAGCAAATCACGGTCGCCAATAAGGCATCGACTCCCGAAGATCTTTTGCAATCTCGGGCTTTCAGGATTATTAAATGGCAATCCCCCCATTTTTCGGGATTATGCAGAGACTGTTACATTTTTGGTTCGGACAGGCAATACATGAAAATGTTACAATCAAATGAAAATTTTTTTAGTAGGTTATGAAAAAAACCTTAAAAATCAAAGTCGAAAAAAGTCAAAAAAATTAAATTTCGCAGGTTGGAAAATTATTTTTTTGGGTATGCGATGGCGCGATATAGGTTAATAAATCGACCCAGTCTAGTATTACATATATGCTGTGCCAATGCCTATGAATTTTGATCCAATAATATTTAGGTGAAGTATACACATATGAATAGTTAAAAAAATAAAACATTTATTTTAGTCTACTACTAGACCGATTTTGATGAAATTTGGTGTGTGTTAAGATTAAAATGTGGTACAGGTGTTCTTTTTTGCCTATTATTTAAGAAACTTTTCTTTCCGGGGAGGGGACCAGGCTCCGACTTATTCTATAAAACCGTATTTATGGTGCGATTTGCTTGAAATTTGGTACTCGGGTGTCTCCTTGACTGGCTTATTATTTGAGAAACTACTCTTTACGGAAAGTGGACAAAGGGACAACATTTTCTAAAAAAATTTATTTTTGGTGCTATTTGCTTGAAATTTGGCTTAGGGTTACATCCCTGACAAACTTCTTTCCGGAAAGTGGTCCAAGAACCCATGCGATTTGCTTGAAATTCGGTACCGTACTACATTTTTGACCAAGTTAACAATTGATAAACTTTTCTTTCCGCGAAGAGGACCAGTGACCAGGACAAACAAAATTATCCTCAAATGAAAGCATTAAAACAAACCATTTTTTCTCAGGCTGCAGACGCATGTTTACTAAATTCTGTCAGTTGTAGACCTAGCAAGTTTCGCTCTTTGAGAGAGCAATACCAATTTCACACAGAAACTTAACGCAACCACAATTTTCTTAAATGAAATAATTACCTTCTCTTTTTCACAGAGGACCACTTGCTTCATTAACGAACAATCGTCAGCAGCCCCAAAAAAGTTATACGCTTCTTAGACAAAATATTCCAAATGGATAGCAGCCGCAATTAAGAAAAATGCATGCGCAACTATAAATATATACTGCAACTAATTAAATATGTGCCTGTTTCTTAAAACCCCTATTGTCTTTTGATGCAAATGCTACAAAAAATAAAAGTTTGAATTTTTTTGTGTTTTTAATTTTTTTGTAAATTATTGAAAATAATTGAGTTTTGATAATGATATAATGAAGAGGTACCGGGGCGACCGAGCCTTGCTCGGCAACGTTTCGTTGTGCTGGCAACTTTTTTTTTTTTTAATTTCGAATAGGTGGGAACCTTAAATGGCAACCCTACTCAAAAATGTCCCTATTGTAATGCGGAGTGAAATACTTTTCGTTTGATAGCCATATCGGCATGTCTCATGCAATTTTTTTTTTATTTCGAATAGGTGGCAACCCTAAATGGCAACGCTACTCAAAAATGTCCCTATTTTAATGCGGAGTGAAATACCTTTCGTTTGATACCCTTATCGGCATATCTCATGTAATTTTTTTTGTTTCGAATAGGTGGCAACCTTAAATGACAACCCTACTCAAAAATGTCCCTATTGTAATGCGGAGTGAAATACCTTTCGTTTGATACCCATATCGGCATATCTTATGCAATTTTTTTTAATTTCGAATAGGTGGCAACCCCATATGACAACCTTACTCAAAAATATCCCTATTGTAATGCGGAGTGAAATACCTTTCGTTTGATACCGATATCGGCATATCTCATGCAATTTTTTTTTTAAGTTCGAATAGGTGGCAATCTTGTGAAACATTCTAAGTGGCAACACCTAGGTAGAAAGTCTTAGAAGGTGATACATTGTCTCGGTGCCAAATTTCATTTAAATCGGTTGAGCCGTTCCCGAGATCCATCGGCTATACAAACAAACAAGAATTGCTCGTTTAAAGTTATAAGATTGGCATGGAATATTGAGTTTAATAAGTGCTTCAATGAAGAAAACTTGGCAATTATTTCATTAGTTTTTTCTGTGTGAAATTGGTCAATTGTGCTTTTTTCTATAAATTTTGATGCTGTGCAACTAGTGCAGTGCATTTCTTGCCGAACACACCTACTTTGGGAACATTTGCTATATACACAAGCGTAATTTTTCGTTAAAGCTACACGTGCTCATATCTTACGTTTGTATATAGAGCGACCTATGAGTTGTATTGAAAAAAGTAGATACCCAATAAACATTTTTGGTCATACCGTATTTCAGAAGCATTCACGAAAGTACTATAGTTGTTCTAAAATCTCAAATGTTATTTCTCAAATGTACCTATCTCCACGAACCATTAATATGTCGGATTTACATAGTTAGAATAGCTTAACTTTTTTTCCTCACTTTACATTCACACACTTTGTGTAGCAAGATGTACATTAGGGTAGGTAGAATTGTATGGACGAAAGTTGACCGATATCGCACCATCGATTTTTTGATAGGATTTGGGCTCAGGAAAAAAAGTTCCACCTTCGCATACCCATAAATATAATTTCCGAGCCTGCGAAATTTTATATTTTTGTACTCTTTTTCGACGTTGATTTTTAAGGTTTTTTTTCATGACCTACTAAACAAATTTTCATATGTATACCCTTCATTGAAAAAATCTTTTTTTTCAAAAAACTGTTATCGTCAAAGTTTTTAGCGGACATTTTTGGGTCGGACAGGGTATACATGAAATTTTGACAATCAAATGAAAATTTTTTTAGCAGGTCATGAAAAAAAACCTTAAAAATCAAAGTCGAAAAGAAGTAAAAAAAAATGAAATTTCGCAGGCTCGAAAATTATTTTATTGGGTATGCGTAGTGGAACTTTTTTCCTGAGCCCAAATCCTATCGAAAAATCGATGGCGCGATATCGGTTAATAAATCGACCCAGTCTAATATACATACGTTTAAAGCTGGAGACATTGGTGCTTTATCGGTAACCGTATCGGTAACCTTTTAACAGCTGATTCGACCAACCTTATGAGAATCAATGCAATCGATTATTGGTGCCGCTAAGGTCGTAACCGTATCGTAGCCAACCAATTGTGCTTTGGTTTACCGTCGTAACGATAAACAGCTGATTACGTTAGGGATACGGATACAGCGATACGACATACGGCACCAATGACTCCGGCTTAACTCATCTGTTAGGCGAAGCAACACAACAAATCGTTCCCCACCCAGCATTTTTTGAAATTATTAATCATATTAGAGTCTTTTTGGAGTCTCCAGCATGATCAAAATAAGCATATATCCGCTCATTTTCTGATCAGAAAAGACCCTTCGTCGGGAGAAAATGGTACCCTACGCGCCACTACACTTGGTGAGCCTCTTTTAACCTATATTTCTGATCATTATTTAGTCTTTTTCGAGTCATATTTACCATCATTTATGAGTCTTGTTGGAATAATTTTTAAGTGTGTTTTAAAGCTTTTGCGCTTCTTTCTCGAGACATTTAAGAGTCTATTTGGAATCTTATTTTAATCATTTTTTGTGATCGCTTTACATTTTGTTGTTGCTTTTTCAATAAATCATATTTCACTCATAAGAGGGAGTCTTCTTTTGATCGCAGACCCTACAAGAAACGCTGATTGTTTTACTATGCACTCACACTTGTAATTGACAATGCTGATCCTGCGATGACGTAAACATTGATACTCAAATTTATGTATATTCCTTTGTTCGCTCACGCATGTCCGCATGTACCCAACGACAGCCTATAATCATGAAAAAGGACTCAAACTGGGAAAGCTTCGGACACCTGGTACAGAACAAAATAACATACAGAAGATACCATTATGCATGTGAGACAGATACATAATTCTCAACGGAATTTTATGTATGCGAGAACAGTTTATCCGATTTAATCATGTTCTCACTACTGACTGTCATATGACAATCAAATGATTATCACGGTTGTTTTGTTATTTTTTAAATTCCGCCATTTTCAACCGACGAAAACCATATAAAAAATAAGTTTAAAAAATGAAAAAGAGAGCATTTCAAAGCTCCATGCTAAGAGAAAAAAATCGAAAATAATATTAAAAAATACCAAAAACTGTCGGAATGTGTGGGGCGCACTCAAAAAATTGATACGCGAAAATAATAGTGGTAACTGGTGATTCATTTTTAAATGTGTTTCCGCATGAGGAAAGCGCTCTTCTTTTGTTTTGTTATTTTCTGAATTTAAATTGAACAATCTGAACTCGAATTCTTATAAAACTATTTATTTTAAACAAATAAGAAACACGTATGCTTTTATCACGTACAAAATTAAAAACGTAATGAAATAAAGTAAATAAAAAGCAAAAAGCATTGTTTCATTTTTGGCGGAATATAATAATGGTCATTTATGATAGTATAACAGTCAAACCTGATATCTACAGTAAACTATCATTTATGACACTTTTTGATAGTTAGAGTGTCCGCACTGATCCAGGAAAAGGAATGAGAGTGAGCAGTACGGCTATATACTTAATCAATAGGCCATGTTGGTGTATAAGAAGGAGACAAAAACTCACACGTACACAGTTGTTTACATCACATTTGCGCAAGTCCCCTTAAGTTTATGATAGAAAGTTTGTATGAGGCGCTGATCGTTAGGTTGACATTGCTGACAATCAGATGATAGTCATATGATAGTCAGTATTCTTGTAGGGGAATTGATTAAACAGTTTTTAGTCGTCAAAAGGAGTCGAAAATGTCTCATTGTGGTGATTTATACTTTAATCAATCTTCCATATGCTATGTGGGTCTATGTAAATAAACAAAGCTAAAATTTAAATTTTCAATAACTGTTACTTAATGTTTTTAATGTTTTCAAGCTTCATATTTTCCCACCCAAACACAAACATGAATAAAACTGAATGTAATTGAAATGTCAACTCGTATTCATGATAAAAATAGACTTGTAAAAACTTGAAAATAAAAGTTTGGCCTACAAATTTATGAAAACCATTAGTTTCACATGATAATTAGCGCTGCAAATCAAATTGACAATTAACAATTTCTTTTGTTTATTGGGTAGTACCTATGCATGTAGCTGAAACTTTTCAAATAAGAAAATTTCATACACAAAAATTTTAACACCTGTTCGAAAAGGAAAACATCACATAGAAATGTTTGTTTATTCGAAATACTGAATGTTAATTAAAAGTTAGTACTGTGACGAATATTAGCATCACTAAGCTGATACTAAATAAATAACCATGCAACAATAAAAAACATGAAGCACTCGTATATACATGAACACATCAATCATCATTTACACACATATATAAAAGGCAACGAAGGTATAACTCACACACAGATGTAGTCATCAGCCGAAGTTGATACTTACACATACACACGCATATATATAGCTCAATTACCAAGCAGGAGATACTGCAGTTCTAGAAGGCGAAACGTCTAGACTTTAATAAAAATATGCGAATGAAGCAACGGAGAGTATAAAAGCAGCGAAAGCTGAGTAGTCAGTTAGGTTAGGTGAGATGAGAGCCACGGCTCCTGGATCAGCGCCACGTCAAACGAACGCTCCCCAAGGGTTAAGAGGAGTTCGCTGGACGCCACTTTACTGTGTTGGAAGTTTATCTGTAGGACTCGCAGCACCATTGGGCTGTTTGTCCCCCTCCAGCACCTTCGTCGTGACGTCGTCGTCCTCCCCTTGCACTTTTGGTTTAGAGTATTCGAGACCCCTTCAGCCTCTCGTGACTGCTGTGCCGGGTGTTCCTCTGTGCGAGTCACATCACCATTTGGCGGTTGGTCCTCTTCTAACACCTTCGTGGTAACGTCGGGAACCCCCACCTGTCTTTTTCTCTTAGGCTTTTGAGGTCCTTTTCGACTTCGCCCACCTCTAGCGTGTTAGGGGTTTTATCCTCGGGACTTCTTTTCCTGAGTCGCATGTAAATTTTGCCAGTGCCAACGGAAATTTTGCCAAGCTGCGTGTACAAAATATCCTCCGCCTGCTTGTTTATTTGGAAGATGTAGAACTGACTATCCTCGGTAGGCCGAGATACAGTAAGCACCTTCCAATCCTGGGTCGGTATGTTCGGATTCTGAGTCTGCAGAAGTCGCAGTGTATCCTCCGACTTCATCACGCATGGTAACCATACCTTAACTTTTGGTACCGTGGGTATTTGCGCTTTATCCACCACCTCAAACCACACTTCCTCCGGCCACCGCAAGCTCGCGATGTTGTCGCACGCTATCATCTTCACACCATTATACCATCCCCCCGAATCAAAGGTTTGAAGGAGCTTACTTGGTTGTTCCCGCATCATCTTAAGCATTAAGCTAATAAGCTCCCTTTCCACAGATCTCCACCTTTCAATAGTCATTTGTCCGAAAGGACTGCTACGATCAACCAGCACCACAGTCAGTGACTGCTTTGCCATATCACTCATCTTCTCGGGAAAAGCCGGAGTCTTAGTGTTATCTCCCTTTGGCACCTCCGAGAAGGCCGGAGTCTTAGCGTTATCTCCCTTTGGCTTATCTCCTACTTCTGTAGTTGGAACTTTCCTCTGACTCGCAGCTTTCGAGGTAGTTGCTACCTCGCTATTGGGGCCCATCTGTCTTACAGCTTTGGCCCTACTTGTCTTGTCTATGCGACGGCCCTTCCTCGCGGCTCTATGACTGGGTCCTTTCTGCCTCTTGAAAGCAGGCTTGTCGCCTTCCGCCAAACGTTGCCTCTTCATTCTGCCGACGCTTCTTCCTCCTCGTACCGGTTGCAGAACCGAAGATTTCTCGAAGGAAACCTTTTGAACTGCCTTCTACCTACTTCTACCGCCTCATGGGCCCATTCCAAGCGCTCGATCTCCACTTCTGTTGGGTCGACCACTGCCCCCAAGCGTTGTACAATTCTTAGTGCTGCACGGTACTGCGAGAGAGCTCTTTTACTTCCTCTGCTCCTTACCCTTCTTCACTCTTCTACTCCGTTAGGTGTCAGCCCTAAACAGCTCCGCCTCATAGTCGGGCGCTATGGAGATCGGCTAAGCCCTCAAACCAACGACAAGGTGCCTACCCTAGTGAGGGTGAGTAGTACTCAGTTTTGATTTAAACACGCTATTGGTTGTGAAGTATAATTGTGAAGTATAAGTGTGAAGTATAATTGTGAAGTACTAATCCCAAAGTAATCTAAATAAAGACCAGTTTGTAAAACTGAATATTGGAGTGATTTATTCAACAGTTTAGCGATTCGAACGTTATCAGAAGGTTTCAAATAAGCAGATTTTCCTAAATTCGTTACAGTACATATTTGAAGAAGTGCAGTTATGAAGGTATTATGTTTCAATTTTCCCTGTGTATGAATAGTTTTTGTGCAACTGAAGATTTCTCATCCAGACGAACTAGTGTCAATGCGTACTCATAAGATCTTTATAAAAAGATCTATATTTTCAAATGTATCGTTTGAGAGAAAATTGTTTTCTATCAGTGGTCCTATAATACGATACCGCTCAGTAGTTCGCATGACATTTTTTTAAGCTATCTATTTACAGATTATAATAGTACTGGAATGTGTCCACATGTTTTTGAAATTCAAAACCTTTTCTTTGAACTAAATAGGTGTTATGGAATCGCATCTTTGATGGAGCAGTAAGGAAGGCATTCGGCATGATGTTGTGGTGCACAGTGGCTAGTCATGTCGGCTGGGCTGGGTTCTTGCCAACCTTGCTGTTCCTGCGACATAACAAAAAAATCATATCATGCCTATTCAAGACTCAGCTGCCTTCAAAAAAAACTGACAGAAGCGCAGAGCCGACTCAAAACGCTTATAAATTCAAACTAAAACGACATCCGGCAGAACCGGATGCCACGGACAGACCGTTAAACATTCAAAAATTTAAATTCAAAAAAGAAACTAACGCAAAGAAAAAAATTACCGAACCGGAAATGGCCGGTTACTAACACTGAAAATCAAAAAGAAAAAAAAAACTGCTGAAAAGTAAAATAAAAAGGAAGAGGAAACAGAAAGGGCCGAATATATATAGGGGGCGCCGCGGGTGTTGTTGTGACGCCCGGTGCTTGCCCCACCCTCAAATCCATGGCCACCGACGCACCTGTATTTCGGTGGCCCCTTACCTGAATACCTAAGTGCCCTCTAAATAAAGGGAGACGTCAGCATTCCCATTTACCGAATTTATTGATTACAATTCATTATAATAAAAGACTTATTCCGTACTTATGGCTAATATATGGAACTTGAATAACGAAAACGAATTTCGAAAAAAATCGCCGTTTTTAAAAGTCTTCATGTAAACTTACAAATGTTTAGTCAATAATTTTGAACTACACACTCACTCTAGTTGGAGTAAAAAACAAAAAAACTGAAGTCTTTGAAAATTCGCATTGATTTTTAGCAACACTTTTTCGAAGGCTGATTTTGTTTTTTCTTCCATACCAAATGCAAAAATGTGCAAAATTAATAAAAAGGTATATTTAAGTTAAATACTACAAACACCTTTAAAAACTATTCTTATTTTTAAATTTTTTTTCGAAATTGTGTTTGAGTAAACCCCAACAGCTTTCATTGTACAATTCATTAACAGTTTTTTTTTCTTTTTTTTTTATAATTTCCGTAAATAAAATGTGTAAGTAATTTTTTCTGCTATTATTTTTTTTGTTTTGCAGCTATACATATGTAACAAATTAAGGTGGGTCTTTTCCACGCATTTAAAAGGCAATTCCAATATATAAACATGACATTGGAAACGTCTTCTGAAGTATTGTGCTTTTTTTTTTAAATTCTCGATAGCAAAACCGGCACCTCTATATTTAAATAGTGATATATATATAACTTGGAAATCCTGTCAGTTAAATTTTAGCCCTGCGTACTGCAGCTGGGGTAGAAAAATGTATAAGAAATAACCATTTTCTTTCACGTTCATAAATAATAACTGATAGCAAAAGCGGTAAATTTCTCAGATTTTACAAACAGAATGTTGCATTTATGCTGAAAACGCTTCACACCTCACCTCTCTGGTAGTTCAGTCTTTACATCTTCAGCAGCCGTTATACTAAAATAAAGACCTTTAAAAAACTGCTGCCATCAGCTTGCATACTATATTATTTGAAGCACAGGTTTTACTGAACAATTGGACCCACCCTAATTCAGCAGTAAGAAATATCAAATTTTATATATATATTTTTTTTTGTTAGTTTAAACAATTGATTGAATGTGTACAAAAAATGTGTAGGCCGATTTTAAAAACGTTTTCAAAAAAAATTTTAAAACTCGGCAGGTTTTCAAAAATATTCAGAAAATTTACAAATTTTAAGCCATTTTTTGAGTATGTTTTCGCCAATTTTTTCCCCGAAGAATATTTTAGATTTTCTTGCATTATAAAACAATTTTCTTTATTCATATGAAAGAAAATCTAAAATACCCATATATGTAATAATGTTTAGGTATCTACACGCACTAAAGTAACGGCACAGTTTAACCATCGATACTTTTTTTTTCCAATAACCAAATTTAAAATTAAATTTCAGTGCAATTAAAAGGAATGTAATTATAAACCAACTCGTAAAATATTTTTGAATAAATTTCGAAATTTTACTTCAGAACCTTATTAAAATTTTGAGTATGCAGCTTTTCGTAACTTAACTATTTTTAGGCTGGCATTACAAATTTATAGTCCAACTCAATTCCCAAAGATTTTTACAATTATTCTCTTAATTCCAAACCCAACTAGTAATTGGTTAAATTAAAATAAAAAAAATGTGGTTTCTGTATTACAGAACGAACTCACCCAGTTTTAAAGGCAGTTATTGTTGTAGTTGGTGGCTGTATCAGCAGGCCTAAGTTCGGCGGCCCTGCTGATTGTTGTTACTAATGTGGATGTTGCAGCAGGCCTATCTGAGGCGGCCCTGCTGATTGTTGTTACTAATGTGGATGTTGCAGCAGGCCTACACGAGGCGCCATGCTGATTGTTGTTAATCAAGTGGACGTTGCAGCAGGCCTCACTGAGGCGGCCCTGCTGATTGTTGTTGCTCAAGTGGATGTTGCAGCAGGCCTATCTGAGGCGGCCCTACTGATCGTTGTTGCTAAAGCTGATGGTGGTGGTACGTCCGGTGGTTTCGTTGGCGCTATAGCTGGTGGTAGCGCGTTTGGTTGGCTAACGCTATCGCTGGTGTTTGCGCGCGGTTTATAGTGGCCGTGCACGGTTTTTGCACGCAAGGTGGGCACGACTGGTAGTTTCGTTGGCGCTATAGCTGGTGGTAGCGCGTTTGGTTGCTAGCGCTATCGCTGGGGTTTGCACGCGGTTTATAGTGGCCGTGCACGGTATTTGCACGCAAGGTGGGCACGACTGGTGGTTTCGTTGGCGCTATAGCTTGTGGTAGCGCGTATGGTTGCTAGCGCTATCGCTGGGGTTTGTACGCGGTTTATAGTGGCTGTGCACGGTTTTTGGCACGCAAGGTGGACACGACTGGTGGTTTCGTTAGCGCTATAGCTGTTGGTAGCGCGTTTGGGTTGCTGGCGCTATCGCTGTTAAAAATGTAGTGGAATCTATGTTGCTTATTGCGTTGCAGCTACTTAATTCGGCTCCTGTTTCTTTTTCGTCTTCTATTGCGCTTATCAAAATTTATTCGTTCTTCAGCTCCGTTTCACACTTCCCACTGTGATTGTAATTCACTTCTAGGATCGTGTATTGTTAATTATTTTATTTTTTTCACCTTCGCATAGGTTTTTCTAATATCTATATCAATAGATTTCAACTTTTACACTTAGAAATTCTTTCGACTACAAAACTCCAGTCAATGCCGTAACCTTTTTATCTTTTTTCTTTCCCCGGAAACAGCGTGTTTTTTTCCTAGCGATCATCCTTCACGCGGCCGTGGCGACCTCTAGTGTCCATTTCGATCAACATTGCCATGGCACCTTTTATTTGCCATCACTAGCCACTAGATGCGTTCCAAAGGTGACTCTCCCAAGCGGACCATAACAGAGGATAGATTTAAATAAGAGCCGCCAACACGTTACTTCTAGCGAGAAACTCACTAGAAAGTAAAAATGCAGCCACATGTTTTCTCGAGGTTTTTTTTTAGAAGGAGGAAGCTTCGAAGGCCTCAGAGAAAACATTAGAAGAAATATGTTTTCATATTTACTTACAGTTGTTTCTGATAGTTTATTATACTGTTGCTTGTTATTGGTGACGTTTACCTATCTAGTCAAAGTATCTTCAGATATGTATATTAGGGTGGGTCGATTTTTTAACCGATATTGCGCCATCGATTTTTCGATAGGATTTGGGCTCAGGAAAAAAAGTTCCACTACGCATACCCAAAAAAATAATTTTCGAGCCTGCGAAATTTTATTTTTGTACTTTTTTTCAACTTTGATTTTTAAGGTTTTTTTCATGACCTGCTAAAAAAAATTTCATTTCATTGTCAAATTTTCTTGTATACCCTGTCCGACCCAAAAATGTTCGCTAAAATCGTTGACGATAACAGTTTTTTGAAAAAAAAAGATTTTTTCAATGAAGGGTATACATATGAAAATTTGTTTAGTAGGTCGAAAAAAAATCAAGAAAATGAAATTTCGCAAGCTCGACAGTTATTTTTTTGGGTATGCGTAGTGGAACATTTTGCCTGAGCCCAAATACTATCGAAACATCGATGGCGCGATATCGGTTAACTTTCGTCCATACAAATCGACCCACCCTAATGTATATAAATAATATGTGTACATTTATATGTATATATATATATGTATTTTTGTCGTTTTTGTAGTTTTTTTTTTGTTTTTGTGATTTAAATTGTTTTCTCTGTTGGCAGACTTAAAGTAAATATGTATGGGGTGTGGAGTGAAAAAAGTTGGTAAATATCGGGCACCCTAGTGCATATGTCTGTAAATGCTACCAAGTAAAAAGGATGAGTTGTCAAAAATCAAATTTAAAAAACAAAACGAACAGAACCACCCAACGGATCCGGATAAATATCAGAATCCCGATTTTGTTGTATTTTCATGTTACATTTTTATCGGGATCTGGATTAGTCTTCATCATGAGCAATTAACCAGATAGGTGATCCCAGTAGTACAACAACAAAACTTTGAGGGTCCGTTCATGATCTTTAAAGAATTAGAAAGGGAAAATATTTGGTACTATTTTGCTACCTTTTTACTACTTAGCAATGTAGCGTGCGGAAAAGAGTGAAACTTGATATATCTCTGGAAACGGGAACATGAAAGAAAGGAGAAAACAGAGGAAATGGGAAGAAAAAGTAGAGAAAGTGGGAGGAAAAGCGGAAAAGTAAAAATAACAAGAGAAAGATGGGGAGTGAGAGTAAACTAAGAAAGAGAAAAAGTATGAAGTTCACAGAAAGACTAAAAATAAGGATAAGATTAAGAGTAAGACTAGAAAATACAAAGCGGTGAGGGAATAAGAGAGGAAGAGGGTTGGCCAGAGGAGAGGTGGGTGTATAGATAGAGAAAGTCAGAGCAATGTCTGTCGGATTTGATCATATGGCTGGGAATATTTCATGTTGACAAGAGGAGACACAACCCTCTGATGGTCATAGGGTATAACATATAGCTGAATCAGTTGCGATGAATTGTGGACACGCATAGAATACATAGAATTAGTGTAGAGGTTGAAACCTAGACACATATTTCAGTTACTTCTGAGTACAATGCGCATTGAAATTTAGAAGGACAAATTTTATGCGCAGCGATTTCAGAGGTGTATTTAAAGTTTGACGCTTAGCAGACCATATAAAGTTTAAGCGTAAACGTCGATAGATGTAAAAAAAAAAAACATAGCTGTTGTTACAGATCGTCAGTCATTTCATTGACGTCAGCAGTATCTTTCCACATTCTTTAGTTGTGGACAATGTGATGCTCTGAAGATTCAGCAACTCAGTTCCGTTGACTAAAACTCAGAAAAAGGAATAAACCCTTCCAATAAAGGTCAGATAGCAGGCGTTATTTTCCTGCACGTTACTTCATATTTTATTAAGGTGTCAATGTAGTATTTTTTTATGATACTGAAGAAATCAGTGCTGCAAATAAGTCAAGAAACAACATTTCAATTTATGAGGGCGAGTTTTGCCAAATGCGACTCCATTTTGTAATATTCACTTCACCTGTCTGGTTTTATTGCGTCATGGTCTTCATTCGATCTCAGATATTATTTCTACATTCTCATTTTGAACTGAAAAGGTAGAGCAACAAATTTCTCTGTGGCCCATTCAATTATGTATGTTTACCCACCCTAATCTATATAAGTATCTACCCATATATGTATGCAATTGCTTATTTTCTTCGTGTGCCTTAGCGAAATTAGATTTTTTTTTACATTGAAAGCCAAAAATAACGCAAAAAGATCAGGGGCGCCAGTCATGAACTTGTAAATACAAATACAAAGGCGGAATATAGATACGTGGGTTGTAACTTGAGTTTGGAGATGCAAATAGATAAACCTCAAACCTCACTTTCCAATGAAGCGTGATCCAGATACGGATAGAAATTTAACATGCCAATACAAGTTCATGACTGGCACCCCTGATCTTTTTAAAATTCTACAATCAGCAATGTGTGTGTGACGTTCTCTATGACAGTCTCAATTTCGTTGTTCATTATAAAGGGCCTGGCAAAGTTGACATAGTCATAACCATATTTTTAGTTAACCACATCCATTGGCATTGACCAACTATATTGATTGGCATAAAGTATATGGCAAGTTTGCCACGTGCTTAATTCTGGAGTAGTGGTTGAGTGCTCCCGAGTAAATCAAGATTAAAAATATAGAAACAAGTTTTTTTAATTAGAAAACAATTTTTCTAAGCGGGTTTGCCCCTCAGCAGTTATTTGGCAAACACTCCGGAGAAAGGGTAAAACAAGCCGGCCTCTAACCGCCAATTTGTAGGAATAATTAAAAGGAGCACGACGAAAATAGGAAGAGAAACTCAGCCTAAAATTCCTTCAGAGGCTATCGCGCCTTGTATTACCACACTGTAGCTTATCAATCACTTTGCAGCACTCTTTGCTGTGACAAGACCACCATTACTTCGCAAGGCGGCCAGCAACAGAAACACGTAATTGAGACTTTGAGTTAAGCTGGAGACATTGGTGCTTTATCGGTAACCGTATCGGTAACCTTATAAGAGCTGGTTCGTCCAACCTTATGAGAATCAATGTAATCCATTATTGGTGCCGCTAAGGTCGTAACCGTATCGTAGCCAACCAATTGGGTTTTGGTTTACCGTCGTAACGATAAACAGCTGATAACGTTAGGGATACGGATACAGCGATACGACATACGGCACTAATGACTCCGGCTTTAGTTCTCAATATGATTTAAATAAATTGCGTTTCGGCCCTGCTAAAAGGTGGTCTTCTTATTAGATGTTCTTTAAAGATCTTCATATTAAATGGGCTTTTCGTGCCGTTGCTACGCATTTACATATATACATATATACATGAAAAACCCCTTATATCCGCACCTCCGCTCACACGTACACTATTAAAGATTAGGCTCATCAAAATTGTACTTGATCATTTCTTTCATCTGATCAATTCTATAATACTTATTTCATATTTAAGGAGCATGCGGCGTTCTTATCGGCCATCCTTTAGATACTATCAAAACATGGCAGCAAGCTTCAAATTCATCAGTACCGAAGGCTATACAACAAATTTATAATCGTAATAATGGGGTATGTTTCCTTAAGTGCATCCACATAGGGCTTATGCTCAAATTTATCACAGACTTATAGACATATGTACATATAAATAAACTTTTTAAAGTTGAATGGATTTTACAGAGGAATGTTTTTCCCATTTGTGACAACCGGTGCTATCAATTCAATACTATTTGGGATATATGGCAACCATTTGAGACAATTGAGACGAGTTTGTCACAGCGATTACCAACGCGAAAAATTGGAGTATCAGAACATGTTTATTGCTGGGTCAGTGGCTGGGTTTTTTCAATCGTTCATAGCATGCCCGATTGAGCTTATCAAAGTTAGACTTCAGACACATTGCTGTGAGTAAATCATTTAGTTAAAGATCGACCAAATATCTGGTTTTTTTTAGACTTTGTCCAGGCTTAGTCCCAAAAGTTCAATTAAGCTTTGCATCATGCTCGGCCGTTTTCAAATGTGTCATCACCTGTTTGAGAAATGGATATTGTAACACGGATAGGATAACGGCACTTACTTTTCCGAGATTTTGTAATGCTCACTTTCCTGGTGCCTATTGCAATACTGGACCTTTCCTCTTTCTTGAGTATCTGCTCCAAAACGAGCTTTTGATCAGATTTCGAGATTTTTTTGAATATTTTATTTATTTAATGGACTTTGTGACAGCGCACTGCCCTCAAGTAGCCCAATGAAACACACCGAACTTGTTTCAAGAGCCAATCAATAGGCCAAACTGGACTCTGAACCGCCACAACCAGTTTTAGTAGTCCATCTCAAAAGGTTTAGCTAGATGCTTGGACCTTCAGGCCTTATAATCATCCCTGTTGTTCCTTAGCAAGTTACTTGTCCTAAGAGTAATGCACATCTCTCAGGAGATCAATTAAAGGTGGTCGTACAAAAGTGTTTGCCTAGCGTATATGCGTACCAAAGTAATTTCTCTTGACTTTGCCGCAGCAAAGAATTGAGATGTTCTACGGCTACCAAAGTGATTTGGAACTTCGGCTCCATCTGTGATATTTTAAAATTAATCTGGCTATCGATAAATACTGCCTTGGTGGATTCTGAGATTGTCTTTGCTCGTATTTTTTGTAGGTTAGACTTTTGAGAGTTGTTTTGCTTGTATTTGTATACACCAAAGGTAAATCTATGGAGACTGCGCTACACAGCTTAGTCTCTGAAACATCCTTGTTCGAAGAGGAGTACTGTCTTGCGGCCTTCCTAGACTTTAAAGAAGCATTCAACAACATATGTTCAGACGCCGCCAACAACGCCCTAACGAATCTAGATGTGAATAAGCCCCTTGTGGGAGTGATTGATGAGATACTGAAAGGAAAACAAGTACTTTCTTCAATACATATAAGCACATAACACGCTATATCGTACCGCAAATTGCGGCATATGCTGATCACTTAGCTATTGCTTTCATGAACAAGTTCCCTCAAACCTTATGCACACTGATGCAGGTAACATTGCGAACGTTTTTTTCCATAGTTCTTCCGATACAGACTCACCGTCTGGATGCAGATAGGCCCCATATGGGACTGATTTATCAGCTACCCAAAAGAAGGAAAGTACTTTCTTCACTGGGGAATGTTGATATGCTATGTCACAAGGGTCACAACTCAGGGTGGTGTTCTTTTCCCTCTGCACTTAGCATTGTCTTCGTTTGGTATGTTCTTAATCCCAGGACACGCAACGGCAACGCCTTGAAATACCTTGCAATTCATGCTAAATCTTCGAATTTGCATCGCCATTCAATTTTATTTTAAGAATTTTGTATCGCAGTTAAAAAATTTGTTGTTTTCAAATTCTATGGGTCTCCGGTGCCGACTCTCCGTCAATTCCGATAAAGTTGAGCTTGTCTTATATACCAAACGAATAACACCGTTAAACTTGCCAGAACTTAATGGTGTGCGCCTAAATCTGGCAGACAAGACCAAATTCCTATGCGTAGCTCTGGACAAAAAGCCAAACTAGAAGTACAAAAAGTGTAAAAGGGCCATTGGCAAAAAAAATTGCAGATGGATTCATACCGCGATTATCCGACTTATACTGTTGTGTGGGATAGTCGTGTGGTGGCCTGCCTAGAGCAAGGTGTCCAACCTAAGCTTATTGAGTAAAGTTCACAGATCTAGTATGATAAGCAGAAGTGGTCCTCTAAGAACAACGTCTAGCGAAGATCTTTAGATCATTCTCGACATCCTACCCTTAGATCTAGCTGATTACCGAGCAGCGCCAACGTCTGCCCTACGTTTAAGAGAGTTGTTCGATTGGAACAATAAAACCATTGGACACTCTAGCATACTAAACAAATACAGCTTACTTACTCCTAGCACAGACTCCTGTGCAACCATAATAGTTGCGGATAGTAACCTTATGGTAAAACTTCCCAGCAGGGATGATTAGGCGTAGTCGGATAAGAGCCTTGCTGTTGACGGCAGCATTTCCATATACACTGAGGGCTCTAAGCTAAACGGTAACGATTTTTAGTTTATCTCTTTAGTTTATTTTTCGGAATCAAAGCGCAGTTATATCGTTAGTACATCATTGTTTCCTTAGTCGGGTTTTTGAAAATCGTTCTGTTCAACTTTATCCCAAACTGTCCTAGGTTCTTTCAGTTTTAATCTAAAAATTCCATATTCGGTAGTTCTTTATATAAAATTTATTATTTTTACACTAATTAATATAATGTGCTATGGTGTTACAGATTATAATGAGTATATTTATGGTAAACGGCGTACAAATTGGGGAGTTTTCAAAAAAGTACTTAAAACGGATGGCATATCCGGTTTATATAGGGGGCTATTACCTATGATGTGTCGGTGGGTATTCACAACTCTTTCACACAAAGTCATATGATTAAAGAAATTATTATTTTAATATGCTCCCAGTGATGTGTTCCCTTATGGTATTTATATGATGGTATATCGTCAAACTGTTGACTTTCTGGAAACCACACCACTGGTACGACAACGCCGACATGAAACAAGTAATGAAGGTTCAAATGTCGATTTTGTCGTAACAACATTGGCTGGTGCTTGGGCCGGTATTTTATCATGGGTGTGTGTCATACCATTCGATGTTGCCAAAACTATAATGCAAGCTGAGAGCAAGGAACAGTATCGTAACATAAGACATTGTTTGGTCAAAAACTTCAAGGTGAGACAATAACTATATTTTTCTACTCAAATAGATACAGGTATATATTGGACTTGTTTTTGCTAGTTATATGGTTGGCGTCGTTTATTCCGAGGCAGTTGGATGCTAGTCGTACGTGCAATACCAGTAAATGCAGCAACATTTTTGGGTTATGAATATGCGATGGAATATTTTCACGACCTAAATGAAACTCAGGCTAAATTTTAAAGAGTCGTAATTTATTTATATTTTTATTATAAATGATGATGATGATGATGATTATAAATAGATGTATGTATATGGCTGAAATTAATGTATGTAAGTGGTTTTAAATAATGTTTTATAGTTTCATTTATTTCTTACATTATTGTTTTATTATATAATTTATTTGTGCGGTACTAAATATTTGTTTAATTTTTATTAGAGGGTAAGTACAAAATATTAAAACGCATCTCAATACACAAAAAAGTACTTTAATATTAATTAAAACTAGTACTTACTAATAAGAACAATAATTTATTCATGAATGTAAAGGCCAGAACACATACGATTTTAGATGTTGTTGTTTACCGAAAAAATGTTGCCATGTAAAACTAACATTCTACAATGTTATTTGCAACGTAAACAAATAGTGCTAATTTCACATTTAAAATGGTTAATTCCACGTTATTGTAGTAATTATACCTTTCATCAAAATGAAATGGTATATTAACTTTGGCACGAATCTCAAAATTGTAAGTACTTAAAGGAAAATAGATAGACCCACCATTAAGTATACCGAAATAATCAGGATGAAGAACTGAGTTGATTTCGCCATGTACGTCTGTCCGTCTGTCCGTCTGTCTGTTTATATTCAAACTAGTCCCTCAATTTTTTTCTTTATTGACAACAAAATTTGATTTGCTTTAAAACAATTTTCTTAAAAAAAAACAATGTTTTTGCGCGAGAAGATAGCTTATCTCTTATGTAAAACTATTTGCCATCAATATTTATGAGGATACATAGAGAATGCAGCAGTAAGAAAACTAAAATAAAAATAAATTAAAAATAATAGAAATTATTTTAACTGTGAAATAACGTATTAAAAGTAATGTATGATTTAAATACCATTTCCGTCTTGCATTTTTAACTTCATTTGGAAGTTTTTTGAATAAATAAATTTTTGAGATATCTTGATAAAATTTGGTGAGCGGGTGTATTTAGGTGTCCGATTAGACATTTGTCGGAACCAGTCGGATCGGACGACTATAGCATATATCCTCCATACAACCGATTTTTCAGAAAAAGAGGATTTTTGTCATATCTTTCTGAATTTACCAGATTGAAGCTTCAAACTTCACCATATGCTTTCGTTTATTGCACATAATGTTGTCTGAAAAAATGGATGAGATCGGTCGTATATATGGGGAAATCCGCCAAACTTTGGTTTTTTTGGAGAATGCAATTTGTTTTTGAAACATGGCATCACGCACATATCTTTTTGTTAGGAATATTGAGGGGTAAATTGCAGCAATAGTGCATTGCCGTTACTCGTCTTACATAATGCCTCAAAAAGATATAATCAAAAGATCGAGTAAAATGTATATAAATTGAGGTCGCAATGTTAAATATACATTTATTTCAACACTTCTGTACCGATTATTTGGAAATTTTAACAAAATATGGAAATATATGCAGCTGTTAGCTATGTAAAATTTTTTTGATACACGAGACCCGGTTTTGTAGATATCGGTAAAATATAAAACCGAATAACCGCCAAATATTTTTTACTGCAAAGTTTGCAACACATTTATTTTGACACCTTTCTACCGATTCTTTTGAAACTTTAAAAACGTATAGATATGTGAACGAAGTATGTTTAGGTAAAAAAGTTTTAAAACACGAGATCCGGTTCTGGAGATATTGATAAAAATATAAACCCGGAAAACCTTAAATTTTTTACTTATTTAAACACTTCTTAACCGATAGTGTTGAAATTTTATCAGGATGTACATATCTATGTGGAGTATATTTGGGTAAAATTTTGTTGTTACCCGAAACCCGGTTTTAGAGATATCGGCAAAAATATGAAACCGGGTAACCGTCAAATATTTCATACTAGTTTGTTAATTTTTTCTCTACACCGCAGTAGTATATCATCAATTGCCTCATATTGGAATATTCACGCAAGGAAAGTTATTGATGTTTGTACATGGGGCAAATATACGAAACTTTCGCCAAAAATTGGCAATCGTCAAAAAGGGTAGACACAATTTTTTTTTTTTAATTTTGTACCCAATTTGTGTTGCTTTCATTTACTTTTAAATAAAACCTGGGTTAAAAAAAAAGAAAAATATTTTTTTACACATTTTGACGATTGCCAATTTTTGTCGGAAATTTCGTATATTTGCCCCATGTACAAACATCAATAACTTTCCTTGCGTGAATATTCCAAGATGAGGCAATTGATGGTATACCACTGTGGTGTAGAGAAAAAATTAGAAACGGGTATGAAGTGATAAAAGTAAAATTGCAGCTGTGCCCACAAAAAACATGCTCCTGAAAAAATTTACGCAACCACGTGCTTCCACTTTTCTGCCTCTACCTTCAAAACTGAAAGGGTATTCTTAGTCCCTGATAGGCTATTATTGTGCATAATCCAAATTTCAATACCCAGTTGCTTCAAAAAGCTATAAGCAAAAAACTGTCAATATTGAAAATGACAAAAAAAAAAGTATCGCTACTTTGATTGATGATAGTTTTGAGTATTGGAGGGGCACATTAATTTTGCTCATACTTTTAGAATCTCCGTCTCAAAAACAACATTCGGTTTAAATTCCATAGCGTTTCAGCGATGCCTCAAAATTTTATCGAAAAAATTCAAAAAAAAAAAAAAAAATAAAAATTAAGGGTATCGCTTTAAAAAGTGTAAAAACTTGATTGATGATAGTTTTGAGTATTGGAGGGGCACATTAATTTTGCTCATACTTTTAGAATATCCGTCTCAAAAACAACATTCGATTTAAATTCCATAGCGTTTCAGCGATGCCTCAAAATTTTATCGAAAAAATTCAAAAAAAAATTAAGGGTATCGCTTGAAAAGGTGTAAAAATCGACGTTTTTTACGTTTCGAAGTTCTGCAAAAACTTTCTATCAACTTTCTTGATTTTTAAAATCATCAGATCGGATAGTCAAAAGGTCAAATTTAATGGCCTTGTACTTTTTTCTGGCCTTAAGTTTTTTGCCCGTGTGTAAAACCCGAGTATCCAAAAAAGTAAACGTTTTTGGGATTTGCCCATATAGCATATATCCCCACAACCGATTGTTCAGATAAGAAACTTTTCGTAATTACTGCCCCATTTTAAGAGTTAGAGGCTTAAACTTTCAATGAATGCTTAATTAAGGATATAGCATATATTGTTGTCTGAAAAAATCATAGAGATCGGGGGTGTATATAGTATATATATATATAGTATCTATATATATATATTTTCGCAATTTCAGCCCCATGTTAACAGCTAGAAGCTAAATTTCACCAAATGCTTATAGCATATATTGTTGTGTGAAAAAATCATAGAGATCGGTGGTATATATGTTAGCACGACACACATTCAAAAGATATTTATTCAAAGCTTAAAAATACAGGAAGACACCACATTCCACAGAAAAGTAAATAAAGTAAAGTCACGTACGGAAATAAGACTCCTTGAAAATAAGCAAATGTGAATGCAACAATTGATGAGAAGCGCATCGTCAGCAAAAGGCCATCTGCAACAAGTGATGGAAATCGTCAAGCGAGTACTCGGAAATAAGCAAATGTGAATGCAACAATTGATGACAAGCGCATCGTCAGCAAAAGGCCATCTGCAACAAGTGATGGAAATCGTCAAGTGAGTAAAGCAACAGCAGAGGCAGTGGCAGAGCTGAGTAGCAGAGCAAGTTAGATTTAAGTAATAACAAATTTTGTAAGATAGCCTTAAGTTGAAGTTGAATGAATAAAGGAGCTAATCTCCCGAAAATATATTTTTTTGGAAACTTAAATATGAAATAAGTTAACTGGCGGCCGAGCAGGAACCAGCGCGAATGTCGGAAAGCAGTAGTGCCTGAAAACCAAAAAGTAAGGCCACGCGAGTGACGTATATAACAAAACGTTAAAAGTGCATGAAAAATAACAAGTAAGGCCACGCGTCTACAGCGGCACCTGGAAGTGGAATAGGCAGTACGACCGAGGTACCCAAGTACCAGGAGGGAAAAGGACGAACACCGAAGCGGCGAAAACCCCACATGCAGCGCTGGACTCTTATGTAAGACTAGTTTTTAAGATATCCTTAACAAAGTGAAACATTCTAATCTTGTGAATATTAAAAATTTAGGGAAAACTAAACAAAAAAGATAATAAAGAGTAAAAGAAAAATAAACTTACTGTGAAATTTGTAAAAGGTAAAAAGAAAGTGAAAATTATTAGAGAAAAAGTCGTTGAAACTTGGAAAGCATTTAAACGAAAATTTTAATTATAAATTACGAGAAGGAAAAATAAGTGAATAAACTTTGAGAATTTATTGAGTATTTGAATATGTTGGTTAAAAAGAAAACTTAAAAATTGTATTGTCGAAAGAATTGATTGAAAGATTTTGAGAAGGTTCTTATAATATCATTGAAACAAGCGTATTGCTAGAAAGGCAAAAAGGAAAATTAAGAACTCATATGGCTCAAAGGGAATTTATTACTAAATAAGAAGAAAAAAATAGGTAAATACCTTACGAAGTTGATAACATATACTAAATTTGCAAAAACGTATTAAATCAGTGAATTAGTTAATTAAAAGAGATTAGGGATTAATTAATTAAAAGAGTAAATAATTTATGCGAGGGAACTTTCCTTCTTTTTGAATACTATCGAAGAACAAAGGTAATAAAACATAGTTAAAATGCCAGGTACAGCAGAGCAGTTAGTGGAACAACTAAACCAGCTCCAGCTAGATTACGGAGGGACTAATCCTGAAAATCCTACACATCCTGTCGCCTCTAACCCTGCTGCTAGTAACCCCACCTTCGTTGAAACAATTGTGCGCGAGGTGCTCGACCGAATTAGCCAACCTAACGTTACTGATTTTAGTGGTCACGATTGTAACGTAGCCCTGAGCACAGTGAATATGAATGACTTGGACAGGATTCCCGACATGGTTAAATGTCTACGGGAATTTTCGGGTAAACCGGGAGAATTCAGCTCCTGGCGAAAGAGCGTAGATAGAATTTTAAAAGCATATGAAGCATTGAAGGACACGCCTAAATACTTTTCAATCCTTCATACCATACGACATAAAATTGTTGGCGATGCCGACACCGCTCTGGAGTCTTACAGTACTCCACTCGACTGGGTCCAAATTCGTAAATGCCTCATGATGCATTATTCGGATAAGAGGGATATCGGTACCTTCGAATACCAAATGACTACGTTGGCCCAGCGTAGCGATGATATTCCGACCTTTTATCAAAAGGTGTATCAACACCTTTCACTTATTCTAGATAAAATATCATGCCTGGATCTTGGCGACGAGTCCATAAGAACGATGACAAACTCGTATCGGGATAAAGCTCTCGATACATTTATTAGGGGACTTAACAGCGATTTACCTCGACTTCTTAGTATTCGAGAGCCCGCAACCTTGCCTCAAGCCCTTCATCTATGCCAAAAGCTTGACAACATGGCTTTCCGGATGAACCACGCACATAACTTGCATAAATCTTTAAATCAACCACCACCGCGACCTCCACGACAGACTGCAACAAATCACCGACCCTTCTATCCCGAACTTACCTATGCGACATCCCCGCAGCGGTATAATTATCCTCCAAGACATATGAACAATTACAACAACCGACCATTCAACACGACACCCCGAATCCGACCCAATCAGAACGGTTCAACGAATTATTATAATCGACCAAATTTTAATTTCCAACCTAACACTGGCTTCGGCACACGCCCTCAACAACAATATAATCCGGGATTCAATAACCGTTCCAATCTACCCCAAAAGCCACCAGTCCCAATGGACGTGGACCCTTCTCTACATTCTAGACAAGTTAATTATCAAAATAGACCCAGTCCTAATCAAAATACTCAACCGCCGAAGCGCCCACTCTCATCGCAACATACGCGCCCTCCTAACAAAATGCAACGCAACTTCCACGCGAACGCTGGGGCATCTGACGGAAATACTTACCTCACGACTCCGGATCCAAATCAGATTTATTGCAACAATTCTTATGACGACTATTACGGCGCAACGCAACAACCGGACGGAGCTCCCGAAGGACAAATTAACTTGACTACCAGCGAACAAAATCACGCCAATCCCGACTTGATTAATTTTTTAGACTAACTCCGTCCTCGCTCCCTTACTACAAATTTACATCAAGGCGCGGGGACTCATTGGATTTCCTGATCGATACGGGATCCAATAAAAACTATATTCAATCCACTAGAATAAGAAACCCAATACCCAATAAACCATTTAAGGTGGAATCAGTCGCGGGTACTATAGAGATTACCCACCATGCATTTATAGATATCTTCGGACCAAACGTAGAAAAAATCAAATTCTTTATTCTGCCACCCCTGAATTCCTTTCATGGTATTATAGGCAACGACACCTTGAGGAAACTAAAAGCTGTCATAGACACTGAGGGAAGCACAATGACTATCTTTCCGGGGATCGTTATCCCACTACAACAGCGAATATCCCAGCAGGTTAATAATGTCAAATTGGAAATACCACATCTCTCTGTAGAACAACAACGAAACATAAACAATATTATCATGAGGTGCCAAAATTTGTTTTCCGACCCCGATGAAAAATTAACATTCACCACTCTAGTTAAGGGCGAAATTAGGACTACTACCGACAAACCGGTGTATTCCAGACCTTACCCTTATCCCATGGCCCTAAAGGAAGAAATCGAACGATGTGATAATATTCGGAAAGGACGAAGAAGAGCATTTGAATAATGTAGAAGTAGTATTTAAAACTCTAGAGAAGGCTAATATGAAAATACAATTGGATAAATGCGAATTCGCAAAAGGAGAAGTCGAATTCCTAGGATACGTTGTTGGGTCTGAAGGAATAAAAACCAACCCTAAAAAAGTAGAGGCCGTATCACGATTCCCAATTCCCCACAATTTGAAGGAATTAAGGTCTTTCTTGGGAATGTCAGGATACTATAGAAGGTTCATAAAAGACTATTCAAGGATAGCTAAGCCCTTGACCGCACTCCTTCGAGGAGAAGCCGGCAATGTCTTAAAAAGACAATCTAAGAAAATGGATATAGAACTCAAGGAAGATGCCATCGAAGCATTCAACAGGATAAAAATCGCTTTGGTATCAAGATATATTACACTGGCTCACCCAAATTTTAAGAGGGATTTTGAGCTCACAACAGACGCATCCGATTTTGCCACCGGGTCAGTCCTCTCACAAGACAATCGGCCGATAACATATATCTCTAGGACACTTAACAAGACCGAAGAAAATTATGCAACTAACGAAAAAGAAATGTTGGCCATAATTTGGGCATTAAGTACTCTGAGGAGTTACCTTTATGGTTCAAATAAAGTTAAAATAATCACTGATCACCAACCTCTAACGTACGCCCTTAGTCATAAAAACGCAAATAGCAAAATGAAACATTGGAAGGCAATATTAGAAGAGAATAACCACGAAATAGCTTACAGACCAGGAAAATCGAACTTAGTGGCCGACGCACTCTCTAGGATACCAAACCAAATCAATACACTTACACCGACCATTCATAGCGATGAAAGCTCGAATCATAACTTGATACCCTGTGCAGAGGTGCCTATAAATGTCTTTAAAAACCAAATATTTTTCAGACAGGCGGACACAGCCTCCTACCAACTCAAAATTGTTTTTCCAACTATTCACCGCCATATAATCGAGGAACCACAATTTAACGAGCAAAATATTATAGGATACTTCAAAAGATACTTGAACCCATCAGTAGTTAACGGAATTCATACGGACGAAAGAACAATGGGAATGATCCAGAGTATTTACCCACATCATTTCAGCAGCATTAACTGTAGGTACACGCAAAAGTTGGTTCGAGATATCGTGAACGAACACGAACAAGAAGAAGTTATCCTAAAGGAACACTTACGAGCACATAGAAACGCGACGGAAAACAAAACACAAATTCTCGAGGAAAGCTATTTCCCTGGAATGACGAACAAAATTAAGCGTGCGATAGCCAATTGCACAGTCTGTAAGGAGAATAAATACGAAAGGCACCCTAACCAACCCCAATTAGCCGTAATCCCATTACCAACCTTCCCAGGACACACCATTCACATAGATATATTCCTAACCGAAGGAAAAAGGGTCATGACTGCTCTAGATAAGTTCACTAAATTCGCAGTAACAAAAATGTTGAACGGCAGGGCTATAGAGGACGTTAGGAGACCTCTTAGGGAAATATTTTTTTTTTTCGGAGTCCCTAAAATAATAGTAATTGACAATGAACCGTCACTGAATTCCACGTCAATCCAATTCATGTTGAAAGACGAGCTCGGAATAGAAGTTTACACTACTCCACCGTATAAGAGCCAGGCCAACGGCCAGGTCGAAAGATTCCACTCCACTTTAAGCGAAATAATGCGTTGCATTAAGGAAATGGTGGTCATAGAAATTTCGAGGAATTGTTGGAAAGGGCAGTGTCAGAATATAACCACTCAATCCATTCGGTGACACGAAAAAGGCCATTCGACTTGTTTTTCGGGAGAAACGTTACATTTACACCCGATGACATAGAAAAGACAAGACGTGAAGACCTACATAAGCTGGCGCAAAGGCAAAGTAAAGACATCGAATATCACAACAGGAAAAAACAGATTGCGAAATCTTACCTGCCAGGACAGGTAATTTATGTAAAAGAAATAGAAGATTTGGAACTAAGTTAAGTAAGTTATATAGTAAGGAAGTAGTTAGGGAAAATAGGAATAGTACAGTCATAACAGAGAAAGGACAAATAATACATAAAAGCAGGATACGAAACTAACGACCAAAAACATTTCATTACAGACTACTTCTGATAAAATTATGCCTCGCCGAGGTCCAAATAATAGATTACTCAAACTCACAACTAATCACTATAGAAAAAGGACTGGCAAAGCTACAGACCGGAACGTTCAGGATAATACATGAAATTGACATCGAAAAATATGCCGAAATCCTCGATCATATTGAGTCAAAAGCGGAAATCCTAGCCAAAAACACAAATTACCCCTTTCTATCCCACCTAATATCTCAAATAAAAATACACATAAGTAACTTAAAAACGCAAAAAAAATTTAAAAGATCACTGAATTTCTTGGGTAGCGCCTGGAAATGGATTGCCGGCAGTCCGGACCATGAAGATCACGAAATAGTTTTAAATAAAGTGAACAATGCCCTTGAGAATAACAACAACCAGGTCCTTATCAATAAGCTTACAATCGAAAAAATTAATGAAATTACAAATATTACAAACCACATATTAAAAGAGGTTCAAAAAGGAAAAAAGAAGAGATGGAATTATTTTTAAAATTAAAATACAAATTGGAAATTCTGAAAGAAGAAATTGTAAATATTATGTACGCAATACATTGGGCAAAAGCCAACATAATTAATTCATACATATTGTCAAATGAAGAAATAAAGTTTGCAAAAACAATTTTCGACAGAGATAATATTCCTTTCGTTAATTTGGACGAAGCTCTAGAATTCGCAGAAATAAAAATAGCAAGTAATGGAAAATTGATAATCTATATTATGAGTCTACCCACGGTAGAAGACCAAATTTGTAAAGTAATAGAAATAAAAGCAGTAAAAAAGAATGGAAAAATTAATAGAATAAAGTTTAACTCAATTCTCAGTTGCCAAAATAATACATTTGGAATTAAAAATGATTGCAGAGCATATAACTCCTTACGAATATGTCCAAAAAATAGGTTAGTACATTTAAGCAAAGAATACTCCATAATCAATCTTTTAAAAAGCCGCCTGCCAAACTGCACTGTGACCAACAGCCAGCATATCCCGGAAGTCGAACAAATATCACCGGACATCCTATTCCTGAATGACTTTAAAGGAAACATACAGTAAAACGAAGATCTTATACCACTTGACGGTACTTTCCTGATTCATTTTAATAACGCTTCAATAAAAATTAAAGGAAAAAGTGTTTCTAATGCGGAGATACTTTCAAGCAAACCCTTTCCTGCTATACTCCAGCCAGTTTCGGCATCAACCAAAAGCGAAGAAATACTCTCCCTGCAAATGCTAAAGCAGCTTAACCTAAACAATACAAAAGAGATAGATTACGCAGAATCAACTAGTCGATTAAAGCATACCATTAGCATCAGCCTATTTTCAATAATTCTGATAATCATTATCGTATTCCTCACAAAATCAATGCTGTCAAAAAAAGGGCCGGCGAAAAACGGTCTATTGAACTAACAGAAGCCGCAATGGACGGACTTAACCAAATATTCCAAAAAAGCAGCACTTCAAACGCGGACGTTTGAATCTCAGGGGGGGAGCTGTTAGCACGACACACATTCAAAAGATATTTGTTCAAAGCTTACAAATACAAGAAGACACCACATTCCACAGAAAAGTAAATAAAGTAAAGTCACGTACGGAAATATGACTCCTTGAAAATAAGCAGATGTGAATGCAACAATTGATGAGAAGCGCATCGTCAGTAAAAGGTCATCTGCAACAAGTGATGGAAATCGTCAAGTGAGTAAAGCAAAAGCAGAGGCAGTGGCAGAGCTGAGTAGCAGAGCAAGTTAGATTTAAGTAATAACAAATTTTGTAAGTTAGTCTTAAGTTGAAGTTGAATGAATAAAGGAGCTAAGCTCCCGAAAATATATTTTTTTGGAAACTTAAATGTGAAATAAGTTAACTTATATAGTATATATCTGATACAACCGATTGTTCAGATAAGAGACTTTTCGCAATTTCTGCTCCATTTGAACAGCTAGAAGCTTCAAATTTCACCAAATGCTTACGTGTATAGCATATATTGTTGTCTGAAAAAATCATAAAGATCGGTGGTATATATAGTATATATTTTCGCAATTTCAACCCCATTTTAACAGCTAGAAGCTTCAAATTTCACCAAATGCTTACGTATATAGCATATATTATTGTCTGAAAAAATCCTGGAGATCGGTGGTATATATAGTATATATCTCATACAACCGATTGTTCAGATAAGAGACTTTTCGCAATTTCTGCCCCATTTGAACAGCTAGAAGCTTCAAATTTCACCAAATGCTTACGTGTATAGCATATATTGTTGTCTGAAAAAATCATTAAGATCGGTGGTATATATAGTATATATATGGTGGTATATATAGTATATATATATATATATATATATTCGCAATTTCAGCCCCATTTTAACAGCTAGAAGCTTCAAATTTCACCAAATGCTTACGTATATAGCATATATTGTTGTCTGAAAAAATCATAGAGATCTGTGGTATATATTATGTACCCCATATAAACTCTCATTTTTGCCCATTTTTTACGGCTAGAAGCTTCAAATTTCATCAAATACTGACGTTTATGTCATAATGTTGTTGAAATACGTGATTCGTAGTCATAGTTTTTACATGCACACCACAAAAAACGTGAAACTTGGCATCCTCACACAAAGTACCTATCTATTTTTATACTAAGCTGAGCAGAGCTCACAGCGTATATTAACTTTGTTCGCATAACGGTAATCCGTAACGGCATGAACTAATCGAGATAGATATAGACTTCTATATATCAAAATGATCTAGGTGAAAAAATAAATTCATTTAGCCATGTCCGTCCGTCCGTCCGTCTGTCCGTCCGTCTCTAAACACGATAACTTGAGTAAATTTTGAGGTGTCTTGATGAAATTTGGTACGTAGGTTCCTGGGCGCTCATCTCAGATCGCTATTTAAAATGAACGAAATCGGACTACAACCACGCCCACTTTTTCGATATCGAAAATTTCGAAAAACCGAAAAAGTGCGATAATTCATTACCAAAGACGGATAAAGCGATTAAACTTGGTAGGTGCGTTGAACATATGACGCAAAATAGAAAGTTAGAAAAATTTTGGACAATGGGCGTGGCATCACCCACTTTTAAAAGAAGATAATTTAAAAGTTTTGCAAGCTGTAATTTGGCAGTCGTTGAAGATATCATGATGAAATTTGGTAGGAACGTTACTCCTATTACTATATGTGTGCTAAATAAAAATTAGCAAAATCGGATGACGAACACGCCCACTTTAAAAAAAAATTTTTTTTTTAAGTCAAATTTTAACAAAAAATTTTATATCTTTACAGTATAAAAGTAAATTATGTCAACATTCGACTCCAGTAATGATATGGTGCAACAAAATACAAAGATAAAAGAAAATTTCAAAATGGGCGTAACTCCGCCCTTTTTCATTTAATTCGTCTAGAATACTGTGACGAATATTAGTGACACTAAGTGATGCTCCCTTCACTAATCTGATACTAAGTAAATAAAGCCACAACAACAATGAAGCAAGCTGCTACACTTGTATGTAGGTAAGCGAATAAATCATTATATCTACACATATGTACGTACACGCAGCAGAGAAGAGATGCAAAAACACATGCAGATATCTTATCTGAGATGCTCCCAAAAGTATGCAATTGTAATTGTGGAAGTTTCGCTCACAAATACACACATATGAGGAGCTATATGTGCATCTGTAGTTATAATTATATGGCGGTAACTAAGTAAATTCTGGAAGCGCCTAGAAGATGTCACGAGGAAATCACAGAGTATAAAAGCACCAGAGATAGAGGCGCTACAAGCAGTTTCGATTAAGACGCTATCTTGCGAGCAATAGCACTATTATTTGAAAATAGTAGAGTTATTTATTGTGAAGTACTTTAATAAAGGCCATTTTGCATTATTAAATATTGGAGTTATTTATTCAACAGCTTAGTGATCGAACTTAGCAAAAGAGCAAATAAGAGAATTTGCAGTAAATTCGTTACTAAATATTAATTTGTTTTTTTAACAGGCAAGTGTTGAATGAGGAGTTTAGTAAGTACCATATTAAACAGCGAGTGGTACACGACGTACACGGATGCCCATATGACATTGGAGACGTCCAATTGAATTACAAACAATTATGCAGAAAATTTTCACGGCCATCCTCATCATTTCTTACCACGGCAACCACATCCACGTCATCCACGATTGCTCCTATTCAAACAATTCATGCAGATGTTCCTTCTACAATTCTATTAAACAACAGTTCACTAGAAGATATGCGAGACGAATCGTTCCGAGTTGGCAGTTCAGGATCCAACACTGGATTAATTTGCCAATCTATCTGCAGAAAGATTCCAGACAGTACATCTATTATAAAATCGCCGGGAGAACGTGGCTACCAACTGGTGAAGCTCGATGTATTCGATTTTTCAAAGATATCGAAGAAACTGGGCCCGGTAATACAATATATAAAGATGATGAACCAATTAATGATGTCGATGTTGATGCATATATACACGATATAGAATATGAATTAGCTACAACAAAATCTCAAATTAGAGAAGCAGATCGTGAAGCAATATTAAATTTTATAAAAGATTATCAATATAAAGAATCTTTATAAGAATTACTTGGAATAATTGGTATATCTTTTAAGTATGGTTTTGAAACAAAATTTGGAGTTCATCATCCTAATATGAGTAATGTTCAAAAAACGTTTACTCAAATTCTATATGCAAGAAGAGAACAAGATATAGCTCAAGAATGGAATAATATTAAATTTCAACTAAATAAAAGTGGACACAGAAATATACAAGATTTTAAATCGACATTACAAATAGCAAAAGCAATTTATGTATCATATAAAACAGGAGTGGCATTTAATAAAAGCAGAATTTGATGCACAACAACGTGAAAGAGCTAATGAACCATCTAGCTCCGGAGCTAATAACGAACCCCCCGCCAAACGAAAAAGAATTGAAGAAGATAAGTCAATCGATAAATCTGTTGAACCAGATCCTATTTTCATAGAAAAACCAAATCATTGTAGTAATAATAATCTTACTATGAATGTTGATATGCAAGAAAATATTCATCAGCAAAGTGGTGTTCAGGTTGTGGCCCGAATTCGGGGGCGAGATCGGATGCAACAGGAAGTGGATTCCTCTTCTGAGAGTATCACATGGACGAGACCAAGTAGACCGTGTTAAAATAATCATATGAATTTTACGAAAACAAAAATATTAATTAGCTATGGATATAGTACTGAAAATATACAAACTTCACCAACTATTGATCAAATAACAACACCTTTACTTTAATTCCAGTTGATTTTGTTCCATTTTATTTAAGTGAAGCAGAATTTGATATGTTACCTAGTACAGCCGAAGTTGTAAAAGTTACATGTTCTGTTACACCATTAGGAACTAGAACTGCTTTTGATGTTGGATCTACCATTTCAAGTACTGCAACTTCTGAATATGTTCCTATTGGATTAATTGCTACAGGATTAAATAAGAAATGTTATGGTAAAAATGTTTCATATACATGTAGTACTACTGATCCAATGAAAGTTACTGATGTCAAAGATATGAATGTTAGGGAAATATGTGAAAAATATTATAAACATATTCCTTCTAATGCATTGTGCGTATCTCAACCAACTGAACAATATTTTATACATGAATGGAAAAGAGAAAAAACTCCAGATGAAGCTGTATATAAAGATTATATTATTCACAATAAATCAATTTTTAATTAATCAAGCTATTGTAATACCAATTGCCTATTATGAATACAAACCTAAAAGTGGAAAAGAACATTTTGTTCCTTATACACGCCAAACTTACAAAGTCATTCAAATAAAACTCGACCCCATAGTTATGTATTGCAATTTTTTAAAAGTGCAAATGTTCCAGTAAGTGGAGATATTGGTTTAAGTAAAACAAAAACAACTCCAATTGTAATTAATAATATAAATGATGTATATGCAAGAACTATTGAATCTTATGGAAGATATCATCCAATTTATGGATTACATTACATGTTGGTATAATAGCTGCACCTCAATTAAAACCTGGTGATAATTCAAAGACGTATTTGAATAGTACATGTTATTGGAAAGTTGAATGTTCAATCGATATTAAGTGTAATATTTCATCATCTTTTTGTAAAGGGTTTAGTGTTAGCTGGCCATTGGAAACGAACTTTTGTGCAAATTATTATCGAGCCTAGACAGATGGACAAACACTATTTGGAGTAACTGATGATGTTAACGGCAAAGTATCTGCAAATATTATTGAAGATGAAGACGATGATGATGAAGATTATATAGTAATAAATAAAACACGAAAATTAAATTTCTAATCAATTTATAATTTTATATTTATTTAATAAATAATAACTTGATATTGGATGTGGCTCTTTTTTATAACTTTTCAGTTTTTTGTATGATCTCAATTTGTAAGTATACATTCTAGATCTAAATGCAGAATCATTTGGAAAAACATTAGTATTTGATAATATAATTATTGGAGTTCTCATTATTAAAGCATCATTTGCATATTTTACTTTTGCAGCAAATGTATCTCCACCAAATAACATTTCTAAAGTTTCTGTCGCTGAAGGTTCTAATAGTGGTTCATTCCATAAAATTATTCTTTTATTTGCACATTCCATAAGAGGAAATGAGCAGTACCTATTAAAATTACCTACTTGACCAAAATTTAAACAATAGTATATAAATGTATCAAAAAAATTGTTTTTCCTGCATTAGGTGGTGATAATATAAACATGATCTTTTTCTTTGGAATATTTTTATCTATAATATTATAAAGATTTCTTAAAAATATCACAATTTCTTCTTCATTATTATTAAATTGATATATTAATAAATCTTCTAAAATTTCTATTGATTCTGGTATAGTATAATAGTAATTATATAAATTTCCAATTGGAGCATTCAAAATTAAATTTTGCGGTTCAATTGTTTTTAAATACATGAATATTTCCTTAAACTTAAAATTGTTAATATTAATATTTATTATTTTAACCAATTTTTCATTAATATAGAGTCTATATTCCAAACTTTAAATTCTGATGATAACCACATTGAAGTATTTAATATATGATGGATTGGAGCTGTTGGAAGCTGTTTCAATCGCTGAAAGCAGTAGTTTTATTACAATTTGGTGGTTCGGATCCAATGGTGAATTTATTATAAAATTCGACCGATAATTCGCTACCTTCCACCATTCCGTCTTCGTTTTCTTCGATATCTTTGAAAAATGCAATACATCGAGCTTCACCCTTGGTAGCCACGTTCTCCCGGCGATGTTATAATAGATGTACTACCTGGAATCTTTCTGCAGATAGATTGACAAATTAATCCAGTGTTGGATCGTAAACTGCCAACTCGGAACGATTCGTCTATCATATCTTCTAGTGAATTGTTGTTTAATGGAATTGTAAAAGGAACATCTGTATGAATTGTTTGAATAGGAGCAATCGTGGATGACGTGGATGTGTTTGCCGTGGTACGAAATGATGAGGATGGCCCCTGAAAATTTTCTGCATATTTGTTTGTAATTCAATTGGATGTCTCCAATGTCATATGGGCATCCGTATATGTCGTGTACCACTCGCTGTTTAATATGGTACTTACTAAACTCCTCATTGAACACTTGCCTGTTAAAAAAATAATTAATATATATATTTATGTTATACTAGCAGACCCGGCAGACGTTGTTCTGCCCTAAATTTGGTCTATCTGCATACATCTTAATAAGCGTTTTCCGCCTAATTCTGCCTCCCCCTCTTATATTTTTCTTAATTCTTTTATTCACTCCCTCCGTTTTTTTCGATTTATCTATCTCTATTTCGTCTCACTCTATCTCTTTCTCAGTCTACTCTTTTCTCTTCTCTCAAATTCTTCTCATTCTTCTTCATCCCTTATTGCCTGTCCCAGAGGGTGGTATGTATTTTGTTCTAGTCCCAGTCCCACTCCGAGTTTCAGTCCCAGTCCGTTTCCGGTCTACTTCCCGGAAAAAAGGGTCGTAAATATTAATACAGGCAAATTTGTATACCAAATTTCAGGCAAATCGCATAGGACGTATGTAAATAGGTATGTGGGTAATATTAATTCATGCCCCTATTTCGGATACGTATGCATATTTATCAGTTTTGCCAGGTTGATGCGGCTAAAACGAATATCACAATGAAAATTACTTTAGAGCTCTCAGCAACGGCTTTTATTTGATATTCATATTACCCACACATTCTAGGGTTACCCGGGTCTATTTTTCGGCCTATATCTCTAGACCCTGTACGTCGATCGCAATCAAAGCTATGTAATAACCACCGCGCGAAAACAACTTGTGTGAAAGCTTGAACAAAATCGACGACAAAATCAAACGCCGGAGTTTGTCGCCGGCGTTTGATTTTGTCGTCGATTTTGTTCAACATTTTATCCTTTCTTTTTATATATAAAGATTTTTATTTTTCACACTTCACTATAATATTAAACGAAATGCAGATATTCGTTGCTTTTGAAATTCGGCTTAAAAATTGCACATGGAACAACTAAAGACTCTCCTGAATTAACAAAAAATGTCTTAGTACCTCTAAGCCGCGGGGCTCCTGAGAAACCATGGGCCCGGGGTAATCCCCTTAATCCCCCCCCCCCGCCATGCTTTTGAAAATCGGCTTAACAATTGCACCTGGAAAAACTAAAGACTCCCCTGAATTAAAAACATGTCATAGTACCTCTAAATCGCGGGCCCCTCAGAAAACCCGGGCACGGGGCTAATTCCAAACACCCCCACCCACCGCACCCCCACCCACCGTCTCGACGGGCCTGGTGATGTGCTATACTTGATATTATTCGCTATAATATTTTTTATTGATAAGCACATTTTTTAATTAAACACCAACCAATTACACGGAAGTACCACCTGAAAATCTGAGTGCCGCTGCGTATACGTAACATTTTATTAATACATATGAACATTAAAAAAAAAATTGCAATAAAATAAAATTGCGACTATAAACTGAGATATAACCTATCCTATATTTCAAGTTAGATCAAACTACACACGGGGTGCAAAACAAATTCAAAATCGGTTCAGAAGTTTAGGAGTCCATCGCGGGCAAACTTTGTGACACATAAATTTTTATATATAAAGATTAATCATTAGGAATGTAGAGAGAAGCATAGAAGAAAGAAATGGAATGTAAGAACAAACAGGGGAGAGGGGGTGGGTAGGTAGGGAAATTAGGGATAAGTGGTGATTGGGTATGAGATGGGGCCCCCGGGACTTAGAGGGAAGAGAAGCGCACTTCCCGGGACTTCTCTAAAATACTTCATTTCTCCTTATTTCTCTTTTTATATAAATACTATACACACGCATAGCCCGTCACATAAGATTTTTCATGTAGCATCGTGCTTTGAGTAAATTGCATGTATTTGCATGAACACATTGCGCGACTGATATACATACATTAAATGCGCTGTTTTCAACTTTTGCTACATGTAAAGCATAGAAAGAAGAATTACACAACTGTTGAGGCTATCAGTGCTTTCAGACTCTGCAAGTGAAATTATTTTACCAGCTCGTTAGTAATTTTCCAACATTAAGCAATAAGTTAGCTTGTATTTTACTTGTGTAATACGATATTTCTGTAGATTCTTGTAGATTAATCGACAATTTGATTGAAAGTTCCATCATTAACCCTTCAATAAAAAAATCGTAGTTTATCGTTACACAAATGACCCCGAAACCAGATTTGGCAACATATCTCTTGAACCAAGCAAGATTTTCAAAATTTAATGTTTGCATTAGATAGCCATCCCCGCTTAGCACCATTCACAATTTGATCCCCCAAATGATTCCGAAATAGTCCCGAAATGACCCCGTCGGGATCCCGGATGGATGCCGAAAGCTATCCAGAAATGATGCCGTAAAGGTCCAGAAATAGTCCCGAAAAGGTCCCGAAATAATCCCCACGGGATGTCGGAAGGATCCCGAAAACCATCCAGAAATGATCCCGTAAAAGTCCCGAAATTACCCTGGCATAGTCCACAAATTGCCCCGACGGGTGCTGGACGGATCCCGAAAACTACCCAGAAATGATCCCGGAAGGGTCCCAAACTGATACCGAAATAAATAAAAAAAAGAAAAAATAAATGGAAGGCGCGATAACCTCCGAAGAGATTTAAGGCCGAGCTTCTCTTCCAATTTGCGTCGTGCTCCTTTTTAATTTTTCCTATAAATTGGCGGGAAGGGACCTACTTGTTTTATGCTGACTCCGAACGGCATATGCAAGGCAGATGAGTTTTCACTGAGAGCTTTTCATGGCAGAAATACACTCGGAGTGCTTGCCAAACACTGCAGAGGGGTTACCCCGCTTAGAAAAATTGTCTTCTAATGGAAAAATCTTGTTTCTAAAATTTGTATATTGCTTTGCACGGGGCGTGAACCCAGGGTCTTCGGTATGGTAGGCGGAGCACACTACCATCACACCACGGCGGCCACCGTGATACCGAAATAGCCCCGATATGACCCCGACGGGATCCCGGACGGATCCGGGAAACCATTCAGAATTGATATCTGAAAGGTACGCAAACGATCCCGAAAAAGTCACGAAATTACCCCGACTGGATCCCTTACGGATCCCGAAAACCATCTAGAAACGATGCCGGAAGGTACCCCAAATAATTCCGAAATAGTCCCGAAATGACACCGACGCAATCCCGACACCGATCATTAGTTAAGAAGTTTCCTTGGGCTGTGCCATATTACCGCCGATTTCTACCAAATTTTGCCAGCGTAGCCCATAGCCTTTTATGATTGTTTTTTTTTTTTTATCTGATTTGAAATTTAATCTTGTGGTGCAAAATGATTGTGACAATAAACCAGGGAATTACAAAAACAAAAGACGTGGAATGTGTATGGTCATTTGTATGTTATGTCGTCTTGGCTTCACCTAGTATGGTTCTGCCCCGAAGTTCCAAACTTCGCTAATGCTTAAACTCCATAGCCAAAAAGATCGAAAACAATGTCAAGTGCGCGGAAAAGTATGCAACATTAAATACCATATAATTTTACGTCGGACTTATGGCATTATTCCTTAGGGCCATATTGTACTATGATAGGAGTTAGGCTGTTGTTTTTGTCCCTAAAACCCAACCATTGCTAACGCTAAAGCTCCATCGCAAAATATAACGAAAACAGTGTCAATTGCGCAGAAAAGTATGCAACATTCAGAACCATATGTTCAAAAGTAATAACCGCATAAATCATCGATATAAATGTAGTAGTTAAGTTGTTATTCTTTGTGACCATATCGTAATTGTTGGCGATGAAGCAGAACCGTTCTAGGTGGAGCGTATACGACATAGGTACACACAAACAACCACACTCATTCTATGTGTCTTGTTTTGAAATTATCTGGTTGAATGTCAAAATCATATTGCACTAGAAGAATACATGTCAATTCAGGTAAAAAGTTATTAATCAACTGATTTCATTGCCACATTTCTAGCTCGGCCAAGTTATGCACATCGACATTTTTCGCTCGTTTGGAATATAACTCTGCAATTCATAGAAGCAGTTATAGCGATTCGTATGCTTAAATACATCAATTACTCTATATGAAAACATCTAAGATCAATAGCTGAGTGGTTAAATCGATGGACTAGAATTCGAGGTGGTCGCGTACGGAACGAAAACAACAATTCAATAATCTTTTTCCGTCTAACTCCCCCCTCTTCACTTTTTCCTAATCCTTTTATTCACCCCACCCTCCGTCTTTTTCGCTTCATCTATCTCCATCTTCCTCTCTTTCTATCTCTTTCTCAGAATCCTCTTTCTCTCTTTACTCTTCTCTCAAGTTCTTCTCATTCTTCTTCATCCCTTATTGCCTGTCCCAGAGGGTGGTATGTATTTTGTTCTAGTCCCAGTCCCAGTCCCACTCCGAGTTTCAGTCCCAGTCCGTTTCCGGTCAACTTCCCGAAAAAAGGGTCGTAAATATTAATACAGGCAAATTTATATACCAAATTTCAGGCAAATCGCATAGGACGTATGTAAATAGGTATGTGGGTATTATTAATTCATGTCCCTATTTCGGATTCGTATGCATATTTATTAGTTTTTCCAGGTTGATACGACTAAATCGAATATCACAATGAAAATTACTTTAGAGCTCTCAGCAACGGCTTTCATTTGATATCCATATTACCCACACATTCTAGGGGTACCCGGGTCTATTTTTCGGCCTATGTCTCTAGACCCTGTACGTCGATCGCAATCAAAGCTATGTAATAACCACTGCATGAAAGCAACTTGTGTGAAAGCTTGAACAAAATGGACGACAAAATCAAACGCCGGCGACAAACTAACACACTTTTTATCCTTTCTTTTTATATATAAAGATTTTTATTTTTCACACTTCACTATAATATTAAAACGAAATGCAGATATTCGTTGCTTTTGAAATTCGGCTTAAAAATTGCACATGGAACAACTAAAGACTCTCCTGAATTAAAAAAAATGTCTTAGTACCTCTAAGCCGCGGGGCCCCTCAGAAACCCCGGGCCAGGGTAATCCCCCCATATCCCCCCCTCGTCTCGACGTGCCTGGTGATGTGCTATACTTGATATTATTCGCTATAATATTTTTTATTGATAAGCACATTTTTTAATTAAACACCAACCAATTACACGGAAGTACCACCTGAAAATATGAGTGCCGGAGCGTATACGTAACATTTTATTAATACATATGAACATTAAAAAAAATTGCAATAAAATAAAATTGCGACTATAAACTGAGATATAGCCTATCCTATACTTCAAGTTCAAGTTCAAGTCGGGGTGCAAAACAAATTCAAAATCGGTTCAGAAGTTTAGGAGTCCATCGCGGGCAACATTGTGACACATGATTTTTTATATATTGTCACGGATATTAGCATCACTAAGCTATACCATCACTAAGGCGATGCTAAAGCCATGCTAAGCGATATTTACGTCAATAATCAAATCATGTATACACATATATAAGGCAGCCGAGAGATGTCACACACAGATGCATTTACTTGTACGCCTATGTGTGCGCGAGAGACTGTAAACTACAAACATTCACATCAATAATTCAATCATTATGTCTACACATACGTAGGTACACGCAGCTGAGAAGCAAGGCACAACTATATGCAGACATCTTATGTGAGATGCTCCTAAATGTAGGCAATTATAATTGGGGAAGTGTCGCTCACACATACAAGCATGGGGTATGCAATTTTAGTTATAGCTGAGAAGTTTGAGTGCTCGTGGACAATGCTAGGAGATTCTAGAAGATGCGAACGAGGAAACCAGAGAGTATAAAGGCCGGAGATGTAGAGGCGCTCAAATTCAGTTTGATTTGAGTTGTCAAGCAGTTTCGATTAAGACGATATCTAGCGAGCAATAGCAGTATTAGTTTGAAAGTCAGTTTCATTTAAGCTATCAGTTTGGTTATTAAGCTATTCGTTGAACATGATTTTGGCTGCAATATCTGCACAAACATCAACAGTGGCATCCCAACTGGAATCGCAGGAGACACGCATAACATCGAAGATTGAAGCACAAGAAACGCGTATTTCAGAAATGTCGACACAGATTACATCCAAGATGGAAGCACAGGAGACACGTATATCCGAAATGTCGTCGCAAATGTCATCTCAGCTGGAATCGCAGGAGAACCGTATAACAGCGAAGATTGAAGCACAATTGTATGAACAGAAAACACACATGGCGTCACAAATTGCAGAACAATTAAAAGAGCAAGAGGCACGCATAACATTACAACTCGAAGCACAGGAAGAGCGTATCTCAACGAAGCTGGAGGCACAGGAAACAAAAGTATCATCGCAGCTGGAGGCTTTTAGTGAACGACAAGATAAAATGGAGGCCGAGATGGATGCTTTGAAAGATCGTATACAGGAGTTGCAACTTAATCGGCCGGCTGCTTCAGCGAGTAATACGAAGGTAAAAACTCCATCTTTTGACGGTTCTGTTCCTTTCCAGGTCTTCAAGCTACAGTTTGAGAAGACCACAGCAGTGAACAACTGGAATGCGGAAGATAAAGTTGCTGCACTGTTCTTGGCATTGAAGAGGCCAACAGCGGAAAACCTACAGACGATTCCCGAAGAAGAGCGGAACAATTATGAAGCATAGATGGCTGCTGTAGAACGACGTTATGGAAGTGAGCATAGAAAACAGATATACCAAATGGAGTTGCTGAACCGCTTCCCTAGGCCTGGTGAAACATTGCAAGAGTTTGCGTCGGATACTGAAAGGCTAGCACATTTAGCGAATGCGGACGCACCCGTGGAGTACACTGAAAGGGTAAAGATTCAGAGCTTTATAAATGGCATACGGGACGTCGAAACAAAGCGAGCTACATACGCAAACCCAAAGCCAACATTCGCAGAAACGGTGTCACAAGCTCTGATTCAGGAAACAGCGTCGCTTCTGTGTAAGCCAGTTTTCAAAGCACGCCTTGTGGAAGTAGACAGGCCAGAGTGGGTAGACGCAATATTGGAGGCGCTGAAAGGATCGCAAAATTGGAGTGAAAAAGTTACCAAATGCTTCAAATGCGGGAAGTCCGGTCACAATGCACGTCATTGCGATCTTGGTCCTAATAGTTCCAACAATGGGGGGTGGCCGTAAACGCAAAGCTGGAGGAAATGAGCAAGAGCGTGTCGGATGTAAAGAACGAAAACTTACCCCGGCTATTGAATGTCCTTTGATATCTGTGTCGCAAATTGGAAGGAAATCAAGCAGTCTTACCGTCAGAGGGAATGTGGATGGCAAGGAGCGTGTACTGACTGTAGATACGGGCGCATCTCATTCCTTGATCCGATCTGACTTGGTCAACAGGAGAGTAAAACCGTTACCCGGAGCGAGGTTGCGTACGGTCACTGGCGAGTATAACCAAGTCCGGGAGAAGTGATCTGTGAGGTCTTAATTGAGAAGGTCATGGTTTTACACAAATTCGTTGTGGCGAAGATTGTTGATGAAGTTATATTGGGAGTGGATTTCTTGGTTTCAAGATCGATATGCAGAGAAGGGTGATGCATTATGAGAACCAAGATGTGCCACTTAACTTCAGTTTGGAAAAAGGGTTCAGCAGTAAGCGAGTGCTGGTGGAGGAGATTCGACAGATACCACGAAAGTCAAGGAAAGTAAATCGAGCAAAGGTTGATGGATCGAATGGGCCAAATAAAGCGAAATCAAAAGTACCTGCGAGAAAAACACTGGCATTGACAAACCCTAATGGACGCACTAAAACGACTGAAAGAATTTTCCAGAAAGAATGCAAGGGTGGTTTGAAGCCAGCGCGTACTACTGTTGTGAAACGTCAAGACGATACTGATGATGCAAAGTCAATCCGTCAAGATCAAGCTCTGCGAAGTAGTTCTTCATTGGCCAAGCAACAGAGTGCGAGGGAACGATCCAGGATAATGAGTAGTAAGATGAAATACAGGTACGACAACAAGAATAATTCGGAGGGTTTCTTGGAGGGAGATTTGGTACTGTTGTACAAGCCGGCGGAAAGGTGTTCCTTCCAAATTTTGGTGCAGTTGGGAAGGCCCGTACAAAGTTGTAAAAAGGATCAGTGATGCCATCTACCGCATACAAACAATTGGGAAACCACCAAATAGAAGGGTGGTTCATTTGGAGAGGCTAGTAGCGGTTAGATCGAGAGATTCGTGTGATCAGACTTAGGTGGAGGGCAGTGTCACGGATATTAGCATCACTAATACTGTTTTCACACAGACGGCTTATTGAATAATAAAGGCAGTTTTCTACATTAAGACGCTTATTGAGCTCAATCTTCCCTACAAAATTCGAATCTATAATTATTTTATTAGTAGCTAATCGAATGCCCAATGAAGTCAACAGCACAATGCAACTCTGTTGGCAGCGTTCCGCTTCCGTTTCCGCTTCTTAGTTTTCAAAGCAAATGTCATTGTCTGCATGGCGGAACGATACAAGGTGGCCGCATCGAACAGCTGATTATAACCTTTTTTATTTGATTTGATACATCAACTACCGGCGCAGTACGATTTTGACATTTGTCCATCGAATTTACAAGTACATGGAATTTTTTTTGTTTGTAGGTATGTCACCATGCTCCCACCTTGTATCGTTCCGCCATGATTGTCTGTCTCATCCTTCATACTAATCGAGCAGTTACTTCTGTGTGAAAGCAAAAAATTTACGATTTCATTAGCAGGTGAAATGAGATCATTAAGTTTCTGTGTGAAAACAGTATAAGCTATACCATCACTAAGGCGATGCTAAAGCCATGCTAAGCGATATTTACGTCAATAATCAAATCATGTATACACATATATAAGGCAGCCGAGAGATGTCACACACAGATGCATTTACTTATACGCCTATGTGTGCGCGAGAGACTGTAAACTACAAACATTCACATCAATAATTCAATCATTATGTCTACACATACGTAGGTACACGCAGCTGAGAAGCAAGGCACAACCATATGCAGACATCTTATGTGAGATGCTCCTAAATGAAGGCAATTATAATTGGGGAAGTGTCGCTCACACATACAAGCATGGGGTATGAGAGAAGCTATAAAATCGTGCAATTTTAGTTATAGCTGAGAAGTATGAGAGCTCATGGACAATGCTAGGAGATTCTAGAAGATGCGAACGAGGAAACCAGAGAGTATAAAAAGCCGCAGATGTAGAGGCGCTGAAATTCAGTTTGATTTGAGTTGTCAAGCAGTTTCGATTAAGACGATATCTAGCGAGCAATAGCAGTATTTTGAAAGTCAGTTTCATTTAAGCTATCAGTTTGGTTATTAAACTATTCGTTGCACAGTTTGAGTGTTATTGTGAAGTATTTTAATAAAGGCCATTTTTCCATTATTCAATATTGGAGTTATTTATTCAACAGTTTAGCGATACGAACCTAGCAAAAGGGCAACTAAGAGGATTTACAGCAAATTCGTTACAATATAAAGATTAATCATTAGGAATGTAGAGAGAAGCATAGAAGAAAGAAATGGAAGGCAAGAATAAACAGGGGAGAGGGGGTGGGTGGGTAGGTAGGGAAATTAGGGATAAGGGGATGGTTGGGTGTAAGATGAGGCCCCGGGACTTAGAGGGAAGAGAAATAAGGAAAAATGAAGTATTTTAGAGAAGTCCCGGGAAGCGCGCTCTCCGCGTCTTCTCTAAAATACTTCATTTTTCCTTATTTTCTGTTTTATATAAATACTATACACACACATAGCCCGTCACATAAGATTTTTCATGTAGCATCGTGCTTTGAGTAGATGGCATGTATTTGCATGAACACATTGCGCGACTGATATATGTACATACATTAAATGCGCTATTTTCAAATTTTGCTACATGTAAAGCATAGAAAGAAGAATTACACAACTGTTGTGGCTATCAGTGCTTTCAGACTCTGCAAGTGAAATTATTTTACCAGCTCGTTGGTACTTTTCCAACATTTTTCATAATAAAGCAATAAGTTAAAAAAAAAACAAAAACTTGTGTACTTGTGTAATATGATATTTCTGGTAGTGCTTATCGAAATTTTGTATATAAATGGGCGATGATTAATCCACAACTTGATTCAAAGTTCTATTATTGTGCATATCTCTTAAACCAAGCAAGATAGGGCATGTTTTTTTTTTGTGCAATATGTAAGTATCCACTTCTAGATTAATCGACAATTTGATTGAAAGTTCCATCTTTAACGCTTCACTGAAAAAATCGTAGTTTATCGGTACACAAATAACCCCAAAACCCGATTTGGCGTCATATCTCTTGAACCAAGCAAGATTTTCTAAAAAAAAGGTGGAGGCCTGTCCAGTCAGGTGGAGTCTACCCACCCTCTTCGCGTATCTTACGCGAAGCCATGGGCGCCGTGCTGACTCCTCTAATTTTACGGCGCCCCAAGCCTGACTCAAGTCTGTCTGTCTACCAGTCTATTAGGCCATCACCCCCACGTCCCCTCTTAAGCCCAGAGCAACACCCACACCAAATATTCTAAAATCAGCCCTCCATTGCAGTGATCAACAAAAAGCTCAACTCGTAAAATTCCAACTCGTTATAAACATATTGTAACGAATTTCCAGCAAAACCCCTAATTTGCAATCTTCTGCCAACGTTCGTATTGCTAAACTGTTGAATAAATAACTCCAATATAATATCTAATATCTAATTCTAATCTAATCTAATCTAATATCTAATATATATTATAAATGGGAAAGTTTGGATGTTAAGATGTTTGGATGTTTGGATGTTTGGATGTTTGGATGTTTGGATGTTTGTCCAGACGTTTGTCTTTGTGACTCAATAACGCAAGAACGGCTGTACCGATTTGGATGAAATTTTGCACACATATAGCCAATAGTCTAGAAGGATCCCCGCCCCCTAGGAACAATTATAATTTAATTATTATATTTTTTCGTCTTTGCGACTGAATCACGCCAGAATGGCTACACGGATTTTGATGAAATTTGGGACACAGACAGTAGTCTACTAGCGAAATTTTTTTCAAGCATGGAAAGAGGGTTGGGGGTCCCACGACCCCTTCGAGAAATTATTTTTCATAATTTTTACACATTATAACTTTACGTATACTGGCCTTCACCAATATCACAGACTCAAGGGGTCAAATAAGTCGAGGGCTTACAAAGTAAGCAGTGACACCCTGCGCCCGCCCCCCTTTATCACCCCTCTGGTGTAAAATCCATAAATTGTTATAACTCAATCTAAATTTTCTCCCAAATCAATAGTTTTTGGTATCTGGTACATACAGAACGAGATCTAGACAATTTTGGAGGAACGATCAGTGGTCCTCTCCTTTACTCCCGCCATCCGCCCTCCATCAATTGTTTTTATTAGCACGCTTTTATTAGCTTTACCTGTATGTCTCTATCTAACTTTTTATTCGCTCCAATGCGCCTGCTGCCTTATTAACATGGTTTTATAATTAGCTTCACCTTATTTGTAATCCCGTAAGGGTCATATCGAGACCCTTCCGGGATCATTTCTGGATGGTTTTCGGGATCGGTCCGGGATTACGCCGGGGTAATTTCGGGACTTTTTCGGGACTATTTCGGGATCATTTTGGGACCCTTCCGGGATCATTTCTGTATAGTTTACGGTAATTTCGGGACTTTTTCTCGACTAATACGGGATCATTTGGGGTAGCTTCCGGTATCATTGCTAGATGGTTTTCGGGATCCGTCCGGGATCCCGTCAGGGTCATTTCGGGACCATTTCCGAATCATTTGGGGTACCTTCCGGCTTCATTTCTAGATGGTTTTCGGGATCCGTCCGGGATCCCGTCTTGGTCATTTCGGGACTTTTTCTCGACCTATACGGGATCATTTGGGGACCCTTTCGGCATCATATCTGGATGCTTTCCGGGATCCGTCCGGGAACCCGTCGGGGTCATTTCGGGAATTTTTCTCGACTAATACGGGATAATTTGGGGACGCTTTCGGCACCATCTCTGGATGGTTTTCGGGATCCGTCCGGGATCCCGTCGGGGTCATTTCGGGACTATTTCGGGATCATTTGGGGTACCTTCCGGCATCATTTCTAGATGGTTTTCGGGATCCGTCCGGGATCCCGTCGGGGTCATTTCGGGACTTTTTCTCGACTAATACGGGATCATTTGGGGACGCTTTAGGCATCATTTCTGGATGGTTTACGGGATCCGTTCGGGATCCCGTCAGGTTCATTTCGGAACTATCTCGAGATCCTTTGGGGTACCTTCCGGCATCATTTCTATATGGTTTTGAGGATCCGTCCGGTATCCCGTCGGGGTCATTTCGGGACTATTTCGGTATCATTTGGGGTACCTTCCGGCATCATTTCTGGATAGTTTCGGGATCCATCCGGGATCCCGACGGGGTCAATTCAGGACGTTTTGTCGACTAATACGGGATGATTTGGGGACCCTTTCGGCATAATTTCTGGATACTTTTCGGGATCCGTCAGGAATCCCGTCGGGGTAATTTCGGGACTTTTTCGGGACTAATGCGGGATAATTAGGGGACCCTTTCGGCATCATTTCTGGATGGTTTTCGGGATCCGTACGGGATCCTGCCAGGGTCATTTCGGGACTATTTCGGGATCATTTGGGGTACCTTCCGGCATCATTTCTATATGTTTTTGAGTATCCGTCCGGGATCCCGTCGGGGTTATTTCGGGACTTTTTATCGACTGGTATCGGATCATTTGGGGATCCTTTCGGCATAATTTCTGGATGGTTTTCGGGATCCGTCCGGGATCCCTTCGGGTTCATTTCGCAACTTTTTCGGGACTATTTAGGGATCATTTGGGGTATTTTCCGGCGTCATTTCTGTATGGTATTCGGGATCATTTGGGGTCCCTTCCGGCATAATTTCTCGATGGTTTTCGGTAATTTCGGGACTATTAGGGGATCATTTGAGGACCTTCCGGCATCATTTCTGGATAGTTTTTGGAATCCGTGCGGGATCCCGTCGGGGTAATTTCTAGACTTTTCAGAGATTGTTTCTTGGTTATTTTGGGCCCTTCCAATATCATTTCTGGATGGATGTCGAGATCTGTCCGGGATCCCGTCAGCGTCATTTAGGAGTCCGTTCGAGATCCCGTCAGGGTCATTTCGGGACTATTAGGGGATCATTTGAGGACCTTTTCGGTATCATTTCTGGATAGTTTTCGGAATCCGTCTGGGATCCAGTCGGGGTAATTTCATGACTTTTTCTGGACTAATATGGGATCATTTTGGGACCCTTCCGGAATCATTTGTGTATGGTTTTCGCGATCCGTCGTGGATCCCCTAGGGACCCTTCCTGGATATTTTCTGGATGGTTTTTGAGGACCGTCTGGGAGCCCGTCAGGGTCATTTCGGAACTTTTTCGGGACTATTTCGGGATCATTTTGGTACCCTTCAGGCATCATTTCTTTGTGGTTCTCTTGATAAGTCTAGAATCGTATCGTTGTCATTTCGGGTTTTTTGGGACTATTCCGAGAATTTTTGGAGACCCTTCCGTGGCATTTCTAGATGGTTTTCGGAATCTGTCCGCGATAGCGTCGGGGTCATTTCGTGGATTTTTCTCGATAATTTCGGGATCATTTGGGGATCCTATCAGGTTATCAGCTCATTTAGTCCTTTTTTTACTCAATTACAAAAATAAAATGTATTAGACAGAAACATCTTTTTAAACAGATAACTTGATAAGCAGGCTAACGTGAATATCCCATATATTTAATTTTCTCCTTGCGGACGGGGCCGCGGGTAAAGGCTAGTATTGAATAATGGGAAAATGGCATTTATTAAATTACTTCACAATAACACTTATACTTTGCTACTAGATGGCTTAATAACCAAACTGATTGATAACTCAAATGAAACTCAACTATTGGCCGCCAGATCGCGTGCTTAATCAATAACTGCTTGATAGCTCAACTCAAACTGAATTCCAGCGCCTCTACACTTGTTGCCTTTTATTCTCTTTCATTTCAACGTTCGCATCTTCTAGGCGCTTCCAGAATCTACAAGTTGCCATTAGCTCTCAAACTTCTGAGCAGTAACTACAATTGCACAATTTTATAGCTTTTCTCATTGCATACTTTCAGGAGTATCTCAGATATATGCATGTGTTTGTGCATTGACTCTCCGCTGCTCGTATACGTACATGGTACATATGTGTAGACGCAATTATTGTTTCGTTTATGTAGATACATAATGATTGAATTATTGATGTGAATTCGCGTCACTGCTTAGCATCGGCTTAGAGATAGCAGCACCCCTTAGTTTTGCTAATATTCGTAACACTGCCCTCCACCTAAGTCTGATCGTCCCGATCAGACAAATCTCTCGATCTAAACGCTGCTAGCATCGCCAAATGTACCACTCTTCTATTTCCTGATTTCCCAATTGCTTGTATGCGGTAGACGACATCACTGATCATCTTCACAACTCTGTACGGGCCTTCCCAACTGCACCGATATTTGGATGGAACACCTTTCCACCGGTGACGGTTGTATAGCAGTATCAAATCTTCCTCCCGGAAACCTTCCAAATTATTTTCCTTGTCGTACCTGTGTTTCATCTTACTATTCATTATCCTGGATCGTTCTTTCGCACTCTGTTGCTTGGCCAATGAACTCCTTCGCAGAGCTTGCGCTTGACGGATTGGCTTCGCATAATCAGTATCGTTCCCACATTTCACAACAGTAGTGCGCTCCGGCGTGAAACTACCCTCGCATTCTTTCTCGGAAATTCGTTGCTTCGTTTTCCTGCGTCTTTTAGGTTTTGTCAATGCCAGTGTTTCTCTCGCAGGTACTTTTGGTTTTGCTTTATTTGGCCCATTCGACCTATTACCCCTTGCCTTTGACTTCCGTGGTTTTTGTCGAATCTTCTCCACCAGTACTCGATTACTACTGAATCCTTTCCGCAAACTGAAGTTAAGTGGTATATCCTGGTTATCATAACGCATCACCCTTCTCTGCATATCGATCTTGATGTCATGGTCACCCAAGAAGTCCACTCTCAATATGACTTCTTCAACGATCTTCGCCACAACGAATTTGTGTAGAACCGTGACCTTGCCAATCAAGAATTCACATATCACTTCTCCCTGAACTTGGTTATACTCGCCAGTGACCGTACGCAACTTTGCTCCAGGTAACGGTTTTATTCTCCTGTTGACCAAGTCAGATCGGATCAAGAATGAGATGCGCCCGTATCTACAGTCAGTACACGTTCTTTACCATCCACATTCCCTCTGACGGTAAGACTGCTTGATTTCCTTCCCATTTGTGACACAGATATCACAGGACATTCAATAGCCGGGGCAAGTTTTCGTTCTTTACATCCGACACGCTCTTGCTCATTTCCGCCAGCTTTGTGTTTACGGCCACCCACATTGTTGGAACTAGTAGGACCAAAATCGCAATGACGTGCAATGTGACCTGGGTTGCCGCACTTGAAACATTTAATAACTCCGGCATTCTTTTGTTGAGATACCTTCAGTGCTTCCAAAATTGTGTCTACCCACTCTGGCCTTTCTACTTCCACACGGCGTGCTTTGAAAACTGGCTTACACAGAAGCGACGCTGTTTCCTGAATCAGAACTTGTGACACCGTTTCTGCGAATGTTGGCTTTGGGTTTGCGTATGTAGCTCGCTTTGTTTCGGCGTCCCGTATGCCATTTATAAAACTCTGGATTTTTACCCTCTCGGTGTATTCCACGGGTGCGTCCGCATTTGCGAGATGAGCCAACCTTTCAACATCCGATCCCCCTGTGGGTTAGGGTTAGAATATGCCCACGGCAGGTATACCGGTCGTAAAAGGCGACCATAATACCATGGGTACCCAATCCATGAGTAAGGTGTTTTACTCGAAAGGTAGCAGGGTGGACGCGGTGTATCACCCTGTGGGACCCTAGGCGAGGTCTTTATAAAAACTGCTACCGCGGGAGCAGGAGAAGCCAGTGTGATCTGGTGCACTGCATCGAACGATGCTTTGTACTCAGGTCTCACCTCCTGTCCTGGGATGGCCCCCTTGTGGGAGCATCGCGGTGGCTGTGGTTTCAAATAGAGTTCACTTATGACACACGCTCTGAGTAGACTTATTTTCCCTTGGGGACCCTAGACCCAAGGGAATTCGGTCTCATGCTTGCCACGGCAGTCCCAATTTCATTGAGAAGCTGACCCTGAGGGGCAGATGATAGGTTGGTCACATCCCTTAATTTGTGACAAAATGCTGTAAATAAGTTGACGAAAGATGGTGAAAGAACGCATGTCTATCGTCAGCCGAAAACAATCGATAATTGTACGAGTGGGCCGGTGCTCATCTCGTCTTTTGAGAGGTTTGAGGCTGCTTTAGACTGCGTAAGCGAATAGGAGGCGTTCGCTGTGTGGATGGCCACATCCTATATGTGGCAAGATTTGACGTTGTCAAATCACTGCAGTGTGGCGGACTGCAATGCAAAGATGTTGCTGGGGCAGGTACTCGGTACTTACAGGTCTGTGAGCGGAAAAGGTTGGCCACATCCCTTAATTGTGGTAGGAGTGTAATTGGAGGCAAATCGGTGCATAATTGTTGCGTAATTGAGTGGAAATTGGAGCGAAATTAGTAGCGAAAATGGAAGCCAATAGTAGACAATATGGCACACAATGCTAGGTCAACGAGTGTGGCCTCAAGCGATGTCGAGGGGCATTGTTGAGGCGGGCACTCGGCACTCACAGGTCTGTGTGCGGAAAAGGTTCGTCACATCCCTTGATTTTAATTGTGATGGAGTTGTAAGACGGAGCATAATTGGATGCCAAGCTCACTTTGTTTGTCAACGTAGTGCGGCCCTTTAAGCAATATCTAAGCAAAACCAAGCTCCGTCGTTAACAATGTATTTATACATTGTTGTAACACTGCAGGACAGAAAAGGTTGGTCACATTCCTAAATTGCGGCAAAAACACAATATCTCAATCTGGTTAACTTGTTAATCAGATATCGAGATATCAAAATCAATGAAAGAGGGATTCTGAGGCAAGCACGGAACTCGCGGTGGAGTTGCCGTGCAACCGGGTGCCATTACCCGAAAATGGAAGAGGAGGATGGATAGTCCTCCTCGGCCAAACCAAGGCTGGTTGACTTGAACACCCCAGCTCACCGAATTGGTACCAACTTGTTGGGCCGAAGATCAACGGACATTGATCTGTGTTTTACACCGGAGGTAAGTCTTCACGACAGGGACTCCCGTAATACACGTTCTTTCGTCTTTCAACATCCGAGGCAAACTCTTGCAAAGTCTCATTCGCTCTTTGGTGACGGTTTTGCAACTCAATTTGGAATATCTGTTTTCTATGCTCGCTTCCATAACGTCTCTCGACAGCGGCCATCAATGCTTCATAGCTGTTCCGTTCGTTCTCTGGAATAGTCTGTAAAATTTCGGCAGCTGGTCCGTTCAATGCTACGAAGAGTGCTTCAACTTTATCTTCAGCATTCCAGTTGTTCACTGTTGCGGTCTTCTCAAACTGTAGCTTACAGACCTGGAAAGGAACAGACCCGTCAAAGGATGGTGTTTTTACCTTTGGATTACTCGCTGAAACTGCTGGGCGATTTAGTTGTAACTGCTCCATACGACCCTTCAAATCATCGACTTCTGCCTGAAATTGCGCGATTTTTGTATCCTGTGCTTCCAGCTTTGATGATATACGGACTTTCTGCTTTTCAAGTTGTGTAGAGATCTGGGCCCGAATCGCCACATACGTGATCGTATAACTCGTCACGTAAAAACTTGTTTTTTGGATTATGACATACGTGATCGTACGATCCGTCACGTAAAATGTCACTTTTTGGGATTACTACATACGTGAACGTACTTTGTGGATCGTAAATCGGTATCGCGACAACCGTGAACGAGAGACAATTGCACTCGATCGTTCGTATTGTTATTCGATTACAAACCGGCAACCGAAAGCGAGTACAAATATATAAATATACAAAAATTTAATACAAATATAAGAGAAAATGTAAGTTATTTCTCAAAATATGTGTTTATATTATTGGACTATATTTTATTATTTAAGGACGAATTTTAACAAGCTAAACCCAAACCAAAAGGAGTGCATGGCGCAATTTATGGCGGAACACCCGAACTTGGCGAAAAACAAATTTCCCAATTCCGCACAAGGTAGAGCAACGTCCAACAGACTGTGGGAGGAGCTTTCCAAGCGTTTAAATGCTGACGGGCCACCAGTAAAAGACGCCAAAATGTGGAGGAAGGTATATATATATATATATAAAGTGCAACCAAGATACTTACAAATGTTTGCTCGTAGGTTTTCGCAGATCAAAAATATCAGGCGAAGAAGAAGCTTTCCCACAACAAATTGTCCAAAAGACAAACTGGAGTAGGTCCTTATAATGAAATTCCCATCAGTGCAACTGAGGAATTGATTATAGAGGCAGCCGGACTTGAGGTCGCAGTGGACGGGAATAGTACCGTTCGCACTTTTGGCAATTCACCCGCTCATAGAAGCAGCACCGTAAATAGTGATAGTGAGAGCAACAGTGATAGTGGAACAAGCAGCGCATCAGCCAGCGCTTTACCTGGTCCATCTAGGTCGGTTACTACCCTTACACCGCGCGTAACCTCTCGGTGCAATACTCCACGGCGAGTAAGTAAGAGTGCCGAAAAATTGTCCCTGCTCCAACAAAATTTGAGTAGAGTGTCTGATTTTCAGCGCGATTTGGGGGAGAAGATTGACCGATTGGTGCAGGTGCAGGAGAGGTTGTTGCAAGTGCATGAAAGGATGCTGACCATTAAGGAGGAGAAGCATAAACTGCATCAAGAATCACATGCACTTGATTTACAAATCAAAAATTTAGAATTAGAGTCTCTAGCAATAAGTGTAAATAGAAAAAGAAGAAATTAAAATTTTATGTTAGCTTTAACAAGTTTGTATCTGAATTTTTTTAATTTTTTGATTTTAAGCAATTAAACGAATAGTCATTTCATTTATTTTATTTCTAATTTTAACATACATACTTAGCACTTAGTAAAAACAAAGTTTGTACCTGAATTTTTTTAATTTTTGTGATTTTAGCAATTAAGCGAATAGTGATTTCATTTATCTCTAATTTTAACATACATACTTAGCACTTAGTAGAAACAATTAAATGAATTCATTTGCTTTTACAAATCGGTTTTTCTTAATTTTTACGTGGAATTAATTAGAGAGTGTTTTATTTGGTCTCTTATTGTTTGACCAATTGTGGTAAGATGGTTGGCTTCGCCTGGGTCAGCATCGCTGATTTGGTCTGATTCATATCTTCGTACGTTGTAATCAATTTTGAACTGTATGCAGATATTATGTAAAGCTGCACACACATTGGCAAATCGTGCCACTTTTGTAGGATGGTATCTACCCCTATTGCCATACCCTAATATTCTCCAACGTCCTTTAAAAATACCAATGGTACGTTCGATGATACATCTTGCTTTTGAGTGTACATCATTAAATGCGGATTCACTGGAGCCATCGGCGGGGTTTCGGTAAGGCGTTATGCACCACGGCTCTAGTGGATAGCCAGAATCACCTGTTGAAATGAAAATTGTCATTACAATAGTAATATTAACCAAAAAGCAAACACTGTCGTACCTAAAAGCCACGCATTGCTCCGCCTATTAATTTCAAACCTCTCTTGCAATACTCGTCGTTGATCTGAATGCCTCCAAACGAAGGAATCATGAGCCGCACCACCGTACTGACAGTTGATTGCCAAAATTTTATAGGTGTGATCGCACATCTGCCAAAATATTTATATAGTTAGTACAAAGAATAAAGAAAATGAGCAACAACTCACTATCATTGCGTTGATACTATGGTATCCTTTCCTATTAAAGTACATATGCTCATCCACAGATGGTCTTTGCAAGCCGATGTGTGTGCCATCAATGCAACCGATGACTGTAAAAGTAGATATTCAATTAAAAAACTTATTTAATAAATGTAATTGAACGTTTGCCTACCTCCAGGTATTTTGTATTTATCCATAAACCATTGCTTGCATTCCGAAGTTTCGTTTAAATGAAATTGTATATTTTGTGGACACAACTTGTTCTCCATTTCGAGAATAACGTGGGATGTTATCTTTGACACAGTGCTCTGGCACATTCCAACCAAATAATCACTGCCGACACAATGCTGATACCCGCCACTTCCTAGAAGAGAAAGTGTGGCAGCTAGTTGTAGAACTGGAGGCACCGCTTTTGCATCCGACTGCTTCAAATTTAAGGCATGAAGTACAAACTGGAAAGCCTCTTTAGATAATCTAAATCGTTTCAAGAATCTGCAGAACACACATTTTTGTATACTTGTAAAACTTTATTTGCCACATACTTACGCAGTTTGTGGTAAAGCTAAAGGATCACTTTTATCTCTAAGTAGCCTCCGTGCTACTGTTTCATCTTCCTCACTATCGCTTGAACTTATATAGAAAAGTAAGTGCACATCCATTTTGAAATTTCGTTTGTTTATTAAATTTTTTAAATATTTTGACATTTCCACATCTATTGTGACATAAAAATAAAATCCACAGTGATGTGGACCTTAAAATATATTGTGAACTAAGAATGAATTACGATACGATAGCTTTCGTATGTGGTAATGCCAATCGACCCATACGTCTGACGTATCACGTAATTGTCTTTCGTATAGTTTTCGATCCGTGATCGTATGTGGCGATTCGGGCCCTGATATAATATCTGCGCTGAAATTCGTGCCGACATTTCGGATATGCGTGTCTCTTGCGCTTCCAATTGTGATGACATGTTGGTAGATATTTGTGATGACATTTCGGACCTTTGTGCCGGTATTGCATCCAATATCATGTTCAGGTCTGTGTTCGCCATTGTCTGCGGTGTTTCATTTTTCTCTTCAATTTTTGCTGTTGTCTCATCCTCATCAGGATAAAAGACATACTCGTCCACATCAATTCCTTCTGCTTCCATTGACTCTCGTAGCCGTGCCTGAAGTTCGAGTTTAACGCCGCTTGTATTCAATCCACGGCTCTCCAACTCCTTCTTCAGTTGCTGGATCTTCAATTCACTGAACTTTGCCATGTCCTTGTTGTCCTCTGGAATTTATTCAACAATTCCTCTTCTGACACCAATTGTAACGAATTTCCTGCAAAACCCCTTATTTGCAATCTTCTGCCAACGTTCGTATCGCTAAATTGTTGAATAAATAACTCCAATATTGAATAAAGGAAAAATGGCCTTTATTAAAGTACTTCCCAATAACACTTATACTTTGCTACTAGCTGGCTTAATAACCAAACTGATTGATAACTCAAATGAAACTCAACTATTGGCCACCAGATCGCGTGCTTAATCAATAACTGTTTGATAGCTCAACTCAAACTGAATTCCAGCGCCTCTACACTTGTTGCCTTTTATACTTTTTGATTTCAACATTTGCATCTTCTAGGCGCTTCCAGAATGTACTAGTTGCCATTAGCTCTCAAACTTCTGAGCTGTAACTACAATTGCACAATTTTATAGCTTTTCTCATTGCATACTTTCAGGAGTATCTCAGATATATGCATGTGTTTGTGCATTGACTCTCCGCTGCTCGTATACGTACATGGTACATACATATGTGTAGACGGAATTATTGTTTCGTTTATGTAGATACATAATGATTGAATTATTGATGTGAATTCGCGTCACTGCTTAGCATCGGCTTAGAGATAGCAGCACCCCTTAGTTTTGCTAATATTCGTAACAATATCTTTATTTATAATTTTTAAAGGTAAACCTATCTCCTACTAAGTGTGATTCCTCAGGTATTTTCACAAAAAAAAGGAAATCTATAAAAGCTTAAATTCTAACAATTCCTTAATAAAAAATTCCAAAAATTTGACAAACAAAACAAGTAAGGAAGGCTAAGTTCGGGTGAAACCGAACATTACATACTCAGCTGAGAGCTTTGGAGACAAAATAAGGGAAAATCACAATGTAGGAAAATGAACATAGGGTAAACCTCGAATGTGTTTGTATGACATGGGTATGAAATGAAAGGTACTAAAGAGTATTTTAAAAGGCAGTGGGCCATAGTTCTATAGGTGGACGCCATTTCGGGAATCGCCATAGAGGTGGACCAGGGGTGACTCTAGAATGCGTTTGTACGATATTGGTATCAAATGAAAGGTGTTAATGATTATTTAAAAGGAAGTGGGCTTTAGTTCTATAGGTGGATGCCTTTTCTAGATCTAGAATGTGTTTGTATGATATGGGTATCGAATGAAAGGTGTTAATGAGTATTTTAAGAGGGAGTGGGCCTTAGTTTTATAGGTGGACGCCTTTTCGAGATATCACCATAAAGGTGGACCAGGGGTGACTCTAGAATATCTTTGTTCGATATGGGTATCAAATGAAAGATGGTAATGAGTTTTTTAAAAGGGAGTGGGCCTTAGTTCTATAGGTGGACGCCTTTTCGAGATATGGCCATAAAGGTGGGTCAGGAGTGACTATACAATGCGCATGTTCGATATGGGTATCAAATTAAAGGTACTAAGGGGGGTTTTAAAATGGAGTGGCCCTTAGTTGTATATGTAAAGGCGTTTTCGAGATATTGACCAAAATGTGGACCAGGGTGACCCAGAACATCATCTGTCGGGTACCGCTAATTTATTTATATATGTCATACCATTCAGTTTCTTCTACTTAATATTTTAGGTGTCACACCCATTTTATAAAGTTTTTCTAAAGTTATATTTTGCGTCAATAAACCAATCAAATTACCATGTTTCATCTCTCTTTTCATATTTGGTATGGCCGTTTTTTCATTATTCGTAATTTTCGATATCGAAAAAGTGGGCGTGGTCATAGTCGGATATCGGCCATTTTTTATATATAAAGTGAGTTCAGATAAGTACGTGAACTAAGTGTAGTAAATATATATCGAGTTTTGCTCAAGTTATCTTGTTAACGGCCGAGCGAGTTAGGTCGACTGGGTATAAAAACTGGGCGTGGCTTCAACCGTTTTCGCCCATTACAGACAACAGTTATCTTCATAGAATCTATGCACCTACCAAATTTCACAAGGATTGGTAAATTTTTGTTCGACTTATGGCCTTAAAAGTATTCGAGGCGAATTAAATGAAAAAGGGCGGAGCCACGCCCATTTTGAGGGGCGTGTTCGTCATCCGATTTTGCTAATTTTATTATTTAGCACACATATAGCAATAGGAGGAACGTGCCTGCCAAATTTCATCATGCTATCTTCAACGACTGCCAAATTACGGCTTGCAAAACTTTCAAATTACCTTCTTTTAAAAGCGGGCGGTACCACGCCCATTGTCCAAAATTTTACTAATTTTCTATTTTGCGCCATAAAGTCAACACACTTACCAAGTTTCATCGCTATATATGTGTTTGGTAATGAATTATCGCACTTTTTCGGTTTTTCGAAATTTTCGGACATGGCTAAATTAATTTTGTTTTTCGCCCAGATCATTTTGATATATAGAAGTCTATATCTCTCTCGATTAGTTTATGCCGTTACGGATTACTTTTATGCGAACAAAGTCTGTGAGCTCTTCTCAGCTGTGTATAAAAATTTGAAAATTAGTCGAAATAAAAATATGCTAATCAAAAATCCAAAGTTAGCTATCGCTTTAACAACCGATATACAAGCAAAAAACCATATATTATTTAAACTTGGTATTTGATCCCAAAAAGACAATAAAAATATATTTGATGAAAAAGAAGTTAACGAGAAAAATAATCTGAGGTACGCAAACAGACACACCCTAATGGTTGCGGTATCTATCTATATCTTTTAATAACTTTAACATTACTTAAAAAAAAAAAGCAAATTTATATGTAGCAAAAATTCAAACGCGAAGCAAAAATTAAAAGTAAATCCCTGACCTAGGCTAAGGCATTAGGCATATCGGTCATTGACATATATGTAAATAAATGGAACACAAAGAGTATGGTCATTTTTCTCACTCATCTTATCTCAACACATCAGCATTGTTGGCGCCTGCAAGCTGCGGGGACCTGTGAGGAAGGGAAATTATACATATGTCTGTGCCTACTCATAAAAATACCACTTACCGCCTAAGCAAGGGTCAATGAAGTTTATAAATGTCACCGCGATCACTCACTCGCGATAGCGGGCGGCGAATCATTTAATTAATATAAAACTTTTAAAATTTTTAAAACAAATTTTATACAAGTCTGTGCAGAATATCTCAAGATTCATTTATGTGCTATTAGTTTTGTCATTCAAATGTTGACTTTGAGCTTATATCAGTTTGAAGTTGCGGTTGATCTAATTCGCGTGGTTTTAATTGTCATAACCAACTAACACTAAACCCTTTACCAACAGATGATGAAATACTACACTTACAGCCTGATTCTAATACTAATTTCACACAGACGGCTTATTGAATAATAAAGGCAGTTTTCTACATTTATACTGTTTTCACACAGAAACTTAATGATCTCATTTCACCTGCTAATGAAATCGTAAATTTTTTGCTTTCACACAGAAGTAACTGCTCGATTAGTATGAAGGATGAGACAGACAATCATGGCGGAACGATACAAGGTGGGAGCATGGTGACATATCTACAAACAAAAAAAATTCCATTTACTTGTAAATTCGATGGACAAATGTCAAAATCGTACTGCGCCGGTAGTTGATGTATCAAATCAAATAAAAAAGGTTATAATCAGCTGTTCGATGCGGCCACCTTGTATCGCTCCGCCATGCAGACAATGACATTTGCTTTGAAAACTAAGAAACGGAACGCTGCCAACAGAGTTGCATTGTGCTTTTGACTTTATTAAGCATTCGATTAGCTACTAATGAAATAATGATAGATTCGAATTTTGTAGGGAAGATTGAGCTCAATAAGCGTCTTAATGTAGAAAATTGCCTTTATTATTCAATAAGCCGTCTGTGTGAAATTAGTATAAGACGCTTATTTTAGCACAATGCAACTCTGTTGGCCGCGTTCCGCTTCTTAGTTTTTGGTGTATTCAGTGCTTAAAAATGTTATTTGGCAAAGTAAATGTCATTGTCTGCATGGCGGGACGATACAAGGTGGCCGCATCGAACAGCTGATTATAACCTTTTTTATTTCTTTTGATACATCAACTACGATTTTGACATTTGTCCATCGAATTTACAAGTACATGGAATTTTTTTTGTTTGTAGGTATGTCACCATGCTCCGACCTTGTATCGTTCCGCCATGATTGTCTGTCTCATCGTTCATACTAATCGAGCAGTTATGCGGCAGTTACCCACCGACGTGTGCCGTACGTAAGGACGTTTGTCGTACGAAGCACGTTTGACCGAACTCTCAAGCCCGTAGGAATCAATGTGTGCGTCTGTGTACATGTACATAAGATATTTGTGTGTGTATTGTTTACAGATAAGCACTGTTGCCATTGACCATTTTGCATGTTTGCTTATGGAAACATCAACTTTTTCCAATTTAATTTTTGATATTGTAAAAGGCCGGAATACTATTAAATAAGTATAAATAGATTAAATATTTATAATCAGCACTTTTACATAATTATTTCGAATTATTTTCACAATTTTTCAAACTTAAATTAGGCGTTTTTGCATAAAATTGCAAACGGTCAAAAATTAGCGCACAAAAGTTTACTAGGCAACTCTGTCTAGTGAGAGAGCGGTCAGCTGACACGTTCTTACGGAAAAAATCAAAATTGTTTTGATTTCTACGTTCCGGGCTACGTACGTACGGGCGTTGCACGTCGGTGAGTTTTCGTTTACATTGCACACTCATAAGATAGGTCGTGTCAGCTGACACGTTTTTTCTACGTACGTTCGTGAGTAACCACGGCTTTACTTCTGTGTGAAAGCAAAAAATTTACGATTTCATTAGCAGGTGAATTGAGATCATTAAGTTTCTGTGTGAAAACAGTATAATGTGGTAACAACTTTCTTCACCACGGCAACTTTCTTCATGTGGAAACTTTTGTACCCTTTTGGTATTCTGCCCACGAAAGTAGCCGGATAATTATTTACCCACTAAAATAGGTGGTAACATCGATGTAACCACACAAAAGCTGTTGAGAAAAAGGCAATACTGAAAAATAAAGAATTGTAGGCGCAAATAAGTAAACATAATGGTAAAAAAGTGTTGCCTCTTGCTATACATATTTGTTTCCATGTATTTTCACAGTATATATTACAATATAGCTATGTAAAAACGTATGCATGTATGCACATATGTATATACACATCGTCCCGTTTATTCGTTAACATCGTATCTACGAGTGACACATCGTCGGTAAAGCCATGGCGGAACCATACATGAACCAAACCATGTATCGTTCCGCCATGGGTAAAATTGTCAAAATATGTGTATTGGTGTTGGTGCGAACGGTATGGAATGGAAACATAAAACTTAGCAGTTTTTGTATGTGTAAGTAAAATGTTGCCAATGTGTTGGTTTCATTTTGAGTTTGCCATCTCCTTTTGACAATCCCTTCGACCATGCAATGACATAAATAAAATCAGCTGATGAGATGAGCCAACCTGAACATAATTGAACCATGGGTAAAGCGAAGAAAACCAACTTTTAAATTTCACCACAGACATTGGTGAGTTTTTCGGTGATGACAGCGTTACCACTTTGGTCAGAATCGCGAATAAAACAACTGGTAACGATTTTCGGTTACATAATGTTCTGGGTACTATTTTACCGGTAACGCTAAGAATCGGGCCGTTAATATCGATTGAACATTCAACTTTCCAATAACATGCACTATTCAAATACGCCTTTGAATTATCACCAGGTTTTAATTGAGGTGTAGCTATTATACCAACATGTAATGTAATCCATAAATAGGATGATATCTTCCATAAGATTCAATAGTTCTTGCATATACATCATTTTTATTATTAATTACAATTGGAGTTGTTTTTGTTTTACTTAAACCAATATCTCCACTTACTGGAACAATTGCACTTTTAAAAAATTGCAATAAATGACTATGGGGTCGAGTTTTATTTGAAGCCACTTTGTAAGTTTGGCGTGTATAAGGAACAAACTGTTCTTTTCCTCTCTTAATAAAACCACTTTTAGGTTTGTATTCATAATTGGCAATTGGTATTCCAATAGCTTGATTAATTAAAAATTTATGAACTTGTTCGTTCATTCGAATTGCTCCTTTAGTGTTAATAATATAATCTTTATATACAGCTTCATCTGGATTTTTTTCTCTATTCCATTCATGGTTGAGGTACGCACAATGCAATAGAAGGAATATGTTTATAATATTTTTCATATATTTCTTTCTCATTCATATCTTTGACATCAGTAACTTTCATTGGATCAGTAGTACTACATGTATATGAAACATTTTTACCATAACATTTCTTATTTAATCCTGTAGCAATTAATCCAATAGGAACATATTCAGAAGTTGCAGTACCTGAAATGGTAGATCCAACATCAAAAGCAGTTCTAGTTCCTAATGGTGTAACAGAACATGTAACTTTTACAACTTCGGCTGTACTAGGTAGCATATCAAATTCTGCTTCACTTAAATAAAATGGAACAAAATCAACTGTACTTATATTTGATAATCTTAACTAACTGTACTATTATGTTGATAATCTTAATATATAAAAATCACGTGTTACTATGTTTAACCGCGATGGACTCCTAAACTAATGAACCGATTTTGAATTTGTTTTGCACCCGGTATGTAGTTCGATCTAGCTTGAAATATAGGATAGCTTATATCTCAGTTTATAGTCGCAATATTATTTTATTGCAAATTTTTTTATTTGTTTATACGTAATAATAAAATATTACGTATACGCCCCGGCACTCACATTTGCAGGTGGAGCGGATATACTTCCGTGTAATTCGTTGGTGTTTAATTAAACAACGTGCTTATCAATAAAAAATATTATAGCGAATGATATCAAGTATAGCACAACACCAGGCCCGCCGAGAAGGTGGGTGGGGTTTGGAATTAGCCCCGGGCCCGGGGTTTCTGAGGGGGCCCGCGATTTAGAGGTACTATGACATTTTTTTAATTCAGGAGAGTCTTTAGTTGTTCCATGTGCAATTTTTAAGCCGAATTTTAAAAGCAACGAAAATCTGCATTTCCTTTTAATATTATAGTGAAGTGTGAAAAATAAAAATCTATATATATAAAAAGAAAGGCTAAAATGTGTGTTAGTTGGTCGCCGGTGTTTGAAGAGATCCGTTGGTCGATTTTGTTCAAACTTTCACACAAGTTGCGTAAACCTCACGCGGTGGTTACTACATAGGTTTGGTTGCGATCGACGTACAGGGTCTCGAGATATAGGCCAAAACGTGGGCCGGTGAATGCCTAGACAGTGTTTATACAATATGGATATCAAATGAAAGCTGTTGATGAGTGCTTTAGTACAGAGTAATATCTTATCCAGAGACGGACTGGGACTGGGATTAGGACTAGGACTGGGACTGAGGCTCGGATTGGGACTGGGACTGGGACTGGAATAAAATACATACCACCCTCTGGGACAGGAAATAAGGGATGCAAAAGAATGAGAAGGAATTGAGGGAAGAGAAAAGAGAGAAAGAGATTGAGAAAGATATAGAATGAGACGAAGATGGAGATAGATGAAGCGAAAAAGAAGGAGGGAGGAGTGAATAAAAGGATTAGGAAAAAGTGAAGAGGGGGGAGGGCAGAGTCAGACGGAAAAAGCTTATTAAAATGTGTGCAGATAGGGCAAATTTAGGGCGGGACAACATCTGCCGGGTCTTCTAGTCTTATAAAATTTGATATTGCTTCACGATCTGCTTCTCTAATTTGAGATTTTGTTGTAGCTCATTCATATTCTATAACGTGTATATATGCATCAACATTGACATCATTAATTGGTTCATCATCTTTATATATTGTATTACCGGGCCCAAAATAATTATACCCTGGATATGTAAATCCGTCCCTGTGTGCCAACATACTAATATAAACAAGTAAGGAAGGCTAAGTTCGGGTGTAACCGAACATTACATACTCAGCTGAGATCTATGGAGACAAAATAAGGGAAAATCACCATGTAGGAAAATGAACCTAGGGTAACCCTGGAATGTGCTTGTATGACATGTGTATCAAATGGAAGGTATTAAAGAATATTTTAAGGGGGAGTAGGCCATAGTTCTATTGGTGGACGCCATTTAGGTATATCGCCATAAAGGTGGACCAGGGCTGACTCTAGAATTTGTTTGTACGATATGGGTATCAAATGAAGGGCCTGCCGTACGCATGGGGGGTTTTTGGGGGTTCAAACCCTCCCCCATCGTGTATACCTACAAAAATAAAAAAAGTTTAAAAATATGATAAACAAGTAAAGAAGGGTAAGTTCGGGTGTAACCGAACATTACATACTCAGCTGAGAGTATGAAGCCTAAATTTATCTCGATTAGTTCATACCGTTATAGAATACCGTAATGCGTTATTATGAGTATAATTATAGCTGCGTTGGTTTCGTAGGGTTGCGTGGATGGTTTATAAGTGGTTTTTAATTCCATATCACATACATTTGGGAAATATCGACCAAACTGTAGACCAAGGGTGACGTTTTTTGGAACGATTTTCCTTCATCCTTTGTCAAATAAGGAAAAATCATCATGTAGGAAAACGAACCTAGGGTAACTGTGGAATGTGTTTGTATGACATGGGTATCAAATAAATGGTATTAAAGGGTATTTTAAAAGTGAGTGGGCCTTAGTTCCATAGGCGGACGCTTTTTCGAGATATCGCGATAAAGGTGGACCAGGGGTGACTCTAGAATGTGTTTGTACGATATGAATATCAAATGAGGGTTTTAAAAGGCGTTTCGAGATATCGACCAAAATGTGGACCAGGGGACCCAGAATATCATCTGTCGGGTACCGCTATTCTATTTATATATGTAATGCCACGAACAATACTCCTGCCATGATTCCAAGAGCTGTTGATTAATTTTCGATATCGAAAAAGTGGGCGTGTCATAGTCGGATTTCGCCCATTTTTAATGCCAAGATAAAGTGAGTTCAGATAAGTACGTGAACTAAGTGTAGTAAAGTTATATAGATTTTTGCTCAAGTTATCGTGTTAGAGGACGAGCGGAAGGACAGACCGTAGACTGTGTATAAAAACTGGGAGTGGCTTCAACCGATTTCGCACATTTTCACGGAAAACAGTTATCGTCATAGAATTTATGTCCCTACCAAATTTCACAAGGATTGGTAAATTTTTGTTCATCTTATGGCATTAAGAGTACCCGTATTATAGACAAATTAAATGAAAAAGGGCGGAGCCACGCCCATTTTGAAATTTTCTTTTATTTTTGTATTTTGTTGCATCATATCATTACTGTAGTTGAATGTTGACATAATTTACTTATATACTGTAAAGATATTAAATTTTTTTTGAAAATTTGACTTTAAAAAATTTTTTTTGTTCGTCGTCCGATTATGCTAATTTTTATTTAGAACACATAAAGTAATAGGAGTAACGTTCCTGCCAAATTTCACGATGATATCTTCAACGACTGCCAATTTACAGCTTGCAAAACTTTTAAATTACCTTTTAAAAGTGGGCGGTGCCCCACCTATTATCCAAAATTTTACTAGTTTTCTATTCTGCGTCATAAGATCAACACACCCACCAAGTTTCATCGCTTTATCCGTCTTCGGTAATGAAATATCGCACTTTTTCGGTTTTTCCAAATTTTCGATACCGAAAAAGTAGGCGTGGTTATAGTCCGATTTCGTTCATTTTAAATAGCGCTCTGAGGAACTTACATACCAAATTTCATTAAGATATCTCAAAATTTACTCAAGTTATCGTGTTTAGGGACAGACGGAGGGACGGGCATGGCTAAATGAATTTCTTTTTTCTTCCAGATCATGTTGATATATAGAAGTATATCAATCTCGATTAGTTTATGCCGTTACGGGGTACAGTTATGCGAACAAAGTTAATAGGCGCTGTGAGCTCTGCTAAGCTGAGTATAAAAACATAATAAAATTGTTAGAATTTGCCCAACAAACAAATTTTTTCCGACTTTTTCGGGTTTCGTCAACTTTGGCGTTATCTGTATGCTCTATTTTATATGAAGATTATACAAACCCTGAATGGCATCAAAACTTAAATTTAACTATGAGTGCAAGAAGAATTCACTTTCTTATATACTTTTAAAACTGACTGAGCTATTAAAATATTAGTTAAGACAAAATAGAAAAAAAAATCAAATCAAGGTAAAAAAGCAGCAAATATACAAATGTAAAATTGAGATATTAAAAAAATATGTAGAAAGAAAAAAACCCAATAAACACAGTCCTTATTAATGAAATAAATTTATTCATTGAATTAGTTTGATATCACTTTTTAGTGTATAACATTTTTATTCCTTTTTTGTTTTAGAAAAAAAAGGTTCCTCCTTCTCAATTCTAAATTGTTTATTTGATTAGTATAATTTATGAATTCAGCTACGAATTATATATTTTTTCAACTCTACAAATTCACAAAAATCTTTTTTTTTTTGTTATTTATTGTGTATTAACAATGCAGGAAAAATTTTGTGAAAAATAGCGATCAAAAAGAAGACGACCAGTTAAAGAAACTGCTCAAAGAATTAAATGTGGAGTACACTTTGGCAGTATTTACTCGTTAGTAGATAATATTAATTAAATTCATTCATAAATAAATAAATAATATATTGTAACGAATTTTACTTGCAAATCCTCTTATTTGCAATCCTCTGCTAAGTTCGAATCACTAAACTGTTGAATAAATAACTCCAATATTGAATAATGTAAAAATGGCCTTTATTAAAGTACTTCACAATGACACTTATACTTTGCTACTCGCTGGCTTAATAACCAAACTGATTGATAACTCAAATTGAACTCTACTATTGGCCGCCAGATCGCGTGCTTAATCAATAACTGATTGATTGCTCAACTCAAACTGAATTACAGCGCCTCATCATCTGTTGCCTTTTATACCCTTTGGTTTCCTCGTTCGCATTTTTCCAGAATGTACTACCATTCTCCATGAGCTCTCAAACTTCTCAGCTATAACTAAAATTGCACAATTTTATACATTTTTTAGGCGCTTCCAAAATCTACTAGTCCAGTAGCTCTCAAACTTCTCAGATATATGCATGTGTTTGCGCATTGACTCTCCGCTGCTCGTATTCGTACATGTTACATATGTGTAGACGCAATTATTTATTCGTTTATGTAGATACCATGGTTCAATTATGTACAGGTTGGCTCATCTCATCAGCTGATTTTATTTATGTCATTGCATGGTCGAAGGGATTGTCAAAAGGAGATGGCAAACTCAAAATGAAACCAACACATTGGCAACATTTTACTTACACATACAAAAACTGCTAAGTTTTATGTTTCCATTCCATACCATTCGCACCAACACCAATACACAGATTTTGACAATTTGAACAGACATATTTTGTTGCTTTACAGATGAGCCAACCTGTATATAGTTGAACCATGGTAGATACATAAAGATTGAATTAGTGATGTGAATGTTTGTAGTTTACAGTCTCTCGCGCGCACATAGGCGTACAAGTAAATGCATCTGTGTGTGACATCTCTCTGGGCTGCCTTATATATGTGTATACTTGATTTGATTATTAACGTAAATACTGCTTGGCATGGCCTTAGCATCGCCTTAGTGATGGGATAACTTAGTGATGCTAATATCCGTGACACTGCCCTCCACCTAAGTCTGATCGTCCCGATCAGACAAATCTCTCGATCTAAACGTTGCCAGCCTTTCCAAATGGATCACTTTCATTTTGGTTCGTGGTTTACCGATGGTTTGTATGCGGTACACTACATCGTTGATCTGTTTTACAACTTTGTATGGGCCTTCCCAATTACACTGCAATTTCGGGGACAAACCTTTTTTACGTTGTGGGTTGTATAACAGCACCAAATCTCCTTCCTGAAAACCTTCTGAATTAATTGCTTTATCATATCTGGCTTTCATCTTGTCACTCATAATCTTTGTTCGTTGCCTTATCAGATCATGTATTTCTCTTAGCTCTTCTTCCAAATCACTAGTGGATTTCCTGACATTTCTCTCCGCATTGGCATCTATCCCAAACTTCAAATCAGCTGGCAGTCTAAGGTCATTGCCAAAAATTACTTTTGCAGGGGTTTGGCCCGTTGTCTCATGCACTGCTGATCGGTAAGCCATCAAGAATAATGGTATGCGGGTATCCCATTCTTTATGGTACTTGTCTACTACTTTCCTTAAGTGCTCCTCCAATGTTCTATTGAAACGTTCTACCATACCATCGGATTGAGGATGCAATGCAGTTGTCCGTGTTTTTCGAATGCCCAATGACTTACACATTTCCTGGAACACAGCTGATTCGAAATTCCTGCCTTGGTCAGAATGTAACTCCATTGGTACACCATACCTTGCAACCCATTCGTTTTTAACCACTTCTGCTACTGTTTCTGCTTCTTGGTTTGGGATTGGGTATACCTCTGGCCATTTACTGAAATAATCCATAACCACCAGTACGTATTTGTTTCCGCGGTTGCTAGTAGGAAATGGACCTGCGATTTCCAAGGCGATCCTTTCAAATGGCGCAACTGAGTTATATTGCTTCATCTGGCCATGACTTCGTGTTCTGGGCCCTTTCGCTCTGCTGCAAACCTCGTAGTTCGCAATCCACTCAGTGACCGACTGACGGCAACCAACCCAATAGAATCTCTGTTTAATCTTCTCGAGCGTCTTCGTGATTCCAAGATGACCTCCGCTTGGACCATTATGCAGCTCGCTGAGCACGTCAGGAATCCTCTTTCTGGGAACAACTATCAGTTTATTCTTGTATTTACCATCCTCACTCTCCCATACTCGATGAAGGCAACCGGATATCAATTCTAAACTGTTCCACTGTGCCCAATATGACTTCGCAATGGGACTCTCTGCTGACATCTCTTCTCTGTTTGGTCTTTCATTTCGTTCGAGCCCTTGCATAACACGCGACAGATCTGCATCTTCTAGCTGGCACTTTCTTAGCTGTTCCTTGTCCCATTCATCTGTACATGTTATATTCATTAGCCGGACATCTATAATGTCTTCTTTAGCATCGGCTTTTGAACAGTGCTTGCATTCCAAACTACATGGTCTTCGTGACATTGCATCAGCATTTCCATGGGTACTACCTTTTCGATGCTCAATGGAAAAGTCGTAGCTTTGTAGTCGCTCGATCCACCGTGCCAATTGTCCTTCCAGATTACGGAACTGCAGAAGCCATTTCAACGCTGCGTGATCTGTCCTGACACGGAATCGCTGGCCGTAGAGGTATTTGTGAAAATGTTTAATGCACTCTACCAATGCCAACAGCTCTCTCCGCGTAACACAGTAGTTCCTCTCTGGTTTTCCAATCGAACGGCTGTAATATGCAACTACCTTCTCCTGTCCATCGACCAGTTGTGATAAAACGCCTCCTATAGCATATCCACTCGCATCTGTATCTAGAATAAATGTTGCTCCTGGAATCGGATATGCTAACATTGGGGCAGTGCATAAACGCTCCTTCAATGTTTGGAAAGCCACTTCTTGCTCCTTCTTCCATTCAAAAGCTTTGGTTTTTCTTGTAAGCTCATGGAGGCTATGGGCTACGCTGGAAAAATTTGGTACAAATCGGCGGTAATATGTGCACAGCCCAAGAAAACTTCTCAATTCATGTAGGTTCTGTGGTCTTGGCCAATCCTTTACTGCCTCTATCTTTTCATTCGCTGTACAGACACCTTCTGTAGTTACCTTGTGGCCCAAATAATTTACTTCCTTTTTAAACAGCCTACACTTTTTGGGACTTAACTTCAGACCAGCGACAGCTATTCTCTGGAAAACTTCCTCCAAGTTCTTAAGATGTTCATCAAAACTCTTGCCCAATACGATGATGTCGTCCAGGTACACCAAGCATGTTTTCCAATGTAGTCCTTTCAGTACCTGGTCCATGAGTCTCTCAAAAGTAGCTGGTGCATTACAAAGTCCAAAAGGCATCTCTGTAAATTGCCAAAGACCATCACCGACACTGAAGGCTGTTTTCTCTTTATCTTCCTCCTTCACATCAACTTGCCAGTAGCCGCTTTTCAAGTCCAGTGTGGAAAACCATTTCGTACCAGATAGCGAGTCCAGAGTGTCGTCAATCCTTGGCAACGGGTAGCTATCCTTTTTCGTAACGTCATTCAACTTCCGGTAGTCCACGCAAAACCTCATTTTTCCATCCTTCTTCTTTACAAGTACTACTGGTGAGCTCCGTGGACTAGCTGATGGTTCGATGACGCTGCTGTCACTCATTTCTTGTATGATTTGACTCACAACTTCCCGCTTCGCTAGTGGTACACTACGTGGAGCTTGACGGATCGGCCTCGCATCTCCAGTGTCAATTTGATGTTTCACAACATTGGTGCGGCCTGGTTTGGAACCATCCTGGTCAAATATGTTCGCGTATTTTATGAGCAGTTGTTTTGCCTTACTCTGATAGGCTTCCTCTAGCCCATGCGTCCATGCCGTGATATCATTTGAAAGATCAGTATTACTAGATGAAACGTGTTCCTGGAGCTGTTCACAGTTAATAACTACTTCGGCCTATTGGCATCTTCCCAAAATAGCTCCTTTGGTCAAATTGAATGGTGACTTGAACTCATTTAGTACTCTTACCGGAATACGTCCATCTTGTTTTGTCATAGCCAGGGTTTTTCCTACAAGTATGTTCAGTGCTGATTTATTTGCTGCTTCGACAACCCACAATTTGTTTGTCCCACAATCTCCATCAACCTTTGCCCAGATGACTGCTTCTGATTTTGGTGGTATTTGCTGACTCTCTTCCACCAGCACTCGTTTACTACTGTAGCCTCTCTCGTAGCCGAAATTAAGTGGCACATCCATGTTCTTATATCGCATCGTCTTGCTTTGCATATCGATTTTGATGCCTTATTTGGTTAAGAAGTCCACTCCAATTATGATTTCATCAACAATACCTGCCACTATAAAATTGTGTAGTACCGTGACGTTCCCAATTGCTACTTCACATTCTACATCTCCAATTACCTGGGTGTCTTCTCCAGTGGCTGTACGCAATATTGCTCCATGCAATGGTCTTATCTTCTTGTTGACTAAATCCGCTCGAATGATGGAATGAGATGCACCCGTATCTACAGTCAGTAAACGTTCTTTTCCATCCACATGTCCTCCGACAGTAAGATTGCTCGACCTTCTTCCAATTTGTGAGATAGAGATTATGGGGCATTCAATTGAGGGAGTCAGCTGTCGCCCCTTGCTGCTGACTCGCTTTAGTTTAACGATTGATTTGTCTTGGAGATTTGCTCATCTCCTTCTGCTCTGCGTTTACGACCACACACATTGTTGGAACTGTTAGGGTTGGTGTTGCAATAACGCGCAATATGCCCTGGCTTTCCACACTTAAAGCATTTGACTGCATCATTATTCTTCTGCTGCGTACCCTTCAATGCTTCCAAAATTGCGTCTATCCAGTCTGGCTTTTCCACTTCCACGCGATGAGCTTTGTACGCTGGCTTACTCAAAAGTGAGGCTGTTTCCTGAGTCAGTGCATGCGATACCGTTTCAGCAAACGTTAGTTTTGGATTCGCATATGTAGCCCGCTTCGTTTCCACATCTCGTATGCCATTTATGAAGCTCTGGATTTTTACCCTTTCAGTGTATTCCACGGGTGCGTCTGCGTTTGCAAGATGAGCCAATCTTTCAATAGCTGAAGCAAACTCCTGCAATGTCTCATTTGCTTTTTGGTAGCGGTTTTGCAACTCAATTTGGAATATCTGTTTCCTATGCTCGCTTCCGTAACGTCTCTCTAAAGCGCTCATCAATGTTTCGTAGTGGTTCTGCTCGTACTCTGGGATGGTCTGTAAGATTTCCGCGGCAGGCCCTTTCAGTGCCACGAACAGAGCTGCAACTTTATCTTCAGCATTTCATTGGTTCACTGCTGCGGTCTTCTCAAACTGTAGCTTAAAGACCTGAAAAGGAACAGAACCGTCAAAGGATGGTGTCTTTACCTTTGGATTACTCGCTGAAACAGCTGGGCGGTTTAGTTGTAACTGCTCCATACGCTCCTTTTAACGCTTCTATTTCGGCATCAATTTTGTCCTCGAGTTGTAAAATTTTTTCATCCTGCTCTTCCAGTTTCACAAAGAGCTGCGATGATACCTGTTCCGAAATTTGTGCCGACATTTCAGATATACTTGCCTCTTGCGCTTCCAGTTGAGATGCCAAATATGTCTTCTGTTCTTCCAATTGTGATGTTATACGGGTTTCCTGCGATTCCAGTTGGGATACCATATACGTCTTCTGTTCTTCAATCTTGGATGTTATACGGTTCTCCTGCGATTCCTTATATGTTTGCTGTTCTGCCAGTTGAGATGACACTGTCGATGTTTGAGCAGATATTGCAGCTAAAATCATGTTCAAGTCTGTACTGGTAACCGTCTGCGATGTTTCGTTTTTCTCTTCAATTTTTGTTGTCTCCTCACCATCAAGATGAAAGACATGCTCTTCCACATCAATTCCTTCTGCTTCCATTGCCTCTCGTAGCCGTGCCTGAAGTTCGAGTTTAACGCCGCTTGTATTCAATCCACGGCTCTCCAACTCCTTCTTCAGTTGCTGGATCTTCAATTCACTAAACTTTGCCATGTCCTTGTTGTCCTCTGGAATTTATTCAACAATTCCTCTTCTGACACCAATTGTAACGAATTTTACCTGCAAATCCTCTTATTTGCAATCCTCTGCTAAGTTCGAATCACTAAACTGTTGAATAAATAACTCCAATATTGAATAATGTAAAAATGGCCTTTATTAAAGTACTTCACAATGACACTTATACTTTGCTACTCGCTGGCTTAATAACCGAACTGATTGATAACTCAAATTGAACTCTACTATTGGCCGCCAGATCGCGTGCTTAATCAATAACTGATTGATTGCTCAACTCAAACTGAATTACAGCGCCTCTTCATCTGTTGCCTTTTATACCCTTTGGTTTCCTCGTTCGCATTTTTCCAGAATGTACTAGCATTGTCCATGAGCTCTCAAACTTCTCAGTTATAACTAAAATTGCACAATTTTATACATCTTTTAGGCGCTTCCAGAATCTACTAGTCCAGTAGCTCTCAAACTTCTCAGATATATGCATGTGTTTGCGCATTGACTCTCCGCTGCTCGTATTCGTACATGGTACATATGTGTAGACGCAATTATTTACTCGTTTATGTAGATACATAAAGATTGAATTATTGATGTGAATGTTTGTAGTTTACAGTCTCTCGCGCGCACATAGGCGTATAAGTAAATGCATCTGTGTGTGACATCTCTCTGGGCTGCCTTATATATGAGTACACTTGATTTGATTATTAACGTAAATACTGCTTGGCATGGCCTTAGCATCGCCTTAGTGATGGGATAACTTAGTGATGCTAATATCCGTGACAATATTTTGAACAACACATGTAGCTTGCGGATTCACCTACAATAGGCTAAAATATTTAAATAAGGACGATTTGGAGCAGATTTTTCCTGGAAACGGAAATATTGGCCTCAGAGCCGAACTCAGGAAAAAATTGCTGCTTTGAGAACAAGAATGGTCACATATATATTTTCTCTTTTTAATACAAAATATATACAACATACATATCAAATTTTACTCAGTTTTCGGATATGGATACACTTTCAAGCAGCTCAAGCTCCATGCGCAGTTTGAGTAATTCCCAAGATTGTGGGAGTAGCTGTATTACTTCAACATCCTTAGCGGTAACCGAAAGAAGCTAAAAGTTATGCCAGAAGTATAACCTCAAGAAAAAATATTTCTTACTCTATAAGTATTAAAGCTGGTCTAAAGTATACTGCCTTCCTCAAAGACCATTGCGAAGGCTTACCAAACGCCATTGAATATGGCAGCACTCGGTCTTTTAGTATTAGTCCTTATTATAAATCGATTATAAATTTAGAAATCCTGACATCACAAGTTTCAACAAACGTATCAGTCATGAGTTTAACTTACAAAGGTTGCACATATAAGAAAGGCTACTTTTTGACAAAAATAGACAATCAAGTCATTAAACTCTACGAAATTTTGAACATTTTAATTTACAATAGCAATACCATTTTTTATTGTAAAGGAATATAAATTACTATATCGTAGGGCTAAAACATACTTTTTTTGAAATTATTAATATAAAAACTTTTACTGGTCCACCTATACATTTATATTACATTCCTGATGGAACTATATTAACAAGAAATAAAATATTTTGAATAAAATTGTTTTATAAAAACATTTTGAGTTAATAAAATTTTTTACAAAATTATTTTTGGTGTTTTTTAACATTTCTAAAATATCAAAATGATATTGAATGTTCATAAACTGACATTTTAGTCATATGAAATTTACATATTTTTTAATGTAAATTTAACATTTAATATGTCAACCCTATATTACATAATAGTGATTGTTTTACATTTCTCGTGTCAGTTTTGCATTAAAATAATATTAATTTTACATTTCTTAATGTAATATTAATTATGTTATAATGATAATGGCTTAATATCAATTTTAACATTTTTTAATGTTGGCTGAATTTTTTAACTAAAAAATGTTATTTTTACGGTAGTTTTTGGCACATTTTTGGTTCAGTGTTGTTGTAGCGATAAGGGCACTCCTCGAAGGCCTTGGGAAGTGTTATCGATGTTGATGGTCCTTTGCCGGATACAGATCCGGTAAATTCCGGTAATAAGCACCATAAAGGTACTAGCCCGACCATCTAGCGAACGATTTGGTATGACCACATGCAACCTTCTATGCCATACCGCCCTCCCACCCCCTAGCTCCATGAGGAGTTCGGGGTCGCAAGCCTCGGCTATTATTGAAACAGAATTCGCCACGGGTAGGTGAGGTTGACAATTGTATTGGAGAATCTACATATATATTGCGCTACACAACCCATTGAATCAATTAGGTATTTTAATCACCGCGGGCATATTCTAAGCCCCCTAACCACTGGGGGTTAGCTCATTATGGGTTCATGCATACATACATATGTATTCACAGTGTTTTAAATAGAGTATCGTGCGTTGACAGCTGACAAATATCCTTTTTTCGCTCCCATGCAAACACATGCCATCTACTTTTCTGTTAGGGCATCAAAAATCGTATGTGTTCGGGCTTTAAATACTTCATGTCATAGTGGTTAAGTGTAATTTCCGTATAAACGTCAAAATAAGAAATAGAACCGATCACCTGATGTTTAATGTGACTATCGGGGTTTCATCATGTTAAAATGAGATGATTATTCAACAAATAATTTAAAATGAAAGTTGAAAAAAATAAAACAAATTTAAATTAAAGAAAACAATTTTTTGAAAATTAAACTAACGGTATTACCGAAACTGAATGAGAAAATAAAATAAAGTAAATGTTTGTTAGTTTTTCTTACATTGAATTGTTTTTGTATTAATTAACTTTGTTATATTTTGCTTCATTTTACTGAAATTGGTTTTATTTCGTTTGTTTATACTTTTAGTTCCAACATCAGCAAGTAAAGGCGTTTTAGTTTTGATTTTTCACTTAATCTTGGCATTTTTTAATTTGTATAACAATCAAAAAAATTTTGTTTGGCAATAATACAGCTGATAAACAATCAAGTTTATCAAGAGTATTACTAGGTGCGTTCATATAACCGCGTGTGTAAATGGATATAATTTTACACCTTATAAGTTTATATGCTTTTATGAGTCCCCCTAATAATAATGGTGAAGACATACTAGAAGAAGAGAAAAATTATTCAAGCAATGTCTATTAAGTGAAAAACTGTTTAACTCACTTTGCCCATTGTAGTAATATTGACAGGTAAGAAATGAGCAGCTTCAAATCGAATCGGTTCCTGCCATAATTGCATTGAAATTCGTTGTAAACATGTCATAAGAAGACGATTTTGACGGTCTTTCACAATTCTATTAAAGCAAGAACGCAAGTCTCTATCCTGAAAAATATTTAAACCTACTTGCATATAAGGCTTTTCATGTCAAGTGCTCCCACCCGAAAAACTTCATATGCATCTCCAATATAAATCAAAGTTGTCATTGTAGGGTAGACCCAAATATGAACGCAGGTGTCGAACATGCGATTTTTCCCTTGCATTTTTTTTTTTTCAATTAATATTTATGCCCGGCTTTTCAGTGCGAGTTTAAACTCCTGAGCTCCTGAGATGAGCATTAAAGTTTTATGTTATCGAACGAAGAGGCAAGGTTAAACTCTCGTCAACTTTAACTGGAGTTTAAACTCGCACTGAAAAACCGGGCATAAGACTATCTACGTACATTTCAACGTACAAAAACCAAGATTAGATTATTCTCGCAGCATATTTCGGTAATTGTTTACATTAGCTCACAACTGCTGAAACTCGTCCAAAAATATCGACATAGGTGTCAAAAGACGCCCAGAACCACAAATCCGAAAGCTGAAACTGAAAATCTTATATCTCTTCAGATATATTTTGCAAAAGAAATTAAAAATGTTCGTATGGTTGTTGTAATTTTGTTGATTTGGTTTACCCACAAAAAAAAGCTGCGGGTAAAACTGTTTTGCGCGGATTTATGTAGTTTTGATCTCCAAACTGTGGTTGGACCCTCCCAGGGTAATTTTTTATATAAGCAGTTCAAATGCAATGCAATGCAAAAAGGTTCCGTAGCGGTCCGGAGTTATTTGCTGTTGTTTGGAAATATCTTTTGACAGAAATAAAATTTTTGATTTCCGCTTTGGAATTCGTTATCATGGGTCTAAAGTGTGTCTTTTGACACCTTTTTGGACGAATTGTGAGGTAAAGTAAAGGATTACCCATATTTACGAACTTAAAAAAAATATCAAATAAAAATAAAAGAAGAAAATTTTAAGCACTTCCTTTATATAAATGGACAAAAATCAGCGAAATATGTCTCCTTATATAAAGACATATTCTTGCTAAACTTTGATTTTTAAATTTTGACATAGAAATTGCAAAAATATTTATGAGAAGTAAAAATATAATAGTGAAGCGCACATTACTTGGATTGGAAAGTTGGTAGGAAAGGAGATATTATTAGTCAATCAATTGCGCTCCACTTTTATATTTTTACTTCTCATAAATATTTTTGCAATTTCTATGTCAAAATTTAAAAATCAAAGTTTAGCAAGAATATTTCTTTATATCAGGAGACATTTTTCGCTGATTTTTGTCCTTTTATATAAAGGAAATGCTTAAATTTTTTTATATTTTTTTTATTTTTTCCTTTTCTTACATTTTCTCGGTGTCTTAACCTACCTGTTAAGTTTTACGCTTGTAGCTCAATGAGAACTTACATAAAAATCAATCCCAAAATTCTCTCCGATTCGTACGAAACTTTTTTTATTGTGTCATCGGCTGTCATCGACCTCTGAATTAAGCTCTAAATTTTTAGCCTCTAGCTCATCGAGAAGTTACTTAAAACCCGGTTTCAAATTAACAAATTATTATCTAATTTTTTCGATCCGTGCGTCACCTAACGGAATTTTTTTCTCGTTTTGTTCCTTTGTCACGGTGTCTTAACCTGACTCTTAGGTTTCATGTTTGTAGCTCAATGAGAAGTTCATAGTGTACAAGTACAAGTGTGTTGACTTATCTGTCAAGCATTCTGACAGGCACTCGCTGGATTCGGAATGACAGCGAATTCAAAATGGATACCATTACCGAGTGCGCCGAATGATTGAAAAATTGAAAAAGTCGATACGATTGGTAGTCAAAAATGTTGTCGTTGAGACCAAAAATGCGACTCTAGACCTGAGATTTCCATCAGGTGAGCGAGGCTGTTTGTAGTTTTGACGTTTTTCGCTTAGTGAACACACTTGGTATAGGTACACTATGGAGAAGTTACTTAAAAATCGATTGCAAGATTTGTATGAAACGCGGACAAACATTCAACCGACCTAATAGAAAGGAAGTAATAAAATGGGAACAATGTTTGCATTCGCTTTTTTAATTGATTTTGTTTTTCAATTTTTCGCAACAAAAACATTTTCGATTTATTTACAGTTTATTAAAGTATATAAAGTATTTACTCCCCTACATAAGATGCATATGCCACTTTTTAGAGCAACGTTAATTTATATATTTTTTTGAGCTCTGAAACTGTAAAGCTATGGGTCCTAAAAGCTTCAAAAGTTGTAATTTCCTCACAAGGTGACCTATATATTTTTTGTAGGGGAATGGTTGGGCTTTATTTTGAGCAGCACTTAAAAAAATTGAAAACGGCTCGCAATGCAATTTTGAAAAGTTGCAAAAAACGCGTGCAAAAGTTTACCACACTTTTTTTGTTATTTTTTTTTTAAGCCCGGAAAAAATGCCATTAGAATCATCTAAACCTTTTTTGTACGTGATTGTCTAAGAACCTTGAACTTCGGCTTTTTAAGCTGAGATGAGCACTATTATTTTGTTATCGATCAAAGTGGCAAGGTCATTGTTTACTATATAGTTTGGCAACTTAAATAGAGGTTATGTTGCGAATAGAGTGGGAGGCAGTGGACTAGGCAGTCGAATGTCATATAATGAAGGAATGGTGTTCGGAGTCTTTTCAAAGTTAAAAAAAAATGATAAAAGCTTTAATAAAAATAAAACTATTGTTTTAATAACAACAGAAACGCCTTATATATTCTATATACATAAATTCGTAAGGATTGTCTCCCTTTAAAATTTGAGTTAAATAATCTAAAGTTTGTTTTTGAAACTGAGTCGAGAACTGTGCGTGTGAATGTGCGAATTTTCACCGATCAGCTGTTAGTTGCGCTACTTGGTAAAATTTACAATGGGCAAGGTCAAACTCTAGTCAACTTCATGATGGAATTATAGACGGTGGCGCATTGTGAATGTAAACATTATTTTAAAGGCAATTTTTACGTCATTTTCCTTTAGCTCTTGTTTTTTCTCTCTTTCTTTCATTCGCTGAAGAAGTCAAGTGTGACGTAGTTGCGCAGAACGAAGCAATTTTGAACTCGTCAATGCACAATCTTATGTGTGTGAATTGTGAGTCAACTTTAACTGGAGTTTAAATTCGCACTGAAAAAAAAGCGACAGGGTCGCAATCCGTTCATATTTTGGTCACTATTTTCACCAACTTTAGTGAACTTTCGAGATAAAAAGTTTTACGAGTGGAAACACTTGACGCGTAAAGCTCCATACCATGTATCTCATTTGGAATAATATACAAAATGCTGGATTTTAAATCTTCCAGAAAGTTTACATTATATTTATTATAACTTTTCATGTTAATTGTTCACTAAAAATATACTTGCCTGTAGATGGTTCTGTTGTGTCGAAGCGAGCAGGTATAGAAAAACAACAAATTTGTTTAATTATCAAAAACGACCAACGTTGCTCCAAAAACCCAGAAAGAATTTTATAGAAATTTGGCTCAGTTAAACAATTTATCAACAATACTTGTACAGAATCTCATAGTCCGCACTTTTTTACTAAACGAAAATCGAGGTAAAAAAGTATAATGTGAGATATTTGCGAAACCCGTTTTTTGGCCTTTGCTTTCGAATACTTTCAGACCCTTCAACGGCATTTATTGTGCCTCTTAAGGGCACACACAGAAAACCCAACAAAATTAGGAATCATCGATATCTTTGTTTAATAATAAAAGGTTTTAAATTAACCACAATAGCAAATTTACACTTTAAGGCCCACTTGCAGTGCGACAAGTTATTTTTTAGCTCAGTAGTGAAATTCACTTACTTATAACGATGCGATTTGTCGAGATTTAATTAACGATTTTGTCGCTTGCCTTATCGATTGTACTATTCACTAACTTAGTTTTAACGACTCGAAATAAATGACATTTAACTGCGAAAAGCAAAAACGGAAGTCCAAAAATAAATAAATTCCGTATACTAAACTAAATGACTAAAAGTCATTATTGTGCAGGTTTGTGCCTATTTTAATACAAGGTATGTAAATGCGGTATTAATTTCTTTTTCTCTCTGCTGATATCGCAGTTATTCTTGTACCCCTTAATTGACCATCATGTTGATAAATAATATCATGAGCCAAGTCTGGGGTTAGTCGGCACAGCTTTCGAAATTCCGTTACATTCAAGTGGAATGGGTTATCTACTTCTCCAAGAAGGTGTCTGTCCACTGGCGGTGGACTTAGTAATTCTTCATCTTGTGATAAAACGTACGCGAAGTACTCAAATGCCATTTGATTTATAAATAAACCAGCTTTTCGTGTTTGAAAGTATTTAATTAAAGTTCCGATTTTCTTTTTTAACTAAAATTGCCAGAAATATTAATTTCGTGATTTTTAACGCAGCCAATTGACTTGCCGTTTATTTAACAACACAGCTGATACAAAATAGTTACTGAATAAGGAAATCGTTATAGTTATCGATTCGCAAATAAAGCGATGGCAAATGTGGTTAAAAAAGTCAGTGAATTCCACCACAGGGTTAGTTTAATAATTTTTTCAAAAATGTATGAGTTTAAACTCTCATGCTAGGTTAACTCTGAGTTAAAAAGTTTACTTGCCGTTCTGCAACTGGGCCTAAGTATTCATACATTTTTTTTTTGTGGGGGGGAGGGGCTGAAAATGCACAATAATTGCTGCCGTCGCAGCAACCCTGTGTCCGTAGACTAAAAACAGCCCCGTTTTGGAACCGTCGCCCACCCCGGTACCACTTTCGCATTACTTCAGGGTGGCGTTCCATATTTCTCATTTTTTAAGAGCTGTTGTCCCTGCGTCCAGGTTCCCGCTATTTGCTCGGAGTGTCGATTTAATCGCCACTGCTTCGCATGCACATTTCTCTGCGCTCCCTCTGAGCATCCATCAGGCGTGTCATTACTATAAATGCCATTTTGCTCACTGCAGTGCAGCACTCTTTCCTGTTGCACATTTGTGATACTAAATGAAGATCTTCCTCTATCCTACGCTTCCATAAATACTCTTTGAAACCGCCATGTCCACTCATTATCTGCGTGAGATGGTAGTCTGTGGCCATTATTGTGCAGTCATCGGCGTAAGAAACGATAGTAACTCCTTCTGGTGGCGAAGGTAGTTTTGATATGTAAAAATTAAACAAAAGTGTGGATAGGACACCACCCTGAGGCACCCCTTGTTTAATTCTTCTTGACTTTGATATTTCGTTTCTGAATTTCACCGATGCCTACCGACCACGCAGATAATTTGCGGTCCACCTTTTAAGACATGGGGGAAGGGTGGACCCTTCCAAGTCTTGCAGTAACGTGCCATGGTTGACCGTATCAAAAGCTTTTCATAGGTTTAGCGCTACGAGTACTGTTCTATGGTGGGGCTTCTGATTTAAAACACAATTTATCTGGTGCTAATGGCATTTAGCGCGGTGGTGGTGCTATGGAGTTTTTAAAGACATGCTGATGACAGGCTAGCTGCAAATTTGCTTTGAATTACTTACTTACTGACATTTTCCATTTTTCGGGTATGACAAAGGTGGAAAGAGACAGGTTGAAGACATGTGCTAAATATTTGAAACCCTCTTTCCTTAGGCTTTTAAGCATCGCTTAATCTGCTTTGGATGGTTTAGCATGGCCGATGGCATCCTCAACCTCTTTGGCGGTGATCGTAATTGGTGACGCGCTGAACTTATGTTTACGTGGGTGTCTGTTGGCCCTCCGTCTATTTTTGTCGACCGTAGATTGCATTATGTATTGTCGGCAGAAAGCGCTCGCGCATTTTTTCGCATCCGACAGCACTTTGTCGCCAAAGGCGGTGGAAACTTTGTCATTGTGCCTAGACGGATTCGATAGGGACTTTATAGTGGACCAAAGTTTACCTACACCGGCAGAGAGGTTACAACCGCTTAGGTGCTCCTCCCATTTCGCCCGCTTGTGTTCATCCACAAGCAATCTGATGCGTTGGTTTATATCCCTTATTTGGGGGTCACCGGGATCGAGCTATCTAATAAGGTCACGTTCTCTCGCTAAACTTGCGGCCTCTGACGGGAAGTGGGACCGAATTTCGGTAATTCTACCGGCGGGAATGAAACGAACCAAGGCGGATTCAATGACCTTGCGGAAAGCACGCTTTCCTTGGCGGGCATCAGTTGGGATAGGGAGGGCAGCAAAGCGGTTGTCTGTAAAGGATTTGTATTCGTCCCACTTTCCTTATTTAAAGTTAATGAAAGTTCGTTTTTCTGCGACGATGAAGTCGGCGGGACGCTCGAGCGAAATAAGTATAGGCAGGTGGTCGGATGCTAACGTTACCATCGGCTGCCAGTTGACGCAGTTTACGAGTTCTGCGCTCACGATTGAAATATCGGGCGAACTGTGACAGCTTCCTACCAAACGTGTGGGGGCGTCTCATCTCATCCCTACTGTCCACCCGCAAGTTTGAACGCCATAGATCGTGATGGGCATTGAAATCGCCTTAGATAATACGATTGTTTCCAGTAAGTACGTCGCTGATATCAGGGCGGTATCCACTGGGGCAACAGGTGACAGGAGGGATGTAGATGTTGATGATTTCTAGATTTGCATCGCCCGACCGGACAGATAATCCTTGACGTTCTAAGACACTGTCCCTGCGGTCGATGTCGGGATCAAATATGTGATATTGCACAGTGTGGTGTATGATAAACACCAGGCCGCCTCCATTTCCGCTCTCGCGATCTTTTCTGTGGACATTATACCCAGAACAGGTCTGCAATGCAGATCTTGCTGTGATTTTAGTCTCTTGAATCGCAGCAATGCGGATGTTGTGCCGCTTCATGAAGTCGACTATATCAGTGATCTTCCCAGTTAATCCATTACATTTTAACTGCAGAATTCTGAAGTGCATAGGGGGAGACGTCGTCACTCTGGGAGTAAGTGACGGGTGACTACGCCTGGGTTGTGGAAGGCTAGAACGCGATTGCTGTTGAGGCCCTGGGACTAGATGTCCTTGGGTAGGCATTGGGGTACCCGGTGTATTTGGGTATGCGGCCTGGCAACATGAAGCAATGAAACCCGTCGGAGGGTTGCCGTCGCGGAGACCAGAACATCTAGGAAAGTGGCACCGTCCATGGCAGGAGCTGCATTGGGCGGATGTCGAAAACGTATATATTCTGTGCTAGCAAACGGTGCAAAAGGAGATAGAGTCTGTTTCCCTGACCTACACAATTGCTGTCGGAAAAGAGGGGGGAAGAAGACAGGGGCAGGGGCTGATGCTCGGCATTGCTCCCGGCTCTACTACGGATATTTTAGGTATGAGTGGGAGCAGCCGTGTGAGTTGGTGGCGCCGTGGGGCGCGAGCAACAGCGGGTACTTGTTGTGGCTTGCTGAGCAGCGGGGCTGCTGGTAGGTAGCGAGGGGCGCTAAGGCGCAGACTACGGGACGTCCTAGGATGTGAACAGCAAGGAGCCACAAAAGATTTATAGAAGTTACGTGGACGTCTGGTTTGGGGGTCTAGCCCCGAACAACCTGTCCGATGCAACCATCCCTTACACGAGACACACTGACAAGAGTATGACCGTCCTAAAAATATTCTTTTCCGGCAGATGCAGCAAAACCATTTCTCAGGACCGGGGTCAGGAGAAGGACCCGGATTGGGTTCGATACCTTCCCGGAGCAAGAGAATATGGAGTAGTCCCGCTGCAAGGAGCTGCTGGGAGGATGACAATTTGTGGGAGGGACGCAACAAATTAAATAGGGTTACACTGAAATGGCAGTCCTTGGTCGGGAAAAATCTCGAGTCGCTCCGGTACATAGAACCGACGGCCTTGGGAAGCGCAAAATCTGTTGTATGGACGATATGTGCTATAGTGGTCCGATCCGGCCGGTTCCGACAAATGTGTAATCGGACACCTCCGCTACGCGTTAATTTCATTTCGCTTGAATAAACATAACAACCTTGAATTTGTTCTTTTGGTAGATCAAAAACTTGTTGTAAACTATTTGTTTAACTGACTAAGAATTTGTATTACGCTTGACGCATTAACCATAACAAATTTAAATTAAATAATAAAAAAAAAGTTTAAGTTAAACGGTTTTATTGAAAACAATACTTACATGAAGTAATAATAAATACTAAAAGCTAAAAAATGATTAGGTAGGTCCTAGGTACTAGTCATCACACTAGGGCGTTGATCAAAGAATTAAATAAAAGCGTTGAGCGCGTGAAATTTCTAAAAATGTGAGGCGTAGCATAACCTTATTAAGGTTCAGTTGGTCGTATATATGACTATCAATAGAAATTTGACGCATCCAACGCTTTTATTTAGATGTCTGATCAACGCCCTAGATTGATGAGGAGTGTGGTGACTAGTACCTAGGACCTACCTAAATATTTTCTAGATTTTACTATTATTATTACTTCATGTAAGTATTGTTTTCAATAAAACCGTTTAACTTAAACATTTTTATACCTTTCATGAACATGAAATGTTATATTAACTTTGGTCCGATGTTTGTAACGTTGAGAAATATAAAAGATAGACTCACCATTAAGTATACCGAATTGATCAGGGCGACGAACTGAGTTGATATATCCATGTCCGTCTGTCCGTCCGTCTGTCTGTTTGAACGCAAACTAGTTCCTCAAATTTTGAGATATCTCAATGAAATTTGGCACAAGGATGTATTTTTGTATTATATTAGACATTTGTCGGATCCGGTAGGATCGGACCACTATAACATATATCTCCCATACAACCGATCGTTCAGATAAGACGATAGTACCTCAAATTTTGAGATATCTCAATGAAATTTGGCACAAGGATGTATTTTTGTATTATATTAGACATTTGTCGGATCCGGTAGGATCGGACTACTATAATATCTCCCATACAACCGATCGTTCAGATAAGACGATTTTGGTCATTCCTGCCGCAATTCAAAAAGTATAAACGTGAAACTCGGTGATATATATTTTAATATATCATAGAAGATTTTCTGAAAAAATCACTTTGATCGGAGCTTTATATAGTATATATCCCATACAACCGATCGTTCAGATATAAAGATTTTTGGCCATTTCTCCCTTAGTTTCCAATATAAAAACGTGAAACTTGGTGATATTTATTCTAATATATCAAAGAAGATTTCCTGTAAAAATCATTTCGATCGGAGCTATATATAATATATATCCCATACAACCGATCATTCAGATAAGAGGGTTTTTTTGCCATTTTTTATTCTATATTCATCTTAAAAATCGCGGCCACCGTGGTGTGATGGTAGCGTGCTCCGCCTACCACACCGGATGCCCTGGCGGGATGTCGGCGACCAAGATCTGCCAACCCCATAATCCAGGGTGTTATGCGGACCGTGCCTATTGGACGATTTGCAGCCAGGGGATAAATTCGGCTGTATTCAAACGGAGCCTTCCCGATACCAGGCCACCTCGGGAAGTATTGATGGCCTTATCCCATTAAGGGGCGCTGCTGTGGCTGACGGTTCTTTCTCCGTATATAATACTGGACCGGTGAGCCCGCCTCGTCGGGGAGGTGGTCGTACGACCAAGATGAACGACTCATTACCTAATTGTAATAAGGATGATGATAAGAGGATACCTGAGTCGCAAGCCAAGGACGACAAATACGCATCAATCGAAAGCAAACAAATGAAAACGGAAGTAGAAGAGTGGAGAAGGGTACGGGGCAGAGGAAGTAAAAGATCTCTCTCGCAGTACCGTGCAGCACTAAGAATGGTCCAACACCTGGGGGCAGTGGTCGCCCCAACAGAAGTGGATGGAGATCGAGCACTTGGAATGTGCCCATGAGGCGGTAGAAGTAGATCGAAGGCAGTTCAAAAGGTTTGCTGCGAGAAACCCTCGGTTCTGCAAAAGATAGCAATGGCAAGTTGCTCCACTTTTTAGTATTACCATTTGTATATATCCATGAAAAGGACAATTTTGTCTCCAATGCTCTCAGCTGAGTATGTAATGTTCGGTTACACCCGAACTTAGCCTTCCTTACTTGCTTTTATTATTTCATTAGCAAGGAAGTTTGTGATGAACAAAACCAATTTTTGACAGAGCATGATTTCCACTCCGTTTCAGCTATAATATATTGTGCTACACCTTTTAGCTTATTACTGTATGTGGAGGTTTTTAATGTATTTAAGTACGTCTTCAGAATTTTTACTCCATATCCCGAATGGATTAAGAGTCATGCCATGTAGATGAGATTGTATCTGTCTTTCCAGAGCGACTCACACGAAATTAATGTGAACCACGTTTTCAGCTCACTAAAGCGACATTTTTGTGTGATAATGCCCCTATTACCGTTTAAAACTCAACTCTGGTTGGGTTGAAATTTCGCAATTTGGTATTATAGATTACAACTCAACCTTTAAAAAAAAATGTCGGTTGAGTTGTCTAGTCTAACAACTTTTTGTGGCATTACCGCTTACAACCTTGTGTTGGTGTAGTTGTCAAAGACGTCAAAATCTTACAACTGATTACTAGCAGTTGTCTCATACAATTTTTAGTTGTTTTGAAAAAATTTTACGTTTTAGAAGACGGTTCACCACGTAATTTTTAACAAAAAATTTCAAAGTTGGCATCAAAAGACACGTTTCGACCTCCGATTTAAGAATCCGAAAACAAAAATTAAAAATTTAATTTTTGTCATATCATTTCGATTAAAATTTTCATGTGGTTGGATTTTCCCAGATTTTTTGTACACACTAATGCAGAAAGGCGTTGGACCCACCCAGGGCTATTTTTACAAATCGCGACCAAAGGCCGCCAACGCAGAAAGATCTTCTGTGAAAAAAAGCTGTGGATCAGACCTCATATCTCTGACCTTCTCGGGCAATTTTGTGGGATTTTGTAAATATTTTTCGACAAAAAAAAATTTTAATTTCCGCTTTCGAATCCTAAAAACGGAGATCGAAACGCCCTTTCATAAGAGTTAGTGGTGCACGGGCTCATAAAACGTTACCAAAAAATAAATAAAATTAAATTTAAAGCCAGTAGGTAAACCTTTTTTAATCTAACAATAATCAAGAATTTGGTATACATTTATAGAAAAAACAACGTTTAAACGAAGGATTACATTGAAAAAGTTGTTGACTTTATGGAGCGACATTCCGAAGTTGGACGAGGCTGGCCGCAGTTCGGATGCAGCCAATAAAGGTGAAATTATGCGAACGTGAGTCCAATTGATACTAATCACAACTCCTGGGAATCCTGTTTTAGAGTAAAATACAATTGTTGCTGTTTGGGTTTTAATCCACTCCACACAAATATGCTCCTTTATAATATCTAAAACCAGTCCAACACCAAAATCATTTCCACAGCATTTTTGATAGCTGCCATATCACCAAGGAGTTTGAGTGTGGCGCATATTTTTAAAATAGGGATAAAGCCTCCCTCGAACGCGTTTGCGGAAATGGTCCTTAATTGTGTTGTCATTTGAACATTTTCTTAATTAGTGCTTGGTAGTTCCAAGGGATTGTAATGATCACGCGAATGTTTTTCGTATTCGCGACATATCAATCACCAACATTTTCGTCATTATAAAATAGATTTCATCTAATATCCCTTTTGTTTTTAATAACAAAATCACTTTTGCAAATGCTTAAATTTCCGCCACAAATTGATCAGCTGTTCATTTATCTGTGAAATCATAACTTTCCTAGGTTGGCAACACCAATTCAACTTCAACTGAAATAAGTTGTAATTCGTAATACCGAACAGGAGTTCAGTTGTCTGAAAGTTGAGTTGTTTTAATTAGCTCTAGCTCTAGTGTAGCTCTTCTAAGCTTAGATTAATGATTTTGGCTGATACTCTCGCTGCTGTGAATATAAACAATTTGATTTATTTTTGCGCTGGACATTCAATTCAGTGTTCTCTGAACTGCTTTGTTGCCCAATTTCTTATGGTTTCCCTTGTGTGTGTCTTTGTGAGTCCACAGAAGGGCAATGGACTATAGAATGCTGGGATTCAAGGAGTTGATAAGCGCAATACAAAGCTTTATAGCTTCAAAGCCTCCGTAACACAATTGTCAACCTCACCTACGCGAGGGGAATGCTGTTACAAATATGAATGTATGATACACATATTTAGCAGGCGAGGCTCTGGCGACCACATGGTCCTCGTGGAAGGGGGCGTTATGGCCTAGAATGTGGTCATATTAATCGTTCCACATATAGTCGTGCTAATACCTTAATGGTGCTTTGTTACCGGAACGTACCGGTTCTATATCCGGCAAAGGACTATCAACATCGATAACACTCCCAAAATCCCTTGTGGGAGTGTCTTTATCGTTAATATAACAACAACAACAACCGTAGACAAGAGCAAAGCTTGGCCAAGTTAACTGCCAGTTGATTACGTTCATGACCCTGATGCCCGAAACCCATCCTAACTAAACCTTGTTTTTGGCTCCGAAATCATTTGGGACTGCATTGCATTCATTCACTACCTAAAAACTTTTGAATAAGAATCTAAGGTACGTAATGCTGCCTGGCTATATGACATAATGAGGATAGCTCTCGAGGATGAGCATCTCCGTAAATTTTAACCGAGAAGTTGAAAACAATCAGATTAGTGCATGTTGGTTTATTTGTAAATAACATATAGTTAGCTTCTTTTCCTGCTAGGCTACTACAGAAGCAAGTACCAATCAAGTAAATTTCTCTACAACAAATAGTGACAGGACAATTAACTTTTTAAACAATAATCTGAGTGGAGGTAAGTTTCTGGTCTTTTTTTAAACCAAATACAAATTAGGTTGATGAACGCAACATACAACATACGCAGCTACAATTGAAGCAGAATCAGAAGTGTATAACAAATTTTTATATGAAATATTACTGAAAAATAGGTCAAATATTATTGTATAATAGGTTCCGGGTTTTCAGTAGTTGGTTAAGCTAAGCTTAAACTAAGTTTGCTTAAACTCTAGTCAAATTTAAACTCCAGTTAAACTACTGAGCAGTCCTTCAGTCACAGTTTAAGGCCGCCTTTAGGGTAGGCTTTCTTGTGCGGCAACATTTATACACAACTGTACTTGATTGGATAACGGTTGGTTATACAGGTATAAAGGAATCGAGATAGATATAGACTTCCATATATCAAAATCATCAGTATCGAAAACAAATTTGATTGAGCTATGTTCGTCCGCCCGTCTGTCCGTTAACATTCGGAGGTTATAGTGCCTTACATTTATTTTATTTTTTTATTTATATCTTTGCAAAAAAGAGCTTTATATCAACGGTATTTCATTTCCCAAGTGGATTTATAACAATAAATAGGAAAAACTTCAAATATAAAAAAATGGGCGTGGCACCGCCCCTTTTATGACTAAGCAATTTTCTATGTTTCCGGGAACCATAACTCGAAGAAAAATTTGTTCAGAATAGAACCATATGTACATATATATATATCATACATGTTAAATTCCAATTAGAATTAGCAATTGATGCAATTGGTTTGTATTCTCTAATTCATTAAACAATTAGAAATAGTTCAACTAATTCCCATTAGATAATTGAAATTTTTATTCTAATGGTAAATCTAATTGCATTTAGTTGCAATTAGCAAAAAAAATTGGGCTACCTTTACAATTAGAAATCCAATTGGCTTCTGCTAATGCAATTAGATATTCAATTAGCTCGAATTAGAATCAATTATTTATATTTATTTACATCATTATTCATTCACTACAATAAATCTTTGAAAAAAATGTATTTTTATCAAAATAATTGATACTAATTCGAGCTAATTGAATATCTAATTGCATTACCAGAAGTCAATTAGATTTCTAATTGTAAAGGTAAACCAATTTTTTTTGCTAACGGCAACTAATTGCAATTAGATTTACCATTAGAATAAAAATTTCAATTATCTAATGGGAATTAGTTGAACTAATTCTAATTATTTAATGAATTAGAGAATTTCGCAAATGAAGGTTAACTAGCAATCATTAGCATTATCTAATCATTACTTAACATCTATGATATATATTATTGCGCAGCCTTGTAACACTATTAAGCACACAAAAAAACAACAACAGCATTTCAAGTGCACAGCTGGGTATGTAATGTTCAGTTTCACCCAAACTTAGACTCCCTTACTTGTTTATTATCTAGATAATTTGTAGATAAGGCAAGCGCTGGATGTTTACCCAACAAACATGGAAATAAAATTTCTCCAGCGAAATATATCTAGTTCCGGAGGTGTTATCCAACATCATTATTTAATTATTCTTAAACCAGATAGTTCTCTAGTTTATATCCAACTTCATTCTACAATCACTATCCAACCGTTGAGAAATTTTGTAAAATGTATAGTACTCGAATCTCCAACGTAGAAACCTTCCTTAAGGCGTCATTCTTAAATTATTTTCCCTTTGAGAGATTTTGAGAAATGTACAGTTCTGAAATGAATATTCAACACATTTCTCCAGCTAATATTCTACATTGGATATCTATTTGAGGTGGAGTTGACAACAAAATATCCAAGGAGGTACCACAAAAACCTACAGCTATTTATTGTAATAAATAAACACCTAGTTGATAGCAGTAATAAAGTGTAATCAATCAAAAATAAATTATATATATTTTATTTTATTTTCATGATAACACTGTGGTATGGAATCTTACGTTCGAGTCCAATTAGAGAACCACAATTTGGGAATTAAATTTTTTCAACCTAGGTTAGGTTAGGTTGAACTGGCCGGTCCATGAGGACCTCACATAGACTGATTGAGTCCGTAGTGTTACCAGAAGTTTGTTTTAACGACCAAACTGAAAAACCCTATCAAAAACCAGGACCTATGTTATAAAATAACACCGTCCTCTTGGCAAATACTAGAAGCTTCCTAGGACTTGAGCCACTTGCTGCTTCTAGATCTGACAGCTGTATCACTTCTAATAGCTGGAGTCTTAGCCTAGCAGGTGCAGGGCACGAGCGCAGAACGTGCTCGATCGTTTCCTCCTCCAACCCGCACTTCCTATATCTGCTATCACTGGCCAAGCCTAATTTAAAGGCATGTGACGCCAGATGGCAGTGTTCAGTCAGAATAACCGTCATGAGTCTACAGTCCTCTCTTTTTAATGATAGAAGCAACTGTGTAAGTCTAAGGTTGTAAGACCCACACATAATCTTCGACACTTTACAGCCCCGCGCTTGAACCCACGCCTTTCCCGCTTGATCGATCATGTGCACCTCTTGCCTTCGCTTAATCTCGCCCAATCTAATTGGGACGTCTACGGAGCAAGCTTCAAGGGATGCGCCCTTTTTAGCTAGTTCGTCCGCTTTTTCGTTCCCATCTATTCCCATATGCCCTGGGACCCAATATAGATGTATACTTCTCCCTGTCCCGATTCTCTCCAGAGACTGCTTACACTCTAACACGCATTTAGATGCTTGCTATGCGAGATTATTGCCTTAATTTCTGCTTCACTGTCAATATAAAAGTTAACACGGTTGCAGCTTAAGCTATTCTCTTCCAGGGTTTCTACTGCTTTGGTTACGGCTAATATTTCCGCTTGGAAAACGCTACAGTAATCCGGCAGCCTGTAGGATCTGCTTATTTCCGGATCAGCACAGTATACCGCAGACCCTACTCCTTCCACTACTTTGGAACCATCGGTGTACACATGTATCGCCCCGTCCGCCATTTGCGCACCCTTGCGCCAACCGTCCACCTCTATTGTGGCCTTAAGATCTCCCTCGAAGCGCAGATAGGGAATCAGGTAGTTCTTGTGATTCATGACGCTATACTACTATGGTCGGCGCTCAAGCTGCCTCGAAGCACCGAGCCTGGTTGCGGTCGTTAATGCTTTGTTCTTTGCTACCAGGTCTACAGGTGGAATGTGCAGAATGGCAGACAGTGCAGCCGTCGGGGTTGTTTTCAGGGCTCCCGTAATGATAAGCATCGATAGTCTGCATACCCCTTCTAATTTTCTGAGGTATGTTGTTTTTTGTGTGGCTTTCCACCAAACAAGAACTCCATAGTATAGAATAGGGCTAACAATCGCTGTAAAAACCCAATGAGAAAGAGAGGGCGATAGGCCCCACGTACACCCCAGCATTCTTTTACATGCATAGAGTGCCGTTGAGGCCTTCTTTACCCTCTCCTCCACGTTGAGCTTCCATGACAGCTTACTGGTCTAGGATGATTCCTAGATGTTTTATGCAAGGTTTCTCCTGTAAGGTCACCCCTCCTAACTTAGGCCTGGTCCAATTTGGGACCTTGTACCTCTTTGTAAACAAGACCATATCCGTCTTCTCCGCATTGACTTTCAACCCAACTTTTGATGCCCAGGTATGAATATCCCGAAGCGCCCGATCCATCAAAGAACTAATCGTTGGAAAGCACTTTCCACTTATGACAATTGCAACGTCATCTGCGTAAGCCGTAAGTTTTACGGGTCCCTCATCGAATTGCATGAGCAGTTTGTTGATGACCAACGTCCATAGCAGAGGTGATAGCACCCCTCCCTGCGGCGTGCCCCTGTCCCCTGATTTTGTGGCCTCGTACAATCCCCATTGTGATGTAATCTTTCTGAAATTTAACATGCAGCCGATCCATCTGATTAAGGCAGGATGTACTTTAATGTAATTAAGACCATCCATAATCGCCCATTTTGCAACATTATTGAAAGCCCCGGCAATGTCCAATAAGACTCCTAGAGCATACTCCTTATATTCCAGGGATTTCTCTATGCTTATTACCTCCCTATGCAATGCGGTGTCTACCGACTTGCCTTTGGTGTACGCATGCTGTGTAGTGGAGAGCAGCTTCTCATCCACGTTGGACTTTATGTACACATCTATCAGCCTCTCAAAGGTTTTGAGCAGAAATGATGTTAAGTTAATGCGTATATAGTCTTTGGGATACAAGTGACCGATCTTCCCCGCCTTTGGAAGAAAAGCTACACGAGCAGTTCTCCAAGAGTGCGGTACATGATTCAGTCTTATGCACCCATCGAATATTATTTTAAGCCATTCCACGACCGCCCTACTTGGGACTTGTAACATGGCCGGGAAAATACTATCTGCCGGGGAAATACTAACGTCTTCACTGCCCACTCGATCTTGGTATCGGTCACCATGCCCGACACTTAAGTAATAGCATTCTTTATTTTATAAAATATTCCCTCTTTTGCTGAGTACGTTATGATTCTCGAGTTGAGCCACTGTTTCGAAACAACTCTTGACATTTTAGAAGTATGCCTAGTTATCAACATTAGCTCTAATGGTACTCAAGCCCAAATGCTTGTTGGATATATTCGACGCCATTTCGAACGAACGCAAATAACTGATATGTGAACTAGAGTTTAACTCTGCCAGATCGGCCGCTTAAGCTCAGCTTAAACTTCAGTTAAATCGGACTGAAAAACTGCAGAATAAGTTTAAGCGTAGTTTAGCTGACAGAGTTGAACTTGTATTGAAAAACCGGGCCATAATAAGCTAATACCAAAGTGCAATTGTTTTAAATATTTAATACGCGGAAATACAACCACTTTAAATTATTTATGCAACAGCAAAAGAGTTGGCAATGTACCCGTGAGCAACTGCGAGTATGCGTTGCAAATGGATATAGTAATTGATGCAGTAACAAGAGCAGTGAATGTAGAAATATATTTCGCTTTAAATTTAAAGTTTAAAACTAATTTTTTTTTTTCGATTACAGTTTCCATATACTTTTTCCGTCAACTAAGTGTTGTAACTACCATCAAAGTCAACAAACAGTTGACGCCACCACTCACGTAGTAGTCCTTGGAGAGTTTTTATATAAAAACAGGTAAGGAAGGCTAAGTTCGGGTGTAACCGAACATTACATACTCAGCTGCCAAATTACAGCTTGGAAAACTTTTAAATTACCTACTTTTAGAAGTAGGCGGTGCCCCCCTCCCCCATTGTCCAAAATTTTATTAAATTTCTATTCTGCGTCATTAGGTCAACTTACCGACCAAGTTTCATCGCTTATCCGTCTTTGGTAATGAATTATCGCACTTTTTCGGTTTTTCGAAATTTTCGATATCGAAAAAGTGGGCGTGGTTTTAGTCCGATTTCGGTCATTTTAAATAGCCATCTGAGATGAGTGCCCAGGAACATACATACCAAATTTGATTAAGATACCTAAAAAAATTTACTCAAGTTGTCGCATTTACGGACAAACGGACGGACATGGCTAAATGAATTTCTTTTTTCACCCAGATCATTTTGATATATAGAAGTCTATATCTATCTCGATTAGTTTATGGCGTTACGGGGTACCGTTATGCGAACAAAATTAATATACTCTGTGAGCTCTACTCAGCTGAGTATAAAAAAGTTCTGATATAGGACGCTTTTCAAATGATTTCTTATATGCGTCGTTTTTGAAATACCAGCCAGGTGAAGGGGTGATATGAGGTCAACGACTATAAAGTCAATTGACTTTGTGACCAGTCATGGATGGGCGGAGAGAAAATGAGATAACTCTTGCAGTGTTCGAGATAATGAGGCATAGTGATGAGCTACATGAGCAGCTATGACGATAGTGAAGTGAATGAAAACCCAAAGGTTGCGCTGGCCAGGTCATTTTATGCGAATAAACCAAGCCGCCCCGCTAAAAAAAGTATTTTAGTCGACATCGCATCTTGGTGACAAAGAGGAGGGGAGGCCTTTTCTGAATTGGCAGAGGCAGGTGAAGGACGACTTACTGGGTACCTGGCAACGTTCTTAGGTCAATTTTCAAAAATTTTTTGTCGGTCATGGTTAGGTTGAACTGGCCGGTCCATGAGGACCTCACATAGACTGAATAAATCCGTAGTGTTACCAGAAGTTTGTTTTAACGACCAAACTGAAAAACCCTATCAAAAACCAGGACCTATGTTATAAAATAACTCCGTCCTCTTGGAAAATACTAGAAGCTTCCTAGGACTTAAGCCACTTGCTGCTTCTAGATCTGACAGCTGCATCACTCCTAATAGCTGGAGTCTTAGCCTGGCAAGCGCAGGGCACGAGCACAGAACGTGCTCGATCGTTTCCTCCTCCAGCAGTGTCCAGTCAGCATACCCATCATGAGTCTACAGTCCTCTCTTTTTAATGATAGAAGCAACTTTGTTAGTCTAAGGTTGTAAGACCTACACATAATTTTCAACACTTTACAGGCCCGCGCTTGAACCCATGCCTTTCCTGCTTGGTCGATCATGTGCACCTCTCGCCTTCGCTTAATCTCGCCCAGCCTAATTGGGACGTCTACGGAGCAAGCTTCAAGGGATGCGCGCTTTTTAGCTAGTTCATCCGCTTTTTAATTCCTATCTATTCCCATATGCCCTGGGACCCAATGTAGATGTATGATTCTCCGTGTCCCGATTCTCTCCAGGGACTGCTTACATTCTAACACGTATTTAGATGAAGTGCTATGCGAGATTATTGCCATAATTGCTGCTTCACTGTAAATATAAAAGTTAACACCATGCAGCTTGGGCTATTTTCTTCCAAGGTTTCTACTGCTTTGCTTACGGCTACTATTTCCGCTGGGAAAACGCTACAGTAATCCGGCAGCCTGTAGGATCTGTTTATTTCCGGATCAGCACAGCATACCGCAGACCCTACTCCTTCTACTACTTTGGAACCATCTGTGTACACATGTGTCGCCTCGTCCGCCATTTGAGCACCCTTGCGCCAACCGTCCACCTCTATTTGTCGGTCATACTCAAACAAAATTTTTTGTTTGCCAATTTGGGAAATTCTTTTTGACGTCTTTTTTCACTTCGTTTTAGAACTTTTCTTTTTTTGTACGTTTTAATAACATTTCTTTGCTAGATTCGTGTGACTTGCACACTTGTGGTTTTGGCTATTATGGCAATATCTCTTGTTGACATGGATCGGTTATCCCTTAGTAGGGATAGATCATTATCCTCTTACTGGATGTCTGCTGATCGCGGAAGCTTGTTTTGTCCTCGCATAGAATGATCCTTCCGCAAACTATTTTTATTTCATATTGGGATTATTCGTCCATTATTGCGTAGCTTTTCGTTAGCACCCAATTTTTTCGTTGTTGAAGGCTTCAGGACAGGAAAAAAATTTAATTGAAGTACATTCCATTATTGAATACAAAAACAAAAGCATTTAAACAACAATCATATATGTATATTATTTCTAATTGCTCTTTTTATGTACGGGTCCGTTTTTCGCTCTTATTTGGAATCCAAATCTATAAATAAAGTTCTGGTTGTAAAGATGGAGATTCGGGCTATTGGCGAGCTTTGGGCAATTTTGGTCGTAGTGCTTTTGTTTAGCTATATTTCATTAAAATAATTTGTTAAAAATAAACCAGTGTGATCACACAAAGAAATCTATTTGTACTATGGCACTATTGTGAATATTTGCACTGCATTACCGGCAGTTGCTATTGTATGCTAGATGGCAGCTATTGTATGATAGAACAGCTGATTTCTGTTGATATTTGATAAGAGACTTTTATATTGGTTGCGCAAGATGAGCACGGGTCCGTCTCGTAAATCATATTATCGTTTGCTACATTGGCCATATAATCCCAAACACCAAACAAAAACCGGCTAGATTTTTCACTCCGTTAGGCATTCAATAAAGCAATAATGAGATAATAAAGAATTTGACTATTGTACACAAGATTGAGTTCAACAAGGGCTTTAATATAGAAAAACTGACTACTTATTTCATTAAGCCTCTGTATGAAACTGGTAACATTCTAACAACCTTATGCAAGCGCGCTTACTCACGCCTTCATGATGAAAAGTTATTTTGTTTGATTTTTGTTGTGCTCCCAAGTGCACGGTGCTCTGAGCAGGTGCACCGCATTTTTATACTCAGTTGAGCAGAGCTCACAGAGTATATTAACTTTGATTGGATAACGGTTGGTTGTACAGGTATAAAGGAATCGAGATAGATATAGACTTCCATATATCAAAATCATCAGGATCGAAAAAAAATTTGATTGAGCCATGTCCGTCCGTCCGTCCGTCCGTCTGTCCGTTAACACGATAACTTGAGTAAATTTTGAGGAATCTTGATGAAATTTGGTATGTAGATTCCTGGGCAATCATCTCAGATCGCTATTTAAAATGAACGATATCGGACTATAACCACGCCCAATTTTTCGATATCGAAAATTTCGAAAAACCGAAAAGATGCGATAATTCATTGCCAAAGGCGGATAAAGCAATGAAACTTGGTAGATGGGTTGACGTTATGACGCAGAATTGAAAATTAGTAAGATTTTGGACAATGGGCGTGGCACCGCCCACTTTTACAAGAAGGCAATTTAAAACTTTTGCAAGCTGTAATTTGGCAGTCGTTGAAGATATCATGATGAAATTTGGCAGGAACGTTACTACTATTACTATATATGTATGTGCTAAATAAAAATTAGCAAAATCAGATGAAGAACACGCCCACTTTTTAAAAAATTTTTTTTTTTAAGTCAAATTTTAACAAAAAATTTAATATCTTTACTGTATATAAGTAAATTAAGTCAAAATTCAACTCCAGTAATGATATGACGCAACAAAATACAAAAATAAAAGAAAATTTCAAAATGGGCGTGGCTCCGCCCATTTTCATTTAGTTTGTCTAGAATACTTTTAATGCCATAAGTTGAACAAAAATTTACCAATCCATCTTAAATTTGGTAGGGGCATAGATTCTATGACGGTAACTGTCTCTGTGAAAATGGGCGAAATCGGTGGAAGCCACGCCCAGTTTTTATACACAGTCCTTCCGCTGGGCCGTTAACACGATAACTTGAGCAAAAACCGATATATCTTTACTAAACTTAGTCCACGTACTTATCTGAACTCACTTTATCTTGGTATAAAAAATGGCCGAAATCCGACTATAACCACGCCCACTTTATCGATATCAAAAATTACGAAAAATGAAAAAAAATGCCATAATTCTATACCAAATACGAAAAAAGGGATGAAACATGGTAATTGGATTGGTTTATTGACGCAAGATATAAATTTAGAAAAAACTTTGTAAAATGGGTGTGACACCTACCATATTAAGTAGAAGAAAATGAAAAAGTTCTACAAGGCGAAATCAACAGCCTTTGGATCTTGGCAGGAATACTGTTCGGGGTATTGCATATATAAATAAATTAGCAGTACCCGACAGATGATTTTCTGGATCAGCCTGGTCCACATTTTGATCGATATCGCGAAAACGCATTCACATATACATCTAAGGGCCACTCGCTTTTAAAACCCTCATTAATACCTTTAAGTTGATATCCATATCGTACAAACACATTCTAGAGTCACCCCTGGCCCACCCTAATGGCGATATCTCGAAAAGGCGGCCACCTATAGACCTAATGCCCACTCCCTCTTAAAATGCTCAGTAACCTTTCGTTTGATACCCATATCGTACAAACATTCTAGAGTCACCCTTGGTCCACCTTTATGGCGGTATCTAGAAAAGCCGTCCACCTATAGAACTAAGGATTACTCCCTTTTAAAATAATCATTACCACATTTCATTTGATACCCATATCGTACAAACACATTCTAGAGTCACCCCTGGCCCACCCTAATGGCGATATCTCGAAAAGGCGTCCACCTATAGACCTAATGCCCACCCCCTCTTAAAATGCTCAGTAACACCTTTCGTTTGATACCCATATCGTACAAACATTCTAGTCACCCCTGGCCCACCCTAATGGCGATATCTCGAAAAGGCGTCCACCTATAGACCTAATGCCCACTCCCTCTTAAAATGCTCAATAACACCTTTCGTTTGATACCCATATCGTACAAACATTCTAGTCACCCTTGGTCCACCTTTATTGCGATATCTCGAAAAGGCGTCCACCTATAGAACTAAAGATTACTCCCTTTTAAAATACTCATTACCACCTTTCATTTGATACCCATATCGTACAAACACATTCTAGAGTCACCCCTGGCCCACCCTAATGGCGATATCTCGAAAAGGCGTCCACCTATAGACCTAATGCCAACTCCCTCTTAAAATGCTCAGTATCACCATTCGTTTGATACCCTTATCGTACAAACATTCTAGAGTCACCCTTGGTCCACTTTTATGGCGATATCTCGAAAAGGCGTCCACCTATAGAACTAAGGATTACTCCCTTTTAAAATACTTACACCTTAATGGCGATATCTCGAAAAGGCGTCCACCGATAGACCTAAGGCCCACTCCCTCTTAAAATGCTCAGTAACACCTTTCATTTCATACCCATATCGTACAAACAAATTCTAGAGTCAGCCCTGGTCCACCTTTATGGCGATATCCCTATATGGCGTCCATCCATAGAACTATGGCCTACTCTCTCTTAAAATACTCTTTAATACCTTCCATTTGATACACATGTCATACAACCACATTCCAGGGTTACCCTAGGTTCATTTTCCTACATGGTGATTTTCCTTATTTTGTCTCCATAGCTCTCAACTGAGTAATGTTCGGTTACATCCGAACTTAGCCTTCCTTACTTGTTTTGTGTAAATTTAACCCGGCACTTCTATAAATGGAGTGATAAACGGTTTAGCATATTCAAATTATTTATTTATGTATTATTTATTTATTATATCGTTACTCCTCTTCTTAGTTGAACATAAATATTTTTAGTACATATACAATATAAAACATTTAATGAAATAATACAAACAACATTATAATTTGATTATGATCTTATTTAAACAAAAGCGAAAAAGAAAAAAACATATAAACACACAAAACATTAACCCTTTCGCTACGACTGATGCTTAATGTTTGTTTTTGAGTTTTCGCATACCTATTGGTACTTTATATGCGTAGAAACTCGATCAAAAAAAGAAAACATAGTATCCAAAACATTTTTTTGTTTGTTTTTTTTTTTACATATAATTATTAATTTTACTACCAAAACATGTTAAAAAAAATTTGGACGGATATCGAAAGACTTGTTTCGGTATCATTATCAATAAACCGCCAACTATTGATAAATATTATTAAAAACTAAAAGCACAAACATTTGCTAAATTTTAGTTTTTTCAATCAATGTTTGATAATGATACCGAAACACGTCTTCAGATATCCCTGCCAATTTTTTTGAATGTGTTTTGGCAGTAAAATTAATAATTATATTGTAACGAATTTAGGGAAATTCCGCTTATTCCAAACCTTCTGCTAATGTTCGAATCCCTAACTTTTGAATAAATAACTCCAATATTCGATAATGCAAAATTGTCTTTATTAGACTACTTTGAAAGTACTCCACAATAACACTTATACTTCACAACCAATAGCCTGCTTAAATCAAAACTGATTCCTGACTACTCAGCTTGATCTGCTTTTATACTCTCGGTTTCCTCGTTCACCCATTTCTCCTAAGGTCTAGTAATTTCGTGAACTTCATGTTTGGTTACCAGCATATACATGTATATTTGTAGTTTGTATCCATATGCGTGTGTATATGTGAGTACTACTTCCGCTGATGATAACATGCGTTTGTGAGTATCTCTCTGCTGCCTTGTATGTATGTGTGTACATGATGATTGATTTGTTTATGTACATACGAGTGACTGCTTAGTATTGGCTTAGTGACACTGGTATCGCTTAGTGATGATAATATTCATCACAATAAGCAAAAAAAAAACTACTATTTAAAAAAATTTAACAGCAGCAACCCCTGGGATGTTTTTCGTCATCACCCTGCGGCGATGACAGAAATAAATCTATCGTCGCAAAATGCTGTCGCGTAAATTTCGCTCTTTGCTTCCACTGTGTTCACCTTCATGTAATTACGGTGATTCTATTTTTGTCAAGGCGAAGTTCGTCGCATTTATTTTGCGGCATCGGGTATTGTGTTTCAAGCCAGGCGAACCTATACCAGGTGGTGTCAAAGCGAATTCAAACGATTCGCCGTGCAGAAGAATGTCATGTTAAAAGAAAATTTTCATTGATTTCGATTAACTGACAAATACGTTGAATGGAAAAAAATCAAGAAGAAGCAAACAGCTGTTGGGATAACAACACCTGGGGCCATATTCAGTAAGTGTGAGTTTTTAAATGTACATTTTTCTTTCATGCAAATTATATTTAGAAAAAGCGTACATTTTAAAACTCACAGGGACTGAATCTACCCCCTGGGTACTGAATTCGCCTTGGTTTCAAGCTTTATGAATGTGATGAAGCGCAAAGTTGTATATATGTAGCAAGGCGAATCTATACCAGGTGGTGGCAAACAAATTAAATCAATTCCCCGTTTAGAAGAATGTCAAAACAAAAGAAAATTTTCATTGATTTCGATTAACTGACATTATTGTACAATGCGTTTTATAGAAAATAATCAAGACGCAATCAGCTGTTAGGATAACAACACCTGGTACTGAATTCGCCTTGATATGTGGATTGCAAAAAGACAAGCTCAAGGCGAATTCAATACCAGGTGTTGTTATCCCATCTATTTTTAATAAATGACTCAGCAATTTCCACAAGCACTGGCAGGAAGGGATGTTTGTTCCTATGAAGCTCCAAGTATTAACAACAGCTATCATCATGTCACGATAAAATATTTTTATCAATCATTTGCTTGTTTTATGTTAACTTCATGCAATTTCGACGTTTGCTCTGCCGAATTCACACCACCGAGCATGGAAACTCTTTCACTATCTTTCATTTTCCTTTTAACAGTGCTCATGTCAGATGTGTGGTAGTTACTGGGTAGCATTACCGCCTAGACGTCTCACCACATTTCCTGAGCCTTTCATTAGTGCATATACAAAGACATCGTTCTTGCAAAAAATTTTAGACCTTTTTCTTAGATCGTTGGATATCGTTTAATATTTTCTGCGATCTTGCATTCGCGGTGTTTTTTTTTAAATATAAGCATCATCCGGGGTCCTCCAAAAAACCTAGCAAGGGTTTCTCACACACAGCTTGTTCGCAGTCAGGTTGAGTAATGGCACAACTCGAGATAGACCTCTCGTCAGTCAACTGGCTATCCTATGTTTCAATGGGAAAAAAGTCATTGCCAGTGGTTTTATCTGAGTACAAATACCAACGCTGCCGTCAATGAAAACTATTCCTGATTCAGTGGCATCATCGTCGTCTTTTTAAAGAAATGCACTTAGATCCACGCGATTTAATTTCGACATTTTTGCAGTGTTTTTGCAATGTTTGCGGCGTTGTGGTGGGTTTAAATTTTTATACTTTAATGAGGAGGCAAGGTAAACCGTAATCCTGGGATTCCAAAATTCATAAGCGTATCCTATTGTAGCTGTGATAAGAAATAGAGTCAGGTTCAAATTCTTAAGTCGTGCCCTCTGATATGAGTCTTTGAGTTTTCATGAAAGGATCGATAAAAATGGATGAAATATAATTAATTTTAGCTAAGTATATGCATGTTCGACTTTTTTTCGCTTGCTTCTGAGCAATGCCTAGACCTCCAATCCACTAGGTTTTAGTAGGATTTGGCTGTGGTACGTCCTTTTCTGGTCCCCTAAGTTACTATTAAATGGTTGGATGCTTGTCTGTGAGAGCCACTTTTGCCTATACTAGTAAAGTATGTTTAGGATTACAATTCAGCAGCTGTGACGGGCAGCCTGAAGCTTATGTGACGTATTATGTGAACCATAACCCAGTCCGTTTGGACGTAAGTTTTGTTTCTTTATCCTGATTGGATATCCAGCGGAGCGATATATTAAACTTCGAAAATCATAGTATAGTTTAATTCAAAATTCTATTCCATTGTGAAGCATCAGGCATAACTTCATAAAAAAATATGTACACTGAAAGAAAAAGACTGGTAAAATCAACCGAAATACGGGTGAATTCAACCGAAATTTCTGTCAATTTTTATCCATCGCAACAAGATGTTGAATCAACTGCGCACAACTCCTTGATTTGTAATTGACCGTTTTAGTAGTCAGATGAACAAAAAAGTTGTTGCGACAGCTTTGTACGAAAGTACCTATGTTGACATATACACACATATGTACGTAAATATGTGAATACATAAATACGCATGCTTGCTACATATACATACATATGTACGCACTGCCAACCGAACTTCAATTGGGCGTACATCAAATATGCTGGCACACGTTAAGCATTATACACTTTATTATTTTGTTTTATTAAACGCACTTTCACAAAATTTTATATTTTATAATTTACTAGAAGACCCGGCAGACGTCCTGCCCTAAATTTGGCCTATCTGCATACATTTTAATAAGCTTTTTCCGTCTGAATCTGCCCTCCCCCCTCTTCACTTTTTCCTAATCCTTTTATTCACTACTTCCTCAGTTTTTTCGCTTCATCTATCTCCATCTTCGTCTCATTCTATCTCTTTCTCCATCTCCTTCTCCTTATCTCTTTTCTCAATTTCTTCTTATTCTTCTGCATCCCTTATTGCTTGTCCCAGAGGGTGGTATGTATTTTATTCCAGTCCCAGTCCCAGTCCCACTCCGAGTCTCAGTCCCAGTCCTAGTCCCAATCCCAGTCCCAGTCCGTCTCGGGATAATATATTACTCTGTACTAAAGCACTCATCAACAGCTTTCATTTGATATCAATATTGTATAAACACTGTCTAGGCATTCACTGGCCCACGTTTTGGAATATATCTCGAGACCCTAGTCACCCAGGGGTATGAAAATTACCCTCTACTAAAGCACTCATCAACAGCTTTCATTTGATATCAATATTCTATAAACACATCCTAGGGGTACCCGGGTCCACGTTTTTGCCTATAGCTCGAGACCCTACTCACCCAGGGGTATGAAAATTACCCTCTACTAAAGCACTCAACAGCTTTCATTGGATATCCATATTCTATAAACACACTCTAGGGGTACCCGGGTCCACGTTTTGGCCTATATCTCGAGACCCTAGTCACCCAGTCACCTATCCTATATTTCCAGTTAGATCAAAATATACACGGGGTGCAAAACAAATTCAAAATCGGTTCAGTAGTTTAGGAGTCCATTGGCCTCAATTGTGTGACACGTGTTTTTTATATAAAAAAAAAAATAAATGTAAGGCGCGATAACCTCCGAAGAGATCTAAGGCCGAGCTTCTCTTCCAATTTGCGTCGTGCTCCTCTTGATTTTCCCTACAAATTGGCCGGACGGGACCTACAGGTTTTATGCCGACTCCGAACGGCATCTGCAAGGCAGATGAGTTTTCACTGAGAGCTTTTCATGGCAGAAATACACCCGGAGCTCTTGCCAAACACTGCCGAGGGGCGACCCCGCTTAGAAAAATTTTCTTCTAATTGAAAAACCTTATTTCTAAAATTTTGATGTTACTTTGCCCGGGGTGCGAACCCAGGGCATACGGTGTGGTAGGCGGAGCACGCTACCATCACACCACGGTGGCCGCCAGATTTAATTTATAGGTTTGAACTTCGCTTTGCAAATAGATATGAAAATAGTAGTCACAAAACTGATTCTCAATTCTTTCAGTTGCAGCTCAGCTCACTCTCAATTTCCTCTCCCGCATGTAGAGTTGCCACACTTGATTGTTTCGAACAAAACTTGTAGTATAAATGTTTGACATAACATTTTAAATAGAGAACTTGTAAGTTATAGAAAAGTAAAGAATCAAATCGCAGGAACGTAATTCACCACTGGAGTAACTTTACATGTAATTTTGCAAGTTTAATTTTCGCAACACTTTAAGTTGAAACGATACCAAAACAACTCAAACTTTTATGTTGTCGGAAACATCAACATTAAAAAAGGATGTTTTTTTATTATCTTATTAGATTCGTTCGTGTGAGTGAAAATTCGTAAAAACTTGAACAAAATGTTACTAACTTTGGAAAAATCCTGTTCGTTCAAACAAAACTTTTGCAACAAGAGGGCTCAATTTTGCATTTCGCTTGGGGGAGAAGTTGCAAAATTATACCCGACAAATAGGTGTCCCGGTATCTCATAATTTTTTGCATAGTAAATTCAAAAAAGGGTTTTTCGTTTTGTATTGATAACTGAAAAACTATTTTTTTGTTGTTTTTCCATTTTGTGTGTTTTTCCGATTTGGTGGTTTTCTTATTATGGTATTTTTTTTTAACAAGTGGCACCCTCGTCAGAAGTACAAAGTAGAGAGCGCAGTGCGTAAAATTCTCTTTGAAATTTGCTCATGTATTGACCGTTGATCGCTGTTGAAATGGCCAGTGAGATCAGTTGTGTTAACAGAAATATCAGTTAGATTGATTAAGAATCTGTCAATTTTTACAGAATTTTGTTAACATAAAAGTCATTAGATGGTGATACGAAATGAACGCAAATATCCTTCAACACCGAACACTAGAACAATTTTAACAGGAATAACCTAAAATTATTTAATTTGTATCTAAAGTATGAGGAATGCTCTATATATGGGTTGTATAACAGTACCAAATCTTTCTCCAAGAAACCTTCCGAATTGTTGTTCTCGTCGTACCTATGTTCCATCCTACTACTCTGTTGTTTGGCCAATGAACTACTTCGTAGGGCTTCATCTTGACGGATTGTCTTTGCATAATCAGTATCATCTTGAGGTTTACCAACGGTAGTGCGCCCTGGCTTGAAACCACCCTTGCATTCTTTCTGTGAAATTCTTTCCTTTGTTTTAGTGCATCCATTAGGGTTTTTCAATGCCAGTGTTTTTCTCGCAGGTACCTTCGGTTTCGATTTGTTTTGCCCATTCGTTCCACATGTCTTTGCCCGGCCTGCTGTCTCTGACTTTCGTGGTCTTTGTAGAGTCTCCGCCACCAGCACTCGCTTACTGCTGAACCCGTTCTCAAAACTGTAGTTAAGTGGTACATCCTTGTTCTTATACTGCATAATCCTTTTCTGCATATCGATCCTGATGCCATGGTCAACTAAGAAATCCACTCCCAATATGACTTCATCAACCTCACATACCACTTCTCCTTGGACTTGGTTATACTCGCCAGTGACCGTACGCAGGTAACGGTTTTACTCCTGTTAACCAAGTCAGATCGGATTAGGGAATGAGATGCCCCGTATTCTGACGGTAAGACTGATCGATTTTCTTCCGATTTGTGATACAGATATCACAGGACATTCAATAGTTGTGGCAAGTTCTCGATCTTTACATCTGACACGCTCTTGCTCATCTCCTCCAGCTTTGCACTTAAGACCACACGTGCTGTTGAAACCATTAGGGTAAAGACAGCAATGGCGTGCCTTGTGACCTCGCTTCCAGCATTTGAAGCATTTGATTACTCTGTCACTCCGCTTTTGCGATCCTTTCAGAGCCTCCAATATTATGTTCACCCAGTCTGGCCTTACTACTTTCACACGGCGTGCTTTGAAAGCTGGCTTCCACAGAAGCGATGCTGTTTCCTGAGTCAGCGCATGGGATACTGTTTCAGCAAATGTTGGCTTTGGATTTTCGTATGTCGCCCGCTTCGTTTCAACGTCCCGTATTCCATTACTAAAGCTCTGAATTTATACCCTTTCGGTGTATTCCACGGGTGCGTCCGCATTTGCTAGATGGGCCAGCCTTTCGACATCCCCCGCAAATTCCTGCAAAGTACCATTCGCTTTTTGGTAACGGTTTTGCAACTGTATTTGGTATATCTGTTTCTGGGTTCGTTTCCGTATCGCCTCTCTAGAGCGCTCATCAATGTTTCATAGCTGTTCCGTTCGTACTCTGGAATTGTCTGTAAGATTTCAGCTGCAGGCCCTTTCAATGCCACGAACAGCACTGTACTTTATCTTCAGCATTCCAGTTGTTCACTGCTGCGGTCTTCTCGAACTGTAGCTTAAAGACGTGGAAAGGAACAGAACCGTCAAAAGATGGAGTTTTTACCTTCGTATTAATCACTGAAGCTGCCGGGAGATTAAGTTGCAACTCCTGGATACGTCCTCTGAAAACATCCACCTCGGCCTCGATTTTTTCCTCAAACTGCATTAAAATCTCGTCCATACGCGCTTCGAGTTTTGATGATATACGCGCCTCTTGTGCTTCGAGTTGTATTGTAGTATTGTAGTAGAGTTGTATTGTTATGTTCTTTCAGTTGTGTTCCCATCTTTGATGTTATGCGTGTCTCCTGCGTTTCCAGTTGACATGTTATTTGCGACGACATTTCTGAAATTCGAGCCTCCTGCGCTTCCATGTTCAATGTTATGCGAGTCTCCTGTCATTCTAGTTGAGATGCCATACTTTCTGTTATACGTGTTTCCTGGGTTTCCATTTTTGTCGATATCTGTGATAACAAAGCCAATATCGCATTATTCTCGCCGCTTGCGACTGGACTCGGACTTCCGTTCTTCTCTTCCAATTTTGTTAATGTGTTTGTGAGTATCTCTTCGTTGCCTTGTATGTATGCGTGTAAATGATGATTGATTTGTTCATGTACACAAGAGTGGCAGCTTGCTTTATTGTTGTGTGATTATTAACTAGCCTAGTGATGTCAACATTCGCCACAATATATACTACGAGGGATTGAGAGAATACCACGGACTACCATGTGAAATAAAACAATGTCAAAATATCAATAAATTTAAGAAATTATTATACAACTATTGCAAAGCTCTACCATTTAGATAATGATCTCATCCATACATGTACCTTATCTAGGTTTACAAGACCGTAAATAAATAAATAAAATGAATAACTGGACATGACTAAAGGTAAAAAATGCCACCTGACTCTATTTTAAGTCACACCCAAAGTAGGACACTGCAACAAACTTTAGTTTTTGATGATTTAGACTGACTTTATAAATTGGATTGATGTATGTGTGTGAGCCATACAAATACACATTTGCTATTAGTAAACACTTTTGGATCCATAGGTTCCTTTTTTTATTTTATAGATTTCGATAGCGCGTGACTCTATTTCATGGAACATCACCGTACATGTCCCTTTTTTTAAAACTGTACTGGAAGACATACACACATAACTCTTTTTCGCAGATCACCTTCTGCAAACGTTCGAATATTCAATAATGCAAAATGGTCTTTATTAGACTACTTTGGGAGTACTTCACAATAACTCTTACTTCACAACTAATTGCGTGTTTAAATCAAACTGCTTAATGACTACTCAGCTTGCGCTGCTTTTATACTCTCCGTTGCTTCATTCGCTTATTTCTACTAAAGTCTAGACCCTTCGCCTTCTAGAATCTAATTTATGCGTTTCTCAAAGTCATATGCGTGTGTATGTTTGAGCACTACTTCGGCTGATAGTGAGTACCTCTCTGTTGCCTTGTATGTACATGTGGTAATGATGATTGATTTGTTTAGGTACATATGAGTGGCTGCTTTGTATCGGATTAGGGATGCTAGTATTGCTTAGTGATGCTAATATTCGTCACAATATTTTATGAAGGTTACGCGTAAATTGTACACAATATTAGCGGCTGTTTACAAATAAGTCATCACAACCAAACGCGGTTGAAACTATATGGAATTCGAATAAATGTAAATTGTAATTATTACTCACAGCTACTCATTCGAGACTTTTTCGTTGAGTTTGCAATAAAAAATTGCAAGTTTCAAGGTCCGGTTAACATGTTGGATACCACTGTTCCTGCAGTAGCGAAAGGGTTAAAGCCAAAAGGAAAACACAACTGTTACGCAGAAGCATCCATACAGGGGAAATTCTTAACGTGCTAAACATAAAATTTACCTTCCTCTTTATGTAGCTAACAAATCTATTTTTATTCTAGATCGATTATTTTTGTTGTCTTAAGCTTATAGGTGTATATATGTATATTTTATACATAGTATGTCTATTATAGTTATATTTATTTGTATGTATATTTATAATTTTCTTTTAATTTAATTAAGAATTTTTGTTCTTCTTTTCTTTAATGGTATGTATAGTTGTACATATTCATAACAAAACACTTAATGCAGAACTCATAACTTATTTTATATATACTCGCATTGTACATTATATGTATATTATTTAGATACATACATACATACATACATATGTATCTAGTATGTAAATCTATATTTAATTTTTTTTTTTATTTAATTAGAACTCGCCTGACGTCCTAATTTCTTTTTTCTTCAGCAATTATTTTTGATGTTTGTTTGTAAAATTTGCAAATACAATTTATGCTTTTATGTGCTTATTGATGCATTTATGTGTATGTGTATGTAAATATTAATTATTTGTATGGGCTATCTAATTTGCAAACTCAAAAATAGCAGCAAAAATATTGACACATTTTATCAATTATTTTCTACTCTTGTTAGAAAAAACTTTAACTGATTTGTAAGCTATGCAAATCCACCTCAAAAACGTTTTCGAAAAAATTAGAAAATACGATAAAATTTTACGTATACTTCGAAGTTTTTATTTAGAGTTTTTTGGGCCCTGATTGGTTTTTTTTTAATTATTTGGAGTATGCAGTTTTTTAGTTATAACTCTCAAAAATTTCATTCATTATTCAAAATTTCTTTTCCGAAGTGTGTTTCAGATTTTCTTTCATAGAAACAAAATTATGGCCTTTCTGTATAAAATAACACAGGCCTACAGCATCTCAGACCCAGAAACCGGACTATATATTTTCGAAGTATTTTGATGCGATGAATCGAAATCTGGCGATGAATCGAATTGCTCTATCAGCTCTGGTTTTCGAGATATCCTAACCTAAAAGTGCAAAAAGCACCGTTTTTGTCCATATTTGAGGTTATGTAGACTTGCAGATGTTTTATTTCACCAAAATTAAAGGATGGCTTCTTCAAATACAAGTCTTCTTCTTTCAAATGGCGTTGATTTTGCTCAAATATCATTTTTTTTTTTTTGCTGATATCGCATTTTGAAATGTTCATGTTTCTAAATTTTCCTACACCTGAAAATTGATTGAGATAACATAAACATGATATAGTCGATTACTCATTTTCTTGAATTGAGTCTTATTTTTCTTAAAATTTTGTCTCACACCATAAGTGTGCTAACTCACCACACCCCTACACTACCGAGTCACACACAGTTCTGACCCCTAGAAACCACCCCAATCATACCGCAAGCAGGCTAACCCATTTAACCCTGGGGACAGCGTTCACTCGCATACTTTTCTTAAAATAAGTCTTATTTATCTAGATATCTCACACCACCTCGAGCCAGCAAATAAAAAGGTTGCATTTAATAGGTCGCTAAAAAATCATAATTGCTTCCTTACCTTCCTATCTTCCCCCCGCTCTTTCTTCAAATTTTTTTCCATTTCCTACTCACACTTTTTTCTTCTTCCTCAATCTCCCTCTGCCCCTTCTCTTTCTTCCCTTCTCCAATTCCCACTACTATCTCCTATTTTCCATAAATACAACTTATCGGAAAATGTTGACCCGTGGTCCACTTGCCGGAAAGAAACTGTGCCAAATATTAAGCTGGAGGAACGCGAACTCCTGTACTTAATTTCAAGCAAACCGCACCATAAATACAATAAATTGCAATAGGTCGGGACCTGGTCCACTTTCAGAAAGACAAGAAAGAAAACAGACTAAAATGTGATTCTAAAGCATGTTGTTGTTGTTGCTGTAGCGATAAGGACACTCTCCGAAGGCCTTGGCGAGTGTTATCGCCAAATCCTCTTGAACACACACACAAAATTTCCCCAAAATCGGTTTTCGTTGTTGTATTAACGACAAAGACACTCCCCGGAGGTTTTGGGGAGTGTTATCGATGTTGATGGTCCTTTGCCGGATATAGATCCGGTACGTTCCGGTAACAAATCACCATTAAGGTACAAGCCCGACCATCTCGGAAGCGATGTATATGGCCACATTAAACCTTCAAGGCCATCTCTCCCTCCCCACCCCATAGTTCCAAGAGGAGCTTGAGGTCGCCAGAGCCACGTCAGAGCCAAAATCGGTCCTGTGCTTTAGGAGTTCAGTCACAAATACATGTACAGAAGAAATATATATTGACATATCTAATAGAAAGGTCGTAACTTAAACGTTTTGTTCAAAAGAACGTAACTCAAAGGTTCTGTTATTAAAGCAGTGTCTGAGCGAAGTCGTCAATAAAAAGAAAAAGAAAATAATTTAAAAAAAATTTAAAGTTAAACGGTATTATTGAAAACAATACTTACATGAAGTAATAATAATACTAAAAGCTAGAAACTAATTAGGTAGGTCCTAGGTACTAATCATTACACTCCTCATCAATCTAGGGCGTTGATCAGACAATAAAATAAAAGCGTTGGGCGCGTCTTGTTTTCAATAAAACCGTTTAACTTAAATTTTTTTTAAATTATTTTATTTTCAAGTTTTTAGTCTTATTTAATTGCCTATTATTTCTCATTCTATTTAGTTCATTTAGTGACTCATTATTACAAGGACTTTTTTCTGACAATTTGTTACAATCTAAGTTCTCAATACATAATCCTTCCAAAGAATTTACTCGACTCTGCGCCACGTATGCTTGTCCCTCCTCGAACTCCAAAGTATTTTGATCTAACTTCTACCGGACTGTATGTAATATTTGTTCCAAATATGAGCCAAATCGGACCACAAATACGATTTTTTGAAATATTTCGATCCATGCGCCACCTATCGGAGTTTTTTTCTTTTTTATTATTGCATTGTCATCGGGTTCTGAACTATATTCCAAGTTTCAAGCTTGTAGCTTATCGCGAAGCTACTTAAAACAGTTTAAAAAGCTTTCGAGTTTAGCATAATTTATTTGCTTTTTACAATTCGCGAAAGACATAAATTGGTAAACCAGAATATAGATTCATGTGTCTTCTATAGTATAGTTTAGCATTTTAAGTAGTCAACGAATTGTGAAAAAAAAATTTTACCAAATTTGCTTCATATCTCTTCTTTGAACAAATTTTTTGTATCAATTACACCTTTTTTAATCGGCCTCCTGGGATACGAATTTATTAACGAATTCGCTGAAATACGGCCATTTTAACAGATGCGTCCTTTTTAACAAATGTATGTAATTTTGAGCTTCGAAACTCAATCACCCTTATCGCGAGTTTTATTTTCACCCGACAATATTCGCAGCTTTTGTTCACCCTATCGCAGAGGGTGGCGAAACAATTTTTCGTGTTCGAAAAAGATTTCACCTTATCTGCAACACTTTGTTCGAGCGAAATGAACAGCGGGGAAACCCAAATTTGTTCACATATATTTTACACGCGAACGAGAGGAAATGAAAATGTTAGTAATTTTTTCTATTGAAATTTGATACTCTTATAATTATATGTACTTTTATTATTAGAAATAAATCAATAAATAATGCACAATCGGAAGCTGAGTGGAAAAAAGTGAAATTCCTGTATTGCTAAGTATGTAAATTCTATTTTTTATGACAACGTATCAGTCGGTCAAGTTATCCATTCTGGACAAAGCGACGGTTCCAAAATGTTGAGCACCTCACTGAAACAAGATTGGCTAAGACCCACTTCATGGTCCTTTCCAACGCCTTTTCCCTATGCGAAAAAACGAAGACATGTACTCAACTTTACAATTGGTGGAACTCCAAATTCTTGCTTCAATGGTGACAAGGAGTTGGTAAGAATATCTAGCAAATATTAGAATGCCGGATTGTTTAGCCTGTAATATTGGCGAAATTGAAAAAAAATTAACTTGTTATTCAAAAGTGCTGACAATAGTAATTTTTAGCTTACAGTGAATCACTTAGCTCCAAAGGGTTAGAACTGTCCCTTAATTGCCTCAGAATCGCTTTCACATTTATATTCCAATCGCGCTCAATGAATACCAACCTAAGTGTAATACTAAACATTCTTTTATAACTTTTTTATTTCCATTTTTGTTGTATTTTAAGGAAATATATGCTTGGTTACAAAATTTACACAATTGTAAGCAAATTATTTGTTCACTGCTAACTCACAATAGAGCACCATCTGTTTCGAAGTGAACTTTTGTTCGCCCGAAATTGCCGATAGGCGGAAAAAGTTCACCCGAACAAAAGAAGTGAAGGCGAACACTTTTCCGGGTGAGCTTCGCGATAAGGGTGAATATCTACGCATATTTTGGAAGTTAACTTCGAAGCGGGGAAATTACTGCTATGAATCAATCTCTTCAAAAAAAAAAAAAAACAAACTGATTTGGTCCGATACCCAACAATGTGTTGTACAGTGTATGTATTAAAATATTATAATAGTTGTTCCTTTTTTATTCTTCACTCTTTGTTTGTGCCTGAAATCAAATGGAAAGGTAAAATTATTTATAAATAAAACTTGTATTTCATTTACTTACAGTACATATTATTTTTTTAACGATGAAAATTTATTCAGAAAGTGCCTTGTTGTTCTCTAGGAGACAAATCATTTCAAAGCATGCTTCCGATTTGGTTGAAATTTCGGCCAAAACTTTACTTTCTTAATATTGCTCGTTTTATTGTAAACAGAAGTAATGAAGTTTGATTTTTTTTTGACAGTTTCTTTACCAAAATGCGATACAAATGCCACGGCGGTCAATTTTGCCCCTTAACTTTCTATATATATGTGATCATAACCTCACTAGACGGCTATTTTGGTGTATCATAAAATCTCGAAATATTAAATTTTTGATGTGCATCTTTTTGAGATAAAACGTGCGATATAATGAAAATAAATAAAAATTGGAAAAAAATTTAAAAATCACAATTTGATAGCTAACGGAACTAAAAATTAGAAAATAATTTTTAATCACGAATAGTTTATGTTGCAGTAGGTGAAGGTCGAATAATTTACCATAAATAATTAATTCAAAATAACTTAACTTATATTAAATTTAAGTTATTAACAAAATAATTATTAAAGTCAGAGTAAAAATCGTGCGTTTCTTTATATATTAAATGTTACAATTATTTTATTTGCAACCATCTATAAGAAGAGAGTTATAAAAATAGAGTAAAATTAACCCCACCCTTTTTATCCTGAATTTAGTTATTCTTAATTTTGATTGTATGTAAAGTATGATAAATTCTTCGACCTTCACCTACTGCAACATAAACTATTCGTGATTAAAAATTTGTTTCTAATATTTAGTTCGATTAGCTTTAAAAGGTTGTTTTTTTTAGTTTTTTCTATTATTTATTTTGAATTTTTTAGTTCTTGTTTTTGTGCTGATCTCGATTCATAAAAAATGTGGTTATCGCTTTTTCCCCGAAATAGTCACATGGTCAAACGGAAGTTTCCTAAATGGCCACTTCAACAAATTTAGAAGTTACAGTCAGTGGTCCGTATGGCCACTTTACAATGACCAATTGACCTTATGACCAATTCATATGCGCATTGTCTAAATTGGCCTTATGTACATTGACTTTATGTCACCCCACCATCTAATTATTGCATTGGTCCTTGATGCGTGTGCAAAGTTTCAATTGACCTTATGGCAATTTTAAGTGGTCATAATGTCAATTGACCCTGTGTCCTTCACCTTATTTCACTTCGGCATTAAATTATTGCATTGTCATTGATCCAGATACATGTGTAAAGTTTCGACTGACCTTAATGCCTTAGAAGTGTTCAAAAAGTCAATTGACCTTATGTTCGTTGAATTTACATAAGTCACCTAACCATCAAATTATTATTTTTCTGTCCTTGAAATGTGCGCAGATTTAAAACTGACCTTGTGGCCGTTTGAACTCGTCATAAGGTCAATTGGCCGTGTCCGTTCACTGTATATCCTTTTTTTTGCTTGCAAAACGGCCGGAAAGAAAGGGTGCCAAATATTAAGCTTGTCGAATGGGAACCCCTGTACCGAATTTCAAGCAAATCGCCATATAAGCACGATTTTTTGGAAGAGGTCGGTCGCTGTCAATTTCCCGGAAAGAAAAGTTTCTCAAATATTAAGCTAGTCAAGCAATAAACTAACAAATTTCAAGGAAATCGCACCATACATTATTTTTATTTACATTAGGTTGACCCCTGGTTCACTTCCCGGAAAGAGAACATACCAAAGTTTTTTTGAGATAGGGTCATACTCCACTCAGCAGTAGATTTAGATTGAAGTCTGCTGAACAAAAATCGTAATTTTTTCTTTTGCACTACATTACCGACATTTTCCAGTGATTTAGATTTTTTTCTCAATTCAAGCTATTCAGGCAAACTCGCGCCTTACTTACAAAACTCAATGGTGTTTTTTTCTTTCTATTAATAAATAATACTTTTTATTAAGAATTCATGAGCTTAACACCGGCTTATAATAGTTGAATATTCAATTATTATTTTTTTCTAAGAGAAACTGAAAAGAAAGAAACATTTACTGGCATATTGCGATGGTACCATTTCGAAAACCGCCACGAATTCATCATCAGGCAATTTCGTAATGTTATCAAAGGTTTCACCGATATTCGAACCGCGAATCACACGATGAAACTGCAGTTGCCTTAACCACTAGGCTATCCTGCTTGTATTTGTTTCTTTATAAGCCGGTGTTAAGCTCATGAATTCTTAATAATAAGGGTAAATTGAACACACCATTAAAACAAACAAACAAAAAATAAATAATTAAATATGTTAATAATTTGTACTGCTAATTTTGCTTTTGCAACTGCGCGATTTATTTCTACGTAGACCTTATTGATGGCCGCCTGGCAAATGTTTGGTTTTTTTTTAATTCACCAAATACTTGTGTACTTAACTGACGTAGGCGCTGAATCCTTGCAGTAAGAATATGCATGTGAAATTTCTCAAAATTACAATAAGTATCAAATTTTTTTTGTCTAAATGCAAACACGTAATTTTATTATCAAATTCTTTTTTTATAATATTATATAACTTGTGTTTTTTTAGTGTTGATGCGTTGGATTTGGTTTTTTTTTTTTTTGCTTTGTTAGTATTTATATGTATTATGTATATATATATCTTTTGACTACCACACGTTGAATTTTTTTTTATGAAGAGCGCTGAATTGTATTTATTTAATTTTATATTTTTCATAATATCACTAGATTGTGATTTTATTTCAAGTTGCTTACGAAAAAGAATATGTTTTACTCATTAAAACTAAACCTAAATGTGTTTCAAATTAATTTAAGACAAATTATCAAATTTTATACTTATAGCTATGCCCCTTGCCATACGCAATACATATTTACAAAGAAAATAGCAAAAAAAAATTTCTCTGAAATCGTATATTTAAATACAAATCAACAAACAATCAGAACTCCTATCAAAGCAACAAAAACAGAAAAAATACTCAACATTACAAATACTTAACATAATCGCGCCGCGGTCACTTAAAAAGTATGCTCAACGGGTTTTATGTACAATGGGGCAACAACCGTGCAACAACTACAGTCATTGTTTGGGAAAAGAAAGACCTAAATCTCGAAATATCGTCGTATTCTCAGTTAAAATTTTTCCATTGATATTAGTGAAAATTACAAAATTTGCACACGACGATGATTACAAAGTCATGTTTCTGAATTTCTCTTCTTCATCAGTTAGCTTTTCGGGATCTGAGTTTTGAACTCGAAATCTCCAACATTCATACTACATGCCTCTATACACTCGGCTATATGAAAGGTCTCGGTGGTATCTAAGTATAAGCTTTATTTTGCTATTTCGTTTATACACAATAAGCTAGGTATGTACAAATTGTGTGAATATTTTCAGGCGCGTTCAACAGAACTCATTAGTAACATTGGATTTTATACAGTGCGTTATTATGTAATCACCACAGTTTCGTGTTATCTAAATTGTTAACTTTGTCGTATGTTAACACATTAAGACGCTCAACACCGCGTTGACTTTATATGTTCTTGTTTCACGTAGGAACGAGTTATAGCAAACAGTTAGGAAACTCGCTAATTGGCATGTGTATTTCAGTGGTGCACAACGACGGCAGAGCTTCCAATCCAAAAACAACTTTTTTTGTAGTAGTATATGTTTACATGAAGAATGTTTTATTCATTTAATTCACGCATGAGGTGTTTACTGCTTGAAGTACTAGCTAAAACTGATTTACTACTTGCTTTACCGAATCTACGTCGCTGCGCTCATACGACATGTTGGTGAACGCTGAATAGATTTTCGAAGCTCTACGAAGCTCTCGAGTGCATCACTGGTGTTTTTCTTATGTGATAAGTCCGAGTTAAAGGGCCAGTTGAAACTTCATTAACTCTAACGCCATGGTCGTAACCATATTTTTACTTATCCATATCAAATTAGCATCATTTATTGGTGCCTTAATCTAAAAATCGTGAAAATTTCATAAAAATGAAGAAAACGCAAAAAATTACAAACATATACCTAAAAAAATAAGTCTGTTAGTCAAAACGTATCCAAAACAATAAATAAAATCTACAAAAAGTTAATAAATTCTTCAACTCAAATATTTTTAGGTTATGGATATGGCGAAAAACCAATTGGTATATGGTTATGGCTTTAGCGTTATGGTTAAGTCACCATTAACTGGCTCCTAAAACCGATTTACTGCTCGCTTTACCGAATCTCCATCGCTGCGCTCATACGACATGTTTGTGAACGCCGAATAGATTTCCGAAGCTTTACGAAGCCCTCGAGTGCATCACTGTTGTTTTTCTTATGTGTTAAGCTGGCGACTCGCATCCAGCTGATTTTGTTTTGTACATTAAAGTAAAAGAAGAAAATTTAAAATAAATAATGTGTACGATTTTGAAAATGTTAAATCCAAACATAATTGAACAACACCCTAACTCAGACTGAAAATGAAAACTGTCATATACGATTTGTGACTCACTGTTCGCCAAAATATGGGTGTTATTCGGAGATAAGTGTTCTTCAAATGATATGATATAGGGCGTTTAGAAAGTTTTACGGAGATAAGATGTTTTCGAAAGGATAGCATGATGTTGTGTTGTGATAGCTATGTTGACCTCGTTTATCTCAAAATGTCGTTTTTTGAAAAGTGCCATCTCAAACACCATTAAGCCATTTTTTTCAGAAAAACATCCACAACTTGTATGGAAATCAAAGTTTTGGTGTGTTGATGTATAAACCCCTTAACATGGTGTAGTACATATATATCCAAACAAAAATAGAAGTCTGCTTTTGAAATATTCGTAAATGTGTGTGATGAATTCATAATAAGAATACGATTGTACGGGACAGCTCCAGGACACCAAGATTTCTTAGTTAAGAGTCAGATGAAATTTTAAAAAACCTAATATTAAGAAAAATTTTTTTTCTTAAATAGCTCAACAACAAAGTAAACGAAAAGTAAGTTTTTAAGAAACTTACTGAAATATACAAATTACAAAACGCTGATTTTTCGAAACGTTTGAAATAGCACGTAAAATAATCTAAGTGAAACCTTGGTTATAAGCCTGTACATGTAAGCTTTTATAACATTTGAAAAGAAAACAATTCATTTGCATTTTATATATGAAGTAATATTTTTAACAAACATTTGCTTTCAATGTTTACAAACAGATTATTAAAGAAAGTTTAAACAAAACAAATTTTGACAGTGGAAAACTTTATTTATTGTATGAAGCTTACTTTAAACTTATTTTCCAAAAAAAAAATTGAGAAATGCTTGTTGGGAGTGCTTGGATCGAGGTTCACTCTAATAATGGTTTGTGCTCTAATAATGGCAGAGCTGTGACCCTCCCAAACTTAAAAATCATGAAGGGTACCATTTATGATGTAAGGAAAACGGGGAATAACTCAATCCCCTTCGCGAAAATTTTAGTATAAAACTATCTTATATCTAGTGATGCTAATTTTGTAAATGCCAACAGGTTTTGGGGAAATTATTCCTTTCTTAATAAATTTTTTAAAAAGTGTAAAAAAGTTATATTGCTTTGATCATGCTTTCAGGGTTTGTTTGAAGAACGCCGAACTTCAGAATTTCATTGAAAAATACACTATCTCAAAATTTCTTTTAAAAACCCCTATCTAAGAAAAAATTCAATACATTTTGACATTAGACTGGTCCTCTATGAAAAACACTCCGATATAAGGCGTTCTTCAACCTAATTCTGATATGGGACGCTTTTGAGACAAATTCTGAATTGCGGAATTTTTGAAAACTATTTTGAGATAGGGTGATTTTATTAACCTATTTATTTTGAAAGTTCGAAAATCTCTTTTCCGTTTAAGTATTCATGTAATCGTTCGAAATAATCCGTTACTTTGCAATACTCAGAACACATTCATTTGATACTATGGCAATAGGTCCGAGTGGTCCAAAAAAAGTATATAAATAATATGCCAAATAAAAAAGTACTCCATAAATACTTAAATAGAGACGAATGTTTCGAACATACGGGATGAATAAGTTAACACACTCAACGAGTAAAACATTTCGTTATGGCATTTACAGTTCTATATTTAAATGAGTCCGATTTTCTACTCCAGTTTTTGACGTTCAACCATGAATTTAAATTTCGATTTAGGTTGCGTATGTTAGTAGGTTTAGTTTTCATACAAATTTCCTTTGTGCAGCCCCACGACTATATCTAGATATATATTTAATAAAATTACCATAATATCGAAAAAAGTAATACTAAGGAACTGTGTAGTTCAGTCCATATGGGGCAATTGTAAATTGTTAGCCTCCTATTTCTGCTACTAGAATTTTTCTTTGATATGCGAAGAAACAACACAGTTAATGGATGTCAATTCGATTTGGGAGCAAGATGGCTGCAATTGTCGAACATTTTGTCAGCCGAGCGAAAACCTCTTGTGATTGAATCATGGTTCACTATATCAACAAACATACCGTTGTATGCATGATAAAAACACCTACCAGCTATAACCGTTTCTGACATTAGTCGTTTTTCCGCAATGAACAAAATTTCAAATTCCTTAACTGAACATATATTTTTTCTCAAACAAAAGAAATTTCAATACTTTACTTTGTCTATTTTTTAGTTCCTTTGGTCTCAGAACCAATGATGTAATAATAAAGGTGATGTCAACAACATAACCTCACTTTTTCGTCAGCTCTAAATGCAAGTATTTACGTGTATTTCAAAAGTTGGATTGTTTAATTTTTCGTACAAATTCTTCAAATAAATTAGTTTTCTGCAAAATTGTAACTATATTCTGTTAGGGAATACAAAGTTACGTTAATCTTTGTTGCTAAACAATTCTAGTAACGGCTTCTATAGTTATAATATTTATAAACGTTTAGTAAAATCGACTACGATCGTAGTAGAACTCAAAGACAGTTCTGTATGATAGACAACCCTCTAAATTATACATGCCGAACTTGTCAGAATAAGGGAAAACGTCAACGAGATGAGAACACCTGAATATTAATTTAATCATGGGTTCTGAGATTGATTTTAAATATTATATTGCGCAAAAACGTACAAAAAAATCATGGCCGACCAGAAGAGAGAACGGCTATACCCATTGTCATGATGAAATTAATATTCAGGTGTTCTCATTCCGTTGACTTTTTCCCTTATTCTGACAAGCCCGGCATGCATATTTCAGAGGCTTGTCTATCACACATAACTGCATTTGAGTTCTACTACGAACGGAGTAGATTTTACTATACGTTTAAAATATATAATATTTCTATAAAAGCCGCTACTAGATTTGTTTAGCCAAAAAGATTAACGTAACTTTGTGTTCCCCAAAAGAATATAGAAAAAATTTTGCAGAAAACGAAACTTTTTGGGGAATTTTGTACGAAAAATGAAGCAATCAAAATTTAATACTTTTGTAATACAAGTAAATACTGGAAAATAGAGCTACCGAAAAAGTGAGGTTATGTTGTTGAAATCACCTTTATTATTACATCATGCCCAGGGGTGGGCGTGAGCTTAGCACCTGCTAAGCGACCATATATGTATACGATAAGCGAGAGCACAATGGCTACTTCGTCAAAATCAACAATAGTTCTTTTAGATTGATTCGATGGTCGTACCGTAAGGAATTGTCGCACGCGAGCTTAAAAGAGAATACCAAAGAGTACGTGTGACACGTGCTCTTTGTTCAAGCATTGAAATTAAACTAAATAAATAATTGATTTTGATTTCGTGCTCGCTACGCGTTCGTGTATACTAACACATTCTTAATTTGGTAACCTTGTAAATGAAGTGGTGCCCACCGCTGATCATGCCCATTGTGTACAATACCAGTTGCAGAATGTTCAAGATGGTTACTTTTAAGCGTGTTGATAGGATGTTTAATGCGGCGCAAGAGGATGAGACCACTACACTTTAAAAAACAGGTGATCGTTTCTATTTGTTATTTTGATGTCTAAGCTGAAAATATCACACTTATCTTATCCACAACGGTTATACCTGGTAAGTGTTTTTATCATGGTTGTATGTATTTATTTCAGAAACAAATTTTACCGTGGTAACTATGGTGACTGCTACTCTTTGTAAATTTTTGTGAAACAATATTTTCTCTTATTTTTTCTATATATGAATTTTTAGTTCGTCAGGAAAGCAATTAAAAAAAATTCATATAAATCTAAAAAAACGGTCTTTACAGTTTTCCATGAAATACTTATATAGCAAAATAAAACGAATATGTTAAAAAATTACAAACTACATATTACCAACCGCAGAAAAAAAATTATCTGAGAATGCAAAACGATTTGGATATATTACTACTCGCTTCAAAAATGTTGCCGCACTGTTTATTCAACATAGATCTAATCAATTTCAATTTCACTTAGCATACTTATTAAGAGCTTTCAAGCTATATTATAAGTTTAACATATGAGTAATTGAGGCTTAAGTCTGTGTGCATATTTTCTTTTTTGAAACCTACAGCATGTACCTATACCTATTAGTATGAACAAACACTAGTACCTTAAAAGCTTATAGAAGTTTTTGTAGCACTTGATTTCATATTTTTTTTCAGTTTTGTTTCAAGCCCGTAAGGTTAGTATTCTACATATACTAGCGAGCAGAATGAAAAGCTATACGCCTACATACTTTGCTGTTGTAGGCACAGTAGTTTTCTCGCCTTAACGCCTACAGAGTGTTTGTTTGATTGTGGTATGTATGTAGAATTAGTATCGCTTCAAGAAAGTTTTGCCCCTGCACTACAGTTAGCGTTTGAAATTTATAGCATTTCTTTTCTATTGTGTTTTTATTTGCATTTTTATCCTTCTTATATATATATATATTTCTATTAATTATTTTATTAATTTTTTTTTATTGTAAAATAATAGGTATTTTATATTCATAATATAAGATTAATATTTATGCTCTTCATACGCTTTCCTTTTGCTTTTGTTTGTGTAATACCACGATCCCAGTTGTAAGTGTGTGTATTATGCCTGCCTTTCATCCATCATTACGGTGCTATAAACAACCGAGACAACTTAGTTATTTAGTTATTATCAACATTAAGCTTCTTCTATGCAATTCTGCCGTTATTATGATGTAATGATGCCGAATATCATGGTGATGAAACGATTTTGTTTTGATCATGTTGGTGTATATTTTTTATGTATTTTTTCGTTTTTGTGGTTTTTTTTTTTTTGTTTTGCTTTTCTTTTTCGAGGGACTCCAAATTTACTTAATATTATTATCTTCCCATTTTAGCGTGGTAACACTGGGTTGTAGGCGAAGAAATGCATGCTTCTTTTGTTTTTACTTACAACACCAATATTTCTATCAAATTTAGAACTCCACTAAGTTACTATTAAGTTTTTGTTTTGTTTTTTTTTTTTTTTTTGTTTCTTCTCTTGTATCATTGATCCTGCCAAATAATTTAGTTTTCAGCTTTTTCCGCTTTTACTTTGGAAAACGCGCTCATACCACTGACGTTTACTGAGGTACCGCCGCCACTTTGTGCACCGCCGCTTATTAAGGCAGGATTGTTGTCACCAGAGCCACCACTGCTTCCACTATTTACCATGCTAGCATTCGATGGTTGTTGCTGCTGTTGATAAGAGTTATTGGTTTGTTGTGAACCAGCGGCACTGCCGCCACTACCAACAGCTCCTAGCACCGAGTTAGCCGCAGATGTACCCACGGCACTGCCGCTTTTTGCACGATTTATTTCTAATTCATGTAATTTCTTCCATAATTCTTCACGATCGCGCTCCCGTTTTTTCTCTCTAAAAAAAACAAAAATAAAAACAGAAAGGAAGTTAAATAAGAGTTATAAATTAACAGCTTAAAGTGAAATGATATCAAAGCTATTGTGACGAATATTACATCTCTAAGCTGTTACTAAGTAAATGCACAACAAAAACATTAAAGCAAGCTACCTAAACACATTAATCATAATTTACCACATGCATACAACGCAACGAAGAGATAACTCACACACAGATGTAGTCATCAGTCGAAGTAGTACTCACACACATACACAACCATATGGCTATACGAGAGGCTATTAACTACAAATACACACGCATATGCCTATGCGAGCGGCTATAAACTACAAATACACACGCATATAGCTGGTAACCATGAAGAAGATTCTAGAAGGAGAAACGTTTAGACATCTGGGGCAGAGTATAAAAGCAGCGTAAGCTGAGTAGTCAGTAATCAATTTGATTTAAACACGCAATTAGTTGTGAAGTATAAGTTGTGAATTACCTTAAAGTAGTCTAATAAAGAACATTTCGCTATACAGAATATTGGAGTGATTTATTCAACAGTTTAGCAATACGAAGAGAAGTTTAGCAATAGAATGTTTCAAATAAGCAGAAATTCGTTACACTACAAAAGGTCATAACACCGCGCTAAACGCCATCAACATATTAATAAATTGTGGACTGCACCAAGAGCCCATCGAACCACGATTACAGTAATCGTAATTTTAACTTTTTTACGCTTAGGATTACAGTAATGGGACATTCTGCCTCAACTTTTATCTAGACACTGTAAATGGTTCAACTCTGACCCCATATACCACAACCCCTGCAAAATAAACCTCTGTATGGGCAGTCCCTGTCGAAACTGCTAATAATAAAGGCTTCCCTTAGAAGATATTTTTGACAATTCTTCGAGCGATAAGGTTTCGGGCTTTGAGACATCGAGGTAGATTGACGGATATTTTTATGCTGCAATTTAGTAATACAAGTGGCCATATTTGGACGACCCGAAAGCGGCTTTTAAATCGAGGAAGAGATATGTGTCAATTCCTTTTTACGTATTTTTTTCCAGGATAGTGAAAATCTGTTCGATGGCAGATTTACCAGGTATGAAGCTGCACTGTTCAACTCCTCGCCATCGTATTTGAAAAGCTCTACATCGTTTTTTTTCAGGGATTGTAAAAACGGTGATCCTCGAAGCGTACCAAGATATTTAATTCGATTTGGACTAAAATTCCTTGCTAGTTTTTTCCCATCTCCCATTCCTCTTATTCTGAATAAAATATTCTTGGGAATTTGTTTAATTATTTTTTTTTTTTCTCTTATTCTGTTCGAAAAAGTGAAAACCGGTTTAGGGTTGTGATTGAAAAGTGATTGAAAGGGAGTTTTCGCGGTCATATTTAAGGAACTTTTTCATTTGTTAAATTAAAAGAAACGTAGTAAAATAGTTTAATTAATTTGTTTCTTAGACGAAAAACACCAAGGTGTACAATATTTTACTAAAATATAATAATACGAGCCGGACCCGTGCGCATCTTGAGCAAGCAATATAAAAGTCTCTTATCAAATAATAACAGAAATCAGCTGTTCTATCAATCAATTAAAACATTCAGCTTGCGCTGCCATCTGGCGTATGGGAGCAACTGCCGGTAATGCAGTGCAAATATTCACAATAGTGCCATAGTATAAATAGATTTCTTTGTGTGTGCACACAATCGTTTATTTTTAACAAATTATTTTAATAAAATATAGCTAAACAAAAGCCCTACGACCAAAATTGCCCAAAGCTCGCTAATAGCCCGAATTTCCATCTTTACAACCAAAACTTTATTTATAAATTTGGGTTCCAAATAAAAGCGAAAAAGGGACTCGTACATAAAAACAGCAATTAGAAATAATATATATTCTACCAAAAAACTGTGGTGAATATATCAATTCCGACACATCACTCGCAGCCAAGTGCTTAGACGAGATTCCACACCCACGAACACCGCAACAAGGAGCGCATATGACATACAGAAATTGTGTAAAGTTGTTTTGGAAGATAGAGAGGGCTTGATTAGATTTTGGCGTATGGCGAACAAAGAGTTGAACTCGGCATGCCCCCACCAAAAATTCTTTGCTCAATGTGAGAAGGCAACTCCACCGAATTTGTGTTATCAAGCAGTCTTCTTATGCTCATTTATTGTTGTTGCTTTGGCATCAATTCATTACTCATTTCGTCCAATACCATATAAAAGGCAATACTGCTCGTTGTTCTTATTTTATTTCTCAATTTTAAACAAATTTGCCAAAACGAGCGGAACCCGTGTGCATCTTGCGCAACCAATATAAAAGTATCTTATCAAATATCAACAGAAATCAGCTGTTCTATCAATCAATTAAAACTTACATCTTGCGCTGCCATCTAGCGTATAATAGCAACTGCCGGTAATACATTGCAAATATTCACAATAGTGCCATAGTACAAATAGATTTCTTGTGTGCTCACAGTCGTTTATTTTTATCCAATTATTTTAATAAAATATAGCTAAACAAAAGCACTACGACCAAAATTGCCCAAGGCTCGCTAATAGCCCGAATTTCCATCTTTACAACCAAAACTATATTTATAGATTTGGATTCCATATAAGAGCGAAAAAGGGACCCGTACATAAAAGCAGCAATTAGAAATAATATATTTGATAATTAAGCTTTTCATTTTCATAAACATAAATAGTAAAGCGAAACAAAATGTCATTTGGCAAAAAAGCTGACTTCGGCAATTCGAAGTTCCGATTCCACAGTTATTGTTAAGGGCGGAGAGAATTGGAGGAATTTCAGGGATAAAAAAGTCCACGAGAACTGAATTTCGAGGGAATATTTAGATTCGAGCTTATTATAACAAAAAAAATGTTTATAAAAATGTATGACTATGCTCACTTTTGTCGTTCAGCTTTATAGCTGGCGGTTAGTTCATCAAAAAGCTTGGAGTTCATTTCCATGAATGTCTTTAGCACGTTGTAAACCAAGGCAACGATCGTCTGATTCCAATGTTCTTTACTAATTCTGTACAGCGCCGGAAACATTATTGGCATAATGACAGCATTATTTTCCTCTATCAATGACATTGCATATTCATTATTCCAGAGGAAAAGCGCACGCTCGGCAACCTTGAAAAATAAAAAATAAAAAACAGATAACGACAAAAGGATACACCGCAAACTTGTATATATTAAAATTTAGTCTAAAATTTAATGCTTACTTGAAAATGCGGACTTGACACACATTTGGCGATCTGACGAAATAACGGTTCTTGTATTTTAACAAATTGCGGCGGATCAATAACATCTAATATCTCTTCGATTTCGCCCAAAAACATGACTTCCTTTTGCGAACAAGTTTTTGGCCAAAATTTCAATAATCCACGTACTACCGGTTCGGTTAGGTATGGATCCTTTTCAAGAAATTGTACGATGCAATATGCCAATTGAGCGTGATATAAACCGAGGCATTTCACTTTGTGCAGTGGCAAAAGCACCTTCACAAGAAACTGTTTATGTTCCGCCTTTAGAGGCAAGGCAAACCCATTAATGATACTGAAGATTGCATGAAAATAATAATCATATTATAGTAATAATTTATAATCTTTGTTGGAAAATGTTGAACATTACCTGCCCAATATTTCTAGTAATTCGCCGACACCATTAAAATGCTCTGTTTCGTAAATAAAGCGCAAAAAAATATTATTGATTTGTTTTCGTATAAAAGCGCGTAACCCTAAGAATTTTCCATAGATGCGATGTAAAACAGTTTTCAAAAAATCGCGTTCACGTGGATCCTCTGAATCAAAGAGCTCCAAAAGCTGTATATAAATTGAACAAAAAAAATTGTTTAAATGAAATTATCGGGCTTGTGCTATAAAGTGAATTATGTGAGTGAAATTGCCGGTTATGTGCGGCAAATTCAAGTAGGCTCAATACTTAATTTCGCTCGGAAGTGAATTACATCACATGCTGTATTATATAAATTCTAGTTTATTGAAATCTTTCTGCTGAAAATCTTTTTATACTCAGCGTGCTTTGCACACAGAGTATATTAACTTTGATTGGATAACGGTTGGTTGTACAGGTCTAAAGGAATCGAGATAGATGTAAAAAAAATTTATTGAGCCATGTTCGTCCGTCCGTCCGTCTGTCCGTTAACACAACTTAAGTAAATATTGAGATATATTCACCAAATCGTACGCTTATCTGGACCCAGAATAGATTGGTATTGAAAATGAGCGAAATCGGATGATAATCACGCCCACTTTTTATATATTTAACATTTTGGAAAACACAAAAAACCTGATTATTTAGTAAATAATACACCCAGAATATTGAAATTTGACGTGTGGACTGATATTAAGACTCTTGATAAAAATTTGAAAAAAAAAATTTTAAATGGGCGTGACACCGCCCACTTGTGATAAAATCAATTTTACAAATACTATTAATCATAAATCAAAAAACGTTAAACCAATCGTAACAAACTTCGGCAGAGAGGTTGCCTTTACTATAAGGAATGCTTTGAAGAAAAATTAACGAAATCGGTTAAGGACCACACCCACTTTTATATAAAAGACTTTTAAAATGGTCGTGGACGAGTAAAATAAGCTATATCTTTGCAAAAAAGAGCTTTATATCAATGGTATTTCATTTCCCAATTGGATTTATAACAATAAATATGAAAAACTTGAAATTTAAAAAAATGGGCGTGGCACCGCACCTTTCATGACTAAGCAATTTTCTATGTTTCGGGAGCCATAACTCGAAGAAAAATTAACGGATGGTAATGAAACTGTGTACACATATCTTATAACAACGCGAATCTCGCGATCTTACATATCTTATAACTTTAAAGCAATTCTTGTATATTTATATATTTGTATGTTTGTATAGCCGAACGATCTCGGGAACGGCTCAACCGATTCAAATGAAATTTGGCACAGAGATAATGTATCACCTTCTAAGACTTTCTACCTAGGTGTTGCCACTCAGAATGTTTCACAAGGTTGCCACCTATTCGAAATTAAAAAAAAAATTGCATGAGATATGCCGATATGGGTATCAAACGAAAGGTATTTCACTCCGCATTACAATAGGGACATTTTTGAGGAGGGTTGCCATTTGTATATTTGTATGTTTGTATAGCCGAACGATCTTGGGAACGGCTCAACCGATTTAAATGAAATTTGGCACAGAGATAATGTATCACCTTCTACGACTTTCTACCTAGGTGTTGCCACTCAGAATGTTTCACAAGGTTGCCACCTAATCGAAATTTACACAAAAATTGCATGAGATATGCCGGTATGGGTATCAAACGAAAGTAATTTCACTCCGCATTACAATAGGGACATTTTTGAGTACGTTTGCCATTTAGGGTTGGCAAATTCTAGCAAAATATATTTAAACGCATATTTTTGGCAAATATGAAACGAATAATTGCAATTTCTCACAGATTTCTTTTAGAAAGATTTCTCACCATAGCAAAAAGATATCTCACCATGGTAATTTGCTACCGTTGAACACTAGAGGCATATGTTCAATTTGAAAACGACATCTAACCATTTAACTACTTACCAACAAATGGCGCTTAGGGAAGTAAGCTGACATTTAATTAAACTAACTGATAGTTGTCATTCGTGTAATTTACAAGTTTTTGGAATGTAATAAAATTGTGAGACTTGCATAGTGTATAACTAAAAAAATTTTTGAAATTAATAATTCTATTTTTAAGGAAATCAAATATTGGTAAGTAAAAATATATAATATATTTACATATAAAATAAGTAGAGTTTGATTAATAATGACATGTAGAACAAAGTATGTTATGCGGCTCGAAGATTGCCGAGCAAAGCTCGGTCGCACAGATACTTTTCCTTATAGCAGAAAATATTTCTAATAAAAATGGATGGGATCGGTTAAAGACCACTGCAACTTAGATATAAAACAAATTTAAAATGGTCGTAGACTAGTATAATAAGCTATAACTTAGCAAAAAATAGTTTGAAATCAACGATATTTCACTTATCAAGTTTTATTGTAAGAGGAAAAGGGGACACATTTTTTTTTAAACGGGCGGTGCCACGTGTTATGTAGAAAAGTAATTTATCTGAAATGAAATGTGCAATTGAAGCTCACACTGAGTATATAATGTTCGGTTACACCCGAACTTAGACACCTTTACTTATTTTTTTTTTTTACTTTTTTGCTTTAGACTGGTTAGAGGCTTGGAATATTTTCACATGCCCACTTGCAGAACTATGCAGTTTATTTTCTTAGCTCAGAGTTATTTGGAATAAATTTATCAAAAATGTATGAGTCGTTCTGCTAGTGGGCCTAGGTAGGTGAAATTTCCAAATTGTATCTCACCTGCAAAACGAATTTTTGATCAATCACACGTTTTCCTATGGTCGCTTGAAAGTCCTGCGATTCCAAAAAACGTAAAAATACTTCATAGACTAATTGCAAATGTGGCCATGACGCTTCAAGTGTCGGATCATCTTCTTCGGGATCAAAATCGGGATTTTCGCTTGGAGGCAGTGTTCGGAACAAGTTACAAGAAATCTAATAAATAAATATAAATTAATTTCAATTTGCAACATTACACAATTAACTATTAATTGGATATTCACCATTCGTATAATTTCTGGATACACAGGTTCCGTAAGCACACCCCTACCATGTGTTATATAATTGGAGAGGTCATTTAGAGCAGCTCTCTTAATTTCTTTCCCTTTCAAATCCGTTACAGGATCCATAAAGTCAAATGATACACAGCACTGACGCAACTTGCGAATAAATAATTCTTCCTGTTCCAAACTAGAGCAATCGGCTAATATTTACAAGAAATAAGATTTAATTAGTTAATTACATGTGTAATTATATAAAATTCTTCATAATAAGTACTGTAGCTGAAAAAAAAAAATTAAAAACACTCATGACAACTTTAACTCTACCACTTTATTTTCAAATTTCATTTGATTAAAGTATAAAAACAAGGAAACTGGTTCGCCTACTAAAGATACCCGTTATGGGGTAAAAACGAGATAAATCAAAAAGGTGAAGGTCAAGCGAATTAAAACGCAGCGGCTGCGCTGGCTAGGCCATGTTATGCGAATGAAAGATGACGCTCCGGCCAAGAAAGTGTTTCTATCGGAACCCGCCTATGGAAGCAGAGGTAGAGGGCGGCCCCCACTGTGTTGGAAGGACCAGGTGGAAAACGACTTAAACTCCCTTGGTGTGACCAATTGGCGCCGGTTGGCAGAGAGAAGGAGCGACTGGTGCGCCTTGTTGGACGGCCATAACCGTTTAAACGGTTAAGCGCCAATTAAGTGAGTAAGTAAGAAGTGATTACGAGAGCCTGCATAACATTTTAGTTGGAAAGATGGAACTTCTTTGAGTATATTCGATAAATTGTAAGTGAAAGGCTATGTAGAACCAAGAGTGGTTACTTTGGACCACCGGTGGATATAAAATCAATTATGAATGAGAAATTATTATCTTCATCACAACATGCCTACATGTATTGCATTGGGTGGTCATGAATATAGAGAAAGCTCTGCAACGTTAGGAATATGCTCTAAGTGTTTTTCTGGACATTGCTGGAGCTTTCAACAATGTCTCGAAACGAGCAATCATGGACAGTGACAGTCTCATAGTCGATTGAAGTTCATCCAGCCTTAACAAATTGCATCGGCTCCATGTTAAGCTGCAGAATGATCACGTAGGCGAAGACGAAGAAAGCCTCCGCGGCACTGTATGCATACAAGGGTTAGGGAGCTTAGAATATACCCGCGGCAGGTATGCTTGTCTTAAGAGGCGACTAAAATACCAAGCTGATTTAAGGGGTTGTGTAGCGCAACCATTGTTAGGGGTTTATAGCTTCTCCAACCCAATGATCAACCTCACCTGCCCGTAGCGAATCCTGTTTCTTTAACAGCCATGGCTCTTGCGACCCCTAGTTCATCATGAATCTAGGGGATTGGAAGGCGGTATGGCCAACAGCCCATGTGGTTGTTGTTGTTGTTGTGGCGATAAGGTTGCTCCCCGAAGGTTTTGGGGAGTGTCATCGATGTTATGGTCCTTTGCCGGATACAAATCCGGTACCATAGCACCATTAAGGCGCTAGCCCGACCATATCGGGAACGATTTATGTGGCCACATTAAACCTTCAGGCCATTCACTCCCTCCCTACCCCCAAATTCCATGAGGAGCTTGGGGTGGCCAGATCCTCGTCTGTTAGTGAAACAGGATTCGCCCCGGATAGGTGAGGTTGACAATTGGGTTTGGAGAAGCTATATATTGCGCTGGCAACCTGAAGGGTTGCGCTACACAGCCCCTTGAATCTGGTATTTTAGTCGCCTCTTACGACAGGCATACCTACCGCGGGTATATTCTGATCCCCTAACCCGCTGGGGTCCATGTGGTCATACTAAATAGTTCCCGAGATGGTCGGCCTAGTACCGTAATGGTGCTTGTGACCGGAACGTACCGGATCTATGTATATCCGGTAAAGGACCATCAACATCAATAACACTCCCCAAAACCGTCGGGATTGCCCTTATTGCTACAGCAACAATAACAAGGGGATGCTAGGATGCACGCGGGCCCTATCACCCAAATTCTCTCATTTATTACGGTATTTACGGCAATTGTCAAACCCATACTTTAATATGGGGTCCTTGTTTGGTGGATAGCCACACAAAAAGCACGTATACCAAAAAACTTGAGGCGGTAGCCCTGAATACCACCCCGACAGCAACATTGCATGCCATTCTACACATCCCGCCTGTAGACCTAATGGCCAAAAATATCGGATTAGCAACTTCAACAAGGCTTAAGGCCTCGGGTCAGTTTAAGAGCAGGCCATAGCAGTATAGCTCCATCAAATATCGGGTCAACGCAATATGTGGTGCCGTGCCTGAGCTTCGAAAGAGATCTTGGGGCCAAAATTGAGCCAGGGGGTTGGTGCCATGGTGCAGGAATGGCAGAACATACCTATGCACGTCTATACCGATGGTTCTAAATTAACGGAAGGGGTCGGGTCTGCTGTTTACTATGTCGATCCAAATATAAGTAGATTCTACAAGCTGCCAGATTACTGCAGCGTCTTTCACGCGGAAATTATAGCCGCTAAGAAAGCAGCAGAAGAAACTTAAGGTTCACGATGGGCATACTAACTGGACACTACCTTCTGGAGTCACATGCTAATAAGTTAGGGTCTCGTCAGTAACGGCAGATCTAGGAAGTGTGAGCAACAGGAACAAACGGGTGAGCACATTCTGTGTTCGTGTCCAGCGCTCACCAGGTCAAGGCTGCAGTTATTAGGGTCGACAGAGGACTAAGTTTTTCTATAATATAAGTTCTGGCACCTGATTGGTGTTCTTCGTTTGGTCGTCAACACTGTGTCCATAGTGTTCAGTTTATGTGAGGTTTTTATTGACCGGCCAGTTTAAACAAACCTAACCTTCACAGCCATGATAAAAGGCCCGAAAATATTTGCAAGTGGCCTACAAAATCGCCTGTCCACAATAACAAGGAACAAAAGGATCTTTCCTCCATGGTAGGATAAAAGCCCCAAGGTCAAATCTCAGAAAGCGCTGCTACTCTGGAAGGAACTTTCTCGAGGGAGTACAAAAAACGAAAAGTATTGCAAAAACAAATCTTTGGAATAGGAATGTAAACAAGTATTCTCTGCATGTCTTGCGCACAACCAGGAATAGGGATGGTTTTCTTCTCTTAGTCAGGCAGATTGCTGATGATTTTCGGCCAGTTAGACTCACGCCGATTTGAAATATACGCATACAGGATTTTCTTATTGAGTTCGTACTTTCCACGATGCGGCTTTATAACCTGAGAAGGAACTCTACAAAAACAATTTACCGTAGCAGGATAAGGAGCTTGAAATATACCCGGCTTGCCAGTCGTGGCGGGAGCAGGTACTGCCCGAATGTGATTCATATCCGGAAAAGGACTCTCCATATCCGTAACACTCTTCTTAACCTTCGGAAAGTGTTTTTGAGGTTGCAACAACAACCTTCGCGGCGTTCGTTGTGTGGAAGCTGCATTTAAAAAAAGGAAGAGCTAACGGAACAGGACACGCCTCGTTCCTACTTCTTAACTGTGATATATTAACTAAGTAAGCTATGTGAATACACAGCCAAAGGTTACTAATCTGGAGTCCTTTGCCTTGCATCATGAGTGAACATCATGGAAAGAACAGCAATGTGAAATTACAAATCACGATATTTTTGTACACTTCAAATCAGCCTTTTACAGCGCGAAATGAAGTTGCTTGTACGCTGCTAAGTCTGGATTAAAGTTCCCTGCAAATTTAATAAGGCTTTGCCAAATAACGTTGAGGAACACTATCATCTCCTTAAGGAATGGAAAGGACTTCTCCGAGCAATTCGAAGCCAAACGAGTCTTTAGACAATCGAGGCCGTACAATCTATTATAAGAGCGTACAATTACTGGCGTATAGTGATGATATTGATATTATTGAGCTGAAAAAACGCGTTGGGCGTTCTGCCTTCTATGGATAAGATCAAAAAGCAAACAAAAAATGGGTATTGCGAGTAACAATGATGAGCATTAAACACATATGAAGATAATGCAGCGAATAAAACACATAGGCTTCGCTGTATAGTTCGTCTTATGCGAATGGAGGAAGCTGCTCCGGCCAAGAAAGTTTTTTAGGCGACACCGCAGTTAGGAAGGAAAGGGGGAGACCTCTACTGAATTAGGAGAAATAGGTGGAAGAAGGCTTGACCTCCCTTGGTGCTCCCAATTGGCGTCAGTTTACGCAAAACATGGATAGCTGGCGTGACTTGTTACGAAACGGCCAAAATCGCTTAGGCGGTTAAGCGTGAATGAATGATGATGATGGAATCAAGTAACTGTTCAGCTTTTCTCTCATATGAATTAAAAACTTTAATATTATTTTACCACCAACTACAATTTTGAAATTAAGCGGCTATTACAAACAAAAACAAAAAATTATTTGTATGCGCTGTTAATTTCAATTTAATAATAATAATAACAATAATTAGTTACATCAGCGCATTAAGACTAAGTCTTTTATCACGCAATACAAAAAGAAATCTTACATTAAAGTAACGGATTTTTTTAACAAAATGTATGTAAAATAAAATATAAAGAAAAGAAAAATTAAAACAAAATAAAACAAAATAGAATAAAAATAAAAATTTAAAAAAAAATATATATATATAAATATATTAAAAATACAGAATAAATTATAGCTAGATTGAAAATTATAACCACCTCATTATGCAATCCCATTAGTGAAAAAATCAAAAATAAGTTTTTTAAAATTATTTTCCCGCAACGAATTCCTTATAGATTGAGGTATGGAGTTCCAGAGTCTAACACCATTCATAAGCTCATTAAAAATATAGTCGACGCTGCGGTAAAAGCTGCTAACGCAATCCAACAAAAATTAATAGTAGAATAAAAAAACTAATTTCAATGAACACGTTGAAATTTCAATATATGTGACGTTCCGCTAGCAAATACCCCCAAACCATTTTTTTAAGACTTATCACAAATGAAAGTTTGCTCCAGGAGACCGGTGTATTTATTACTTTTTGAGTTATGTGCAATTGTTGTTCTTGTAGCAGTGCTTCGCCCCATCCAAAGGTGCGACCGATCACAAATTGTCATCAATATCCTCTAACAGGAGTCCACGGAAACTTGCTGTTTCAACAGGGGTGCACCATAATGAGAGGGGTGTTAGAGGCGTTGCTTCCGCATTATAATTAAAGAGATGGTTGGTGTCATGTGGGGACACATTGCAAGCAGGGCATACATTTTGTATGTCCGGGTTGATTCTGGACAGATAAGAGTTTAACCTGTTACAGTATCCAGATCTAAGTTGAGCTAGAGTGACTCGCGTTTCCCTAGGGAGTGTGCGCCTCTTCAGCAAGTTTTGGGTACTGTTCTTTGAGTACTGGGTTCACCGGGCAATTCCTGGCATAAAGGTCCGACGCCTGTTTGTGGAGTCCACTGGGGACCTGCTTGTGTTTTTGGCTTCATACGGCTGAGTTCTCAGATGCCGTATTTTCTCATAACGCTTACGGAGATGACTCCTTAAGCGCCTGGGCGATGTTGGCTCATCAATCAGATGTCTGTTTGGATGCTCAGTCAAAGTCCATAGTAATTGTGCCGTATACGGGTGTTCATGTGAAAGCTTCCGCATACGACTTAATATACCTGCTCGCCATGCTGCATCAACAGCATTCGAGTAAGGGACCTTTTTTCGCGGAGCGTAACGTTAGCAGCTTTTTATAATTTTGTTGGATTTAGCAAGTTTTTTTTTTTCTTAACAACCATGTGCAGAAATCGCCCCCTTCGTTCATCAATATCGAAGTCGTTTTGGGTGAAAAATGGCGTTGGCAGCTTTTACCGCGGCGGCGACGATATATTGTAAATAAAAATGTCATAGGTCGAAAAAGAGTGCTCACAAATTTACCTTTTAACGGTGGCAACTGTTGAAGCTCCACATCCTGAGAATTTCTATAACGTGAGGAACCCTGACTTTTTTTACTTTTCTTTTTCAATGAGCGTTTAGCAAATGGATCAATTCGATCGACAAACGTTCCCGATGACATTTTCTTGATTTATATTTGTTGTTCAGTTTTTCTTTTTCAGCTGCACTTGTGTCGTCGTCCTTTGTTGAATATGCTTTTTACACAAATGTGTATGTATTTATGTAGATATGTTTAACAAAATGGAAACAACTGCGTTATATATATATATAGAAGTTTTTATGAATATTATGTTTAAGTTCTCGATCGATGCTTTCTATTAAATAGATTTTTATTTTAATACACACACACATCTAACAATGTAGTTCTGTATATATGCATTTATGTAACGGTGTAGTGTGTAGTAACAAAAAAATTTTTAATGCCTTTTTGAAGTTGGTTCAAACCCGTTAATGCTTGATGTTTGCTTTTAATTTTACATATATATACATATATATATATATATATATATATATATATATATATAAAGATATATGGATATACATATATAATACACGCTAGCAAATCACTTTATTATTTTTTTATTGCTGTATTAACGCAGAAATGCGAATTATTACTCTCATTCTATAGTTTTATTCAGCAATTACCCGTAATTGGTATTTTTGTTTTTTAATTATTTCTGTAGTTTTTGTTTTGAACTATCATTCGTTGATTTTTACGTTAAACATTCTCAAAACTTATAAAAATCATAAATTTCGAGTTGTGGAGAGTTTTTGCTTGCTTTTGTTTTCAACTTGTTCACAAACTGTAAGCTTTAGTTATAGATAAGTAGATACAGTTAACGAAACAGAGATTATCTAGAAAAAAAAAGAAAAAACAAAACAAATTAGATAAATACTTTTATTTGTTCTAAATAAAAACCGACGATAAAAAATGTATTTAATTTAAGACTGAATAAAAGCGAAACTTTTAAACATATTCGTAAAAGTGTGTTAAAAATTATAAAAGTTAATAATAACGGGACTTATCATTAAACGGTCTTATTTAGCCTGACTTGACAGGCCCGCTGCACGGCCGTTGTGAACGAATTTTGTAATTAAAATTTAAGTAACTTCCCGATAAGCTACAAGCTTGAAATTTGGAATATAGTTCAGAACCCGATGACAATGCAATAATAAGAAAAAATCGCCGCTAGGTGGCGCAAGGAACGAGGTATTCAAAAAAAATCGTATTTGTGGTCCGATTTGGTTCATATTTTTATTTATTTATTTACAGAAAGCGGCCTGTGATAAATGATATTTTCATACATATATGCATAGGTAAGACCAACTGAACCTTAATAAGGTTATGATACGCCTCACATTTTTAGAAACTTCACGCGCCCAACGCTTTTATGTAATTGTCTGATCAAGGCCCTAGATTGATGAGGAGTGTGATGACTAGTACCTAGGGCCTACCTAATATTTTCTAGCTTTTAGTATTATTATTACTTCATGTAAGTATTGTTTTCACTAGCTTTTAGTATTATTATTACTTCATGTAAGTATTGTTTTCAATAAAACCGTTTAACTAAAAAAAATTTTTTAAATTATTTTTTTCCCCCTTAAAACAGTGAGTCATCGCTTTTTCCATAAGAAGAAGACATACCAAATCATTCAGTTGAAAGGGAGGGGATGCGCGTGCTTATCAACTAATATGGATCTAAGTGCCACATTTGTTAATGCGTAAAGGATTGGCGGATTTCGTAAACATTTTAAAGCGGTTGGGACGGTGTTGTATATTTTTGGATCATTTTATGACTACTTGGGCACCGTTTCGTGAACATTTCAGAATGACTTCAGAATCATTTCGAGACCGTAACCAATTCGGAACGATTTCAAGATTGCGTACGGTTTACATTATGTATCATTTAGGGACAACTGAAGGATTAGTTCAAGACTATTTCGGGACTGATTGAGGGGGCGACAAATTAAAGTGGAAAAAATTGTCAATGTTAAAAACAATTAATACTGAAAATAAAGTTTCCCCCTTAACTGAACAGCGCGTTGTGCCCACTTTAAGTTAAATGATCTGGTATGTCTTCTTATGAAATTAAATAATTTAAAAAAAATGTTTAAGTTAAACGGTTTTATTGAAAACAATACTTACATGAAGTAAGACCTGTTAAATAATGATTACTAATGGTAATAATTAGCCGTTCCATTGATTATATTCTTTAAACGCCATTTAATGATTATTTGTCATTATTTTCTATTTTTAATGATTAGTTTTCAATTGATTAAAAAAATAATCAAAAAAAACTCATAATTTTTTACGATTATTGAAAAAAATCAAAAAATAATCAAAAATCCAAAAAAATTCAAAAGTAATTGATTATTTTTGATTTTTTTTTTTTTTGATTATTTTTCCGCTTGGTTGAAAGAAATATTCTCGTTTGTTGCATGCACGGGATAATTTCTGCATACAAGTACATTTTAGGATGCGATAGTAAATCGTAAGCGCTTATCGAGGCGAATAAATACATTCAACATATAGGGCGAATGGTATATGAGCGTTGATCTAAACATATTCTCCGGTAAGTATACACACATGTGCATATTTTACCACACCCATTATATAAAATAATAATGGTTTCATCCTTAAGTCAAGCCAATTTTTTTTGGGATCCAAAATTAATATATCCGCTATTTCGGATTAAGTTATGGGATATGCATTGATTGTTTTGTAATCAAAGTTTATCATATTGTTCGCTTTATTTTAGTCATAACAGTTTCATATCATCGCCACTATGTGACTTAATACTGAGGTCAAGCGAAGTCTTTTAGGACACGTATTACCAGTCGACCGCTGTTATAGACTTTTACAATGTATATATTCTTGGAAAATATCCAACCATGTCGAAAAAATTATGTATGATAGGCAAACAAATGTGTTTGGAATTTACAATTGTTAGTAATAAAAAATGCCTCACTATGCAAAACTTAAAATTGTATAGGAAATATCCTAGACGTAATCATAAGGAAATAAAAGAAGTTTCAATCTAATGTACATGGAGATACATATGTTATAAATTTATCTGGGATATAACAACCTTTGGTTAGACAACTGATCATGATGATGAATGACAACTTAGAGGATCGCTTCAGTTGGAAATGAAGCTATCAACCTAAGTAGTATTACTCAAACATATTGTTTGAGCATATTGTTTTGTCGTAAAACAATACGCACTCCCCCGCAAGGTATTCGTCGGATATATCTAAAGACTCGATAATGTGTAGATGGGTATGTATTAGGCCGGGTCGATTTGTGGGAGGCAAAAAAATCGCCCATTGCTCTGCGAAAATCATATTCTGGGGATCAAAATAAGAAACTTTGCCGAAGGAACCATACCTCTAAAACGAATTCTGATGTCCCCCAATTTCGAACTTTTGGGTAGGGGGCAAATTTTGAAAAATCCCACTTTCACCCATTTAGAGTGCTCCAATCGAGTCCAAATATATGACCGACCCCCACTAACTTTGGAGGCCCGACCCACCGATGCCAGTGGCACACCCCCTGGAACCCCCCTGGGGGTTCACCACACAAACATTTCAAAAAATCGCCGGTTTTGCACTTTACATGAAAAAATCAGCGAAATGCCTGTTTTTTCTTTTTGAAGTTTATTTTTCTCTTTAGAAATTTATTTAGTCAGAACATATGTAAATGAAAAAATGAATTTAACTTAGTAATAGAAAAGAAATTAAAAAAAATATTAGAAATTAGCGTTTTTACAACCCTTTTAAAACCAAAGCATCACTGTGATGCATTTGCATGTCGTAAACATAGTTGTGTGGGTTTTTTATTCAACCGTTTTAAAAAATGAAGGTATCACTGTGACACAATTGCAGATCGTAAAATTGCTTGTGTTGTTTTTTTAAGCCACCACAAGACACAGCAGGTAGAACTGAAATTACCATTTCATTCTTATTACCTCGTCTCGTAGACCATATATAACGCAACAGTTTTTGTGAATGCATTAAGTCGTTGTGAAGAACTCAAAGTGTGAAGTGCTAATTTCAGATAAAAAAAATATTTCAAAAAAAAATAATAAGTGAAGTGATCATTCCAAATCAAAAAGTTTACAATGAATCCACCATCCTCTACATCGCAAGATGAAGCAATAAATAATAAATATTATTATAAATAAATAAATAAAAATAAAGAAAAAACATAGCCATTTAGCTGATTTTTTCATGTAATGTGCAAAACCGGCGATTTTTTGAAATGTTTGTATGGTGAACACCCATAGGGGTTCCAGGGGGTGTGCCACTGGCATCGGTGGGTCGGGCCTCCAAAGTTAGTGGGTGTCGGTCATACATTTGGACTCGATTGGAGCACTCTAAATGGGTCAAAGTGGGATTTTTCAAAATTTGCCCCTACCCAAAAGTTCGACTCAAATTGGGGGACATCAGAATTCGTTTTAGAGGTATGGTTCCTTCGGCAAAGTTTCTTATTTTGATCCCTAGAATACGATTTTCATAGAGAAATGAGCGATTTTTAAATCGACCCGCCCTAGTATGTATGTATCCATATGCCTAGATAAGCGCTCACAATATACCGTTACATCCACCATGTACTTGAATGTACAAAATAATCAGTGCATAGCCATAACGTAATCCAAAATAGTGGATATATTTATTTTGGATAGAACAAAATCGGCTAGACTTACGGATGAAACCATAAAGGATCGTTGGTAAATGAAAGCTTTTTCAATTAGAAAAACCGCCGTTTTCGATCCCATATTATTTGTGTAGTAAAATATGCACATGTGTGTATACTTACCAGAGAATATGTTTAGATCAACGCTCATATACCATGCGCCCTATATGTTGCATGTATATGTTCGCCTCGATAAGCTTACGATGTACTATTGCATCCTAAAATGTTCTTTTACGTAGAAATTATCCCGTGCCAAAGTGGATAAATATAATAAGAGCCACCAGTCTGCTACGAGTGGCGAGTAACTCGCTGGAAATTAAAAAAAATTGATGCCTAATGTTTTCCATGAGAGACATTTTCAATCGTCTCGCATTTATCCATGTCGTGTAGGGACCTTATGCAATTGTGATTTTAAGAAGAGAATTAAATAATTAATTAAATACAGTCGGAAAAATAAAAACAAATACCCTACCCCACGAAAAGGTATAGACATTTATGCACATCTACCCCAAAAAAATCCTGCGAGTATCCTAACGAATAACATTATGCAAAGTAACAAGTGACGTCTCTTATTATATTTATCCTCTTTGCCCGTGCATGCATCCAACGAGAATTTTTCTTTCAACAAAGCGGAAAAATAATCAAAAAAAATCAAAAAAAAAACAAAAAAAATCAGAAAAAAACAAAAAAAAATCAGAAAAAAATCAAAAATAATCGAAAAAATCAAAAATAAACAAAAGTAATCATCATTTTGATTATTTTTGATTATTTTTTATTTATTTTTTTTTCAATAATCGGAAAAAATGATGACTTTTTTTTCTAATAGTAATCAATTAGTAATTGCTTTTTTCGGAAAACAATTGAAATAATCATTGGCCATTAAAATGGGAATCTAATTAATTGATTACTAATGCTAATTCAAATTTAACAGGTCTGCATGAAGTAATAATAATACTAAAAGCTAGAAAATAATTAGGTAGGTCCAAGGTACTAGTCATCACACTCCTCATCAATTTAGGGCGTCGATGAGACAATTAAATAAAAGCATTGGACGCGTTAAATTTCTAAAAATGTGAGGCGTAACATAACCTTATTAAGGTTCAGTTGGTCTTACTTATGACTATCAATAGAAATTTAACGCGTTCAACGCTTTTATTAATTGTCTGATCAACGACCTAAATTGATGAGGAGTGTGATGACTAGTACCTAGGACCTACCTAATTATTTTCTAGATTTTAGTATTATTATTACTTCATGTAAGTATTGTTTTCAATAAAACCGTTTAACTTAATTTTTGTTTTGTTATTCTATTTTCACGTTTTTAGTCTTTATTTAATTGCCTGTTATTTCTCATTCTATTTAGTTCATTTAGTGACTCATTATTACAAGGACTCTTTCCTGACAATTTGTTACAATCTAAGTCCTCAATACATAATCCTTCCAAAGACTTTACTCGACTCTGCGCCACGTATGTTTGTCCCTCCTCGAACTCCAAAATATTTTGATGTCACTCCTACCGGACTGTATGTAATATTTGTTCCGAATATGAGCCAAATCGGCCACAAATACGATTTTTTTGAATACCTCGATCCGTGCGCCACCTAGCGGCGATTTTTTTCATATGTCGCTTTCTATTCATGTATGTATTATGTGTTCCAAATATGAGCCAAATGGATCACAAATACGATTTTTATGAATATATCGATCCTTGCGCCACCTAGCGGCGATTTTTTTCATACCGCGCTTTCTATTCATGTATGTGTTCCAAATATGAACCGAATCGGACAAATACGATTTTTTGAAATATTCCGATCCATGCGCCACCTACCGGAGTTTTTTCTACTCAGCGTGCTTTGCACACAGAGTATATTAATTTTGATTGGATAACGGTTGGTTGTACAGGTATAAAGGAAACCAGATATATATAGACTTCCATATATCAAAATTATCAGTATCGAAAAAAAATTTGATTGAGCTATGTCCTTCCGTCCGTCCTTTAGCACGGTAACTTGAGTCAATATTAAGATAACTTCACTAAATTTGTTATACAAGCTATCTGGGCCCAGAATAGATTGGTATTGAAAATTAGCGAAATCGGATGATAACTACGCCCACTTTTTATACATATATAAAATTTTGGAAAACACAAAAAACCTGATAATTTAGTAAATAATAAAGCTAGAATGTTGAAATTTGGCATGTGGACTGATATTGAGACTCGTTGCACCGCCCACTTGTGATAAAATCAATTTTACAAATATTATTAATCATAAATCAAAAATCGTTAAACCTATCGTAACAAAATTCAGCAGAGAGGTTGCCTTTACTATAAGGTATGCTTTGAAGAAAAATTATTGAAATCGGTTAAGGACCACGCCTGCTTTTATATAAAAGATTTTTAAAAGGGTCGTGAACAAATAAAATAAGCTATATATTTGCAAAAAAGAGCTTTATATCAATGGTATTTCATTTCCCAAGTGGATTTATAACAATAAATAGGAAAAACTTCAAATTTATGACCAAGCAATTTTCTATGTTTCGGGAGCCATAACGGATCGTAATGAATTTCTGTACACATATTTTTCTTATAGCAGAAAATATTTCTAGTAAAAATGGACGGGATCGGTTAAAGACCACGGCAACTTAGATATAAAACAAGTTTAAAAGGGTCGTAGGCTAGAATAATAACCAATAACTTAGCAAAAAAAAGTTTGGAATCAACGATATTTCACTTATGAAGTTTTATTGTAAGAGGAAATGTGGAGACTTTTTTTTTAAACGGGCGGTGCCACGTGTTATGTAGAAAAGTAATTTATCTGAAATGAAATGTACAATTGAAGCTCACTCTGAATATATAATGTTCGGTTACACCCGAACTTAGGCACCTTTACTTGTTTCTTATTATTATTGCATTGTCATCGCGTGCTGAGCTATATTCCAAGTTTCAAGCTTGTAGCTTATCGGGAAGTTACTTAAATTTCAAATACAAAATTCGTGCCGGTCAGCCAGCCAGCCAGCCAATCAAGTCAAGCTAAATAAAACCGTTTAAAAAACCGCGAGTCCCTGTTTTATTGCATAAATCAATGTGTCCTTGTGTTAAGCGATCATATTTACCCTTTCCGTTTTTACTGCCGTTGTTGCCGCACTTTTTCAGAAATGTTTATAAGTTTCGCTTTTATTCACTCTTAAAATAAATAAATTTTTTATAGCCGGCCTTTCAAAAATGCAATTTTACCGTAAAAGCGGTGTATATGTGAATGCAATCATTTGTGTATGTAACTGCGCTCGTAATATATAGTTTTTTGTTGTTGTTTGACGCTTTTAAGTGGAGGGATTTTTGTTTGTTTTATAGTTGCGTATGCATCCTTTGCTTGGTTTGGTATCTTATACTTTACATAAGCATCTACTTTAAATATGCATATATGTTTTTAATGTTGGGAATAGTGTGAACCTCCGATCTCCAGATAAAATGGCACATTGAATGTAGTTGCATTGATTTTTATTTTTTTTTTAATTTATTGTATTGGTGATTAGTTTAATATTTTATATTTACTATTTATGCTTCTTCTTAAATATTGTTGGCTCGTATTTTATAGTAAAATTAACTGCTATATGAACCTTGCTCGGACACACGCTCACCTAGAAAAGAAATTGATGATTTTTTTGTTTTTAAATTTAAACTATTTTCGTAAATATATTCTTGACTTACTTGTTGTAAGTTTTTAACTGTCCGTGTGTCCTTAGATTGTTGAAGATTACTTCTTGCAAGATTAGCACAACTTCATGTTCAGTGTTGAAATTTTAATTATTGTGCTATAAAACGAACTCACGACCTCAGCTAAACAGTGCAATGGAAACCATAACGCTAATATATATAGTTCATCACAGATTTCTGCAATTGCAAAGAAAGAAAATAACATTTAATACGCTTATACAAAATGTATACAAAAAACTACTTCAACTATTCGCAAATAAAACTATAAAATGTAAGGAAATATAGGAGCGGTGTACTTCAGACAACATAAAATGTTGTTCAGAAATGGTAAAATGTACTTCGGAATAATTATGTGTAATTTAGAAACGATAAATTGAACTTCATAATAGTCAAATGTACTTCAGAAGTCGTAAAAAGTACTTAAGGGATAGTCAAGTGTACTTCAGAAAACTTAATATGCATTTCAAGAATAGTCAATTTCAATTCAGAGATCGTAAGTTGTACTTCAGTATAATAAATTATCTTTCAGAAGCCGTAAACTTCCACTTCAGAATAGTCAATTGAACTTCAGTTGCACTTCAAAAGTCTCATGCTGTACTTCAGAATCATAAAATGCAATTCGGTGAACGCAACCAATTATTTTATGAACAGTACATTAATTGCAAACACATGTTTGCGGTTTCTGAAGTACAACTTGCCTTTTCTGAAGTATAATTGATTATTCTGAAAAATATTTTACATTTTCTGAAATACCATTGTTTGTTCTGAAATAATTTTTACTCTTTCTGAAGTACTCATGTGCTATTCTGAAGTACATTTTACAGCTTTTGATATACAATATTTATTTAGCCTAGCTTATATCTATTTATCCTGAAATTAATTTTACGATTTCTGAAGTACAACTGACTATGCTGAAGTACAATTTACGTATTCTCAAGTACACCTGAAAAAGGTGTAGTCGAGTAGCAAACTTTGCATTGATTGAAATTCGACTGGTTCGTATTCGATTTTAACATAGCATGCAATCGACTAACTGTCATTATTCGAATATTAACGGCATTGTGTACAAAGGAAATGTGATATCTTATTCGTCAAACTGGCTGGCAGAATGTTCAAGATGGCTCCTTTTTTTTTAGCGGTTTGGCAGCAACTTGACAGGATGGGCGCATACGGCCGGATATCCTCAGCGAGTAATAGAAAGAGATGCATATGTATATGTATGCAGAACTACACTGTAGCGTAATGTGAGATTAATGTACGTGATCGCGTTGATATGAGCGATATCACCCAGCAACTTGCCTTGGGTTCATTACCTACATATAAATTATAAACTCTGAGCATATACACAATTTGTATGCATGCAAGTGTACAAAGAGATGTATACACTGCTGTTTTGTTGGAAATAAAGAGCTAGAGGTATAATAGCAAACATTATCGTAATTAATGTAAGTTAAATATCGATAAATATTCCGTTGCTGATGTAAAATATTAATAATATTTTTGTGTTTGTTTTTTTCATCATATGTTTTACTAAAATAAATCAGACTCCCTGAGCAAGGTGTATAAAAAGCATCAAAACGCGTAGCAAAATATAAAAAAAAAACTGTTATTTTTTGTCTTATTTATAGCGACCGTAAAGCTTCCAAAGGAAAAGTCAACTACAATAAAATAAAAAAATGAAATTTTCAAAAAATTTTATAAAATAAAAACCTCAATATAAAATCGCGGACACATGTGTAACCCTCGATAACAAGCCGATAAGTAACCAATAAGGTTAGGTTAGGTTGAACTGGCCGGTCCATGAGGACCTCACATAGACTGATTGAGTCCGTAGTGTTACCAGAAGTTTGTTTTAACGACCAAATTGAAAAACCCTATCAAAACCCAGGACCTATGTTATAAAATAACTCCGTCCTCTTGGCAAATACTAGAAGCTTCCTAGGACTTAAGCCACTTGCTGCTTCTAGATTTGACAGCTGTATCACTCCTAATAGCTGGAGTCTTAGCCTAGCAAGTGCAGGGCACGAGCACAGAACGTGCTCGATCGTTTCCTCCTCCGACCCGCACTTTCTACACCTGTTATCACTGTCCAAGACTAATTTAAAGGCATGTGACGCCAGAAGGCAGTGTCCAGCAGAATACCCGTCATGAGTCTACACTCCTCTCTTTTTAATGATAGAAGCACATAATCTTCGACACTTTACAGCCCCGCGCTTGAACCCACGCCTTTTCCGCTTGGTCGATCATGTGCACCTCTCGCCTTCGCTTAATCTCGCCCAGTCTAATTGGGACGTAGTTCGTCCGCTTTTTCATTCCCATCTATTCGCATATGCCCTGGGACCCAATATAGATGTATGCTTCTCCCTGTCCCGATTCTCTCCAGAGACTGCTTACACTCTAACACGCATTTAGATGCTGTGCTATGCGAGTTTATTGCCCTAGTTGCTGATTGACTGTCAATATAAAAGCTAACGCGGTTGCAGCTTAACGTATTCTCTTCCAGGGTTTCTACTGCTTTGGTTACGGCTAATATTTCCGCTCGGAAAACGCTACAGTAATCCTAAAGCCTGTAGGATCTGCTTATTTCCGGATCAGCACAGTATACCGCAGACCCTACTCCTTCCCCTACTTTGGAACCATCTGTGTACACATGTATCGCCTCGTCCGCCATTTGCGCCAACCGTCCACCTCTATTGTGACCTTAAGATCTCCCTCGAAGCGCAGATAGGGAATCAGGTAGTCTGTTCGTCTTGCTTACAATCGCTGTAAAAACCCTATAAGAAAGAGAGGGCGATAAGCCCCACGTACACCCCAGCATTCCTTTACATGCATAGAGTGCCGTTGAGGCCTTCTTGACCCTCTCCTCCACGTTGAGCTTTCCTGACAGCTTACTGTCTAGGATGAATCCTAGATATTTTGTGCAAGGTTTCTCCTGTAAGGTCACCCCTCCTAACTTAGGCCTGGTCCAATTTGGGACCTTGTACCTCTTTGTACACAAGACAATATCCGTCTTCTCCGCATTGACTTTCAACCCGACATTAGATGCCCAGGTATGAATATCCCGAAGCGCTCGATCCATCAAAGAACTAATCGTTGGAAGGCACTTTTACTTATGACAATTGCAACGTCATCTGCGTAGGCCGTAAGTTTTACGGGTCCCTCATCGAATCGCCTGAGCAGTTGGTTGACGACCAGCGTCCACAGCAGGGGTGATGGCACCCCTCCCTGCGTCGTGCCCCTGTCCACTGATTTCGTGGCCTCGTACAATCCCCATTGTGATGTAATCTTACTGCAATTTAACATGCAGCCGATCCATCTGATTAAGGCAGGATGTACTTTAATGTAATTAAGACCATCCATAATCGCCCATTTTGCAACATTATTGAAAGCCCGGCAATGTCCAAGAAGACTCTTAGAGCATACTCCTTATATTCCAGAGATTTCTCTATGCTTTTTACCACCCTATGCAATGTGGTGTCTACCGACTTGCCTTTGGTGTACGCATGCTGTGTTGTGGAGAGCTTCTTTTCATCCACGTTGGACTTTATCATGTACCGACAAGCCGCAATGAGAAGGTTATCAGTATAAGAACATTTGATGATTTACGTTTAATAGTTAACTAGCTAATTTTAGCTCTTCTCTTAATTTTTATATTTACTATTAAAGATGTTCTCAGATGTTCTACCTAATAATAACCCAATCGTCGCTAGCAATAATGTTTTGAATAACTCGCCCTCAACTGATTCTTACTAATTATTAAAAATATACGTAGTCTTAGAGACAATTTCGATGTATTCGTTGGTAATATAGAAGCGTTAGGTATAGAACCAGATATTATATTTTTGTCTGAAATATGGATTTTTTCGTATGAAGTAGGAGATTATAAAATCCCCCATTACAACTTTTGTACAAATACCAATGACAGCTATAGTGCAGGAGGTGTTGGAGCTTTTGTACGCGATACTTGTGACTGCTCTTCATTTAGTAATAGCTTACAAAGTGCAGATACGTTACAGCTTTCCATTAATATCAAAGGCGAACTATTCGTTTTCTTGGGGGTATACAGACTTCAGTCTGTACCTATCTCGTTATTCCGGTATTTGTTTAACCGGCTTTAGGTCCAATTTTTAGTATTAAAAACACCAAAAATTGTTTCTTCTTTAGTTTACCAATATATTTCGGTTACACACGGTAATCGTCGTCAGGGCTTTGAAATTATTTTACACGTCTTCGCTGTTTAACGTGGAGTTAGTCACAAAGGGTTTCATTATCTCGTTTTCCTTGAAGAATATTCCTCTTTAGTGGTAAATGCGAAATCGGTTATTTTTTTTATTCTTGGTGACATCAATTTGGATATTTTGCATCGTTTCAGTATTACTGACGAATATTTGGCTTTAATGGCGGTAAATGGTTTGGAATCCTACATAAATAAACCAACACGAACAAGTTCAGGCACTTGCATTGACCACGCGCTTTGTCGTTTCAATTCGCTTCCTAATAGAAATTGTACAAGTCTTAATATGGACTTGCAAGTAACCGATCACACGATGACTGGTATACAGCTAACTGGTATTACGTCAGGCAAACTAAGTATCAACCGCGCTCGTAAATCAATTTCTAAGGTAAACTTTACGATGCTGAATAACAAGCTTCTTCTTGAAAATTGGTCATACGTGTACGCGGAAAGTAACGTATCGGCAGCTTATGCTATATTTTTAAACACTTTAAAAGTGCACGTCAATAACTGCACTCTTAATGTGAGTCAGCGTAAACAAGTTCTGCGACTTAAACCTTGGATTACCCGAGATCTATTAAAGAAAATAAAGTTCAAAAATAAGTGAGGCAAAAAATGTGCTAAGCATCCCAATTGTAGGAAGCTTCGTACACGCTACAAAAAAATTAGCAATCAGTCCAATAAAGCCATACGCACTAAGCGCGATACCTTTTTTAAAAACAAGTTTAACTCAGCTTTGGGCAATACCAGAAAAGAATGGGGCGTCATCAACAGTTTCCTAAACCGCGACAGTGTAGGGAGCCACGAGCCAGTTACCTTACGTGCTGAGAGTCAGCTAACTACAGACCCAGAAGAAGTTGCTAACAAATTTAATACATACTTTACCTCGATTGGTTATTCAAGTTCAACCCTTTGTGATTGTCAAATTGTAGCCAATCTACCCTTATGTCAAGGTGCAACTAACAGTTTCTTTTTTAACCCCATATCCAGCTTCGAAATCGAAATTGACCATCTCTAGCTCTTGCGGCGATGACAGTATTTCAAAGTTTATTAAAAAAAATATCGCTCAATATAGTAGATATACTGAAACATTTATTCAATAAAGGTGTAACCTAGGGAGTTTTTCCTGATGATCTGAAATGTGCCATTGTAATCCCGATCTTCAAAAAATGGGATAAGAGGGACGCACGTAACTACAGGCCCATATCTCTTCTCCCATCGATTTCCAAAGTATTTGAAAAGGCGGTTAAAAATAGAGTTGTGAACTTTCTAGATAAATCGGACTTTTTCTGCCCCATGCAGTTCGGATTTCGATCAAGAGTTTCAACAGAGGATACTCTGCTAGATTTCTGCTCAAAGGTGTACAAAGCTCTAGATAGTAAAAGTAAATGTGCTGGTTTATTTGTCGACATAACAAAACTTTTGATATTGTCACGGATATTAGCATCCCTAAGCTATACCATCACTAAGGCGATGCTAAGCGATGTTCACGTCAATAATCAAATCATGTATACACATATATAACGAAAGATGTCACACACAGATGCATTTACTTATACGCCTATGTATGCGCGAGAGATTGTAAACTACAAACTCACATACATCTGAGAGACGCTGAAAAGTAGAAAATTGTAAACAAGTAGAAACTATATGAGAACTATAAACACTCGAAATAGTTGGTAAGTTCTGGAAATAGAAGAGCCTAGATGTATGCAGCGTAAACTATAAAAGCGGCACAAGCGAGTAAAATGTAATTCAGTTTTGATTTGAGTTGTCAAGCAGTTGCGATTAAGACGATATCTAGCGAGCAATAGCAGTATTCAAGGTTGTGAAGAAGATCAGTGATACCATCTACCGCATACAAAGCATTGAGAAACCACGGAGTAGAAGAGTGGTACATTTGGCGATGCTAGCAGCGTTTAGATCGAAAGATTTGTCTGATCGGGACGATCAGACTTAGGTGGAGGGCAGTGTCACGGATATTAGCATCCCTAAGCTATACCATCACTAAGGCGATGCTAAGCGATGTTCACGTCAATAATCAAATCATGTATACACATATATAAGGCAGCCGAAAGATGTCACACACAGATGCATTTACTTATACGCCTATGTATGCGCGAGAGACTGTAAACTACAAACTCACATACATCTGAGAGACGCTGAAAAGTAGAAAATTGTAAACAAGTAGAAACTATATGAGAACTATAAAAACTCGAAATAGTTGGTAAGTTCTGGAAATAGAAGAGCCTAGATGTATGCAGCGTAAACTATAAAGCGGCACAAGCGAGTAAAATGTAATTCAGTTTTGATTTGAGTTGTCAAGCAGTTGCGATTAAGACGATATCTAGCGAGCAATAGCAGTATTATTTTGAATAGTAGAGTTTCATTGAGCTATCAATCAGCGTGGTTATTAAGCAAGCTATTCGTTGCACAGTTTGAGTGTATTGTGAAGTACTTTAATAAAGGCCATTTTGCATTATTACAAATTGGAGTTATTTATTCAACAGTTTAGTGATTCGAACTTAGCAGAGGAATGCAAATAAGAGGATTTGCAAGTAAATTCGTTACAATATGGTAGACAGGAATATACTTCTGGACAAAATCCATCGTGCAGGTTTTCGTGGTCTTATGTACAAATGGTTTACATCCTATCTTTCTAATAGAATACAAAAAGTTAAAGTGGGTAGTTACTACAGTAGCCTGGAGGACGTTAACCTGGGCGTACCCCAAGGCTCTGTCCTTGGACCGGTACTGTTCCTGATTTATATTAATTCAATTTTTTCAATTCCATTGAAGGGCAAAACGACTGCCTTTGCAGATGATCTTGCCATTGCGTATAGTACAACGAGCTACTTCGAGATAATATGTAATATTAGCCACGATGTACATATGCTAAGGACTTGGTTTGCTTTACACAAGCTACTTGTTACTAATAAAACGAAGTTTACGTTTTTTTTATTTTTGATGTATTTTAGCCATGCCCCCAAAGAATTTGAGGCTTGTGATCTTTTTTTTTCATTCAGCAGAATACGCACGTTTTAACATGCATCATATGGCGTGCACTTTGAATGCCACGAAAAGTTCATTCGCAACCAACGTTAAATGCAGTGATAACTGCTTCAGGATTGATGTTGTTGAAAATTTCAAATACCTAGGTATTATAATCGATAATCATTTAAATTGGTCTGCACACATTCAGAAGCTAAAACATTACTTTCTGTACACTACCCGTCACTTCTATCGTCTCAAAAAGTGTTGCACTATGTCCACTATAAAAGCTGTTTACTATGGTCTAGTCCAATCGAAACTTCAATATGGGATTACCTGCTGGGGTGGCGCCTCGGCTAGTAAGTTGTCACCCGTTGTAACACTCCAAGACGTATATGTGGCGCAAACTATAGGTTTCACGCTATGATATCTTTTAGGAGACTAGATATACTACCATGTCGTCATCTATATTTATTTTAAGTCCTAAAAACTTTCTTTATTAGATCGGGGTACTTAGAAAGTTATCCTTCTGAAGTCTACAACCTTAGGAGCAATCTGCTTCCATCGGTACGAATTCCGCATGCTAGGACATCTCATCTCATATACGTCGTGCTAAATGTTCAACTCCTCCCTGCTTCTGTACAAGTTATAAGAAATCATTCAGGTTCGATTCGAGCTCAAGGCCAGAACAATAAATTTTCTACTTACTATTCCAAAAACAAAATACAATTTTTCAAATTTAGAAAAATTACAAAATAACAATAATTATCATTAGAAAAAATTATTGTTCTGGCCTTGAGCTCGAATCGAACCTGAATCATTTATCAATAGGCCGATAAAAACAAAAACAATTGTTATAAGAAATCTTAACCTATTTCAAAGGAAAATAAAAATGTATCTGATTAGTTTTAGCCACTACGATCTAGAAGCCTTGCTGAGGACGTTATTGTAAACCATATCTAATTTCTGTATCTATATCAACTGTTTCTCTATCGGAACCTTAACTAATTATCAATTGTTTCGCTATCGTAACCTCAACTAATTATCTGAATTATTCTGAATTTATTCTATAATATTATTAAAAACTACACACCCCACACAGAAAAAGAATTTTACTATGTGAACTGGCATTTAATATTACTTTAAAATTTAATATAAAAAATGCCATGTACTTTTCTTATGCTATATGAGCCCTTGATTTTGAAAGTGGTCTAAGTCATATTTTCCTTGTTTCGAGATAATTAGAGTTTTGCGTTATAAAGGATTGAAAAATATTTTTGCACTATGGAAAATGATTTTTCGACAGTAAAGTAGTGCCAACAAACAAGAATTTATTATGGTTGTGAAATTTATTACCATTTTTAACTGGAAATGTGCTTTTGAAAGGTTGGAAATGACTTAGACCACTTTCAAAATTAACAGAATGACTTTATAAATGACTTATACCAAGGAAACATTTTAATTAGTAATTAACATTTTATTCAAACTCATTTCATTATAACAAAGTAAATTATTTATTATGACATATTTAGGGAAGTGAAGTGTTTGTGAAAAATTGGTGGGATATAGGGTAGTAAATCCATCATATCTTTATGTTTTTCTTTTGTTATTGGTCTAATAGTTGTGTATAATGGAGGCAAATCAATATTTGCATATATTCTAGGTCTTCCTTTTTTAGGTGAGAGGTCTAATATTTTGAATTCGGAATTGTCATCCAAGGAAGTTTTATAAAACATCTTATATGGAGATTTTTTTAGAAATCTGATCCATTGAATTTTAAGCCAAGACACAGCTTCTCCATTGTTGTTTTTCTTTCTATTATTCGTTGAATCTTTAAGTTTTTTTGTCGAAATAAAATTTCTCTGAGCCATTTGTACCACCAAAAATGGGTTTTTCTTTTTACATACTTCTAGTAAACTATAATAATGCTCAGGTATGTATAAATAATTTTATTTTTTTAATTTTAGTTTCTATTAAACCAAAATCCCGATCATTTGGCAAAAAAGAATGGCCGGATACCATAAATTTATGATCAACAGTTTCAACATTATTATCAGATGACTGAACAATTTTTAACCAAATTAAAGCTATGTTGATGTTACGATTTTGTCCTGTGCAGGCATCACTGTAAGCTATGACATGCTTTTGAGTGGTAATGTCCTGAATGTGCTTGAAGATGCAAGACGCAACTTCCTGTGATCCCCTTGAAGCGATTGTTTCATCCCATACATACATTTTAGCATTTTCATTGTGGAAATTATGAAACCCTAAATTGTATACCTACATGTTGCGCTTATAATAAGCTACCGAGACAGAAAGTTTTGGGTAAGAAAGTGCTTTCTGTAGATCAAATGTGAAACCGTAATATTCACTCGGGTTATCTTTTGCTCTTTGTATGTCTTCTGTCAAACTTTTTCTAGCCTGTTCGGCACTGTTAAGATGGGAATCATAAATTTCCATAAGATGCAACTTCTCGTCTTCGTTACTGGATGCTTCTATTTTTAGTTTTAGTGAATCACACTTTTGGCAAGTGTCTTTGCGAGGAGTGTGAAAATTTAAGTTGAACTCCGTATTGAAAATTTTCCTGTAAGTCCACTCCTTCACACGTGGTGTATTATTTTCATAACATTTTTCTAGATACAGCTCATACATTTTTCGAATATCTAAGTCAGCACTTAAATACTTTCGACCTGAAGTGTGATGTGATCTCGTGTAATGGCTCTCACATGCTGGAAAACTCAGAATATGTTCTCGTACCACGTTAATTTTTTCTTCATCTGTTTTTCTCGATGAACCAGTCATTTTGCCACGTAAATCCATTCCAGGGGATTTAGCATTTAAGGCACGGCTTAATCTTCCGTAAGATATTTTAAAAGTATCCAAAAAAAAAGTTCTACAAACAGAAACTTCTGACATCCGTAAATTTATATGAAACTTATAACTACATTTTCTCATGTATCCTTTGTTATTTCTGGGTCGCCTTTGCTTTATTAATAGTTTTCCAACCAAACCATGCAGAAACAAATTCTGTTTTTCGAAACTTGCTAATTTCCAAAATGCATCAAAATTAGCTTTCCTGTCTTCATATCCAATTGCATTTATACATTGTTTGGAACAAAGGCAATATTTGTTTTCGAAAAGTTTGCCACTCACAAGCTTAGACTTTTTTGTTTCATATTCCCCTCCCCTATTTCTCTTAATTTTTCTTAAATTTTGTGCATAATTATGTTGATTTCGGCTCCTCTTTCTTGATTTCATGTTAATTTCTTCCATTTGTAGGGGTTCCGAATTCACTTTTAAAGTATCAGTTGATTCATCTGAAGACGATATTACTCTTATTCGTTTCCATTTCTTGGGAGCATTACTTACACTTCTGCGCAGAATAATGTCTACAATTAACTATATATAGAACATTTTTACATTTTAAGGATTACTTAATCATACCTGAATCGTTATCTGAAGGCATTACAAAATTACTATTTATTTTCCAAAATTTCTCAACAGACTGACTTAGACCACTTTCAAAATAAACAGTTTCTATATTTTGTTTAACAACCAAAAAATTCATTCAATTTTACGAGTTAATTTTCATGGCATACCGCCAATCTCTTCAGATTATGTTATTTTATTATGGTTAGATAACAAGTAGCTGATAAACTCGATTTTTAAAAATTTTGACTTAGACCACTTTCAAAATCAAGGGCTCATATAATAATATAATGTGCTCTTTCAATATTGTAATTTATTTGAAATATGCATTTAGAAAATGTTTAATAAATAATAATAATAATAAATACCACATCTATCAGCCTCTCAAAGGTTATGAGCAGAAATGATGTTAAGCTAATGGGTCTATAGTCTTTGGGATACACGTGACCGATCTTCCCCGCCTTTGGTAGGAAAGCCACACGAGCAGTTCTCCAAGAGTGCGGTACATGATTCAGCCTTATGCACCCATCGAATATTATTTTAAGCCATTCCACGACAGCCATACTTGCAACTTGTAGCACGGCCGGGAATATACCGTCTGGGCCCGGCTATTTAAACTTAGAAAACGTTTTCACTGCACATTCTATCTTGGTATCGGTCACCAAGCCCGGCACTACTAGCTCCGTGATCGAAGTGTGAGTGATGTCTGCTGGCTCTTCTAAACCGTCTCCCGATGGGAAATGAGTGTCGAGAAGCACCTCAAGGGATTCCTCACTATTACATGACCATTCCCCGTTCTCTTATTTTATTAGTCCCTGGACTATGTTTCCCTTTGCTAGGACTTTTTTCAACCGTGCTGTTTCGCTGGAGCACTCTATGTCCGTACAGAAACTTTTCCATGAGTTTCTCTTCGCCCAGGTAATTTCACGCTTGTAGATCCACAGTAGATCCCTGTACTCGTCCCGACACGCTTCGCTTTCCGCGGTCTTTGCGAGCTGAAACATTTCTTTTACCTGGCTTCTTAGAAGATTCAGCTCATTGCTCCACCATGGCGGCTTTGCTTTTCCTCTGAATCTTCTAAGAGGGCAAGCTTTGTTATACGCAGGGTCCTTGTTAGGAATTCATTCGACTCCTCCAGCTCCTCTACATTGGCAACCTCTTTGGGATGTCCCAGTTTTGTTTCTACATGTTTCTGGAATTTAGTCCAGTTCGTTGACCTAGGGTTTCTAAAGGTTCCTCCCATCTCTACCCTCTTTAGGGGAATGCTGAAGCTGATATACGCATGGTCGGAGAAGGATGGTCTATCAAGAACCATCCAATCATACCTTGATATATCACGCTCGGGGCTCAATGTAATATCCAGAACATTGCTGGATGTTGGACCAATGTATGTAGGGACATTTTCCCTGTTGGCTATCTGCAAATTGGTTTGCAGCAGGGATGCACCTTAACGTTAAGCTAATCGTTTATCAAAAAATTTCCACAGTTTCCGTTGAAACACTTCGAAATATTATCGATAAAGAAATTATCAAGATAAATTGTATCTCGTTTTTAACCGAAACGAAAAGCTTTCGTTAGCGTTAAAAACGTTAACAGAAACGTGATACTTTATGTTTGAATTGTGCTGGCAATGCTATAGCCATGGTAAAGCCGTAAGGTGGTAACAGCGAGCGGACATACACACACAAACTCCATGTAATTTGTATGTGTAATTCGTTGTGGTAATGTCAAAAATACTCTGATAAATGTTCGTACTGTCAAAATTCATGAGAAAAGTTGCAACCAGCTTGGCTAATGCTTTCACCTTTAATGACTCCGCCACCAATCAGTTTTGCCAGCATAGTTTGAAATTAATAATCAACATAAACGATTTGATTTCGTTTTGATATGGCAGAAAACGAAACAAAATCATTTCGTTAATTTGACGTTCTTAACGTTAATAAACGAAACGAAATGACTTTGTTTCGTTTATTAACGTTAATTATCGTAACGAAATGATATCGGTTCGTTGGTTAAGCATGCCTGGTTTGCAGGATGAAACAAAATAAAGATTCGCCTCTCTCGTTCGTATCTGCTCCTCCCCACGCATTGTGGTGCGCATTTGCATCTGCGCCTATGACCAACCGCCCTTTGCACCCTTCCTCCTGTACTAGCCTTTTGCATTCCATCGGTGGAACCTCCGCAGCATGGGCCATGTAGCAGGACGCCAGGATAAATGCCTGCTTATTCTTTTGCTCAACGGCCACCGCTACGAGGTCCTCAGTGGTGTAATTAGGCAGCATATATGAATGCAGCTGTTTCTTTACCATTACTACAGCTCGCCCCCGTCCTTCCGTTTGCGCGTAGTAAACGCCAAACCCGCACGCGCTAAGTCCACAAACCTTTCCTCCCGATGAGAGCCACGGCTCCTGGATCAGCGCCACGTCAAACGAACCCTCCTCAAGGGTTAGGAGTTCGCTCGACGCCGCTTTACTAAAAAATATTTTCACCATACCTCTGCCACCCTCGTCCTGAACTATAGGAAACATTGCCCTCCTTGCTGAAGGACAACAAGGGAGGGACCTTCGTTCCCCGGTGGGTTGAAAGGCAATGAGGAGGAACTTAGTTTTTTCGGCAGCTTCACTGCGAATGCAGATTGGAATCAACAAAAGAAAACTATGCTGCAAAATAAACATTTATATCCCTTGTCTCTTCAAAATTTTCACATCACAGGACTTGATACTGATTTAATGTACATACGGCCATATTGTTCACGGCGTAGACCTTGCACATAACACAACAACTGGACAGCCACTTCGATGGCATAACGTTACTACTGTGGAACCCGAACAACTTTCAATACAAATGCATCCAAAATTGCCTACAATGCACAAAGATGCATAAAAATCCTTAAATCGCTGCAACGGAGAAAGTTGCAGGGCCGCCAAATTTCCCACTTAGAACTGCCACGAAATATCTTCTTAAGACGTCTGAGCACCGAGGCATTCCAAAAGACAATTGATTAATGTAGTTGCGCCTCCAAGGTAGATAAGAAGACATCTGCATAAGCCCTATCACGAGATCTGGTGTAGTATGATCCAGAGCAACATGAACGCAGAGTCTGCGATTTCCTTCAAACTCAGACTCCCGCCTTTGCAGACATTGCCGAAGAAGAATGCACACTTCCGTAGGATATGCGCGTTACTCTGCCCCAACTTCGATCTCTATTTATGGCCCCAGCCTGGTGTATAGCACAAATTATGTATTCATCTGTAATGTGGAACAAAAAACTGTAATAGCAACTTTTTTTGCTAAAACCATATTGAAACTGCTCGATTTCTTGGACCTCCGTTAGAGGAATTCTTAAGTGTTCTAGCCGATTAATCCAGGCGAGGGATTTGTACAACAAAAATAAGAACCATAGATGGACGGACGAGAAAAGACTACTACTATGTGTACATATGTGCGCTGCTCTCTGCATGTCATCAAAATAAAATCGGGATGTCCCACTTAACGCCAAAGAGGGGGAAAAAGGGGTCGGAAAAATTCAACTTCCACAAATTAATATTCCCCAGTTGGACTAGGTGAATCGAAACCTGCGACATCTCTAATGATGGAAGTAAGCTGAATGCTGGTATGAGCAAATTATGACCATGCATGGTTTAGCCATGTCCAAATTAAAAAAAAAACAAAAAAAAAAACAAAAAAAAAAAACAAAAAAAAAAACAAAAAAAAAAAAAAACAAAAAAAAAACAACAAAAAAACAAAAACAACAAACAAACAAAAACAACAAAAAAACAAAAACAACAAAAAAAACAACAAAAAAACAAAAACAACAATAAAAAAACAAAAACAACAAAAAACACAAAAAACTATTACCGAACTAAAAAAAATTCATACCAAATTTTCGATCTACATATTTTATTTTTATTTTTTTACGGGCATTTTTAAAAGTCAAATACGCTAAAATTTTTGTTTGTATCCTTTGGTTTGGCATTTCCACAAAGTTTGAGAGAGATTTTAAAATTTTTTTAAAAATCAAAAAATCATTACGACCGCCGAGAATAGAGAATGGTTTTACCTTCCTATATTTTTATCATGGGCTGAAGATAAAATAAAAAGTTCTGTTCCATCGAAAGCTGTATTATAAATTTCACCCAAGTCCTTACAATTTCGTCGTTATTATCCCTGTTTGACAAATTTCCAACTTCTAAGAGAAATCCAAAAAAATAATGTAATTTAGTCGTGTAAATCTTGTACGTATTTTTTTTTTTTTTTTTTGGAGACAATCGAGAACACTTTTCATGGTACAAGAAATTTCACATTCTGCGGAAAGACCAATTTTCACAAAGGGACTTCGTTTTTTCTATTGCTTCTTCACAGAGAGTGTCTCGAATTTCGGATTCACGTTTGACAGGTTTTGTTAAAGCATTTTTTAATAATTCCTATCGTAATGTTGAACATGAGAAAAAAAGATATATCGCTCATTTTCTGCAACGTCGTCATAACTCAAAAAACATAACTTTTGAGTTAATAACACATAAACATACCAAATATCATGATCTATGTTGTATAAAAAAAATCTTCGTGATCAGTTAAAAATTTACACGTGGTATAAAAATGAAAATATGCCTTTATATGCGCAACATATGGCAGTTAAAATCTTTGAATGGATCTCCTGAAAAATTGTGTTTTTTGAGTTATGACGACGTTGCAGCAAATGAGCGATATGCTTTCAGTTATTCCACAACCTGTCACAAGTGTTCCGGATATATGCATGAATTTTTTAGTATAGAAGTTTTTTTCCAGAAATCAAAAATACAAACTATTCAGGAAGTTCTGCTATGCGGACATTTGGCGCCCCCTGTGAGTAGCGCACGGTGCAAGATGCCCCCTCACTACGCCACTGCTGGGATGTGTGAGACACATACAAGTTTACTTATTATTACTTATTCGATAAATAGAATAATTTCAGATAAAGAAAGTAATGAAAAATAGATATTTAGGTTGAGACAGTGAACGTGGTTAAGTCATATTTTTTGGTAAAATTATTCAAATAAAATTCTTATGAATTTTAGTGTGAATGTATTATGTGTGAATGTACGTTGGTTTTTATTTGTAAGGAAGGAAGAACTTTGATTATTTTGGCTAAGCACCTGGTAAACTGGACATGGCTTGTCTGTTCATAAATACCTCTGTGCTTTAGTTAAAAGCAAAGATGAGTACAAAAATAATTTTATATTCCACTTGTGCTTTTTCGTGAAAGTTAACATGATTTAAAAGAATGCCACACTCGTTAAAATTAGTATCTCTGTGTAGAGATCCTACTTTTGGGCTATGTGGACTATAGAACAGCAAAGAACTCTCTTTTAAATATTTCAGAAAAACAAACGTAGTGGCAAACAGACAGATATTTGCGCTCTTATTGAAAAAAAAACTGGTTCGAAATTGCAAAACCATGGTACTATTCGATGATTTCTCAAGGTCTTCTGCAGGATTTGACTTGTCGGGTAAAAAAATAAGTTGGATAGACCACAATTTTGAGAATAGTTTTGTCGAGGGTGCTCTTAATTTTCTCCTTTTATTTATTTATTTATTAAGTAGTCTAAAAATTGTATTTATTTATTAGTCTACAAATTTAACAATATAATTACAGATTGACTGCACAGAAGTATACAAAGTGAACGAAATGTATATTATAGTATACGAGCCGGACCCGTGCGCATCTTGCGCAACCAATATAAAAGTCTCTTATCAAATATCAACAAAAATCAGCTGTTCTATCAATCAATTAAAACTTACAGCTTGCGCTGCCACCTAGCGTATGATAGCAACTGCCGGTAATGCAGTGCCAATATTCACAATAGTGTCATAGTACAAATAGATTTCTTTGTGTGCTCACAATCGTTTATTTTTAACAAATTATTTTAATAAAATATAGCTAAACAAAAGCACTACGACCAAAATTGCCCAAAGCCCGCTAATAGCCCGAATCTCCATCTTTACAACCAAAACTATATTTATAGATTTGGATTCCAAATAAGAGCGAAAAAGTGGCCCGTACATAAAAACAGCAATAAGAAATAATATATATGATGATACTATATAGGCTACGCGTAATTGGATATGGGTGAAACTTGACGTGGTAAGATCGCTACAGCTGTTGTATGATACTTTTATATTTGTAACAGGATTCCCGTCGCGTAGGTGAGATTGACAATTGGGTTTCGGAAGCACTGAAGCTATAAAGGTTGTATTGCGTTTATAAATCCCTTGATCAAGGACGATCTCTAGTGGGTCTTTGATAGGGATAGGAAACTGGAGGCATTTAAAATTAAAAAGGCATATCTATCGGTATCAATGGAATTCTTGGTTTTAAACTTTTTTGTTTTCGAAATTTCCCGATAAAATGAATTGCTTCAATGAAATTCGTAAAAGTTTTGTGATGTAAGGCCTGGTCCCACTCATAAGCGCGGAGAATCCAAATAACGAAGCATAAATATTATGGGCCCTTTTTTAAGGATCAATCGATGAGGAGGAATTCCTGATGGCTCAAAAGAGTTAAGAAATTCAACCGGATATGCACAGCTTGGAATTCTTCCACGATTGTGTTAATAGAGTGATGACTTGTCTCGGTTCTAGTGATATTAACATCATTTTAAGGTGCCAAAAATTCCTTTTCTCCAAGCCATTTATAGTTTGTAAAGATAGAAGGAAAAGAAATGAAATCTGTTAGTAAAGAAATGGGAATGTTGCCATAATAAATTTCAAGAAGTTGTATAGCAAAAGCTGCTGCGGAAGTGTTTCCGCCAAAATGCGCTCTCATATTTCTAAAGAGAGTAAATTTTTGTACGTAAAGCCATCGATAGACGGAAAAAAACGGTTCGGTCTAAAACTTGCAGCGACTGTTTATGAGTCATGGTGCACTCATCCCACACACTCATTTTAGTCTGCCCATTTTCTTATGTTGCACACCGATGTATCAGCTGTTTGCAGACAGTGGTAATTTAAATACGGAATGAGCTGTACGTCCACCACACAAAGGGTATCCGCGGTACCTGAGGAAGAACTGCCATAGTGATTTCTTTTTTTGCTCCTACATCAAATAATATCAAAATGGCAGAAATGTTTTTTTCCGCTTCCTCCAGGCGCATCCAAAAATACCAACCCTAAAGATAACAAACCCCAAAACAATACTAAAGGAATAAAAGCCAAACCCAGCTCTGCAATCAAACTTTACGTGTTGAAATAACCTAAGTTTTTACGGCAGCCATAGTTCTGAAAAATTCCATTTATTTCTTTTTCCCAATTCCATATATTACTGGTGCTGTTAGGAGTTAACGTCATATAGCTCCTTAACAATTTTCATTATTCTACCATTACTAAATCCAGATATATGCAGTATGAAATATTCCATTTGTATGGGAGGTGCCACGCCCCTTCTTACTAACTAGAGGTTTACGCCGATCACCTAAATTGATCCGCGTAAACCTCTAAACTGAATGGCTGTACTTCAGAGTATCACATTGTCCACAACTAATGAATATGGAAACATACTACTGACGACAACAGTATGTTTGACGATCTGGAACAATATCATAAAAATGTGCATGAGTATCTGGGAGGCTTGTAATACGAAAATTAATAAAAAAAATATTTGGAAATGGTTTGTTTATCAGCCCAATTTTAAATATTCCCTCGGAATTTTGTTCTCGCAGATTTTTTATTCCCGCGGAAAAATTCTTCCAATTCTTTTTTCCTAGGGAGAACAAAAATGGGGGATAGGAATTTCGAATTTTCGCAGTCAGCTGTTTTGTCAATTGAAATTTCGTTACGCCTTTCTTATTTTTTTTTTTTTTTTAATTTAAAAGTTTAATTATTGTTGCGAATTTGTTTGAAATTAAGAAATACAGTATAAACAAAGCACAGTATTGCATTTCATATGGTATTCACTGAAATGAGGTCCTATTAAGATGGCAGACACACTATAGCAAACAACAATATTATATACTAAATAATTTATACCTCATTTATTGGCAATTTATTACCACAAAAAAAATTTTAAGCTGCGTTCGGTTCCGAGAAACGGGAGTGTCTGCTAGCTGAAGACTCAAGCCAGCAGACACTTCGTGAAAACACGACCTACAGCTTCCGAACGACTTGAATAATTGATATTATATTTATTGGCAATTTATTACCGCAAAAAAAGAAATTTAAAGCTGCGTCCGGTTCCGAGAAACGGGAGTATCTGCTAGCTTAAGACTCAAGCCAGCAGACACTTCGTGAAAACATGATCTACAGCTTCCGAACGACTTGAATAATTGATATTATATTAATTGGCAATTTATTACCGCAAAAAAAGAAATTTAAAGCTGCGTCCGGTTCCGAGAAACGGGAGTATCTGCTAGCTTAAGACTCAAGCCAGCAGACACTTCGTGAAAACATGATCTACAGCTTCCGAAAGACTTGAATAATTGATATTATATTTATTGGCAATTTATTACCACAAAAAAAAATTTAAAGCTGCGTCCGGTTCCGAGAAACGGTTTGGCGATTAGCATCATACTGGCTTAGTGTTGATCACGCCCAAGGGCGCCTATTTTTTCGGCTGCTTGTAAGAGCTACAATTCCCGACGTATGAACAGTAGCAAGCCCGACCACCAGTCGCTACCACGCATCTTGGCCCTTATCCCATATGCCAGCACAGAAGCTATAAGACTGCGACTTCGAACTCATACCTTTGTGGACCTCACTTTCCTAGAAGCACTAGGTGTAGCTCCGAAAACTTTCTGACGTATGCTTTGTTCTGCCGAGCTACACCAAAGAAACGCCTTGAAACGTTAGAGAGTAACTAGTTCTAGACTAGTTCGACTATCCTCTATGTTAGTGTAGTAGAACACCCGGTCATTTATTCGACTGTCTTGGGAAAGTGTTTGCTTCACCACTTTGAGTATTCTTGCGATGGAAAAAGCCTAACCTGGTTAAAATATGTGCCTACGTATTCACATTTGTAACAGGAGCCGTAACGTGTAGGTAATATTTAAACACGTTTGATAGGCTATATCCAATTTGATTCACTCCCAAGGGACCAAGGAAATGTCAAACCAGGAGACTTGAGTGCTAAATGATGAAGTGTGAATCAAATCAAATCAAATCAAAAGATGTAAGGAAGGCTAAGTTCGGGTGCAACCGAACATTACATACCCAACTGAGAGCTTTGGAGCAAATGTTGTAGTTGAATGTTGACATAATTTACTTATATACTGTAAAGATATTCAATTTTTTGTTAAAATATGACTTAACAAATTTTTTTTTTAAAGTGGGCGGTTGGATGACGAAGATGTTGCTAATTTTTATTTAGAACACATATAGTAATAGGAGTAACGTTCCCTCCAAATTTCACCATGATATCTTCAACGACTGCTAAATTACAGCTTGCAAAACTTTTAAATTACCTTATTTTAAAAGTAGGCGGTGCCACGCCCATTGTCCAAAATTTTACTTATTTTCTATTCTGCGTCAAAAGGCCAATCCACCTACCAAGTTTCATAGCTTTATCCGTCTTTGGTAATCAATCATCGCACTTTTTCGGTTTTTCGAAATTTTCGATATCGAAAAAGTGGGCGTGGTTATAGTCCGATTTCGTTTATTTTAAATAGCGATCTGGTTTGAGTGCCCTGGAACTTACATACCAAATTTCATTAAGATACTTCAAAATTTACACAAGTTATCGTGTTCACGGACAGACGAACGGATGGACATGGCTAAGTGAACTTCTTTTTTCGCCCAGATCATTTTGATATATAGAAGTCTATATCTATCTCGATTAGTTTATGCCGTTACGGGGTACCGTTATGCGAACAAAATTAATATATGTGTACTCTGTGAGCTCTGCTCAGCTGAGTATAAAAATTATCTTTTCAGACGCTTCTTTACATTTAAGCAAATAAAGTGATTTTTCAAACCCTTCTCATCGTATATATTACTAGCAGACCCGGCAGACATTTTTCTGCCCTAAACTTGGTCTATCTGCATACATTTTAATAAGCTTTTTCCATCTAACTCTGCCTTTCCCCTCTTCACTTTTTCTTAATCCTTTTATTCACTCCTCCCTCCGTCTTTTTTGCTTCATCTATCTCTATCTTCGTCTCACTCAGGGACGTTAAGCTAATCGTTTATCAAAAAATGTCCACCGTTTCCGTTGAAACACTTCGAAATATTATCGATAAAGAAATTATCAAGATAAATTGTATCTCGTTTTTAACCGAAACGCAAAGCTTTCGTTAACGTTAAAAACGTTAACAAAAATGTGATACTTTATGTTTGAATTGTGCTGGCAATGCTATAGCCATGGTGAAGCCGTAAGGCATAGATTAGATTGATACGAATCTTTTGTTTACGCTCTCATATTTTCGCTCTCACGAGGGATTTATCTGTGATTGTTGCCAGCAACAACTGCTGAAGCGGGTGCCAGAACAAAAAATGTGCCAGCCAAAACAAAAAACGTGCCAAAAATTTTGGTAAACTTTGGTTTGACCTACGACTGTAGAATAGCGTTCAAAAATTATGGGAAAAGGATAAAAAACTTGTTTTAGTGTAAGTATTATTAGTTCGAAGGCGGAGGGTAAATATTATTTCCCATTCAAAAGTTATCACTAAAAACAGGGTTTGTAAATATGAACTCCCGATGCAACCATTCCATTTTGATCACAGAACCTGGAACGCCAGACATGTAGGATAAGCCCTATCCATTAAATAATGTTAACTGTTATATCATAGGTCCGATTTACTGAAATTTCAATAGAATATATGGTTTTCACTGCGAGTTAAATGCGTTACAATATTTGACTAATTAATTTAATCGAAATGTTAGTTTTACTTAGATTTGTTTATATTTAACTCTAACTAGTCGTATTATTGTAAAATAACTTTAAGGAAATAAATATTTTACGACTATCATTTTATTAAATGATTGAAACTATAATCGCCGAAATGTATGTCAAAAATCCCCATTTTCAGATCTATTCATTTTTGATTGGAGTGGCATCATTGATAAATGTGCATTTTGACAGCGCTCTCTCGAAACAAAGAGTTGCAAATCCATTCATCTATGCCGTAAGGTGCTAACAGCGAGCGAACATACACGCACAAACTCCATGTAATTTGTTTGTGTAATTCGTTGGTGGTAATGTCAAAAATACTCTGAGAAATGTTCGTACTGTCAAAATTCATGAGAAAAGTTGCAATCAGCTTGGCTAATGCTTTCACCTTTAATGACTGCGCCATCAATCAGCTTTGCCAGCATAGTTTGAAATTAATAATCAACATAAACGATTTGATTTCGCTTTGATATGGCAGAAAACGAAACAAAACCATTTCGTTAATTTGACGTTCTTAACGTTAATAAACGAAACGAAATGACTTTGTTTCGTTTATTAACGTTAATTATCGTAACGAAATGATATCGGTTCGTTGGTTAAGCATGCCTGGTCTCACTCTATCTCTTTCTCAGTCTCCTTCCCTCTTTTCTCTTATCTAAAATTCTTCTTCATCATTTATTGCCAGTCCAAGAGGGTGGTATCTATTTTGACCCAGTCGCATTCCGAGTCCCAGTCCCACTCCGAGTCTCAGTCCCAGTCCGTCTCTGATCTACTTCCCGGAAAAAAGGATCGTAAATACTAATATAGGCAAATTTATATACCAAATTTCAGGCAAATCGAATAGTACGTATGTAAATAGGTATGTGGGTATTATTAATTCATGTCTTTATTTCGGCTTCGCAATGCATATTGCTCAGTATTGCCAGGTTGATGCGACTAATTCGAATATCACAATGAAAATTACTTTAAAGCCCTCAGCAACAGCTTTCGTTTGATATTCATATTACACACATATTCTAGGGGTTCCCGGTCCACGTTTTGGCCTATATATCGAGACAATAGTCAACAGCTTCAATTTGATACCCATAATGTAAAAACACATCCTAGTGTTACCCTGATCCACGTTTTGGCATATATCTCGAGACGCTAGTCACAAATAGGTATGAAACTTACGCTGTACTAAAGCACTCATCAACAGCTTTCCTTTGTCATCCATATTGTATAAACTCTGTCTAGGGGTACACGGGCCCACGTTTTGGCCTATATCTCGAGACCCTAGTCACCAATAGGTATGAAAACTACCCTTTACTAAAGCACTCATCAACAGCTTTCATTTGATATCCATATTGTATAAACTCTGTCTAGGGGTACACGGCCCCACGTTTTGGCCTAGTCACCTAGGGGTATGCAAATTACCCTCTACTAAAGCACTCATCAACAGCTTTCATTTGTTATCCATATAGTATAAACACATTCTAGGGGTACCCGGGTTCACGTTTTGGCCTATATCTCGAAACCATAGTCACCAATAGATATGAAAACTACCCTTTACTAAAGCACTCATCAACAGCTTTCATTTGATATCCATATTGTATAAACTCTGTCTAGGGGTACACGGGCCCACGGTGTGGCCTATATCTCGAGATCCTAGTCACCAAGGGGTATGCAAACTACCCTATACTAAAGCACTCATCAACAGCTTTCAATCGTTATCCATATTCTATAAACACATTCTAGGGGTACCCGCGTCCACGTTTTCGCTTGTATCTCGAGACCCTAGTTACCCGCGGGTACCAAAAATATCCCGTATCAAAGTACTCATGAACAGCTTACATTCCATACCCATATTGTACAAACATATCCCAGGATTACCCAGGTCCACGTTTTGATCTCAAGCCCCTATCCAGAACGGGATAAAAATTAGCCTATGTCTGTCTCCTGGTTCTAAGTTACCCCTCCACCAATTTTCAGCCAAATATGTTCATCCGTTACTTCCTCTTCAATCACTCTTTATCTATTAAAAAAAAAAGCGCATCAAAATCCATTGCGTACTTTTAAAGGTTTAAGCATTCAAAGGGACATAGGGACAGAAAAAGCGACTGTTTTATACTATGTAGTGTTGTACATCCATACATACCTATACACCTACGCACGAAGTTAAATAACGCAGCGAATGCTATATATGTACGTATGTATGTGTCGCATCAAGCCTCACTCAAAAGCAATTAGCGCGGACAGTTCACAGCTAACAAACGCACATACGCATTTTTTGATAAAAATGTTACTTTTGTTTAAACAAATTGGCTGATATAAGAAAGGAATCAAGTATTTTTTTGATGCAGATCGAAGGTAAATATTTTAAAGTTTTACTGAAAAGTAGAATTTTTTAAATCCATCCATCCGTTTATGAATGATAGCTGTGTAAACAAAAATTTTATGATTTTTACTACAATTTGCCACGCCCCTATAATATATATCTTCAAATTATAATAACTGTACCATCTCACGTAGCTAAGCTTTCAAATGCAAAAAACCGTTTTAAAATCTGAGCATTCTGTGTGAAGTTATGTGCATGCATGGCATTTAGCGACTTTATTTTATAAGATTTATAGATATAGATTTCTGATTGCTGTTTTTATGTACGGGTTCCTTTTTCGCTCTTATTTGGAATCCAAATCTATAAATAAAGTTTTGGTTGTAAAGATGGAGATTCGGGCCATTGGCGAGCTTTGGGCAATTTTGGTCGTAGAGCTTTGGTTTAGCTATATTTTATTAAAATAATTTGTTAAAAATAAACGAGTGTGAGCACACAAAGAAATCGATTTGTACTATGGCACTATTGTGAATATTTGCACGGCATTACCGGCAGTTGCTATTGTACGCTAGTGGCAGCGCAAGTAAGTTTTAATTGATTAACGGCAGTTGCTATTATACGCCAGATGGCAGCACAAGCTGTAATCTGATCTGACATCTGATTTCTGTTGATATTTGATAAGAGACTTTTATATTGGTTGGGAAAGATGCGCACGGGTCAGGCTCGTACGCATATATATCCTTAACTTAAGTATGAGCTGAGAATCATTTCAAAGGAGTATTTAAACACCTGGAGCGTACTGAAGGATTTTGCATCACTGATTTCACTTATTCTTTGAGCCAATCGGGGATAACGAATTTTTGAAAAAATCGGTACCTTTTTCGGGTAACTTGCTTTGTTAACAATTTGAGGACAATTTTTTTTTTTTAACTCATTGTTCTTTATTACTTTTTTTTTTAAATTATGCGAACTAAGCATATAAATTTATTATATAAATTTTCTTTTAGTGTTTTGTTTTAATAACTTGGTGAATTCGGTGATGCAAAATCCGTCTTAAGCCGGCACTGAACGCGCCTGTTTTCTCAAATAACTTTTGAACGGTTACAAAGTGGTAAATTTCGCAACTGGATTTTTGTAACTGGCAGTGATGCGCATCCCTTGATACCCTTTTCGACCATATCGGGGCAATTTTCAAAATGAACAATAAATGGTCTAGACAGTCTTAAAAGAGTAGAAAATATAGTAACGCGCTGAACGCCGCCACCACGCCAATATTTTTGACATTCAGAGGCGGGGTGCGATAAACGACGAAAATCGGCGGCGGCGGTTGTTTGCGGTGTATATCTTGATCACTCACCCCTTATTTTCTTAGTGTTGTTAGGGATTGGTCTCATATAACTCTTTACTGAATTTCAATGTTCTTGCATGAATACTTCCAGAGTTATGCTGTGTCAAACATTCCATTTATATGGTAGATGCCACGCCCTGTTTTGTATTGAAGTTATGTTTAGCCTATGACCATCTTTGGAAGGTTTCTAGTGGGTGGTGCAAATTTGGTTGTGATCGGTCGATCCGTTTAGGACGTAACGTGATCTATACATACAGACGTACATAATTTGAATTTTATATATTGTGGCGAATTTTAGAATCACTAAGCTGTTAGTAAATAAAGGAACAACAACAATAAAGCAAGCTGCCACACTTGTGTACATGAACAAATCAATCATCATTTACACACATACATACAAGGCAACAAGGAGATACTTACAAACACATGTAGTCATCAGCCGAAGTTGTTACTCACACATACACCCGCATATGGCTCCCAACAAACACTGAAAACAAAAATATCAAATGTTTGAGAAAAACATTGATTCTCAGTTTGATATTCAACATTATTTATCATTTGAAACAACATATTTTCTCGACTTTTTCTCAAACGTCGATCTTCAACTTGAGAATAATTTGAGACATACTTGACAATTTTTTTTCTCTCAACTGTTTGAGAAAACATTAATTCTCAGTTTGATATTCAGCATTATTAATCATTCGAAACTAAATATTCTCCCAACTTTTTCTCAAACGTTGTTTTTCAACTTGAGAATGGTTTTAGATATGCTTTCATTTCATTCCATTCCTGAAATGTCAACATAGCAAAGATATCGAAATCTATCGAATCGGTGGATATTCGTCGATCTCTAATTTGCATAGTTTAGCTGGAAATGTAAACAAGCTATTTTATTGAGTGAAGTTGGACATAAAGTGAAAAAATAAGGAAGTATATATACATTTTGATAATATAAGTGATATTTTACTACATTATGCATAAATCTAAACGAGTTAAAAGTGAAGTGAGGCAAATAATAAATTTGCTTACCGAAAGTGGCACAACAGTAGCACAGGGAATAATAGAAAGTTCAGGAGTAGGCCCCACCTTAGGCGAAGGCCCTTCTATTTCCAATAGTGTTATTTATGATCGAAGTGATTCAGAAAGTGTGGATTGCGACTATTCGGAATCTGACATTGATGCAGAAAGTGAAATGGGAAGTGTTATTCGAGAAGAGCTTGCTGTATGGGCCGTCCATTTTAATATTTCCACTGATGCAACTAATGGTTTGTTAAGAATACTTCGGAAACACGGAAAAACAGAAGAATACCAGCTTGCAATAGATTATAATCTATATATAATAATTTTTAGATGCATTTTATTTATTTACTTATTTATTATTTAATGTTTCCTTTTTCTTAAAAACGCAGGATATTTCTGTTGTATTTTTGAACTACAAAAATTTTATTTGAATTTTTGTATTAAATTCTTTTCACTTCTTCAACTAAATTGAAAGGACATTTTTATGTGTAACCCGTAGGAGTTTTTCTAGCTATATGCATTTTTTGTAACCTTTTATGTAAATTTTTTTTTTATTTATGGCCTTCATTATGGCCTGTTCATTTACAAAAAAATTGTTACTGGAATTTACTAATTGTTGATGTTTTGTATGAGCAATGACAGAAATTCCTAACTTCCAGTAATAATTTTTTTGTAGATGAACACATCTAATATATTAGGCTTGTATCTATGTCACTAATGGGAACTTTTGTACCTCATTTGCACTTTTCTTTGCAACCTTAAATTTTTGTGCCTAAGTTTTTTGTTTACCTATATGTGTACTTAATCAACATGAAATAATATTTTAATGTATTCACCATGTATATATAACTAGTCGGAGTTTCTCTACATCCTATGCTGTTTTGTAATATTGAATTTAATGCTTAGTTTTTTGATTTTCATGAAATAATAATTTTTTTATAATATAATTTTAATTTTTTTATTCATTTATCTATCAACATTAAACAATATAAAATGTATACATATTTGTTACAGAATATTTTAATAAAATAGAAAGATGGTTGAAAAACTGGTATGTAAATAATTTTTTGCTTTGATATACTTTTTTGAATTAACTGAAAAAATTTGTCAAAACTCATAAAAAAGAACTCTTATTATTAAAACTGGGTATTTCTTTTACAGCGTAGGTAACACTGAATAAACAATTAAATTATAGTAATTGGATTCCATTTCGTTCCGCTTTATTTTCATTTGAGAAAAAGTTGAGAATCCAAAAATTCTCAATTTGAAAATAAAGAAAAATCCCATATTAAAAATGAGCCTTTTAGCTTGAGAACGCTATCAAGGGTTATTTTAAATGCATTTGAAAACTAACGTTTGAAATGTGAGAAATGGACTGATTCTCAAATGTATCTCAAACTGAGATTTGACAAAAATTTTTATTGGGCTATAAGATAAACATAAACTACAAATATACATGTATATAGAAATTACCAAGTACGAGATACAACTATCCTAGAAGGCGAAATGTCTAGACCAGCGATGGGCAAAATGGCTCGTATGAGCCTTTTGCTCATACGGGCACGCTTTGCACATTTCAGTGCAAGGTGAGGCACGATCAAGTGCAGGTATGTGGGGCGAAGAACACAGGAAGAGAATAATATACAAACACACATAAGATTGATAAAGAGAGAGTATTTGTAAGCATCATCAACAACACTGCTCATCTTGCTTAATACATATTTAACAGTTACCAAGCTATGCGCAAAATAGAGCTGCCTCAGCTCTTATTATGTTCAAATTATTAAGCGTTTTAGGATAAACTAGCCTTTACCGGCGGCTTCGCTCGCACTAAAGGCCACAAATATGTAATTTCGCTTTTGTGATTCACAACTTGAACTGAATTTTCCAGTTGTAATTTTAAAAGTTCCTTTATGATTCAAATCATAAACAAAGCAAGTTTTAAAATTAGAAAAATGGTCGCCGTAAATTTAACACACATGCAACACATGCTCCAACAATTTTTGCAGTGTGGATTTAACGATGTATGTGACCTGAAGAAATTTGGAAATTTCTCCATAATTTGAAATTTATAAATGAAAGCAGTTATGTTTATAATAAAACTGGTAAAATTAGTCGTTTATGCGATTGGTACATTTTTTTATTTGTAAACTGATACATTTCTTTCTAGGCTCACGGCAACACTGCCAGCAAGTCTGAAAAGGTTTTCGTTTTCCCACGATTGTATACGAAACGTGCATTAGTACGTTTTTCTACTACAATTTCCTCTAATGCTACTACTTTAAAAATACTTTTTTAAATACTTTTATGTATATATTGCAAAATGAATCGGCTTGCATATAATTAAATGTATGTGAAGGCGAAATGAATGTCAATAATGCTCTGCTTAACATAAAGTCGACTTCAGTCTATGGTTATTCGGTTTTTCGTATTTCTTGCCAAAAAGTTTATGTTTTTGTTTTCGTACTATTGCAACACAGTTTGGGAATCGGTTTTCGAGGTTGAGAGAGATTTTCATTTCAGTTTATTAGTGTTTCCGCAACCTTCTTGCGATGAATATCGTTTGAGACGAAGCGTACGATATTTCCAATATATTTTTTTACTTCCCTAACACCCCAAAATACACAAACGTCTCACCTAGCACTCGCTGGCACTGAAACTGATTTAGGAGCCGAAAATAGGCCCGTCCCTGGTCTAGATCTTAGTAGAAATATGCAGACGAGGCAACAGAGAGTATAAAAGCAGCGCATGCTGAGGTATGACTAATCAGTTTGATTTAAACACGCTATCAGTTGCGAAGTGAAGTATAATTGAACTACTCCCAAAGTAGTCTAATAAAGACCATTTTGATATACAGAATATTGGAGTGATTTATTCAACAGTTTAGCGATATTCGAACGTTAGCAGAAAGTTTCAAATAAGCGGAATTTCACAAAATTCGTTACAATATATAGATAGATAGGTGCGGTCAAAATCTTAATTAATATTATCTCCACTATCTTTGTGAAAAAATTATAAGGAACGGTGACGTTGGTTTATTTTATTGATATTCTATAACTTATGACCAATTTTTTATTACTCATTATTCAAAATTGTCGAGAAAGATTTAAAAAAGTATTGCTGATGGCAAAACTTATGTGGACGTACAAAATATAATTGGTTGCTCACCAACCCAACAATGGTACCAAGCTGGACCCCTCGCGGTAGATTCGAAATTTGATAGGCCAGGAATTATGTGCTTATTTGTTCGCAAAATTAAAAATTTTGTGCTCAAAACTTAAGTACTTTTGGGAGATGTTTAAGAACCTGCCTGAAATTTTTCGATTTTTTCATTCTAAAATTTTCAGCATTTTTTAAGTATGCAGTTTTGTAGTGTAACCAGTTTCAAGTTTGAACCTAGAACTTGAAGTATGTCTCGCTAAGAGTATATTTTCACTGTTAGTTATTCATTGAGAACAAACAACGATTTAAAAAAGCATTTCAGATTTCGTAAATCGACGAAATAAAATCGTCTTTGAAATTTCCCTTTCGGTCAGCTTTAAAAGTTAACAAGCATTAAAAAGTTTCTTCTAATTATTTTCCCGCCCGTACTTATACATATAATGTTCAAGGTAACAAAAATTTGTGTGGAATGAATCATTATTTTTTTTTTTTTCCTAATCTTTGAACCCATCGACCTTTGATTTGAATTACCTAATTTAATCTTTTCACTACTTTTTCCTGGACAAAGAAGGACAAACGGTAGGCAAACAATTGACATACGATCTAGCACAATAAAACAAATTTTTTTTAAACAAATTTTAAGATGCCAACTACACAGAGCTGTGGTATATGTATGTGGTAGGTGATCCGATCCGGTCGTTTCCGACGAATGTTTCATCAGGGAACAGAACATAACCGCACACCAAATTTCATCAAGATGTTCAAAAACCTGAGGGACTAGTTTGCGTTAAAACAGACAGACGGAAATCGCTTAATCAACTCAGGTCGTCATCTTGATATAAATTTTTTTTATAGAAATTTCGGGGGCGACGAAAGTTGGGTTGTAACCCAGAACAGCCCGAACGATGCAACCATCTTTTACACGTGACACACTGGCAAGAGTAAGACCGCCTGAGATAAATCCTTTTCCGACATATGCAGCAGAACCACAGCCTGGGACCGGGGTTAGGTTGAATACCTTCCCGGAACAGGAAGATATGGAGCAGTCCAGGTGCAAGGAGCTGTTCCGAGGATGACAATTTGTGGCAGGGATGCAACAAATTACTTGCACAATTGCACTATAGATCTGCACAAAGGTCGCAGTGCTTCCAGACCTATTAATTATAATACACTGAAATGACAACCCTTGATCAGGAAAAACATCCCTAATCGCTCCGGTACATAGAACCGGCTGCCGTGGGTATACGTGATCATTTCGGTATACGTATTGGGGAATCTATCTCATCTCCTTTAAAGACTTACAGTTTTGAGATTGGTGAAAAACTTAACATACCATTTCATTTCTTTTGCATGACAGGTATACAAAATGATTTCTATCACGGATGATAAAACACGATTCGGGCCCTGATTGGACTACAAAACAGAATATGCAGAAAAATTGTTGTGCTCCACAATGCATCCAAAGTTTCTTCGAAAATAAACGAAAATACATAAATAAAAGTAGAAAAAATTAATAAAATTCTTAAATAATTTTAACTGATATTTTCGTCATTGCAGCTGTTTGTAAACAAGATAAAATAAAATACATACATTCTAACTTCTTTTTGAGCACAATTTAAAACCAACTTAATTCCAGGGGTCAGATAAGTTCGGACTTCCATTAGAAGGGCAACTAGTAGTATAGCAACAACATTGAAGCTTAAATCATTAGCAAGCACATCATGCGTTGTTGCATCAATTGCGGCTCTTCTTTAACTTTGGCCCCTTCACCAGAGCCACAGTGACGTCATCAGTGGGCCTGCTCCAGTGACGTGCTCTACGCAAATTGTAGTATCTGGAATACTTTTCAAATATTAAAAATTAGTTTGAAATAGTAAAAGAAGCAATGTGGTATTCATTGTATTAGGTTGCGCTATCTGCCGAAAACCGAATAGACTCACATCCATAGTACAGGTTTACAAGTATGATATCTGTGAGAAGGAAACAATTCCTCTCTCTTTCTAACACACTGCCGTTTGACACTCCGGTCAGTGTCAAACTATTGTGGATCTCAGTGGAACCTGCGTGGAACTTGCGTTTGACACTGAACGAAGTGTCAAAATTACCGGGGTTGCTGTCGTGGAAAGCTACGCAGGGAAACAAAAAAAGGAGCGGAATAGCAGATATGGGTTGCTTTGATGGTAAATTTTTTTGAACGAATTTAGTATGAAAATGTAGTGCACCTATATGGGTCATACAGAAAATTATACAAAAGTCTTGAATTGGAGTATCTGAGGACGCGTAGTTATTCCAGTATTAAGAATACAAACACGGGTGCTAAGTTTTTCTACCCGTTCAAAAGTTCTCCGCGAAAAACCGTTTGAAACCGAGGTCGACTGTAATAACCCGGCCAAAAATGTGGAAAGAGAAATGAAAAGACGCGTTTTGTCCTGTTATCAATAGTCCAAAGCGAGGCAAAAACGCGTTTATTAATACCTCCCCCGGCGGTTTTGGTCGTGTTTTGGCAATCGTCCCCGGTAATAAAGTATCACCAAAGATTTTAAAAATTATAAGATGGTACATTGTAGACTTGTAAAACTTTGTGGAATTTGTAGGACGGCTGCGCGAGGAATTCACCATACTTTTTGCTATGCTGTCCGCTTCAACATAGCTGATATTTTAAGGCTGTTTAACTCTGTAATCTTTGTTGTAATTTATTTTGCTTTTGGAAAATTGACCTATTTGAAATAAGCTGGCATAAAAATATTGGCATAAAAATATTGGCATAACAGCTTAAGTTAAATCAACAATGCAAAATCTTGGAAAATTTGAGCAGATGTGGCAATTGCGCGCGTTTGTTGAACGAAATGATGACAATCTATTGATCATCACTAGGAAATTAGCTACATTCCATCAACTAAGCAGCACTTTAGCAATACTACTGTTATTATTTGGCTGCTCAAACATATCCATATTAATTGTGCATGTTTAAGTGACTTAAACTATGAACATTTTTCGTTCGTTTGTTTCATTAGCCATTGAGTGTGCTTGTAATTCTCAACTGGTTAGTGAAATATTCTAAAGACATAGTTTAAGTTTTTTATCCCAAAGCGAGGTTTTTCAAAGCAAAACAAGGTGACTCAACCCGCAGCCAATACCTTGGAGTCCCCCAGTGCTCGCCCCCAATGAATAAATACAAGGTGTAACAGGTGCATAGCAACCTCCCTCACTAAAATAATACACAGTCCACTTAAATAATATAATAGCAAAAAACCTATTCGCCCGCCGAATCACCAAAGCTTAGACAGTGCATTAAATCTAAAATATAAAACTCAAAAATGACTCCGGTTGTTATGTCCGCAGCATTTATTTGGTTCAAATACACAACCAGTAATAGCCAAAGCCATAATAATTTACACGGGTCATAAATTCTTTCTCTGATTCAAAAGCTGAACTACCAGCGCTACCGTCATCAGCTCAGTGTCATCATTGTCAGTAGCGCCAATAACACCAAACTCGTGCCTGACACACAAAAGCCCTTTCACTCAATAGCGCAAGTGAAATGTACTACGCACTCACTACTAAGTAGCGTCAAAAATGCGCTTGGAGTCATTGCGTCAATGAGCTACCATTGAGCTGGCACCGCATTGGCACTGGCGCCATGCAATTTACATCACTAAAATTGCGCGAATGCCCAGGCTCATGACTTTTTTAATCCAGATGATGAAAACGAAGCAGGGGCAAAACGTATGGTGTATTCCTGGCGCAGCCGTCCCACTTTGTGGAGAATGAACGACTCTTCAATGCTCCCTCTTATTAATCTACCCTCTTTGGTATCACAATTTGTTAACTAAAATTGTCCAAAACATGTGGATTTTAAAGAGAGATATAATTAAGTGCTCGTTTGAAAGTAAGTAAGGATATTTCTTTGTAATTTTACAATAAAAATTTTACGCAGTTTTCGTTAGCAGCTACTACACTTTTTTTGGACCTAAGAAGTACAACAGTGCCAAATAGCATCCACAAAAAAAAAAGACGACCAAGAACAAGCATGTTATCAGGTGAGCGTGGCTGTGTGTGCTACATATTCTACTTGTAGACCTTTACTAGTGATGACCGATACAGCGGTTTTGAAATATCAGTGAAAAAATGATGGATATTTTTGAATCGCGGCTATTTTTTATAGCTATAGCGATCCCTTCAATTTATTTTTAATAAGCGAATGTGAAATTTGTATACTTGGATATGAAAAAGGAATGTTTAAGTTTGTTTACCAGAGTAGATTGAATGTTATACATTAATTTAGTTTAGTATACAGAATATATGTATGAACCAAAATTGGAATAAAAAGAAAAAAAATATGTACCTTTTATTGTAAACTGATGTAATGTGAAATTCTAATTTTCTGAGATATTATGATACAATATTATTAACTGGCTGACGACATTATGTTCAGTCTCGTATTAGCATAACTAGCGGAAATAGATGTCTATGCATATTTGTTTTATAAATTTTGCTAATTGAAAATGCTTTGATTTTTAAATGTAAGATGAATCAACCCGAAATAGATCTGTAAATGTAACACCATAAAAACCAAAGAGGATAAATATAATAAGAGCCGTCACTCGTTATTTTTTAGGCATTTACTCGATGTAAACTATGAGGTAGTCGCTACTTTTTTTTGGGCGAGATGATTATAAATGTCTTCTATACATTTTCATGGGGTATTTGTGTTTATTTTTCCGACTGTTTTTAATTAATTATTTAATTCTCTTTCCAAAAAACACGTTTGCATAAAGTGACAACACCGCATGGATAAATGGAATGTAGCGACTACCTCACAGTTTACATCGAGTAAATGCCTAAAAAATAACGAGTGACGGCTCTTATTATATTTATCCTCTTTGATAAAAACATGATTTATTTACTGTTATTTTTATACTACACCGATGTATTCAGAAATACTCCGTATGAATTTATTCTGAAATTTGTATTTCGCTGCATAATGTTTTTATAGTAAAGTGAATTAATTTTTAATGAAAAATGCAGATTATAAAAATATTTTTAGCAGTAAATTAGCCACCCACTTCATTGCCCTAGAGATAAGCCGGAGAATTCAACCATATAATATGACAAAACTTGAATTGCATTCTCCCAAAAAAATTAAATTTTGACTTACACCTGTTTACAATAAGACGAGTGATATATGTGTGACTCGGCCTATCAAAAGGTGGCTTATGACTCAAAAAAGAAATTGCGAGAAACAGCTGTTAAAGATAAACCATGCATTTCTTCAGTTTCTTAGTAGTGTTCTTTTTTTTTAGTCATAAGCCACCTTTTCATAGGCCGGGTCACATATTTCTATAATTCTTTAATTTTTCCATCAAAAACATAAATTTTAAAAATAATAAAATTGTCGCATTTCACTGCTTTTTTTACTATAATTTGCTCTCATCTTTTACTCCGTATTAAAATGGATTTTTAATAAATTAATACAACCAAATTTTCGCAGCCAACCAAATCAAAACGTCGTTTATAAAAATATCAATTCAAAATAACGTCGACTGAAAGAGCAAACTAGCTAAAAGTAAACACAACCGACTGAAGAAATATCGCTTAATGAAGAAATATCGCTTAATGAAGAAATATCGCTATTGGCGAAATGCTGTCAAAATGCCAGTCAATGATATATTTGGATACCTAGTAGCGATGAACGATATTTCACTACCGGTGATTGCATCGCCGCTATCACTATTAGTATTAGAATTTCGTGCTGAAGGAAAATCGCCTATCACTGATATATTTGGATAGCAATAGCTATCACTATAGATATTTTTCATCCGCGGCGATGCAATCACCGATAGGGAAATATCGTTCCATCACTAACCTTTACAATGCTCACATCGAGAATTATTGTTTGCGTTGGTGGTGGAATTTCTTCTGTTCTACCCTCAGCTATTTTGTGTTTTCTGGTCTCCATTTTAACCGATCATTCTGAGATTTTTAAAGGAGGCTCGTTTCTTTTTTGTCTTTTTTTTTTAATATTTAAAAGTTACCAACCAAGAGAACATTAGTACCGTCATATACTACGTGAATTCAGAATTTTCCCTTGCGATCCGGTGCCATATTTCAAATCAATGAATTAGAAATATGTATGGGCCAGACTTTTATTTATTTATTTAATAAAGTAATATTAACCACACGCTTATATTCAGAATATTTTAGTATTTTATTTTAAACACACAAACACGCAATTTTTTTAGTAAGTCACTTTTATTGTATATGTATGCATATTTGTATTCTAAGTACTGCATATACGGTTGCCACTTTGTTGCTTTTGAAACAAATCTAGTGAGATTTTACATTCGGTTCATTGGTTGATTATTTCAAAAATTTATCATTTTTGAAAAGCTATAACAACAAATATATTCAGGTTTGTAGCCTTTGCAGTTCTTTTCAAAAGAACTCAAACAAGTAACTAGTTGCTTTTGCAATTAGAAAAAAGTAAGTGGGGTCGCCTCTCGGCAGTGATTTGAAAACCATTCCGAGTGTATTTCTGCCATGAAAAGTTTTTCAGTGAAAATTCATCTGCCTTGCAGATGCCGTTTGGAGTTGGCGTAAAATATTGACCCGTCAATTTGTAGGAAAAATAAAAAACAGAGCACGACGAAAATTGGAAGAGAAGCTCGGCGGTAAAATCTATCGCGCCTTGTATTTTTTTACTTTACTCCAGGAGCCATAAGGTGGATCCGTTGATTTCGTTTTTTTTTTTTTTAATTTGACAGCTAATCATTTTGACCTGGTAACACTAACAGACATATGCACTAGGATGTTCTATATTTATCACCTCGTTTCCACTCGACACCCCGCACATATTTTTTTTTTATGCTGACAAGTTTTTATACCCAGCTGTACTTGTACACAGGGTATTATAACTTTGATTGGATAACGGTTGGCTCTACAGGTATAAAGGAATAGAGATAGATATAGACTTCCATATATCAAAATCATCAGTATCGAAAAAAAAATTTGATTGAGCCATGTCCGGCCATCCGTCTGTCCGTTAACACGATAAATTGAGTAAATATTGAGATATCTTCACCAAATTTGGTACACGAGCTTATCTGGCCCCATAATAGATTGGTATTGAAAATGAGCGAGTCGGATGATACCCACGCCCACTTTTTATATATATAACATTTTGGAAAACGCAAAAACCCTGATTATTTAGTAAATAATACACCTAGAATGTTGAAATTTGACGTGTGGACTGATATTGAGATTCTTGATAAAAATTTGCAAGAAAATTTTGTAATGGGCGTGGCACCGCCCACTTGTGATAAAATCAGTTTTACAAATATTATTAATCATAAATCAAAAATCGTTAAACTTATCGTAATAAAATTCGGAAGAGAGGTTGCCTTTACTATAAGGAATGCTTTGAAGAAAAATTAACGAAATCGGTTAAGGACCACGCCCGCTTTTATATAAAAGATTTTTAAAAAGGTCGTGGACGAAAATAGTAAGCTATATCTTAGCGAAAAAGAGCTTCCAAAAGAATAGGTGCGATTCGGAAAAAAAAAGTTTGTAAATAACAGGTACGCTATTATGAGTACATATGAGTTGAGTGCTCATAGAACTTATGCTGAGATTTGTTCGTGATCCAGTGCTATTGAAACTCAACTCATTAAAGTTATTTTGAAATTTTTCAGCTGTTTTCCTCATTAATTTGGAAACATCGTTAACAAATTGTATAACGAAAATTATGCAAGCCAATTTCAAAAGGATTTTCGAGAAAAAAATTTATACAAATTTTTATTTATAAAATATCAAAAAACTTTTAGGATTTTGAGTAACCTTATGCAGATTTGAAATCCAATCAATTTTAATCTACAATACAAGCACAAGTTTGAAATTTCTCAAAAAATTTTTTCTTTTAATGGTGTTTTGGATTTTTCTATATACAAATCGTATATAATTTTAATTTAAAAAAAAATTTTGAAAATTTGATCTCAAACTTGTACTTTCTTGGACTAAAAGTAATGAGACTACAACGTCAATTTTAATCTACAATACAAGCACAAGTTTGAAATTTCTCAAACAATTTTTTCTTTTAATGGTGTTTTGGATTTTTCTATATACAAATCGTATATAATTTTAATTTAAAAAAAAATTTTGAAAATTTGATCTCAAACTTGTACTTTCTTGGACTAAAAGTAATGAGACTACAACGCTGCATACTCAAAAAATTACTGAAAATTCTAAGTAAACATTTTTACGAAATTCGTTTTGCAGTTTTGAGTGAAAGAAATGTATTTCGTTCTTAAGTGGAAGACGGAAATCTGGGAAAACGATTTTATTCTCATAATTATCCTTCACTGTCTAGGTACTGAACATTAAAAAATCGACACATCAATTGATTTGAAATTGAACAGCGACAAGGGCGGTTTTGTGTATCGTATCTGAACTCTTTGCAAGCAGCTGAATGTGTGTTAAAAACATTTGAATCCCAAATAATGCGGGCATATTCTTCACACTTTTAAGCTTTAGCGTATCCAGTCTTTTGAGTTTCGTTGAAGAAAACCTAAATTGGTCAAAATCTATTTTATGTTTCTAGTCTATGTACACTTCTAAGTCCTTGACAGTCATTGTACGATTGAACGAGTCGCAGTCGTTAAATTATGTGGACGTTTTACCGAGATTGTTACTACATTAATACTATGTTCAAACAGAAAAATAAATTGAGGCAATTTCGATTTAAATTGAGTGGTGTTCATACAACTCAATTTAACTTACACAATAGTAATTTGATAGCTGGTTGGCTCATCTCTACAGCAACGACATACCTTTGTTCAGACTGTCAGAATGTGCGTGTTGGTATTAGGCGAATGGAATGGAGTGAAAACATAAAATTTTAAAAGTTTTGTGTGTTGTAAGAAAATGTGTTCAATGTTTTGGTTTCATTTTGAGTTTGCCATCTTCTTTTGACAATCCTTATTTCAGTGAACTGAAACAATAAAATCAACTGATGAGATGAGCCAACCATATAGTTGAGCCATGCGTGACTGACGTTTAAATCTACTCAATAAACACACATTAGAAGGTTGCATTTGCAGTTTGAAAAAGTTTATTATGCATTTTTTTTTAAATTGACAATTTAGTATTACCATTTATGATATGATAAATTGCGTAATAAATTGCCAAAATGGTATAAATTGCCAATTTGGTGTGGGTTTGTACATAGTATAAAATAAGAGAACTTTGTTGCAGCAATTCATCATAGCGAAGATGTTTTAATGTAGTTCTATACAATCGCTAGTGTTTATGATTAGGTAATAGTTTTAAATCATCGGTGTACAACAAACAACTGGAGGATTTCAAAGATTGGTTAATGTCATTTATAAATAAGTACAGGGCCCAGATGACTAGCCTGTGCGACTCCTGTTGTAACCAATGTGGTCTTGGGGAGGTTGCTGCCAATGTTCACTACCAGTTTTCTGTTTTTAACATGATTCAAGCCATTATAGAATGCTGGAGTCAATTCCGAGTTTTTCCAGTATTTTAAGTAACAGATCGCCATTTAAGCTATTTGTGGGAGGGACGCAACAAACTAAATGAAACTGAAGTTATAGCCTTGGAAAAAAATACCGAGTCGTTCCGGTACATTGAATCGGCTGACGTGGGAAGCATGATTTAGGCTATCAAAACGGTGTACAAGCTACCTACTTGTTGACCTTCTTCATACCATAAAATTCATAAATTGTGTTCACAAGTTTTTTAATGGGTTAGTAGTTATCTACTAAATTTCGTAGGGTGGACCTATAAATGGGAGATATGAACACAACTTTCCATTCATCAATGAAGTGCCCACGTTCGAGAGGCTTATTGAAGATTTTTGTAAGCTTACTGTTCCGAGCCGGTTATATACTGACTCGAAGAAATCGGGAAAAGGTTTTCATGCTTTTTGAGTTGAATTAGCAAAGTTACCTTCGAACTCCATTGACTCCGGCATGCCGTTATCTTTTCTTTTTGATGTTAAGAAACCACAAAATGATTTAGGTATAGCTTTTACGTTAGCCTTAAGGAAATTTAAATACCTATTATGTAAACGTTTTGAGAGACAAAGGAATTTTTTCCTACAGTCTGCAAATTTTGTCTTGTCCTCAACAGAGCCTCTGTTTTTTTACTTCCTATGCGCCTTATTACGTTAATTTTTCAGTCTCAAAAGTTCCTTCATATACCATGGCAGAGTGAAGACTTTTTTCTACTGCTCTTTTGAACTTAATAAACATATCTGGTAAATCTAAATTCTCAAAATTTATGTTCCAATCAATGGATTCAAAAATGCGTTCAGACTCGTAACACTTTCCCTACAGAAGATTGAAGATATATGCTGATTCGATAAAGCCGCTATCGTATTTAAATAATGAGCACTGGATGGTTATTGCCTTGTGATGAAGGGACTCACTGGTGAGTAGCATATCACATTTACAGCAGAATTCAATAATCCATCTCTAGTCAGTATTAGAGCCATTTTGAGGTAAATATAAGGTGTAAGACATTTGCCATTCTGTTGGTTGTCTCCGGTCGCACAAAACCGGTCACTAATTTGCGAGCTGGGCCGGGGCAGATCACAAATATAAAAATTAAAAAAAAAAAAATTTTAATTTAATATTAGGAAAGAGAAAATAAAAAAAATAAATAAAAATCAATTTCAATAACTTTCCGCCACAGAGATTCTAACCTCCCCACTTTGCGTTTTCCCAAACAGAAATGAGCTGCGCCTTAAGCTTGAAACACAATGCACTGACGCCGCGAAATAAACGCAACGAACATCGCCTAGTCCAAAATAGAATCCCCATAATTACATGAAGGTGAACACAATGAAATAAACGCAACGAACATCGCCTAGTCCAAAATAGAATCCCCATAATTACATGAAGGTGAACACAATGAACGCCAAGAGCGAAATTTACGCGACGTCATTTTGCGACGATAGATTTATTTCTATCGTCGCCGCCGGGCGATGACGACAAACATCCCAAGGGTTGCTGCTGTTCAATTTTTTAAGTATAAAAAAAGAAAACATAATATCCAAAACAAATTTTTTTTCTTTACATATAATTTTTAGTTTAATTTCATAACATTTTTTGTTTTGTTAATTTCTTAGCATTTTGGGCGTGTTTTAGCAGTCAAGTGCTAAAGCAGAGAATTAAAAAAGTTTTAATTGTTTTCATCTTTATTTCTAAATAATGACCACTCTGAATAAACAGCGTCAATTTCGCCCGGCATTGTGTTTTAAGTAGACGAAATATCTCGGCATTGTGTTTCAAGCATTAACAGGCTCAGCCACAACAACCTACAATTGAATGCTGCAAAATGCAGTGTTGTATTATTAGTTCAATGTGTGAGTAAATTGTCTTTTTGGTGAATTTTGATTTGGAGAGCTTTTCTGTTACTTTCGCTTCCTGAATACCGAAATCGTCTCAAGTCGCAAAAATTGTTTCTAATGAAAAATCTCAAATTTAGAGACTTGAGATGAGACTGAATTACATAATTCAGGGCCCGCATCGTATTAAGATTCGCATCGAAATCAAGTTCTCTACACTCAAACATTTAATCAAAATAGCTCTGAAATCGTGAGTCCGAATAACGGCAAATGTGAACTAGAGACTTCACGTACTAGTTGGATTTATAATTTATCATATTATATTTATAAATTGATTGAAAAATGGATTCCGATACGAATCGTAACACACGATACGGGCACAGCTGTTAGAAATATCATTATTTACAATAGGGGGACCCATGTAACCTTATAAATGCCTTATAAAGTGTGTAAACGTATAAATTTATCTAGTGCGTAAACGAGCTGTCAAATTTTGTATGAAAATCATTTACACAATTTGCATAAATTTACGCGCACATTTCATTGTGTAAACGCGGTAAACTCAAAGGAATGCAACCTTGCAGACATTACAGCAGGCATTTTCATCAGAAATCTCCAACATCAGCAAGTAAAGACGTTTTAGTTTTGATTTTTCACTTAATCTTCGAATTTTCAATTTATATAACAATCAAAAAAATTTTGTTTGGCAATAATACAGCTGATAAACAATCAAGTTTATCAAGAATATTACTAGGTGCGTTCATTGAACAGTGTGTGTAAATGGATATAATTTTACACCTTATAAGTTTATATGCTTTCATGAGTCCCCCTAATAACTAGATTCCAAATTTCTTTGTAATCATTTCCAATTTCTTAGATTTAAAATAAGCCAAAAGAGTAAAATGTATCGCAAAGTAGGTTCTGAATATCCTCTTTTGGAGGCGTTTGCTGGGATTATCAACTCAAAGCTGATATAAGCGGCTTGTACATGTTGTAACTGTTACTCGATATATTTTGAAGATTTCTGAACACATCTACAAGTTTCCCTAAAGCGTTTTTGAAATCGATTAATATAGTTTTACCGCTGAATTCTGTAATTCAGTCTCATCTCAAGTCTCTAAATTTGAGACTTTCCTTTAAGGACAATTTTTGTGACTTGAGATGATTTCGGTATTCAGTAAACGAAAGTCACAAAAACAATTCACCATATCAACGAAATTCACCAAGAAGACAATTTACTCATACATTGAACAAATAATATGGCATTGCATTTTGTCAACATAACGCTGGGTGGTATTGTGGCTGAGCTTGCGAAGGCGCAGTTCACAATTTTGTATAGAAAATCCCAAAGTGTGTAGGTTCGAATCTCAATGGCGCCACATAGAGTTCGATGTGTTTTTTAAGTATTTTCTGTTTTTTAATTTTTTCTATGCTTATTTTAATTTGAGGAATAAAACAACATATTTAAAGCGTTCTTCGCAAATAATTTTTATACTTTTTCTGAAATTTTCATGTTGACTTCTTTCTGACAGGCACTTAAGTGAGCATAACGGGAAAATCTGGGTTGCCATTGTTGTTTCGGTTGAAAACGGTCTATTAGGGTTCTGTGCAGAGACGTAAAAGATTGAAACAGGGTTTATGTAGTCACAAAAGTGTTGCTCCTGTTCCACAGCATTTTAATTTTAGATCATGGCGAAAAGTGTTCAGTTCAGAGTTATTGATTTTCGTTAAAAGTTTAATTTATTACGGAGGGTTACTCCTTTAAGTTTAACAAGTAAGAACGGGACTGTCTTCGGCTGTGTCGAACACTTCATACCTTTCATGAATGGGGCTGAACAATAATCTTATCCCGTTTGTAATCTCCGAATAATCGGATGTATAAGTTAAGAAATATATAGTGAACAGATCTACATACCTTAACGATTTTTAAGATAAATATAAAATAAAAAACAGGTAGGTACTTTGTGTGAGGATGCAAAGTTTCAGGTTTTTTGTGGTCTGCGTGTAAAAACTATGACTACGAATCACGTATTTCAACAATATATGACGTAAACGTAACTATTTGATGAAATTTGATGAATTTTGAAGCTTCTAGCCGTAAAAAGGGGGCAAAAATTAGAGTTTATATCGGGTATATAATATATATACCACCGATCTCTATGATTTTTTCAAACAACAATATATGCTATATACGTAAGCATTTGGTGAAATTTGAAGCTTCTAGCTGTTAAAATGGGGAAGAAATTGCGCAGTTTCTTATCTGAACAATCGGTTGTATGGGATATATACTATATATACCACCGGTATCTATGATTTTCTCAGACAACAATATATGCTATACACGTAAGCATTTGGTGAAATTTGAACATATCTAAACGATTTTTAAGATAAACATAAAAAAATAAAAAATAGGTAGGTAATCTGTGTGAGGATGCAAAGTTTCACGTTTTTTGTGGTCTGCATGTAAAAACTATGACTACGAATCACGTATTTTAAAAATATATGACGTAAACGTAACTATTTGATGAAATTTGATGAATTTTGAAGCTTCTAGCCGTAAAAAAGGGGCAAAAATGACAGTTTATATGAAGTATATAATATATATACCACCGATCTCTACGGTTTTTACAGACAACAATATATGCTATATACGTAAGCATTTTGTGAAATTTGAAGCTTCTAGCTGTTAAAACGGGGCAGAAATTGCGCAAAGTTTCTTATCTGAACAATCGGTTGTATGAGATATATACTATGTATACCACCGATCTCAATGATTTTTTCAGACATCAATATATGCTATACACGTAAGCATTTGGTGAAATTTGAAGCTTCTAGCTGTTAAAATGGGGCGAAATCGCAAAAAAAATATATATATACTATATATATTGTCACGGATATTAACATCACTAAGTTATACCATCACTAAGGCGATGCCAAGGCCACGATAAGCAGTATTTACGTCAATAATCAAATCATGTATACACATATATAAGGCAGCCGAAAGATGTCACACACAGATGCATTTACTTATACGCCTATGTATGCGCGAGAGACTGTAAACTGCAGACGTTCACATCGGTGATTCAATCATTATGTATCTACATAAACGAATGAATAGTTGCGTCTACACATGTGTACGTGTGCGAGCGGCGGAGCGGCGATGCGCAGGCACATGCATTTATCTTATCTGAGTTGTCTCAAGAGAGAGCAATCATTTGTGCACGTAGTTGTGGCTGGCGATTTTGTAGCCGAAACTAACTAGTAACTTCTGGAAATCGAAGAGCCTAGAAGTATGCAGCGTAAACTATAAAAGCGGGGCAGGCGAGTAAGAAGTAATTCAGTTTGAGTTGAGCTATCAATCAGTTTGATTAAGCACGCGATCTGGCGGCCAATAGTAGAGTTTCATTTGAGTTATCAATCAGTTTGGTTATTAAGCCAGCGAGTAGCAAAGTATACATAAGTGTTATTGTGAAGTACTTTAATAAAGGCCATTTTTCTATTATTCAATATTGGAGTTATTTATTCAACAGTTTAGTGATTCGAACTTAGCAGAGGATTGCAAATAAGAGGATTTGCAAGAAAATTCGTTACAATATACTATATATACCATCATATATATATTATATATATCACCGATCTCTATGATTTTTTGACACAACAATACATACTATATACGTAAGCAATCGGTGAAATTTGAAGCTTATAGCTGTTAAAATGGGGTAGAAATTGCGAAAAGTTTCTTATCTGAAAAATCGGTTGTCTGAGATATATACTATATATACAACCGATCTCTATGATTTTTTCAGACAACAATATATGCTATATACGTAAGCAATCGGTGAAATTTGAATATAGCTGTTAAAATGGGGTAGAAATTGCGAAGTTTCTTACCTGAACAATCGGTTGTATGAGATATATACTATATATACAACCGATCTCTATGATTTTTTCAGACAACAATATATGCTATATACGTAAGCAATCGGTGAAATTTGAAGCTTACAGCTGTTAAAATGGGGTAGAAATTGCGAAAAGTTTCTTATCTGAACAATCGGTTGTATGAGATATATACTATATATACAACCGATCTCTATGATTTTTTCAGACAACAATATATGCTATATACGTAAGCAATCGGTGAAATTTGAAGCTTACAGCTGTTAAAATGGGGTAGAAATTGCGAAAAGTTTCTTATCTGAACAATCGGTTGTATGAGATATATACTATATATACAACCGATCTCTATGATTTTTTCAGACAACAATATATGCTATATACGTAAGTATTCGGTGAAATTTGAAGCTTCTAGCTGTTAAAATGGGGCGAAAATATATATATATACTATATATATATACTATATATACCACCGATCTTTATGATTTTTTCAGACAACAATATATGCTATATACGTAAGCATTCGTTGAAATTTGAAGCCTCTAGCTCTTAAAATAGGGCAGTAATTACGAAAAGTTCCTTATCTGAACAATCGGTTGTGGGGGATATATACTATATATACGACCGATCTCATCAATTTTTTCAGGCAACAATATGTGGAATAAACAAAAGTATATGGTGAAGTTTGAAGCTTCAATCTGTTAAATTGGGTAAGATATTACAAAAATCCTCTTTTTCTGAAAAATCGGTTGTATGGAGGATACATGCTATAGTGGTCCGATCCGATCGGTTCCGACAAATGTCTAATCGGACACCCAAATACACCCGCTCACCAAATTTTATCAAGATATCTCAAAAATTGAGGGACTAGTTTGCATACAGACAGACGGACAGACGGACATGGCTAAATCAACTCAGCTCTTCAACCTGATTATTTCGGTATACTTAATGGTGGGTCTATCTATCTTCCTTTAAGGACTTACAATTTTCGGTTTCGTGACGAAATTAATATACCATTTCATTTTCATGAAAGGTATAAAAAGCAGAGAAAACGTAGAGTTTTTCTAATCATTGTGAAAAACTTTTTAATTTGAATTTCTGTACCCAAGTTTACTATATTTGTGCAACACAAGAATCTGGAGGTCAATTCCTTAACTATGAAAACTGAAAAATGTACACTTGTTGAAAACTCATTTGCACACACAATTTACACTTTGAATTTAGTTGTGTTTTTATGCACAAAATTTTGAAACTAAAAACAAAATTTTCATTTGTCAGAAAAAATAAAGAAAAAAAGGCCTAATGTCAAAAAACCCTATCGAAATACAAACTGGCTTGTTTGTTTTTAATGAACTACATTGTATTTTTCTTGTATTTCGTGGGTTTTTATATTATACCTTTATATTAAGTCGCTTTGATGTTTGTCCTCTCATTTCCATACGAATTATTGACCCACGGAAAAGTATGTTTCGGTAACTTCCCGTTGAGCTAGACACTTGATACTTAGAGCATAGTTCAGATCTGGGAGACATTACAATGCAAGTGAAAAAAAAAATCCGATAGGTGGCGCACGGGTCGAGATATACAGAAAATTTATTTTAAAATGGAAATTTTGCGATCGAATTTTAGCTAACTTCTCGGTGATCCATATACTTGAAACTTAGCACATAGTTTGCGAGTCGATCGAACTACAATTCGTGGAAAACAGAATGCCGCCAGGTGGCAGACGAGTCGAGACAAACGAAAATCCCTGAAAAAACGCATGGAATTTTGCGATCGATTTTTAGGTAACTTCCCGGTAAACTAGAGACTTGGAACTTGGGCGTGACCGTGAGTCAGAACCCGATGACCATGCAATATTTGATCAAAAAAATTTCGGTAGATGGCGCATGGATCGAGATATTAAGAAAATTAGTTTTGATTTGGGAATATTTCAATCCATTGTTAGCTAACTTCCCGGTGACCTATAGACTTGGAAACTTGGCACACAGTTCGAGCCTTGGTGACAATATAATCTACAGAAAACGAAATTCCGCTAGGTAGCGCGCTAAGCGAGATAACTACAAAACCTTGCAAAACGAGGGGAGTCTTGCAATCGATTTTATAGTAACTTCCCGGTGAGCTGGAGATAAAGTAGTGTCATATAGGAGTTTGATTTGTTTGCACTTACAGCACCATTTTATTTGCAGGAGACTTTCACAGCTACAAAAATTAAGGCGGATTTACAGACGCTTTGGCTGTGTTGCATTCATTAATTCATCTGTCGGGCGAAGTATCGAAAAATTTACATAAATGCTTTGGTTGCGTGCCTACGCTTTGACAACGCCGTACGAAAAACAATGAAACGCCGTACGTTATCATTGATTTGAAGCGACCAAAGCGTTTATAAAATTTTGCCCTTATGCATTTGTGTAAACAGCCTTAGAAGTGAAAATATTCCATGTTACACGTGAGGCGCTTTATATTTTGGCTTTAATTTAAATAAATTTTGCTTTCCGCATTGTTGCAGGCTACAAATCTTCAAGTATTCTTATTTCCGTGGATATATATGCAACTATTTCATCTGTAAATACTACAAAGTTTTATTAAACTATTAAATGCAACTCAGCTTGAAGTACTCTTACGTACGAAAAATGCAACTCTAGACCTGAGATTTACATCAGGTGAGCGAGGCTGTTTGTAGTTTTGACGTTTATCGCTTAGTTGACACACTTGTTTAGGCACACTATGGATTTTCACCCCAAATAGTATCTAATAGTGACTAGATAGCTTACTGAATACAATTATACAATTTATAAGTAACGGAAATATGTCAAAGAAAAGTAAATAAAATGTCGAGCCGCTTTTCAATATTTTGATCACTTTTCTGCACATTTTTGGTCCATATTTTATTTTTTTTTGATATGGCAACCGTGACTACCAACCAGCAGGCAAATACACATTCACGAACTCCAACACACGTGCCTACACCTGATACGTACTCACGAATGAAAGTAAAACGACGGAATAAAAGACGTAGAAATGGGAAAAACGCTACATAATCAATAATCTAAAAATAATCAAACTTAAATTCAGCATTAGAACTATTTTGAAAAATTTGTTTCACAACTACACTTGTAGTATAATTATAAAATCATTATTAAAAAAATAGATAAACTTCACTTTTTGCATCATCGCCCATAGTTGAACTGCCGAAATTTGGTTAAACTAGCCTGAACATCATTTCGTTCTTTTTTTTAGTTTGATTCGGTTATGCCCAGCAATGTGTAGTCTTTTTTAATTTCACTTTAGCCACATCTTTCGACTATTTGCACAAAATTAAAACTTTTATAATTTTTTTAAATGTTTTATACTGATTTCGATTACAAAAAATGTCAAATGCACATTCGATAAATTACAAAAAAAATTTGTCTTAATTACATATAATAATTAATAGTAGGTGAAGTATGTACATATATTTGTAGATATGAAAAAGACATTTGCTCTTCACTCTTTTACCGACAATGACAAAAACGATAAAAGACCAATTCAATTTTGTCATTCTCCGCACATGTGTTTTGTATCTCTGTTCGCTCGTTCTTCTGATTCCTTTTACCTCCACGTTTGTGTTCGGTGTTGCTGCTGTCACATTTTACTTAAGCGGGAGTCATTGGTGCCGTACGTCGTATCGCTGTAGTTGTATCCCTAACGTAATCAGCTGTTTATCGTTACGACGGTAAACCAAAAACCAATTGGTTGGCTACGATACGGTTACGACCTTAAGCTGGAGACATTGGTGCTTTATCGGTAACCGTATCGGTAACCTTTTAACAGTTGATTCGACCAACCTTATGAGAATCAATGCAATCGATTATTGGTGCCGCTAAGGTCGTAACCGTATCGTAGACAACCAATTGGGTTTTGGTTTACCAACGTAACGATAAACAGCTGATTACGTTATACTGTTTTCACACAGAAACTTAATGATCTCATTTCACCTGCTAATGAAATCGTAAATTTTTTGCTTTCACACAGAAGTAACTGCTCGATTAGTATGAAGGATGAGACAATCATGGCGGAACGATACAAGGTGGGAGCATGGTGACATACCTACAAACAAAAAAATTCCATGTACTTGTAAATTCGATGGACAAATGTCAAAATCGTACTGCGCCGGTAGTTGATGTATCAAATCAAATAAAAAAGGTTATAATCAGCTGTTCGATGCGGCCACCTTGAATCGTTCCGCCATGCAGACAATGACATTTGCTTTGAAAACTAAGAAACGGAAACGGAAGCGGAACGCTGCCAACAGAGTTGCATTGTGCTTTTGACTTCATTAGGCATTCGATTAGCTACTAATGAAATAATAATAGATTCGAATTTTGATCACACCTACCTTATGGAAATCAATGTAATCGAGTTAACGTTGTGGTATGGCACCATTCATCGATTACATTTATTTCCATAAGGTAGGTACGATCAGCTGTTTTATCTGGTTTTGGCTTTATGGTTATAAGTCACCATTAATTCGCCCTTAAACTTCAGACAGACAACGTATCAGGCGTTGCATACTTCATACTTCGCCAAGTTTCAACTTTTGCCTTACATACCTCAGTCACGTCATATATGTTGCACTTTATTTATTTTTTGCCATTTTTAGTACGCGTGTGTGAAAAGTTGGAGTTTTAAAAACTAAGGTATACTTTTAGTTGACGAATTATTATTATTTTGATAATTGAATCTACAATTTTTATTACTTAATAGTATTTACGTCAGTCGTTGGAAATGGCGTACGTCGTGAAGTTGAAGGATTGTACCTGTTGAGTGGCGTTTTTAATTAAATTTCGCCAATTAAATTCTTTTCTTATTTCAGAAATTTTAAGAAAAAGGGCATGCGTACCAAGTACTCGTGAAGTTCCTTGTGGGGTTGAATTAAAACCCGAACCGAGGTAATATTAACATAAAGAAATAGATTCGGGCTTTTTGGGAAAAGTTTCATCGGCTTCTTATCGGTAGCAACCGATACCGACAAGTTATTTGGTTTATGATCGATTTTTATAGATGGCGATTATTATCGTTGAGTTCTTGATTTGTTTGCTTGTCATTGTCTTCTTACTGGTTTGTTATCGGCTTGTTTTCGATGGGTTACACGAGTGCAATTGATTATATGTATATTAAAGTTTTATCGGCATCTGTTTCTTAACAAACCGATGAGTCGATAGCATTTCGATAAGGAATTGGTAACACTGATAGCAAATTGATAACTTTTCTATACATCGGTAACGAATTGGTAATAATCCGATTAAAAAAATCATAAGTATCCTAAAACAAATTGATATCCTTTTTATAACATATCGTTAACTTTTCGGTAAGTAATCGATAACTTTTTGATAAAAAATCGATTAATTTTCTATAATACTCCGATAAGCGATCTGCAATGTTCCGATAACAAATCGGAACATATTGATAACATATCCTTAAATTTTCAATGATAAATCCAAAACGTTCCGATAACAATCGGATGACTTGTCGATAAAAAATAGATTTATTTTAATTTCATTTACTTTAATTTATTTAGGGCCTATCGTCTTATCTTTTTAAAAATTGTTTGCCATTGGCGATCCCACTCCTTATTTTTAACAAATCTCTCGAGTGTGGTGAATTTATCGATGCATGGAAGATAACTTTCATTAGCCCAGTTTTCAAGAGCGGTAATAAAAATAACGTCGCCAATTATAGACCCATAGCAAAGTTGTCGACTATTTCTAAAATTTTTGAGTATATTGTGAAACAAAAAATGTATTTTGCGGTAAAACGTCTAATCAGTAACAATCACCATGGTTTCATGTCCGGTAGATCCACTGTGACAAATTTAGCAATTTTTTCTGACTATTGCCTATCCGCGTTTAATAATCGTTTACAAGTCTATACTGTATACACCGATTTCTCAAAAGCGTTTGATAAAGTTAGTCACTCAATCCTAATTTCTAAATTGCTTTCTTTGGGTTTCAACTCAACATTTCTTTCTTGGATAAGGTCATATCTTCAACAGTGTAGTTGTGTTGTTGTAATTGACAATACTCACTCTAACTCTTTTATAGCCACCTCCGGCGTGCCGCAAGGTAGTATTTTGGGGCCGCTGCTTTTTGTAATCTTTATAAATGATATTTCGGCCTGCCTTCAGCACTTTAACTTTCTTTTGTACGCTGATGATTTAAAGGTTTTTGGAACCATTTCGAATGCTACTGACGCGGAAAGGATTCAATCTGATCTCGACAATCTGCCGCTAAATGTTGGTAAATGCTTCCATGTTACTTTCTCCAAAGTTGGCGATAATCTCCCCACCTCTAATTTTATTGAAGACACCCGCCTCTCAACCCTTACTTCACAAAGGCCCTAACCAACAGGTTTTCCTGCCCGGACAGATTTTGGCATGATATATTATATATTGAGGTTGTACCAGTTAAAATTTGAAACTGTTAAAACCAATAATGACAGAGTTATGCCACTTTTAAAAGGCCATATCTGTATGTAGTGAATGTAAAATTAAAATATTTTTATAAGCTTTTATTTAGTTTCACTTGGCTGTTGTTTGTAATCAAATCTTGCAAGTGTCACACACATTGTGATAGCAAGAAAAGGAGGTCCTAAATGTTCTTAATTATACAATCAAAATTTAACACGCTTTTTATTAGAACAATTAGGACTGTGATATAAACTGTAAGATTTAATAATTTAGCTGTAAAGTTTTAATGTTAAAAATATATAATTATGTACAATATGGAATTTTTTTGTCGCAGACGAAAAAGCCTAATTATCGTTAAAGGTTACAATGAACTTATAAAGTATATTCTAACCCCCTAACCCGCTGGGTGCCTTTGTTGGTAATAATGGCCTTTGTTTAGAAACAAATTTCAATCAACTCCCTTAATTTTTATACTCGGCGTGCTTTGCACACAGAGTATATTAACTTTGATTGGATAACGGTTGGTTGTACAGGTATAAAGGAATCGAGATAGATATAGACTTCCATATATCAAAATCATCAGTGTCGAAAGAAAAATTTGATTGAGCCATGTCCGTCCGTCCGTCTGTCCGTTAACACGATAACTTGAGTAAATTTTAGGGTATCTTGATGAAATTTGGTATGTAGGTTCCTGGGCACTCATCTCAGATCGCTATTTAAAATGAACGATATCGGACTATAACCACGCCCATTTTTTCGATATCACAAATTTCGAAAAACCGAAAAAATGCGATAATTCATTGCCAAAGGCGGATAAAGCGATGAAACTTAGTAGGTGGGTTGACCTTATGACGCAGGATAGAAAATTAGTAAAATTTTGGACAAAGGGGATGGCACCGCCCACTTTTAAAAGAAGGTAATTTAAAAGTTTTGCAAGCTGTTATTTAGCAGTCATTGATGATATAATTACTATATATGTGCTCAATAAAAATTAGAAAAATCGGATGAAGAACACGCCCACTTTTAAAAAAATTTTTTTTAAAAGTCAAATTTTAACAAAAAATGGAATATCTTTACTGTATATAAGTAAACTATGTCAACAATCAACTCCAGTAATGATATGGTGCAACAAAATACAAAAATAAAAGAAAATTTAAACATTAGCGTGGTTCCGCACTTTTTCATTTAGTTTGTCTAGAATACTTTTAATGCCATAAGTCGAACAAAAATTTACCACTCCTTCTGAAATTTGGTAGAGGCATATACCCTATGACGCTAACTGTTTTCTGTGAAAATGGGCGAAATCAGTTGAAGCCACGCCCAATTTTTATGCACAATCGACCGTCTGTCCTTCCGCTCGGCCGTTAACGCGATAACTTGAGCAAAAACCGATATATCTTTACTAAACTCAGTTCGCGTACTTATCTGAACTCACTTTATCTTTAACTTTCTCGAAATCGAAAATTACGAAAAATGAAAAAATGCCATAATTCTATACCAAATATGAAAAAAGGGATGAAACATGGCAATTGGATTGGTTTTTGACGCAAAAAAATAACTTTAGAAAAAACTTTGTAAAAAGGGTGTGACACCTACCATATTAAGTAGAAGAAAATGAAAAAGTTCTGCAGGGCGCAATCAAAAGCCCTTGGAATCTTGGCAGGAATACTGTTCGTGGTATTACATATATAAATAAATTAGCGGTACCCGACAGATGATGTTCTGGGTCACCCTGGTCCACATTTTGGTCGATATCTCGAAAACGCCTTCACATATACAACTAAGGGCCACTTCCTTTTAAAACCCTCATTAATACCTTTAATTTGATACCCATATCGTACAAACACATTATAGAGTCCCCCCTGGTCCACCTATATGGCGATATCTGGAAAAGCGTCCACCTATAGAACTAAGGCCCACTCCCTTTTAAAATACTCACTAGCACCTTTCATTTGATACCCATATCGTACAAACACATTGTAGAGTCACCCTGGTCCACCTTTATGACAATATCCCGAAATGGCATCCACCTATAAAACTACGGCCCTCTACCTTTTAAAATACTCTATAATACCTTCCATTTGATACCCATGTCATACAAACACATTCCAGGGTTACCCTAGGTTCATTTTCCTACATGGTGATTTTCCCTTATTTTGTCTCCAAAGCTCTCAGCTGAGTATGTAATGTTCGGCTACACCCGAACTTAGCCTTCCTTACTTGTTTTTTTTTTTTCAATTGCAATTTTTTTCTAAGCGAGCATCGTGTGTCCATCGTTTGTCCATGTTTGTCCAGAAAACATTTTCTTTTGTACACCTTTTGTTAAAAAGTAATTTAAAAAAAAATTCCATGTGAAGTTGGCACTTCATATCTATGCGAGTATCTAATCGAAAAATCCAAATGTCATTCGTTTGTCCATGTTTGTCCAGGAAAAATGTTAGTTTGTCCACATATTGTTGAAAAGTTATATCAAAAACAAAAAAACAATGGGAAGATGGCACCTTCATATGCGAGTACTTAAAAAAACCAAATGTCATTTGTTTGTCCAGGAAAAATTTTATCATTATTTTTGAAATATAAAAGTGGTAGATCCTGTGTCACAAATTTTAGGGGAATTGCTAAACTATATTCTATTTCCAAGCTGTTGTTGTTGTTGTTGTTGTTGTAGCAATGTTTCGCCCCACCTAATAGCCGCGACCGAATACAAATTGTCATCAATATCCTCTAACGGGAATCCGAGGAAACTTGCTGTTTCGACAGGGGTGGACCATAATGAAAGGGGTGGTAGAGGCGTTAGTTCCACATTACAATTAAAGAGATGGTTGGTGTCATGTGGGGACACATTGCAAGCGGGGCATACATTTTGTATGTCGGGCTTGATTCTTGTTTCAGTATCCAGAACGAAGTTGAGCCACAGTGGCTCGCGTTTCCCTGGGGAGTATGCGTTCCTCTTCCGCAAGTTTTGGGTACTGTTCCCCGAGTACTGGATTCACCGGGCAATTCCCGGCATAAAGGTCCGACGCCTGTTTGTGGAGTTCACCAAGGACCTGCTTGTGTTTCTTTGCTTCATACGGCTGAGTTCTCAGGTGCCGTATTTCCTCAAAATGCTTACGGAGATGACTCTTTAAGTCCCTAGGCAGTGCTGGCTCATCAATCAGATTACTGTTGGTATGCCCAGGTTTCTGGGTATTCAACAGGAACTGTTTGGTTAGCATCTCATTTCTCTCCCTGATGGAGAGTATTCTCGCCAAATTATGTAGATGGTGTTCTGAGGACAGAAGATGACAGCCCGTGGCGGTTCTGAGCGCAGTATTTTGGCAGGCCTGTAGCTTCTTCCAGTGGGTAGTTTTTAGGCTTGGCGACATATAGGGGATGCGTAGCACGCAAACGGCTGGCCAATTGCTTTGTATGTGGTAATGAGCGTTTCTTTGTCTTTTCCCCCAAATACTGCCAGCAAGGGATTTGAGGATTTTATTACGGCTCTGGATTTTCGGAATAATTGCGGCTGCGTGCTCACTAAAATGTAGATCCTGATCAAACGTCACACCCAAGATTTTGGCGTGTGGCACAGTCGTAGCGTAGTGCCATCGACGTGGATCTTCAAAATGGTCGACATTTGGGACGTCCTAATTGTAAATAGGGTCGCGAATGATTTAGTCGGTGATGCCAGGTTTCGCGAGGCAAAAAAACTGGAGAGATCAGGGAAGTAGCCGTTTATTCTGTTGCAAAGCTCATCGATCTTTGGGCCTGTGGCCATTATTGTGCAAACATCGGCGTAAGAAACGATAGTGACTCCTTCTGGTGGCGAAGGTAGTTTTGATATGTAAAAATTAAACAAAAGTAGGGATAGGACACCACCCTGAGGCACCCTTTGTTTAATTCTTCTTGGCTTTGATATTTCGTTTCTGAATTGCACCGATGCCTGCCGACCACCCAGATAATTTGCGGTCCACCTTTTAAGACATGGGGGAAGGGTCGACCCTTCCAAGTCTTGCAGTAACGTGCCATGGTTGACCGTATCAAAAGCTTTTGATAGGTCTAGGGCTACGAGTACTGTTCTATGGTGAGGCTTCTGATATAAACCACAATTTATCAGGGTGCTAATGGCATTTAGCGCGGTGGTGGTTCTAGGAAGTTTTCTGAAGCCATTCTGATTACAGGCTAGCTGCAAATTTGCTTTGAAGTAGAGGAGCAAAATGGCTTCAAGCGTCTTGGCTACTGGCGATAGGAGAGATATCGGGCGATATGACTCCACTATGTTAGCTGGTTTCCCAGGCTTTAGTAGCGGGACCACCTTGGCCATTTTCCATTTTTCCGGTATGACAAAGGTGGAAAGAGACAGGTTTAAGACATGTGCTAAATATTTGAAACCCTCTTTCCCTAGGCTTTTAAGCGTATATCGATAGTCGAGACTGTTGATAGTTCTCCACTTCTAATCGCCATAGTTTAGTATAGCCCCAGCGGGTAAGGGGGTCAGAATATACCCGCGGTAGGTATGCCTGTCGTAAGAGGGCGACTAAAATACCAGATTCAAGGGGTGTGTAGCGCAACCCTTTAGGTTGCCAGCGCAATATATAGCTTCTCCAAATCCAATTGTCAACCTCACCTATCCGCGGCGAATCCTGTTTCACTAACAGACGAGGCTCTGGCGACCCCAAGCTCCTCATGGATCTTGGGGTGGGGAGGGAGGGGATGGCCTGAAGGTTTAATGTGGCCACATAAATCGTTCCCGAGATGGTCGGGCTAGCACCTTATTGGTGCTGTGGTACCGGAGCGTACCGGATCTGCATCCGGCAAAGGACCATCACATCGATAACACTCCCCAAAGCCTTCGGGGAGCAACCTTATCGCTACAACAACAACAACAACAACAACAACAACAACAACAACATAGTTTAGTATACCTTAGAAAATACAGTCAAGATACTAGCGGTTCTGGTTCCGTAACAAAATCAGTATTTATATTTCTATATATATTATTTGCATGTACCTCGATCAGTTTGTATATAATGGTATTTTTTAAAAGAGGATTACGGATCTGAATCTGCCTGAAATCTGGTTGTTGATGTTGTTTTAACGATAAGCTTACTCCCCGAATGCTTTGGAGAGTGTTATCGATGTGATGGTCCTTTGCCGGATACAGATCCGGTACGCTCCGGTAACACATCACCATTAAGGTGCTATCACGACCATCTCGGGAACGATTTATATAGCCACATTAAACCTTCAGGCCATCCCTCCCTCCCCTCCGATCACCCAAGTTCCATGAGGAGCGGGTATATTCTGGGTAGTAGTGCAGTTTACGGTACCCACCCTAAAGTTGGGCTAAGATTTTCGAGTGAGGTATCAAAAGACGCGTATTAATCTCGAGAACAATAGTCCGAAGGCGGAAAAGAAAAATGTTCTCTGTCCGGAGATATTTGCAGTTGAAATTGGCGATTTTCATGTGGTTGTTGTTGTGTTGTACCCACAAAAAAAAATTGTGCATCACCACACACCCGGACTTGGCATGACGTAGCCCAGGGTTATTTTTTATAAGCGCGGCCGAAGGCCGCCAACGCAGAAAGGTGTTCTGCGCAAAAATACTATGAATCCCACCCCCGGTTTCGGAGGGACCGCGGGTCTTTTTTCGGTTTTTCGTTAATATCTTTTGAACGGGTAAAAAAGTTAACTTCCGCTTTCGGATTCTTGATCTAGGCGTGAATACGCGTCTTTTGATACCTCGCTCGAAAATTTTGGCCTAAATTTCGGTGGGTACCATAAACTGCACTATTACCATATTCTGACCCCCTAACCCGCTGGGGTTCCTGAAATCTGGTCTTTCACAACTCTAATTGGAGCAAGTTCACCTCTTGCAAAGCTGCTACGGAAAATGAGCTAACAATTTAATATACGTGTTTTGGTATTTTTTTTTAGATATTACCTGTATGCGCTATGAAAACGAATGATTTTCTTAAATTTTTTCGGCTTTTCCTCAATAGCTTCAATTTCAAGCCTCTAGTTGTACACTTTCAGTCAATATCCAGCCGCTGCGCAAATGTCATGAAATGTCAAAAAGGCCCGAGCGAGACAAGTTTTTTTTTTTTTTTTGCTAAACTAGACATTCACAGCCTTCAACCATTGAATCCAATTCTGTTTGCAGACTTAATGATTGGAATAGTTTTCTTTGATGATTTATAACTTTTTATTTTTCGTTTTGCTTTAGGTATTTATCAGAATTTTTTTTTATTTTTGCACTCACGACAAAATCGAAAGCGACTTTACCTCTGCTGCCGACGTCGCTAATGGCAGCAACAACTACGCTGTGACATAGACCGAACTCTGAACACCTTTTTCTTCCCGTTAAAATTTGTTCGCATTTTTCCTCTCGATTAGCACAATTTTTCATCTGCTTCTACATGCATTTTAAATGCGTTTTCGTTAAGAAAATTAACTAAATTTCACGAAATATAAGAAAGAGAATGCTTTATGCAACTCGTTACACTTTTTTCCACTATTTTAATGAGCTATATGAACTTTTTTTAAGATATTCGGACAGCGCCTTTTCTTGGTTCTTTAAATTTTTTCCTTTTCGTTCACTCCGATTCAGTAATTATGGAACACATTGAGCTACTTTCGTCATTTGATGGTGCGCACTGAAAATTTGCTATGGTGAGTTGCTCAATTAATGAGCTTTTCTTTCGGCCATTTTGTGGTGAATGAAATTAAGGAGACCAGCTGACTAATGCTGCATTTACATAGGCATTTCGGTTCGAGAGCGTCGGCCAATTTAAAACTTTTCCTCTTTTAACATTCATGTGTCATGAAATACTAAAGGCTTGGTTTCCTCGGAAGCGGTGCCGCTACGCAGCGGCAGGGCACATTGTCAAAAATGTTGCAATGTAAAAGTAATTATGTGGAAACTAAAAGTCTGTGCTCGCTAGGCGACGCGACACGTACCGACAAAATATTCTTTGCATGTATTCTTATGGAACCATGCAAACTAAGCGACAGTCGGGCGACACGACACGCCAAATTGGCCAATTAGGCAAAAATGCCGCGAATATTTTGTGGAACGTGACGGTATGTGTCGCGCCGCCTAGCGTGCACAGACTTTAAGAAGACGATGAAATTCACCTTAACGTAATATAGCGACTGGGCATAAAATATTACGGCCGTCATGACGGTAGAAACTCGTTCATCACCGTTTTTCCCCACCGCTATTTTCAAAGCGCTGAACATTTTGTCAAATAATTAAAATTAATTATGAAATAAATAAAATGTTTTTAGGTAATTATTTACTTTAGCTCATAACTGCTAAAAATCCTCCAAAAATATCGGAAGAGGTGTCAAAAGACGCGTTATGAACCCAAGATCACGAATCCGAAAGCGGAAATTGGAAATTTTATCCCTTTTCGGAGATAATTCCAAACAAAATTGGAAGTTTTCATGTGGTTGTTTGAATTTTGATGAGATTGTTGTACCTACAAGAAAAACTGTGTATAAAAGTGTTTTGCGCGGATATAGTTTTGGTCTCCAAACCGGTGTTGGACCCACCCATGGTAATTTTATATAAGCGCGGCCGAATGCCGCCAATGCAGAAAGGTGTTCTGCTTTTGGAGCTCTCCGGGCCATTTTTATTTCGACAGAAACAAATTTTTTAATTTCCGCTTTCGGATTCGTGGTCCTGGGTTCATAGCGCGTCTTTTGGCACCTCGCGTGATATTTTTGAATGAGGTTTAGCAGTTGTGAGCTAAAGTAAAGAATTATCTGTTTTTATTACACGTTTATTTAAAAAAATAATAAAAAAAAAAACGAAAAAGAACACGCAAAAATGCAAAACTAAGTTTTGCGAATCGTCTGCCGTAACTGTTCGTAGTTTCCAACAAAACGGTGCCATTGAAAATGGTGAGTATACCGACCGCTGTTCGGCGGTCGTAACATAGCGGCACCGCTTTTGAAGAAACCCAAGCGTTAACGAAATTGTAGCGGAAAGTCCAATTACAAAACCATTTTTTTTTATTTATTCATTTATTTACAGTCTTGTAGACTTAATTTCTTAAATTTCTTAAATTACATCTATGAGATCTCTTTATGTTATTGGTAGTTGATTTTTGTTTTTACATCATTAAATTATCTAAAAGGCATTGTCTTGCAGTAGTTGAACAATAATTTCTTAGGCAAGGTGCACACGAGGCTACGCGTCATAGACGCGTACAAGATATTTCATATAGCTACAATTTCTCTACGCCTCAAGATCTGCACACGAAGCTACTTTCGAGCGTCGATACAAAAAGCAAACAATTATTGAAAAAAATAAAAAATTAAATTTCTTCACCTATATCCGTCCCCGACACCAAAGGAAAATAGGTATTAAACGTTGTTTGCATCCCCGTGCCTTTGTAAATTATGAAAGGCAATTTTAAACCACCGCGGACTAGAGAAAAGGGTGATTTCTAATTTCCAACACTTTTTAGCCTTTTAAACGCTTCAACAATGTCTAACCAAGCTGTTGTGGTGTTTCATCGCTTTGGTAATATACCTTTAACGCACTTTTATTAACTAAAGTAACATTTTTTAACTAATTACACAAATTGGCATCCTTTTTTTCAAGCGTACGTACGCTCAGCGACCAACATCGCTGTACGCTTAGCTACACGCAAATTTCATGCTTTGTGGCTTTCATGCAGCTGACGCCTCGTATGCAGCTCTCCATTCAAATACAGGTGTTCGGCATCAAAGCGTACACATTTCGCCTGAAGCGTCTATAACGCGTAGCCTCGTGTGTACCTTGCCTTAAGCTGCAGACATTGGTGCGTTATCGCCCTACAAGACGGAGGTAACCAGTTCACTCACACATTCAAAGCTTTTTTCGCTCTCCACTAACACATCGACGTTTCATGCTGTCATCGAAATGACAGTGTCATCTTTAATAACGGTACAATAATTATTCCGGAAAATATTAAATCGCAAAAAAATATAATTAAGTTGTTAATAAAAAGGAAAAATTCATGTGTTTTTAGTTGTGATATGTGCTTGTTGTTTAGGCACTTCTAAATGTTGTAAGTATATTGCCTTATACCTTATACGTTAACCTGGCTATATAACTAGAAGCAACTAAGTCCTCTTGCCACCAATTGCAATTGGAAGATTCGATTTCTAAAACCAAAAAAGGTAACGTTTTACAAGACAGAGCACAGCCTAATTTTTATCAAAGGTGGTAACAAAATACGCATTTCGAGCTCCGTTTTTAGAATCTGAAAACGGGAATTTAAAATTGTATTGCACAGGACATTTTTCTGCGTTGGCGGCCTTCGCTCATTAAAGAAAAACCGGCAAAACTTCTCGTTTATTATAAATTTATTATAAATTTCTCAAACGGTACGACCATCTTTGTCTTTAGCTGCAATTCAATAAAATTTTCGCAAGACGGTGGAAAAGCATCATCGAGTAACATGTAAGTAGTTTTACAAAAATTGATGCCTTAATAAAGCCAATATTTTCTTTGTTTTATTACAGCCAATTCAGTTCAATAATAAGACCGTGGAACAGCATCATCCTTCTCAGCAAGTCAGCTAGTAGCAAGAAGCTAGTAACATGTAAGTTTTTTTAACGTTGTTTACCCGTTCAAAAGATTTTAACGAAAAACCGAAAAAAGACCCGGGGGTGGGATCCACAGTATTTTTGCGCAGAACACCTTTCTTTCTTCTTGGTTTTGATGTTTCGTTTCTATCGGTTGGTACCAAAGTAGTCTCTACACAGATGCATTCGGAAACATTGCAACAACTTGTTACTTCTCGAACTACCTTCAAGATGCTTTGTTGTCTGGCTATTTTTATTAACTTATTATTTTTTTTCGCGCATTCCTTTCTGATGACCTTTGTATTATTTGCGTCAAGATCACAATTGATGTACTTAATGAATCGAAACACTTTTGCTAAATACTTTGCTTCTTTTTTTATTTATTGTAGAAATCAAAATTCAAAGTGAAAATGACACCAACCTCCAAATGCAAACCCCGTCAAAGAGAATGAGCACACCAATCATGGCCATTGTTATACGCACTTATATACTCCATACACGAAGGAGAATACCAGTAATAATGCTTCCAGTGTTGGCGGCGGTAAGAACTCCAGCGCAAAATCAAAAGGGTTGGAAATATTAGATTTTCAAGAATTATGGGTGGAGGAAGTTGAATTATGTAAAGACAAGTTGTATGTGCAAAAGAATATTTTACTCTCATATCATAATCACGCTCACACCCCGCATGGTTGTCAAATTGATGCACCCAGTCATTATATCAGCACGAATAATAAAAATATAATGCAACACCTGGTCATCATAAGACAAATGAGCACACTAATAATGGTCCTAATTTGCTGCGTCATTATTATCATCTCCTGAGGCAAATATAGCAATGACTGGAGTGCAAGTATGTTGTATGAATTATAATAATTTATTAATTGTTTATAAAATTTAATAATGAAATTTGATTCTAACAGTTTCTATGATTTTAATTAACTTGCCTTGAATCGATTTGGAAGTTAGGAGATCCTCCGCCAGAGCCTGGTGCAAATCAAACTGGACCAATTTATGTAAATGATGTTACTGGTAATGTTAATCTGCACGGTTGAGCACATCCAGTACCTACGTTTATACAAGGTGGAACACCACACTACTTTCATAGGATGTAGCCGCCGATCACGTTGTTGTAAGATCTTACTTTAAACATGTTATTCATAAACACTGATTCTAATATTCTGTTTTGGTTTTTACTTTAGAGTCAACCGGTTATGTAAGCACCATAACAACACCAACAATAAATTTTGTACAACAGACGTTAACACCACATCAGCAGCCAGCAACAACAACAAGAATCGCAACAAGTTGAAACTTCTAATCAATTAATTACTAGTGAACCACCAACATATTCGCAATATGCGCATCCATCAACCATCCATCTTTGCAACACAAAATCCAATGCTTCATCCAGCGTCAGCTGCATAAAAAGCCACTGGTACATCGTTATATGTTTCACATATGCAACATATGTATGCGAATGCACATTTGGTGTGGAATTATAAGTGGTCCATTTGTTTATTCGCCCGAATATCAATATATACCAGGTGAAGATAGCGAACGCCATTCTACTTTATGCATCGTCTAGAGAAGCTAGAACATTTACAATTTAAAAATTGTGGGATTTTCAAACAGCTACACCAAGCTTCAACAAATTATTGGACCATGAGATTTCTCATATGCCCAATAGTCATTATTTAAGATGTAAATTATACCATTGGAAGACTAAAACACATTCAAGTATGAATTTTAATTTACATGCACAACACGCTGAAACAATTGATGTAACAACGAAAAGTCTAGAATTAACTGTTTGTCCATATTGTAATCGAGAAATTGCATCACAATGGTACCTACGCAAACACAGGAACAAGAGAAAACAATGGATGAAAGAACATCTTTTCTATGTTTCGAATGTGGTGAAGAATTTAGAACAAATACAAGTTTACGTGTGCATGTTTATGAAAAGTTTGCTCATTCTACACTACAAGATCTGAACGGAAAAATTCTCAGAATATGGTTACACCTATGTGGCATCTACAAGTTATTTATAATGACGAAATGAATTACAATGCTTATTTGGATTCTGGTGATGCTCCTGACATGCTGCATATATTCCGCCACGTCTGAACTTACTATACCTACCAAACTAATATCACTCTGGAAACTGATGGTGAGCAACACCACCACCGCATGAAAAATAAGAACTTCAAAACAAGGTTTCGGAAAGTGCACGCCTATGAATAGACGTTAATGTATTTATATAGTTTATGAATATAAAAATGCACATATGTAAAAATTAATAGAATAATAGGACATGATTTTAACTGTAAAAACTATTTTAAACATGCATTATTTATGAATTAAATATTATTTTAACAAAAAGGACGCGTTTCATTCATATAAAAAGCGAATTGACAGAAGGTAACCGATATGGGTAACCGATTGGCCAGTTACCCGTGTTGTTGTTGTTGCATATGTTTTGGTTAGCGATAACGGAAACATACCTAATGAAGTAACTTAAAAATGTAAATAACATCGAGCGAGAAGGAATGACGAAAACACAATAGGTAAGAGTGAGAAAGCGAGTCACACGTACATTAGGGGGACTCATGTAACTGTATAAATGCCTTATAAAGTGTGTAAACGTATAAATTTATTTAGTGCGTAAACGAGTTGTCAAAGTGTGTATGAAAAATCATTTACACAATTTGTATAAATTTACGCGCACATTTCATTGTGTAAACGCGATAAACTCAAACGAATGCAACCTTGCAGACATTACAGCAAGCATTTTCATCAGAAATCTCCAACATCAGCAAGTAAAGGCGTTTTAGTTTTGATTTTTCACTTAATCTTGGCATTTTTTAATTTGTATAACAATCAAAAAAATTTTGTTTGGCAATAATACAGCTGATAAACAATCAAGTTTATCAAGAGTATTACTAGGTGCGTTCATATAACCGCGTGTGTAAATGGATATAATTTTACACCTTATAAGTTTATATGGTTTTATGAGTCCCCCTATTATTTTGAGAGAGCGCATGCGTTACCTTTTCCCGACAGCAATGTAAAAGTCATTAAGACGATAATTGGTGACCAAGTTATTGGTAACGATTAAGTAATCGATTAGGTAACGGATACCTGTCTTGTAGGACGGTAACCTTATATCAGCTGATTCGACCAACGTTATCGAAATCAATGTAATCGATTATTGTCATTATATCGTAACGCTAAGGTCATTGTACAGGTCTACAAGTAGGATATGTAGCAGCACGCACATACATAGCCACGCTCACCTGATAAAATGCTTGTTCTTGTTCGTTTTTTTTGTGGATGCTATTTGGCACTGTTGTACTTCTTAGGACCAAACAAAGTTTAGTAGCTGCTATCGAAAACTGCTTAAAAATTTTTTTTTCTTATATTACAAAGAAATATACTTATTTACTTTCAAACGAGCACTTAATTACATCTCTCTTTAATAACCATATATTTTGGACAATTTTAATTATCAAATTGTGATACTTTTTTACGGGGACGATTGCTAAAACACGACCAAAACCGTCGGGGGAGGTATTAATAGACGTGTTTTTGCCTCGCTTCCAATAATTCGAATACTTTTTCTCTTCGGACTATTGACAACAGGACAAAACGCGTCTATTCATTTTTCTTTCCGCTTTTTTGGACGGGTTATTGCAGTCGACCTTGGTTTTAAACTGTTTTTCGCTGAGAACTTTTGAACGGGTAGAAAAACTTAGCTCCCGTGTTTGTATTCTTAATACTGAAATAACTACGCGTTCTCAGATACCCCAATTGAAGACTTTTTTATAATTTTCTGAAGGACCCACATGGGTGCACTTAAAATTTCCTACTAAATTCGTTAAAAGAAATTTACCATCACAGCAACCCATATCTGATATTCCGATCCCTTTTTTGCTTCCCTGTGTCGCTTTCGACGAAGCAACCCCGGTAATTTTGACACTTCGTTCAGTGTCAAAACTAATGTTCCACGCAGGTTCCACTGGGTTCCACGCTAGTTTGACACTGACCGAAATGTCAAACTGCCGTGTGTTAGAAAGGGAAAGAAATTGTTTCCCTCTCATACATATCATACTTGTAAACCTGTACAATGGCTAAGGTAGCAACCGTATCGTAGCCAAGCAATTGGTTTTTCGCCATATCCATAACGTAAAAATATTTGAGTTGGTGAATTTAATAACTTTTTGTAGGTTTTATTCATTGTTTTGGATACGTTACGACTAAGATACTTATTTTTTGTGGAATATGTTTGCAATTTTTTGCGTTTTCTTCATTTTTATATTTTCACGATTTTTATGTTAAGGCACCATTAATCGATTACAATGTATCGTATAGGGTTAAAGCGGAGTCATTACGGCCGTTCCATTGGTTTATCGAGCTCTGGCTCTGGCTCAAATCTCATTGGAACGATCTGGATCAACTTTATGAGAACTGGCAGCACTAATATAAAACATCTGTTTTGTTGAAAATAAGAAGAAACGTACACAAAATTTTAAGATACTGATAGAATTATTAACATTTAAATAGTTTCGCACATAAGCAAACTATTTATTTTCCTTACATCATCTTCAAGTTGTTTACTCTTTCAGTGTTTTTGCTTTTAAATATGGCGAATTCTTTTATGTATACACAAATGTACACATATTTAGTTCAGTGCTACAATGGCTCAACTATATGGTTGGCTCATCTCACCAGCTGATTTTATTTTTTTCATATCACTGTGGTAGGGATTGTCAGAAGGAGATGGCAAACTTAAAATAAAACCAACGAATTTACAACATTTTCTTACTACATACAAATGCTGCTAAGTTTTATGTTTTCATTCCATTCCATTCGTCTAACAGCAACACTCTGATTTTGGCAATGTGAACAAATGTATGTTGTTGCTGTAGAGATGAACCAACCATATAGTTGAGCCTTGAGTGCTACCAACTCAAAAGTGGTTAGCTGTCAAAAAATCTACTACAGAAAACGAAACGAACAGAACTGTTATACGGATCAGAAATTGAACCAGATAAATATCAGGATCACAACGTTGTTGTTGCATTTGCATGTTAAATTTCTATCCGTATCTCGCTCAAGTCTCAATGGAACGTAACTATTGGTGCCGTTTGTCGTATCACTGTAGTCGTATCCCTAACGTAAAGCCGGAGTCATTGGTGCCGTATGTCGTATCGCTGTATCCGTATCCCTAACGTAATCAGCTGTTTATCGTTACGACGGTAAACCAAAAACAAATTGGTTCCTGCAAAAATTGTTGGATTATGTGTTCCATTTTCTTCACGTTGGAGTACTCTAACAATACGCATTGCAAAGGCGTTTGCGGACCACCATCAGCCGATCATTGCTCGTTTTTTAACGACCGTGATCACGACGCGATCACGATCGAACAGAGTTGCCAAAAGTAAAATATTGCATAAAAATAACTGATAATAAAATTTTACTATGGCATATGGTATAGAGAAATATTAGTTTCTTTATTCACGTAAATGCTAAATAACATAAGAATATTCGTAGTATAAAATATAAAAGTTGTATTTCCCCTCTTCATTTACTTTCATTTTAAATTAAATTCATTCCGATAATTCTTTCCGACGCAATTCCTTTTTAGTACTTTGGCATATAATCCTCTGTGTGTGCTCCATGGAGTACTACAGTGAAAGTACTTTGGAAAGTAATCTCACGTATGTACTCTATGGAATACTCACAAACAAAGCGAGAGTGGGATCACCTACTCCTCTCCTAGGACATCGCAATCATTAGGGGGACTCATGAAAGCATATAAACTTATAAGGATGTTATGGAATCGCATTTACAGTGGAAGCAGTAAGGAAGGCGGTCGGCATGATGTGTTGGTGCACAGTGGCCAGTCATTGTCGGCTGGGGCGGGTCCTTGCCAACCTTACTGTTCCTGCGCCATAAACAGAAAAAAAGTTCCTATCATGCCTATTAAAACTAGCTGTCAAAAAGCGCAGAGACGACTCAAAACGCTTATAATTCAAAATAAAACAACATCCGCCCGAACCGTATGTCACGGACAGACCGTTAACATTCAAAAAAATTAAATTCAAAAAAAACTCAAAAAAATCTAACGCAAAAAAAAATTTACCGAACCGGACATGGCCGGTTACTAACTCTGAAAATCAAAAAAAAAATACTGAAAATAAATACAAAAGGGTATAAACAAAAAGGGCCGAATATAACTTGGGGGCGCCGCCGGTTATGTTGCGACGCCCGGTGCTTATACCCACCCTCAAAATCCATGGCCACCGACGCACCTAATCTTTCGGTGGCCCCTTACCTGTTTTACCTAAGTGCCTTCTAAAAGAATATAGACGCCAGCATTCCCATTCTAATTACAAGTTTATTCAGATATCATTATTACTAAAGTATGTATGCTATGAAAGAAATATTTAAAGCTGTACCTATAATGTCACCTCCTTTTTTTTTGACAAAGGTTATAAGCGCTTGGTGCAAAAAAAAATTGTAAATAAATGTGCTTATGAATATTAGATAGATTACATACAAAGTAGAAATTTGGTTAAATGCCCTTTCTCTTTTCATTCACAAACTTATCTTAGGGCTGTACAGTTTGGATACAACTTCCGATAATTGGGGCCCCCTTACAAAATTAATATGTTGTTGTAGTAGACTTATTTTGAGTTTAACAAAACATCAATTCGGTATAACACATAGTATAATGACACTAATATGTACTATGTACTAGGAAAATTGTTATAAACGCAACTAAGACTAAATTTGGGGTAAATCATACTCCTCGAAGAAATTGTTTCACATGTTCAAGTAAAACGTGAACTTTTAAATTCACAGAAAAATTAACAAAATCATTTACATGTTCAAGTAAAACGTGAACTTTTAGATTCATAGAAAAATTAACGAAATCATTTACATTTTCAAATAAAACGTGAACTTTTAAATTCATAGAAAAATTAACGAAATCTTTTACCTGTTCAGGTAGAACGTGAACTTTTAAATTTATGGTAAAATTAACGAAATCGTTTTACATGTTCAGGTAAAACGTGAACTTTTAAATTTATAGTAAAACTAACGACATCGTTTTACTAGTTCAGGCAAAAAGTGAACTTTTAAATTTATAGTGAATTTAATGAAATCGTTTTACTTGTTCAGGTGAAACGTAAACTGTTTTGCATGTACCAGTCAGTGCTGGTATTGTTTCGTGTTTAGTTCAACTCAGTCAAAAAAAATAAAATTAAAATAATAAAATGAAGGAACAAAGAAAATAATTCAGATTTGAAAGGTTTCATGTATGTATATAATAATATTACTTTAATATGTATAAATTTATTTTTGACATATATTCATGTAGAATGAAGCAATTTAAGTTCCACTGCAAATTTTATGATTTGTAAGTTAAACTCGACAATGCATTCACTTCTTGAGTTGAGGTTGATAATGAAAAAAAAAACAATAAAGTAGATGCCATATTAATTATTCACAATTTACACGGCCATGCTGCAGTTAGTAAGATGGCAGTAAGCAATAAAAATTTGCATGTACTGTAACTTACATTATCACTAAATTTAACAGTTTACTGATAAAGATTATGGAAATAGAATGTATTTTTTTTAAGTAAGTTAATTTGCATTACTCGTTAATTGCATCCCTTAATATAAATTTAATGCGTTTTAACTGATAATGCAATTGAACTTGAATTACCAATAAAACTTTATTCCTTACAGAAACAATATCAATACCTTTTGCTCATTCCAAAAACAAATCCGCAACAATTGTATTAATTAAAAAGTAATAGTAAAATTTTACTGTAACGCAAAGCAACTTTTAATACCTCAAACTTTTTTTTTGTTTCACGGGCAGTACAAATTGCTTACCTATGACCATTAAGATATGTTTTGTTTTTTTCCTTTTTTTTATGCTTCTAAGTTAATTAAACCTCCTTACTTCACTTTACGTTACGTCTACTTTTTTTTGCATGGTATAATACGTTAACTTTACTACAAGTGAATGCAGCTTGCTAAAGAACAAGGTTGAGGCTACACATACGTATATTTAGTTCAGTATTGGAACGAACTCACCGCTTTAACCGCTGATATTCGTTGCCGCAAATGGCCTGGCCGCAGGCCTATGTTCGCTGCCCTGTGGTTGTCATTGTAGTTGGTATATTGTAGCCCGTATGGTCGTAGCTAATAAAGATGCGGCTAGTATTGTTGTAGCCGTTATGGTCGTAGCTGATAAAGATGCGCTAGTATTGTTATGGCCGGTATGGACGTAGCTAATAAAGATGCCCTAGTATTGTTATAGCCGGTATGGACGTTGCTAATAAGGATGCGCTAGTATTGTTATAGCCGGTATGGACGTAGCTAATAAAGATGCGCTAGTATTGTTATAGCCGGTATGGACGTAGCTGATAAAGATGCGGCTAGTATTGTTGTCGGTGGTACCGCCTGTTGTAGGTGTTAACATTAGTGGCCGCAGGCCTATGTTCGCGGCCCCTCTGCGTTGCAGCTGGTGGTGGCGGTACGTCTGGTGGTTGTTACGCTCGTGGTTGGCGCTAATGGAAGGGTTGGGGGAGGTACTACTGATGGTGATGCCCGTGATAATAGTAGGCGCCGTTGGTGGTGGTGGGCGCTTTGGGTCGAGCTAACTGAGTGAACCGGGTGGCGATAAAGCTTCGCGCTACCCTGTACGAGCCGGTTGACTTGGCTCTTTGACGTTGATTGTATTACGCGGCAGCGTACTGCTGGCCCTGGAGGCGGAGGTGGTGTCGGACGATTTTCCGCAGGTGGTAGTGTTCTTCGTAAACGTAGGGGAAGAAGTTTATCTCACTAAGTGTGACTGCGAACGCCGACCTACTTCAACTGGACATTGTGTCCACACAACTCAACCGGTGCAGAGTTTATTACCACCAAAAATAGACGCGTAGAAACGAGATTTGTCGGAAAGAACGGTTTCGGTGCTTTGTGCTATCGACTCTTTCCTAGTTTCTGGACAATCACCTGCTTACGCGCACAGCCGGCGAGGATGTTTTGTGATTAGTTGAGTATCGTTGGGGATGCGCAGTGAGCAATGAGGTTACCAAAGCAGTATAGTTGAGTATCGTTGGGGATGCGAAGTGAGCAATAAGGTTACTAAAGCAGTATATTAGCGGAACTTGACGCCTTTGGTGCTGAAGTTATGCACCTAGATGTTATATATCCCGTTTTTAAATTGTAGGTTCGCCAAAAAATCGCTCACGCAATTTTTCACCTTTCCTCTTTTTCTTTTTGCCGGAAACTCATGGCTTTTTTCCTAGTGATGGGCGGTCTTTTTTTTCCTTCTTTTTCGATACTTTTTATCGCAACTTTAGCCCCATCACTAGGTGTGTTCGCGCGAATACGCTCCCAAGTGGACCGTAACCGTCGACCATAACAGCAGACCGTAACAAGGAGTAAAATTATATCCATTTACACACGCGGTTATATGAACGCACCTAGTAATACTCTTGATAAATAAACTTCATTGTTTATCAGCTGTATTATTGCCAATCAAAATTTTTTTGATTGTTATACAAATTAAAAAATGCCAAGATTAAGTGAAAAATCAAAACTAAAACGCCTTTACTTGCTGATGTTGGAGATTTCTGATGAAAATGCCTGCTGTAATGTCTGCAAGGTTGCATTCCTTTGAGTTTACCGCGTTTACACAATAGGGGGGCTCATGTAACCGTATATATGCCTTATAAAGTGTGTAAATGTATAAATTTATCTAGTGCGTAAACGAGCTGTCAAATTTTGTATGAAAAATCATTTACACAATTTGTATAAATTTACGCGCACATTTCATTGTGTAAACGCGGTAAACTCAAAGGAATGCAACCTTGCAGGCATTTTCATCAGAAATCTCCAACATCAGCAAGTAAATCCGTTTTAGTTTTGATTTTTCACTTAATCTTGGCATTTTTTAATTTGTATAACAATCAAAAAAATTTTGTTCGGCAATAATACAGCTGATAAACAATCAAGTTTATCAAGAGTATTACTAGGTGCGTTCATATAACAGCGTGTGTAAATCGATATAATTTTACACCTTATAAGTTTCTATGCTTTCATGAGCCCCTAATGAAATATGCGCGTAAATTTATACAAATTGTGTAAATGATTTTTCATACAAAATTTGACAGCTCGTATACGCACTATATAAATTTATACGTTTACACAATTTATAAGGCATTTATACGGTTACATGAGTACCCCTATTGTAAACTTTACCAAGTAGCGCAACTAACAGCTGATCGCTCAAAATTTGCACACACACACAAACATCACTAATGGCCATATTACGGAAATCTTAGGGAAATTGAAGTTAAATTTTTCAACAGACATAAAATGTTATAATTTTGGAATATATAGCATCTAGGACACCTTAATTGCCGTAATTGAAAGAAAATGTTTGCTTATACTCAAGTATTTAATTATTTTTTCTAAATTTATCTTTAATATTGATGTAATGATTGATCCAATGCAACTCTGCTCTTCCTACTGCCCTTCATTCGATTCCATTCGAGTGTCTCTTTCACTGAATTCGAGTGCCTTCCACTCTATTCGCAACATAACCTTAATTTAAGCTGCCAAACTATATAGTAAACAATGATCGGAATGTTAATTGGAGCACATTTTTTATATGAATACAGTTTAGTTTTGGAACACTCCTATACTCCTAAAGGAGTATTCCTTACACTATTTAAGGGTTACTCGCGTTTTTGAAGGGTACTCCAAATTAAAGGGCCAATTAATGGTGATTTATCCATAACCAGAAAAACAGCTGATCGAAGCAACCTTATATAAGGGCCAATTAATGGTGATTTATCCATAACCAGAGAAAACAGCTGATCGAAGCAACCTTATATAAATCAATGTAATCGATTAGTGGTGGCATACCAATATGCTAACGCCATAATCATACCATAGCCAACCAATTGTTTTTGGTTTTTCGCCATATCCATAACCTAAAAATATTTGAGTTGGAGAATTTATTAACTTTTTGTTAATTTTATTTATTATTTTGGAAACGTTTTGACTAGGATACATATTTGTTGTGGTATATGTTTGTAATATTTTTTTTCTTCATTTTTATGAAATTTTCACGATTTTTAGGTTAAGGAATCATTATTCGTTCGATCACATTGGAGATGGTTATGGATATGGGTATGGATACGACTATAGTGTTATGTTAAGGAAGTTTAATTGGCCCTTACGGTAATGCCATTCAATTAAAAGTAATGGCATTAATCCCTAAACTTGCCTAAACTTTTTCACCTCACAGTTGGGCGTAAATATAACACAACTTCACCACAATGTCAAGTACTCGTTTTTGTACACCACAAGCAGTGAATTATTTCGTTGTAAATTCCAAACATACATAAATAACATAGATGAAATAAATAATTTCGATGCGAATAATATTAAAAGAGTTATTAACAAACAATCAAAAAATAACATTAATAAATTTGTATTGTGTGGACGTTCATCATTCTATGGCAGCAAATAAATGATAGAATTATTGTGTGTTAAAAAATAGCAACAAGTAGATCAACCAAGCCTCTTTAATAAACAATTGAAAAAGTTACAAGGACAAGTCATGTCCTCATTATCAGCCTCTGCAGAAAATGTTTCTAGTGCGGGAGGTGGCGTCGGAGGCGGCAGCAATGCTGAACAAGGTTCTGGTGCTTTAGATGGAAGCTCAAGTATGTGCCTAGAACTAGCTTTGGAGGGTGAACGTTTGTGTAAAGCTGGTGATTGCCGCGCAGGTGTGGCGTTCTTTCAAGCAGCCATTCAAGCTGGTACAAACGATTTACGCACTCTCTCAGCTATATACTCGCAATTGGGCAATGCTTATTTCTATTTGGGCGATTATACAAAAGCTATGCAATACCATAAGCTTGATCTCACTCTTGCACGCACCATGAATGACAAATTGGGCGAGGCCAAGTCATCTGGTAATTTGGGCAACACTTTAAAAGTTATGGGGCGCTTTAACGAAGCTGCGATTTGTTGTGATCGCCATTTAACTTTGGCACGCCAACTCGGAGATAAACTATCAGAAGGACGTGCTCTTTATAATTTGGGTAATGTATATCATGCGAAAGGCAAACACATGGGACAAGGTAATCCTGGCGATTATGGTGACGATGTGCGCGAAGCATTAACGAAGGCGGTTGAGTTTTATAAGGAAAATTTGAAATTAATGCGAGACTTAGGTGATCGCGGGGCTCAAGGAAGAGCATGCGGAAATCTGGGTAACACTTATTACTTGTTAGGTGAGTTAAGTATATTTTAAAGCATACATATTACGTAATTGAAAATAATTTTTTTATGAAAATATTTAGGTAATTTTCAATCGGCCATTGAACATCATCAGGAAAGGCTGTGTATTGCACGTGAATTTGGGGATCGAGCCGCCGAGCGTCGTGCAAATAGTAATTTGGGGAATTCACACATCTTTCTTGGTCAATTTGAGGAAGCAGCTGATCACTATAAGCGTACATTGGCTTTAGCAATTGAGCTTGGTGAGCGTGAGGTGGAGGCACAAGCTTGCTATAGTCTCGGCAATACATATACTTTGTTACGTGAATTTTCCACTGCGATTGATTATCATCATCGCCATTTGGCTATAGCTCAAGAATTGGGAGATCGCGTTGGAGAGGCACGCGCTTGCTGGTCACTTGGTAACGCACACTCTGCTATAGGAAATCATGAAAAAGCTCTACTCTATGCTGAGGCGCATTTGAATTTAGCCATTGAATTGCAAGATCCAGTGGGCGAAAGTACAGCTAGAGTAAATATTTCTGATTTGCGTAAATTACTTGGATTACCATCATCGCCGATTGATTTCGAAGAGCGCTCAATTGCTTCGGATGTCTCAGCTGGCAATGAACAACGTTCGGATAGCTCGGGCAGTACACACAGTCGTATGGTAAGTTTAACTGTGACTTGTTTATTGAGTATGAATATAAAATTTAACTGTTGGCCTCAAGTAACAAACCTATATATAGCATACCTAGATCAAAATAGCGATTAACTCAAAAAATCACAAGGTTCAGAAAACGCAAAAAAACTAAATACCTCGCCCATATGCAGGATTGTAATAATTATTTTTTACCAAGTCTTCTCGCTGACAAAAAGAGATCAGTAAGTCCAATATACAGTGCGAAAGCAGTGGGCCTAGACGGCATAGCCATGCCGATGCTTAAAAGCCTAGGGAAAGAGGGTTTCAAATATTTAGCGCAGGTCTTCAACCTGTCTCTGTCCACCTTTGTCATACCCGAGAAATGGAAAATGGCCAAGGTGGTCCCGCTACTAAAGCCTGGTAAACCAGCTAACATAGGAGAGTCGTATCGTCCGATATCTCTCCTATCGCCAGTAGCAAAGACGCTCGAAGCCATTCTGCTCCCTTATTTCCAAGCAAATTTTCAGCTAGCCTCCCATCAGCATGGCTTCAGAAAACTCCATAGCACTACCTCCGCGCTAAATGCCATTAGCACCCAGATAAATTGCGGTTTAAATCAAAACCCCCACCATAGAACAGTACTCGTAGCGCTAGACCTATCGAAAGCTTTTGATACGGTCAACCATGGCTCGTTACTGCAAGACCTGGAAGGGTCTACCCTTCCCCCATGTCTTAAAAGGTGGACCGGAAATTATCTGGGTGGTCGGCAGGCATCGGTGCAATTTAGAAACGAAACATCAAACCAAGGAGAATTAAACAAGGGGTGCCACAGGGTGGTGTCCTATCCCCACTTTTGTTTAATTTCTACATATCTAAGCTACCTTCACCACCGGAAGGAGTCACAATCGTTTCCTACGCCGATGACTGCACAGTAATGGCCACAGGCCCAGGCCCACAGATCGATGAGCTATGCAATAAAATAAACGGCTACCTCCCTGATCTCTCCAGTTGTTTCGCCTCGCGAAACCTGGCATTATCACCGACTAAATCTTCCGCGACCTTATTTACAACATGGACGTCCCAAATGTCGACCATTTTGAACATCCACGTCGATGGCTCTACGCTACCGACTGTCCTACACCCCAAAATCTTGGGTGTGACGTTTGATCAGGATCTACATTTTGGTGAGCACGCAGCCGCAATTGTTCCGAGAATTCAGAGCCGTAACAAAATCCTCAAATCCCTTGCTGGCAGTACCTGGGGAAAAGATAAAGAAACGCTCATGACTACATACAAAGCAATTAGCCAGCCGATTACGTGCTACGCGTCACCCATATGGTCGCCAAGCCTAAAAATTACCAACTGGAAGAAGCTACAGGCCTGCCAAAATACTGCTCTCAGAATTGCCACGGGCTGTCTTCTTATGTCCCCAGAACACCATCTGCATAATGAGGCGAGAATACTCCCCATCAGGGAAAGAAACGAGATGCTGGCCAAACAGTTCCTGTTGAATACCCAGAAACCTGGGCATCCCAACAAACATCTGATTGACGATCCAGCACCGCCTAGGGGCTTAAGGAGTCATCTCCGTAAGCATTTTGAGGAAATACGGCACCTGAGAACCCAGCCGTATGAAGCGAAAAAACACAACCAGGTCCTTGGTGAACTCCACAAACAGGCGTCGGAACTTTCTGCCGGGAATTGCCCGGTGAATCCAGAACTCAAAGTAAAGTTTCCAAAACTTGCGGAAGAGGAACGCATACTCCCCAGGGAAACGCGTGTCACTCTGGCTCAACTTCGTTCTGGATACTGTAACAGGTTAAACTCTTACCTATCCAGAATCAACCCCGACATACAAAATGTATGCCCCGCTTACAATGTGTCCCCAAATGACACCAACCATCTCTTTGATTGTAATGTGGACCCAACGCCTCTAACACCCCTTTCCCTATGGTCCACCCCTGTTGAAACAGCAAGTTTCCTTGGACTCCCGTTAGAGGATATTGATGACAGTTTGTGATCGGTCGCGTCTGTTAGGTGGGGCGAAGCACTGCTACAACAACAGCAACAACATTTGTAAGAGTTGAACGGACAGGTACAAATCCAAGTTTTGCAATAGAAATAAAAGATTTAAAGGCAAAAGCAAGTTTACTGCTCACAATACTCTCAAATAATTTGGAAAAATTCGATAATTTGGAATCTGAGCAATAATTGGAGATGACACATTTATCGCCAACTTAAAAGTAGGAGTGACCGAGGCTCATTTCAATCATCTAAAAGTAATCTTAATTGTAATGAAATATATAACAGTAGTCCAAGGGGCTCATAAATTGAGACGACTCTAGTCCAAAAGTACATTGTGCCATAGTCTGATAAGCAACGAAGTCCAAAGGCGACATATCCCGAATGACGTTCAGCGCCTGGGTCAGGATAATTCTAACAACTCCTTTGCATATCTTACCAAATATTTTGTACCTAATTAAAAATGTTAAGTCGCGCTACCACATTTAGCTAAGTCATAGTTATAAAACACAACTATGTTCAGAAATTAGAACTTTTTTTCTACAGATGCGCGTAAGACGTCAAAGTATGGAGCAACTAGATTTAATTAAAATAACACCTGATGGTAAGCATGCTGCTCAACAGCAAGTAAATGATCACGACGAAGAAAAATGCACCAAAAAGGGTGTGACTAACAAAACCAAAGTACATGATGAAGATTTCTTTGACCTTTTGTCACGTTCACAGTCAAAACGAATGGATGATCAACGTTGTTCAATTAAAATAGCTAAACAACCAACAAGTTCAACTGTTCAACCATTATGTGGGGTATCATCTAGTTCAACGGGTGCCACACGTAAGCCACTGGTACAACAAAATTCCATATCCAGTGGCAATAGCGGCGATAGCGGAGCTGCTTCTGGTCTACCTAAATCGAATAATAGTTCAAATATTGCTGCAGCTGCTGTAAATGTCTCAAATAGTCACCATGGACCACTAGCACGTAGTGCTACCACAACACAACAACCGGATGATGCCTTTTTGGAAATGTTAATGCGTTGTCAAGGTTCACGTTTGGAAGAACAACGCTCGGAGTTGCCACGTTCAAATATTACAATGGACGCTGAGGCGCCAATGCAAGCAAATCCATTAGTTGGTGGTGGTAGTGTAGGTGGTGGTGGAAATAGTGCTGCTGGTGGTACAACTGTACCCGATGAAGATTTCTTCTCACTAATAATGAAGGTGCAAAGTGGACGAATGGAAGATCAGAGGGCAGCAATACCAGGTTTCGGTGGTATTCCATTGCAACGCAACACAGGAAATGGTGCTGCACGCGGCGGTTGTGGTGTAGGCAGTAATGGTGGCAGTGTTGGTAATAATGCAAAAAATAATTAAACATAGATATTATAAAGTAATGAAAACAATCAAACTAACTGTAATTTAAAAGAAAAAAAAATTGTATTAATTACTTCGACATTGAATATCTTTTTTATTAGTAACTACTTCTTAAGTTTTCGGCAGCCCAATGCCATGCATTGTAAATTGCGAATTTTTCTCAATTTCTTCTTGGTTTCAAGTGTTTTTTGTTTTAAGAAAAAATTGTGAAATTAAAAAAAGTGAGAAGAAACAGCCATCTATTTTCTCTGATGTTAACAAATCTACATACTTTACATATGTACACATAAATGCATTAACATTTTAGCTATACCAAAACTTCATTAATATATTTATTACAAAAATATATAATAAATCCATAAGCATTCAAAATGATGTTGAATAAATTGAAGTTCATTTTGTATTGTATAAATTGATGTATTAAGTATGTTGCATTATTATGCCTATGTAACTTTTAATACCTACACATCTACATAAGTATGTATGTATTGCAATTTTAACTTAAGAAACAAGCTACATTCCAGCAACAGTAATAAAAACTTGCTCAGTAATAAATTTGTTAAACAGGTCCTTATAGTCCCCAAACTTAGGAAATTATTCTATCTTTTCATCACCTCCAGATTTTAATCTGCCAAAAATCGTAATTTTGGATATGCTGGAAAAAAATTGGAATAGTCCCCTCCGCTAAGGTTACATTCAAATCATGAAAATTTGCATATAATCTCCGAAAAGATAACAAGCGTTCTCAGAGTCCAATACCTGAAACAAGCAACAGAGAAAAGCATACTTCTAAAACTACGAACTTTATACTGTAAGAACTTTACAATTCCAATGTGAAGCCATAGCTTCTCACACCCATTTCTCTTCGGTCCAAACCTCAAGGTGTTCCATCATTTGATGAGAATTTTCCGAAAAATCCCAAAAAATTAATAATAATAATTCCAAAAGTTTTAAGCCAAAACCTAATAAATATATATTTTTTCATAACAAACGCAATAATTACAAACAACTATCGTTTAACTTCAAATCTAGTTGTCCGAATAGGTGTGGTTTTGGACTGTATGTATGTGTGTTCTTTCCTAATTGCTATAATATCATAAGAACCACTTGAAAATGTGTATCACTTTAAGACTAGGCACTTTTTCTCATTTATCCAGAAACTTGTTATAAGTCACTTATTGCGTTTTGGTTTGGAACTACTCAAGTATATCGAGTGTTATCGATGTTAATTGTCCTTTGCCGGATACAGATCCGGTACGTTTCGGTAACAACCACCATTAAGGTACCAGCCCGACCATGTCGGGAACGATTTAGTATGACCACATGAAACCTTCAAGGCCATACCGCCCTCCCACCCCCGAGATCCATGAGGAACTTGGGGTCGCAAGAGCCTCGGCTGTTAAAGTAACAAGATTCGCCACGGGTAGGTGAGGTTGGCAATTGGATTAGAGATGCTATATTTTGCGTTGGCTACACCTTGAAAGGGTTACGCTACACAACCCCTTAAATCAATTTAGTATTTTAGTTGTTGTTGTTGTTGTAGCGATAAGGTTGCTCTCCGAATGCTTTGGGGAGTGTTATCGATGTGATGGTCCTTTGCCGAATACAGTTCCGGTACGCTCCGGTAACACAGCATCATTAAGGTGTTAGCCCGACCATCTCGGGAACGATTTATGTGGCCACAGTAAACCTTCAGGCCATCGTCTGCTAGTGAAACAGGATTCGCCGCGGATAGGTGAAGTCGACAATTGGGTTTGGAGAAGCTATATATTTCGCTGGCAACCTGAAGGGTTGCGCTACACAGCCCCTTGAATCTGGTATTTTAGTCGCCTCTTACGACAGGCATACCTGCCGCGGGTTTATTCTAAGCCCACTAACCCGCTGATAATGATTTAATATGACCACATTGAACCATCTAGCCAATCATCCCCGCAACATGCCAAGTTTCATGGAAAACTTCGTGTCGCCAAGACCTCGCTACTAAATATTTCATATTTGTAACAGGATTCTCCTCGGGTAGGTAAGGTTGGCAATTAGGTTGCGGAACCTGTACTGCTATAGAGCTTTGTATTGCGCTTATCCACCCTTTGAACCTTCTTACAAGTCCAATTAGATCATAGAAGTTGTGTGGCGTGTAACAAAAACAAGGACAGCAAAATGGTCCTCCAGCTAGCAAACTAAGGCGGAAGTAATGGGAAGAGAGCGCGAAAATAATTTTTAGAGAATTGATTTTAACAGCATTCTGTCAGATCTGAGGCCTTTTAAACTTGCTCGGTGGTATCCCATGCATATTGAACCGAGTTCTTCAAGTGTGAGCACAAAAGATCATATCTGTTTCCTATTTGAAAACTGAAACAGAAACCACGGAACTAGTTTTCGAAAGGAGAAAATGGTAAGCATGGAAGCAAGGCTGAGGTTAGGTCAAGGCGAATTCAGTACCAGGTGTTGTTATCCCAACAGCTGATTGCTTCTTCTTGATTATTTTCAATACAACGCCGTGTACTACAATATGTCAGTTAATTCCAAATCAATGAAAATTTTCTTCTGACTTGACATTCTTCTGCACGGCGAATTGGTTAAATTCTCTTTGCCGCCACCTGGTATAGATTCGCCTTGGGTTAGGTTAACAAATTAAAAATTCTAATAAAAAGTAGTTCTGGAAGTGGGCTGATAATTAATGTAGAAAAGCATAAATATTGGGCACTTAAATATTAAAAAAAACCGAAAACGATTCTGTGAACAGATATCTTTTATTTTTAGCAAAATACCGTTTTAATATAATGTCAGACAACTGTGTTTGGTTTTATTGAAATAAGTTCGGTCGGGTTTTGTAGTTCTCATATTGTTAGCTATGCAGTCATAGATAATACAAGGTAAAATTTAACAAAAAAAAAAAAACATGTGATAAAATGCTACATGCACCATATAGGGTTAATTCATTTGTTTGACATGATAGTCCCTAACTAGAAAATCTTATTCAACATTCAGTCACACCTTGTTAAATTCACTGTGGGTTTCACGCCACATTATTTTACAAATGCTCTTACAGCAAGGCGAATTCAGTACCAAGTGTTGTTATCCCAACAGCTGATTGCTTCTTCTTGATTATTTTCCATACAACGCCTTGTACTCAAGGCGAATCCATACCAGGTGGTGGCAAAGCGAATTCAGCCAATTCGCCGTGCGATGAATATCAAGTCAAAAGAAAATTTTCATAGATTTCGATTAACTGACGTATTAAAGTACAAGGGGCTGCATGGAAAATAATTAGAAGGAATCAGCTGTTGGGATAACATCAGCTGGTACTGGATTCGCCTTGCCTTGTACTACAATATGTCAGTTAATCGAAATCAATGAAAATGTTGTTCTGACTGGACATTCTTCTGCACGGCGAATTGGTTGAATTCGCTTTGACACCACCTGGTATGGATTCGCCTTGCTCTTACAGTAGAACCAAGGCGAATCCATACCAGGTGGTGGCAAAGCGAATTCAACCAATTCGCCGTACAGAATGTCAATTCAAAAGAAAATTTTCATTGAATTCGATTAGCTGACATGTTGCAGTACAAGGCGTTGTATGGAAAATTATCAAGAAGAAGCAATCAGCTGTTGGGATAACAATACCTGGCACTGAATTCGTCTTGAGTAGAATGTTAGATATTAATATTCTACAGTATGCTTTTTTGCAACTGGTAGAAAAAAAAATGCTGCTATTCTCATTAGATATACTCGACATAGAAGTCTATTGACAGGGCCAGATTAACCCTCAACGGGCCCTAGACAACATCAATTTGGGGCCCTTTTTCACGTCCGTTCCCTTCTTTTTTCGATTAAAAAATACAAACATATCTTTCATAAAAATTTTATTGTCAAAATGTAACAATATCAATAAAATTACTATATACATTTTAAACGTGTCGTTTTCTACATTTGTTTTCGGAAAATTCATCAATTATATCATCAATATCGATTTTGTTCAATAAATCTGACTCAATGCAAAGCATACCTAACATCCCGAGTCGCTCTTGTCGCGTTGTAGCTCTTTCAGCAGCTTTGATTCTTTTTAATTGCTAGAAGGATCGTTCGGCAGAATAATTTGTGATCATTAATGTTAAAAAAATCCTAATAGCTATTTCTGTGTTAGGAAATATATCGGCTAATTGATCTTCCATTAGAATCTTATACAAATGACTATGACTATTTCATTGCAAGAAAAAATTCTTCCCAATCTCTAGAATAAAAACAAACTAAGTTATTTATAGCTTCGTGGAAGTCTCCATTACTTAGAGTAATGTTGATGAGAAATGCAAATCTCTCTGAAACTTCCATATACACATTCGCACGTCGTTCGATTTCACTGTGAAGATTGTCGATGATATCGAGGACGATCCGTACAAACAACCACACGTTTGCAAATCTGCTTTTTCACTTTGCAATGACTTACTCACTGAACGCATAGAAGTCAAAATAGTGTTGAAGGCTTTTACACCCCCTGTTCCAAAAATAACAGAAATTTTTCAAAATGAAAACAACCAGTGTACATTTTGAGTTAATTCCTTTTTATTATTCAACATACTCTCCTTTCACTTCGAAACACTTCTTTACACGCTCATACAATTTGTCAAATGAGTGGGAAATGTCCTTTTTAGGAACCTTTTCTAGTTTGTCCGTCGTCGCCTTTTGAATGCGGTCAATTGAGTTTTATTTATTTCAGTAAAATTTATTTTCAGTTCTGATTATATTTTTCTTTCACTCTCTAGAATTTTATGTTTGTAAGAAAATTGTAGAAGTATTTTTCATTTTTCGGGGGCCCCAGGCAACTGCCTATTCTGCCTACCTGTTAATCCGGCCCTGTCTGTTGATATTTGATTTTCTAGTAATGGGAACTTTAGTCGTCGCTGAACAAGCGGAGTAGCAACACCGGAGGAGACTTGCTTGTTTGCCTATTTCAAAATAACATATTTTGCAAACACAGGCTCTAGCGCGTTATCTAAACTTTTTCGTGTTATCAGTATATTTTATTTTAACTCTTTGGTACGCTCATGTAATAAAAAGATAGTTTCATAAAATATTTAGCAAACAATGCGTGCATTCGTCTTGCTTCATTGCTCGTTGATCAAAGACTAAACCACTACAACTACGATCATAATACTCTTACTAACACACCTGCATTTCCAAAGCAAAAAAAAAAAAACAAAAAAACAACAAATGTCCATACTAAACCATAATACTAAACATAAGAATTTTTACAAAAACAAAAAATAAATGTATTTTGCAAATGTTTCAAATATATATATCGTACAAAAAATGTACATATGTATGTATGTATTTGTGAGCTTTGTATACTAAAAAACCAAATTTATTATTATTTAAATTTACTAAACTTAAATATATATGTATTATTTTATCTATTAAATGTTGTGTTTTTTGTTTTAGGAATCATAAGTCGCTGTTTACACACAAATATATTTGTTACTTGGTTTTTTCCGTCTTTCTTCTGTTGTCGAATTTTGGTTTCGTTTTTTTTTTTTGTTGATTTGGAACACACATTTTTATAATTTTAAGATGTTTCTAATATTTCGCAAAAATTTTAAAATGAAATTGTTGCATAGAAAAAGTCGGCGCGTGTAATTATGATATTAAACTCCAAAAGAGAATTTGCCGGTAATCAGCAACAAACCTTTTTGTGTTTAAACGGCGACTAAAGGGCTAATTAAACTTCCTTAACCCTAACGCCATAGTCGAACGTATCCAAAAAATAAGACCCATATCCATAACCATCTCCAATGTGATCGATTAATGGCGCCTTAACCTAAAAGTCGTGAAAATTTCATAAAAATGATGAAAACGCAAAAAATTACAAACATATTCCACAAAAAATAAGTCTCTTAGTCATAACGTATCCAAAACAATGAATAAAATCTACAAAAAGTTTTTAAATTCACCAACTCAAATATTTTTAGGTTATGGATATGGCCAAAAACCAAAAACTAATTGGTTGGCTATGGTATGGTTATGGCGTTAGCGTTATGGTATGGCACCATTAATCGATTACATTGATTTCCATAAGCTAGGTTCGATCAGCTGTTTTATCTGGTTATGGTTTTATGGTTATAAGCCACCATTAATTGGCCCTTAAGTCTCTTAGTCAAAACATAAATAAATAAAATCTACAAAAAGTTAATAAATTCTCTAACTCAAATATCTAGGTTATGGATATGGCGAAAACCCAAAAACCAATGGTTGACTATGGTATGTTTATAGCTAGGGCTTTATGGTATGGCACCATTGACCAATTACATTGATTTCCATAAGGTTGGTTGGATCGGCTGTTTTATACAAGTTTAAACGGCCCTTAAATCGATTACATTGATTTCCATTATGTTGGTTCGATCAGCTGTTTTATCTGGTTATGGATAAGTCACCATTAATTGGCCCTTCAGTTTCACAAACCACCTACCCAGATTGCGCATTCACGAGTTCAAAGTTGCTTCGTTCTGCGCATCAACGTCACAGTTGACCCTTGAGCGAATGAAAAAAAGAGCGAGAAAAAAAGAGCTAAAGCTGGAGACATTGGTGCTTTATCGGAACCCGTATCGGTAACCTTATAACAGCTGATTCGACCAACCTTATGAGAATCAATGCAATCGATTATTGGTGCCGCTAAGGTCGTAACCGTATCGTAGCCAACCAATTGGGTTTTGGTTTACCGTCGTAACGATAAACAGCAGATTACGTTAGGGATACGGATACAGCACCAATGACTCCGGCTTAAAGGAAAAGGGTCAATTCATACGTCATAAAAAACAGCTGATCTAATGTTTACATGCGCATTGCGAAATCATCTTCTGTGATTTGTGCTTCAGTTTTATGCAAGGCAAATTCAGTACCAGCTGTTGGAAAATTGATTATTTTCCACACAACCTTGTACAATAACATGTCAGTTAATCGAAATCAATGAACATTTTCTTTTGACTTAACATTCTTCTGCACGGCGAATTGGTTGAATTCGCTTTGCCACCACCTGGTATGGATTCGCCTTGGTTTTATGGGGTTTTGATTTTATCACACAGCTATGAGAAAATCTGTTTCAAATATGTATAATAATAAAGAAATAAAATAAATTTTTCTATACGTTTATAGGTTTGACATCTTTACAATTTATACAGGTATGCTTCTCGAAAAACAAATGCTTGGACCATAAAGATACCAAAAAATGCCATTTAGTATTAAAATTTGTACACGTAATACCACCGCTCCGACTTATTTTTCAAAACTTTAAATACAAAATGCGTCCGAACGCTTGCAACAAATCACGTATTGTAAAAACATCTCAAGTTTCTAAACGTTCATTTTAATGCAGTTTTTATTATAACTTTGACGGAACATGGTGCTGTTTTTAGCTCGTGTCAAACTTGCCATATCCATATCCATATAATTCAACCAACCTTATCGAAACAAATGTATTTGGTCAATAATGCCATACCATAACGCCCTAGGCATAGCCAACCATTTGGTTTTTGTTTTTTTTTCGCCATATCCATAACCTATTGTAGCGAATTTTAGAAAATTCTTAACAATTCTGCCTTCAGTTATCGTTCGAATCACTAAACTGACGAATAAATAAACGCGAATGTTCTGTATATCAAATGATCTTTATTAACACCACTACTATGGTAGCTGATTTTTCACAATTTAATGTATTCGAGTAATCCACTTATAGCGGGTTAAAATCAAACCGATTGATTATTCCCTAGCTTGCGCTGCTTTTATACTCTCAGTTGCCTCGTTCGCTGATTTCTCCCAGTGTCCATACTTTTCGCGAACAGCCTTCTCGATTTTTGTTTATTTATTTCTCTCGTCTTCTACATCTCATATTTGCTGCGTACATGTATATATATCTGCATTTTTTGCAAGGTAATATGCGCTCTTTATTGCTGTGTACATTAGGGTGGGCCGAAAAACCACTTTTCTGAATTTTCATAGTTAATACCAATATAAAAAATAAAAATATGTATAAGACAAAAAAATTCTAGGTCCTACGATAAAATTACGTCAAGTTGATAGTTACTGAGATATTTGAAGTTTTGTTCTAAAACATGAAATTTTTCGAGATATCACTTTTTAGAATTAAAAATTCATTTGATCATATATGTACATTTCATGAGAAATTAAATATTTTTCAAAATTGGATTTCTGGAAAAAGCTTAAATTTAAAATTTTTTCTTTTATATTTCATGATTTTACCAAAAAGCCAGTAAAACCCTTATTTCCCATTAAATTTATATATTTATAAATAATAATTTAGGGAAATTCCGCTTATTCCAAACCTTCTGCTGACGTTCAAATCGCTAAACTGTTGAATAAATAACTCCAATATTCAGTAATGCAAAATGGTCTTTATTAGACTACTTTGCGAGTACTTCACAATAACACTTATACTTCACAACCAATGGCGTGCTTAAATCAAAACTGAATCTGACTACTCAGCTTGCGTTGCTTTTATACTCTCTGTTGATTCATACGCATATTTCTACTATGTCTAGACGTTTAGCCTTTTAGAACTGCTGTATCTCCTGCTTGGTAATTGAGCTACATATATGCGTATGTGTGTGTGTGAGTAACAACTTCGGCTGATGACTACATCTGTGTGTGTGAGATAGCTCTCCGTCGCCTTCTATGTATGTGCATAAATAATGATTTATGTGTTAATGCACACCAGTGTGGGTCGCTTTAATGTTTTTGTTGTTGCGTAATTATTTACTAACAGCGTAGTGATGGCAACATTGCCACAGTATATTATATTTATGTTTATCCGTCATTACTCTGGATAAGACCAGTGTAGATGTCAAAATAACAAATAGATACGTTCACCTGATTTAGAGATACTCACCCAGCATCCCTTCTGTCCTCCGCTGAAGATAGCCCGTCAGCTGCCCGAAAACAATTATTTGTTTGCGCAAGTATTCATACATGTTGCTTCTAAAGTTTTTAAGCATTCTGTTTTTTATAATGCTGACGACATTCGACATCATCAACATGAATACCCACGCTGTTCTGTTCCCTCCAAACTATAAAAAGAAGCGGAAGAGATAGGTTTGATGGTGAACGAGGAAAAAACGAAGTAACTGGGCCTTGGCAACCACGCCTCTATTATCAGCCATAATTGCGAAACCAGCATTAACACAAACAACAACCGAATCCACCGAAGAATCATTCTTGTAAAAAAAATTTTACTTTGAACTACATAGGTAGACAATTGAAGAAAAGTAAAGTCTTCTCTCGACAAATGAAAATCATGCTCTACAGTCAGTTATCGTACCCGTTCTGCACCGGACCATGACAACAGCAGATGGCGCGGCTCTGGGAGTATTCGAGAGGAAAGTGCTTCAAGAAAATTAACGGACCTCTAGACGATGAAGAAGGCGAGTACCGAAGAAGATTTAATTATGAGCTGTACGAACTTTATGTGGACACCAACATAGCGCAGCAAATAAAAACACAGCGGCTACGCTGGCTAGGTCATGTAATGCGAATGAAAGATGATACTACGGCAAAAAGTATTCTTATCGGAACTCGCCTATGGCAGCAGAGGAGGGCTCCCATTCCGCTGGAAGGACCAGGTGAGAAACGATTTAAATCCCATTGTGACCAATTGGCGCCAGTGACGAAAAATCTACTGCTTTGTTGGACGGCCCTAAGCGCTATCCAAGTAAGTAAGTGTCATTATTTTTCGATCTTTTGCAGTTTCTGAGATGGCTGACCACTTATCAAGGTGGGTTCGAAGAACTGTAGGTGGGCTTAACTCACTATGACTTCAAAAGCAAAAGGTCTAGCTGAGATTTACCAACATTGCTGCAGACAAACTGCAACCACTGACTCATTTATTAAAGTTTTTGCATAGAAATTATTTGAGTAAATTTTTGTTTTATTTTAATTTTCCTTTAATTTAAAAAATACAGTTATTACAAATTTGCAAGTAATTTTATAAATAATTATAAAAAAACAATACGCATACACATCATACATATAAAATAAAATAACATGTACGTACATATATACATTGCTGTATGAAATTGTTTAATAGATAAATAATTATATTTACAATTTCCCAAGAAAAAATTTCGTAAGCCTTTTTTAACCAATCTAATTACAAAAAATTTTTAAATATTTTATACATACTTAAATGGTTGCACGAAGTTTCTTCAAAATAGAAACGGGTTGCAATGCTAATTTTAATAGTTAAATTACACTCGATTAGAAGTATTTGTAAATAGTAGGCAATCATTATTTTACGATACGGCTACGGATGTGATTACCTTTTATGGGGTCCACATACTACATATGAGTCTGAATCAAGAGTCAGTTTCGATGTGTTAGTGAAAATATTTTAGTATTAGACACACACACACATGACTCGTGAAAACCAGAATGAGTTTGATTTTGACGGCGAGTTAATATGCATACAACTGACTCGCGAGTCAGACGCACCGTGTGTAGACCCTATTAGTATTATAATACTACGAGCCGGACCCGTGCGCATCTTGCACAACCCTTATATAAAAGTCTCTTATCAAATATAATCAAAAATCAGCTGTTCTATCAATCAATTAAAACTTACAGCTTGCGCTGCCATCTAGCGTATGGTAGCAACTGCCTGTAATGCAGTGCAAATATTCACAATAGTGTCATAGTACAAATAAATTTCTTTGTGTGCTCACAATCGTTTATTTTTAACTAATTATTTTAATAAAATAGAGCTAAACAAAAGCACTACGAAAAAAATTGCCCAGAGCTCACTAATAGCCCGAATTTCCATCTTTACAACCAAAATTTTATTTATAGATTTGGATTCCAAATAAGAGCGAAAAAGGAACCAATACATAAAAACAGCGATTAGATATAATATATATCGCACACTAACTACAAAAGAGTCACAACTTGAAAAATGTAAATGATCAGGAGAGAAGAAAAACGGTGTATGTGAAAACGTCTGTAATGTTATACTGAAATCTAGTCTTACAAAGAAGGAGACCTTCATTATAAAATGAATTGACGAAAATTTGTTGTAATTATTTGTTTACGGACAAAATATATAGCAATTTTGAATTATGTCTATTTGACTACTCGTACATTCACAATTATTTCATCAAAAAAGGCACATTTCACAATAATACAACCAAATTTACTTACTCTTTACGTATAAAAAGACACAATTTTAAAGTTAAACAAAGTTAAAACTTTTTTGCGACAAGATAATCAGAATTTAAAATAATACGCTTTATGCGTAAAAAAACTGTTCACTTGTTCTTAAGCACATTGACACAACTAAAAATAGTACTCATTAGTTGATACAGCGCAAGCGATGCAATTAACACCAAAACTGGCATAACGGTAATTTTCCAGTTAAAGAAGAAAATAATGACAACGAAATTTAAGAGACAGTTAGAGATGTGTACTGTGAATTGGTTTAAGGAAAAAAAACGATTTTGAAAAATTTTAAGTTATGACTCTTTTGTAGTTAGTGTGCGATATGATAATTACTATAGTTACACCGACACGACTCAGGCTGACTCGTGACTTGTGTACATGTTGACTCGCCTTCAAAATTAAACTCATTCTGGTTTTCACCAGCCATCCAGGGTCATGTCTGTGTGACTAATACTAACATATTTCCACTAACACATTGAAAGTGACTCTTGATTCCGGCTTACTGTGTGTAGACTCTATAATAAAAATTAGTTTGAATTTAACGGCGAGTCAACACGTAAACAGATGACTCTCGAGTCAGTGACCGTATGTAGATCTTTTAGGGTGTACACATAGAGAGTCAGAGTCAAGAGTCAATTTCGATGCGTTAGTGAAAACATTTTAGTTTTAGACTCACGACTCTGGCTGACTTGTGAAAAACAAATTGAGTTTGAGTTTAATGGCGAGTCAACACGTAAATTCGCTGGAATTAATTTCAAATTGCCACGAAAAATGTTAACATTTTCCCTCAAATTAAAAACCTACAAAAATTTCCGCCAAGTATATTTCAGATTCCTCAAGTTTTTAAGGACACACTGACAAAATAGTTGAATTGCTTTCGTGTTCTCAACTGAAGCGCAGGATCCCATGAATAACATCCAAGATGGAAACACAGTTGGAAGAACATAAACAGGCAGTTGAAAACAGATGAGGCTGGCATATCTTGCAGCTGGAGGCACAGAATACAAAAATATTACAAATCGAGAACAAAATTTATCGCCAAGTTATTTCAGCGAGTAACCGGAAGGTAAAAACCCCATCCTTTGTCGATTCTGTTCGTTTTTAGGTATTTAAGCTGCAGTTTGGGACCGCATCAGTGAACATCTGGAATAAAGTTGCTGCACTATTCGTGGCGTTGAAAGAGCCTACTGATGTAATCTTACAGACTATTCAGAAATAAGAACTGAACAACCACGAAATACCAAATGGAGTTGCTGAGCAGCTCCCAGAAGGCTGGTGAAACCTTTTAAAAGAGTTCGCGATGGACATTGAAATATTGGGCTACCCAATGCGGACGCAAGTGGGAATCGATTGAGAGAGTTAAAAGAGAGTACACAAATGAAACCCAAAATTCACATTCGTTTAAATGATGAAAGGCCAGACTGATTGCACATAATATTGGAAGCACTAAAGGCATCGCAAGTTGTACGTCGTTGCGGTTTCGGTCCTAGTGCCTCCAATAACAGGAGTAGTCTTAAGCGCAAAGCTGAAGGAAATAAGCTAGAGCGAGCCCGATGCAAAGGCAAAAACTTGCTGCAGCTATTGAATGCCCCATTATATCTGTATCACAAATCGGAAGAAAATCGAGCAGTCTTAGAGTCGCAGTATATGTGGATGGAAAAGAGCGTTTACTGACTGTAGATATGGGCCCATCACATTCCTTAATCCGATTTGATCTGGTTAACATGAGATTAAACCCATTACACGAAGCAAGATTGTGTACTGTTACTGGTGAGTACAGCGAGAAGTGACATAACAGACATTGTTGATGAAGGCATATTGGGAGTCGACTTCTGAGTGGCCATGGCATGAAGGCCGCCGTGCAAAGAAGGATTATGCTATATAATGTGACGAATATTAACATCACTAAGCCGATACTAAGCAGCCACTCGTATGTACGTAAACAAATATATCTTCATGTACACACATACATACAAGTCAGCAGAGAGATACAAACGCATGTCATCATCAGCCGAAGTAGTACTCACATATCCACACGCATATGGCCACAAACTACAAATATGGCTGGTAACCAAGCATGAAGTTCACGAAATTACTAGACCTGAGGAGAAATGGGTAAACGAGGAAGCCGAGAGTATAAAAGCAGCGCAAGCTGAGGCATGACTAAGCAGTTTGATTTAAACACTCAATTAGTTCTGAAGTAAGAGTTATTGTGAAGTACTCTCAAAATAGTATAATAAAGACCATTTTGCATTATTGAATATTGGAGTTATTTATTCAACAGTTTAGCGATTCGAACGTTAGCAGAAGGTTTGGAATAAGCGGAATTTCACTAAATTCGTTACAATAAGAACAAGAATGTGCCACTCAACTTCGGCTATGAGAAGGAGTTCAGCTGGTGAGGAAGCGTCGACAAAGATGGCAAAAGCCGAACGCAGTAGAACGGCCAAAGATTGATGAAAAGAATGGGACAAACAAATCAAAACTTATATACTTCCGAAGAAAACATTGACAAATTTAAATAGACGCATCCTGTAGAACCATTGAGTGAATCGAAAACTATTCAATGGTGTTATATGGAACCAAATAAATTGATCAACTACTAATTACAATTACGGAGCAACATAACTGTATTATAACTGTATTTGTTCAGCTCTTCGAATATAACAAAACAATTTATTTAAACCATTACTACACCTCGTGCTTCGAAGTCGAAGTTCTGTCCATATCCAATTCATGTTCGTGTGAGCTCAATACAAATATTGGCGCCGTAAAGTCTACTGGCTTATCACCGCCGTCCATATTTTTGGTCGTCGCTGCATCAGCTGGATAAATTGGATATCCAAATTGATCGGCCTGCACTTTTGCATTTCTTTTGCCTTTTTGCAACATAACAAAAACGACAAATATACTGCCTAGAAATGCTGAACTTGTCGCCATAATAAATAGAACCAATTGTACGGTACTCTCGTGTGATATTGCAGTGCCGACCGGCATACTGGCACTACGATGTATGAAATGAGAACGCGTTATATCTGGAATGAAATGTCCACCAACCAAATTGAAATTATTCGCATTTATAGCCGATTCAATAGCGAAAGCCAAATCAATTTTTAACTCATTATGCAACTCAAAACGCACAATTGCTGAACCATCGAAATTTTCTTGTACGCGCAGATTTTCCACAGCATCACCGAGTAGCTGATGCAACTCTCTGCGTATCGTGTCATAAACATTACGAATACTTCGATTTGTACGATTAATCATATGCAATTCAATTGCCACCGAAGCGATTGGCGTCTGTGGACATTGGTGTGTGCCCGCGTGAAAGATGTTGGATATGTCCAATTGATTGCCAGCCGCATCGACACACCAACAAGATTTACCATTACATTGTGTTGGTAGGAATGCGCCCGTCTCATCACAAGACACTGGAAAATGTGCTGTTTTAGCCAGCGCCTGACAGCGTGTCATCTCCACGGCCATTGGTTTTAAAGCTTCAATACTCAGTTGAGAATCTAACAAAGAGTTTGCCAATTCTAATATATGCTCCGTTACGTATGCTGCATCAGCTGCTGTGTTGGGTATAGCCGTTGCTTTCCGTTTTTGACTCTCTAACGCCGTCTCGTGATACGCACTCTCCATCGCAATGCTGTCATCTAAACTTCGACCAGCACTACTTCTATCATGTGCAACGTCTTTAGCGTTAATTTCCAGTTTACTTTCAATTTCATACTCATCAATATTAGCCATTGTTGTCATTTGTCTAATTAGTTCTTCCATCATTTGATCATCGATATTATGTGGCTTGCTTTGACGCCCTTGGCGACTGTTACAAACTGGCTCAATATCACGTGTTAGTGTGCCCTTGAGCGGTGCTCCTTTTTTATCGGCACACCAACAGACACCGTTTGTGGATGAAGAGGCCGCGTTTATGGATCGCTGGTTTGACATGCGCGCGAGTTTACGTGTTGTTTCCGAAATTGAGTCGATATTTAAAGATGGTTGCGCTCCCAAGCATTGTACAGGACTCCAGTGGCCGGTGATGGGATCACAACGCGGTTGAAACCAAACGGATGTATAACCTGATCGTTGGGCAGCTAAATTATTTTTTAATCTCAAACGTTCACATGATGTTAAAACTTGAAATAGAGAGGAAGAAAAATCAAAAGATTAGTTTGCTTTTAGCGAATCGCATTTGTACCCAACTAGCGCCGAACTAATAGAAATAGAACTATCTCATTAAAAGACGATACTAGTTTTAATTCTGTCCTCAGACGCATCTTCAACTGACAACTGACTGAAGTCCTATGAAATCTCAATTGTCCCCCTTCGCAGACCGTTTGAACGCGTTCCTAACTGGCTAAGTTAGCGTTGGTAACACATTGGGATTCTTCCAGCGCGTTTGTGGTGGCTATCAACTGTCCCGCTCTGCATCGGATTAGCACTAGTCCGGAGGTAGTAATTGAACCCCCCAGCGAGTTAGGGGGTTAGAATATAACCGCGGTAGGTATGCCTGTCGTAAGAGGCGACTAAAATACCGGATTCAAGGGGTTTGTGTAGCGCAGCCTTTTCAGCTTGCCAGCGCAATACATAGCTTCTCCAAACCCAATTGTCAACCTCACCTATCCATGGCGAATCCTGTTTCATTAACAGCCGAGGCTCTGGGGACCCCGAACTCATGGATCTAGGGGTGGGAGGGCGGTATGGCCTAGAAGGTCGCTTGCGGTCATAAGAAATCGTTCCCGAGATGGTCGGGCTTGGTACTGGAACGTACCGGATCTGCATCCGGCAAAGGACCGTCAACTCGATAACACTCCCCAAGGCCTTCGGGGAGTGTCCTTATCGCTACAACAACAACAGCAACAATAGGTAGTAATTGAACCTGTAGTGCAAAACTGGTGCTTTGCGCAACTGTGTTCCATCAGTCTTGAGCTGGGAGGGACAACTGAGTCAATTGTGGCCATTAGGGGATATCCTCAAGGGGTATACTCTTTCCTCTGTTGTGGACCCTAGTCGTAGATGACCTCTTTCAGTTCCTGAATTCCAGAGGATTTGGCACACAAAGGTATACAGATGACTAAGTAATCTGCATCATAGGTATGCACGGGGAAACAATATCCAGTCGTATTGTTACGAATATTAGCAACACTAAGGGGTACTGCCATCTCTAAGCCGATGCTAAGCAGTGATTGTATGCACATCCATAAATCAATCATCATGTATCTACATAAACGAATCAATCATTACGTCTACACATATGTACGTACATGCAGCGGAGAAGCAACGCACAACTTCATGCATATATCTGAGATACTCCCGAAAGTATGCAATGAGAGAAGCTATAAAATCGTGCATCTATAGTTACAGCTGAGAAATTTGATAGCTGATGGCCAACTAGTAGATTCTGCGCGTAGAAGATGCGAACGAGGAAATCAGAGAGTATAAAAGGCGATACCAGTCGAGGCGCGAGAAGCAGTTTTGATTAAGACGCTATCTGGCGAGCAATAGCAGTATTATTTATTGTGAAGTACTTTAATAAAGGCCATTTTTCCATTATTCAATATTGGAGTTATTTATTCAACAGTTTAGTGATTCGAACTTAGCAGAAGGTTGCAAATAAGAGGATTTGCAAGTAAATTCGTTACAATTGGTGTCAGAAGAGGAATTGTTGAATAAATTCCGAAGATTGGGAATACAACTTGGACATGGCAAAGTTGAGTGAATTGAGGATCCAGCAACTGAAAAAGGAGTTGGAGAACCGTGGATTGAATACAACCGGCAATAAGATCGAACTTCAAGCACGGCTACGGGAGGTAATGGAGGCCCAAGGAATCGATGTGGACGAGTATGTCTTTTATCCTGATGGGGATGAGACAAGAACAAAAATTTAAGAGAAAAACGAAACATCGCAGACAGTTACGAGCACAGACTTGAACATGATTTCGGCTGCAATATCTGCACAAACATCGACAGTAACATCAATGTCGTCGCAAATATCAGAAATGTCGACACAGATTACATCCCAGATGGAAACACAGCTCGAAGAACAGAAGACATATATGGCATCCCAACTGGAAGAGCAGAAGACATATATGGCATCCCAACTTGAATCACAGGAGGCACGTATTTCAGAAATGACGTCGCAAGTGTCATTTCAACTGGAAGACCAAAAGACATATATGGCATATCAATTGGAAGCGCAAGAGGCACGTATATCTGAAATGTCGGCAGAAATTTTGGAACAAGTATCATCAAAACTGGAAGCGCGGGATGCAAAAGTGGCTCAATTTCAGGCAGAAGTAGATGATTTAAAAGGTCATATGGAGCAGTTACAACTAAATCGCCCAGCTGTTTCAGCAAGCAATCGAAAGGTAAAAACACCATCCTTTGACGGCTCTGTTCGTTTCCAGGTGTTTAAGATTCAGTTTGAGAAGACCGCAGCAGTGAACAACTGGAATGCTGAAGATAAAGTTGCTGCACTGTTCATGGCATTGAAAGGGCCTGCAGCTGAGATTTTACAAACCATTCAAGAGGGCGAACGGAACTGTTATGAAGCATTGATGGGTGCTCTAGAGAGACGATACGGAACTGAGCATAGGAGACAGATATACCAAATGGAGTTACTGAACCGCTTCCAGAGTCCTGGTGAAACATTGCAAGAGTTTGCGTCGGATGTTGAAAGCTGGCACATTTAGCGAATGCGGACGCACCCGTGGAATACACTGAAAGGGTAAAGATTCAGAGCTTTATAAATGGCATACGGTGAAAGGATCGCAAAAGCGGAGTGAAAAAGTTATCAAATGTTTCAAATGCGGGAAGCCCGGTCACATTGCACGTCATTGCGATCTTGATCCTAGTGGTTACAACAGCATGAGTGGTCTTAATAACAAAGCTGGAGGGGATGAGCAAGAGCGAGTAAGATGTAGAGATCGAGAGCTAAATCCAGCTATTGAATGCCCTGTGATATCTGTGTAGCAAATTGGTAGAAAATCGAGCAGTCTTACCGTCAGAGGGAATGTGGATGGCAAAGAACGTGTACTGACTGTAGATACGGGCGCATCTCATTCCTTGATTCGATCTGATTTAGTCAACAGGAGAGTAAAACCGTTACCTGGAGCAAGGTTGCGTACGGTCACAGGCGAGTATAACCAAGTCCAGGGAGAAGTGATATGTGACGTCTTAATTGGGAAGGTCATGGTTCTACACAAATTCATTGTGGCGGAGATTGTTGATGAAGTCATATTGGGAGTGGACTTCTTGGTTGACCATGACATCAAGATCGATATGCAGAGAAGGGTGATGCGTTATGAGAACCAGGATGTGCCACTTAACTTCAGTTTGGAAAAAGGGTTCATCAGTAAGCGAGTGCTGGTGGAGGAGATTCGACAGAGATCACGAAAGTCAAGGAAAGTAGATCGAGCAAAGGTTGATGGAACAAATGGGCCAAACAAATCAAAACCGGATGTACCTGTGAGAGAAACACTGGCATTGAAAAGCCCTAACCGACGTACTAAAACGAAGGAAAGAATTTCGCAGAAAGAATGCAAGGGTGGTTTCAAGCCAGGGCACACTACTGTTGTGAAGCTTCGGAACGATATTGATTATGCAAAGCAAATCCGTCAAGCGCAAGCTCTACGAAGTAGTTCATTGGCCAAACAACAGAGTGTGAAGGAACGAACCAGGGTAATGAGTAGTACGATGAAACACAGGTACAATGAGAACAATAATTTGGAAGGTTTCTCGGTGGGAGATTTGGTACTGTTATACAACCCTCATCGGCGGAAAGGTGTACCATCCAATATTCGGTTCACTTGGGAAGGCCCGTACAAGGTTGTGAAGAAGATCAGTGATACCATCTACCGCATACAAACCATTGGGAAACCACGGAGTAGAAGAGTAGTACGTTTGGAGATGCAGACTTAGGTGGTGGGCACTGTTACGAATATTAGCAACACTAAGGGGTACTGCCATTTCTAAGCCAATGCTAAGCAGTGATTGTATGCACATCCATAAATCAATCATTATGTATCTACAAAACGAATCAATCATTACGTCTACACATATGTACGTACATGCAGCGGAGAAGCAACGCACAACCACATGCATATATCTGAGATACTCCCGAAAGTATGCAATGAGAGAAGCTATAAAATCGTGCATCTGTAGTTACAGCTGAGAAATTTGATAGCTGATGGCCAACTAGTAGATTCTGGAAATGGAAGCGCCTAGAAGATGCGAACGAGGAAATCAGAGAGTATAAAAGGCGATACCAGTACAGGCGCGAGAAGCAGTTTTAATTAAGACGCTATCTGGCGAGCAATAGCAGTATTATTTATTGTGAAGCACTTTAATAAAGGCCATTTTTCCATTATTCAATATTGGAGTTATTTATTCAACAGTTTAGTGATTCGAACTTAGCAGAAGGTTGCAAATAAGAGGATTTGCAAGTAAATTCGTTACAGTATACAACAAGCCCTGCACAGGAGCTTTCTTCGCCTGCACTCGGGTCTGTGGCAAAACATGCTGCAATAGTCACCTAGGCTTCATTAGTTTGGTGGTGAAAGACCACGCAAAAAGCAGCAATAGAGAAATTAAGCAAACTGTATCTACAAGTTTGTATTGGTACAACGGGTGCGATGAGAACGATACACTTAGTGTCTTAGTGGCAATATCTCCTCCCTATTCTAATATAAAAAGGGCAACACTTGCTGCACTAAGACTTCAAAATATCTCTGAGCTAGGTAGCGCAAACATGACGGCGCATATGAATGTAATAAGAAAATTCATTGGTAATCCCTTACGCTCAGAAGCTCCCGAAATTATGCTCATTATGGGCAGAACTCTTTGGGAAACCTGGAATAGTTCACGGATGGATCGAAATGAATGACTGTAAAACGGGAGCTGGCATCTAGAGGCAAAATTTCAAGAAATCGATACCAATAGGATGTTTCGCCACTATTTTTCAGGCACAAATCTATGCGATACAAGTTGCTGTGGAGAATGTCTACAAAGAGGCTTATCCTCGAGGAGTATTCTCATTATATCAGACATCCATGCAGCCTTACGTGCCGTGAATTGATTGGAGTCCTACATGATCTGGAAGCCGAAAATAGTTTTGTTAGGATGGTTTCCCGAACATCAGGGACATGAATCTAATGAATAGGCAGACTACCTAGCCAACAGGGTGCTTTAGCAACATTCTATGGTCCAGAGCCCTTCTGTGGACTCACAAAAAGACACACAATACGGAAATCGTTAGTAGCTGGGAAACAAATTAGTACGGACAACACTGGAATGAACGTCCCAAAAACGATAGTATCAGCCGAACTCAGAGAGGTATTAGTAGTGTACGATATCACACAAGTAAGCCAAATGTATCCGATACACTAATCTGTCGCTGTTGTGAGCAGTATGGTGAAACGATCTGGCAAGGCAGAGACTGTCCCATCTAGGTGGCGTTACTCTTCATCCTTTCGTGATATGGAGTAAAAATCCTGAAGATCTACTTAAATACATTAAAAGCCTCTACATACAGTGATAGGCTGAAATGTCAAGAATAATATATCTAAATAAAGGTCACAGTGCATCGAGGCCTAATAATAATAACTGTCTCCCATTTTCGAAGGATAACCACAGATTCTTGCAAAGAAGCCTGTAATGTCTCTTCTCCTGCCTTGTCCTCTTGATCGAGCAAAAGTTGAGAGCATCGTAGTGAAGTTTCGTTATTTCTTTGCTTATGAAAAAAGTAAACACTTTTTGAATCAAACCAGATAAATACTGTTAAGTTTACAAAGATGTTATGAAATCTGTTAGAAGACCGTTAAGAAGACTGGAAGTTGGAAAAACTGCTGTCGCAATAACAAACTAAACTTTGAAGCCAACAGTCTCGCCAGATCTACTTCAAAAGCTCGAGTGCTCCGAGCTACATACAACGGAGTGCAACGAAGCTTCAGCAAATAGAACGATGTTGGAAGCATCTGCAGATGGGATTTGTCAAAATTAAACATTGTTGATCTTTTGGTAGCGTGCTTCGCCTACTACACCGAAGATCTTGGGTACGATTCCCGGGCAAAGTAACGTAACAATTTAGAAACAGTTTTTCGAAAAATTAAAAAGGAGCAAGCCCCAAATTTGAGGAGAAGCTCGGCGTACAATCTCTACAGGGTTATCGTGCCTTGTATTTATTTATTTATTTAAACCCTGTTGATCGCACCCATTGACTCACATTCGCTCCGAAACCACACTTCCAGAGTTAAAATTTGCAGGTATCTTAGATATCGCATACTCACATACAAAAACTCATATTTCCCACGCACCATGAGAGACACAAGCGGAGCAGATCGGGATTGTATTCAATTCTTGCTACTGACCTAGGGACTGTCAGCCGTTGTGATACCACATACATCAGAAATAACGGTGACTTAGATCTAGCTACTTAGAGAATCGTTGAGTACCAACGATAAAGCTCCGAATGATATCGATCTCAACTTTGGATAAATCCTCGGGAGATCCAAGTGAGTCGCGACCGAAGTACTTACGCCTAGTTCTGGCAAAAGCTGGGCAATCAAGCATAAAGTGATTTCTTGATTCCACCTCATCATCCTCCATACAGCTGCAGCAGGATGGAGTTTCCAGAGACGTACCGCATGGATACCCATGGGACAGTGCCCTGTCAAAACCCCAATGACCATTGATAGGTGAGCCTTAGTGAACCCAATTATTTCAGCAGACCTCCTGCCGTCCACTTTCGGCCAGAAAGATCTTGCTACCCTGCAAGACGTGGTGTCCGCCCAACGTTTTCTGAGCTGATTCGAGACCCAGCTATAGAGAAGCAATCCACAGGTGGCCAGCGGAATCCCTACAGCCATCTTCATCCGGTTCAGTTGTACCGATGCGGGCTAAGAGATCCGCTTGACAGTTACCCGGGATACCACTATGGGCAGGGACCAAGATAATCTTAATTGTAAAATAATTCGATGCAATCGCAAGCGAGGTCAGTCACTCCCCGACCACCCTTGATCGCACTGTAGTTGAGCTCAAGTCCTTGATAGCCGCTTGGCTATCAGAGTAGATGTTAAATTCCCAAACCGTAGTAGCACTGGATAGCATTCCATCCACCACATCCTTAATCGTAGCAACTTCCGATTGGAATACGCTGCAGTGATCAGCCAACTTAAACTTGCGGCTTACATTTGGCTCTTGACAAAAGACCCCCCACCAACCTTTCCGTCCAGCTTCGACCCATCCGTGAACAAGTTAACCGGCCCCATGCCCCAGATAATTCCTCTTCCCCAATCCTCTCTCGGTGGAATGACTGGGGTGAAGGTTGTATAGTCCGTTCTGTCCGAGATAAAATCGAAACTGGTAAGAAGGCTAGAGTGTCCGCAGTCAGAAAGCCCATAGCCCATATCACGAAGCCTGACCAACGACCTTGCCGCGGCCGCCTTTCCCGAAATATCTACTGGATATATGTTCAGCATGACGTTTAGTGCCAAGGTAGGTGTTGTTCTGAGAGCGCCACTGATACCGATCAGCGCCGTCCTTTGCACGGACATTAACATTTTGGAGGTGCTCGCCGTGTCCAGTGCTTTCTACCAGACCACCACGCCATATAGCAGAATCGGTTTGACCACCATCTCGTAAAGCCAGTGTACTACTCCTGGCGAGAGTCCCCATCTGTTTCCGATAGCCCCTCTGCAGCAGTAAGCACTGCACACGGCGAGCACCTCCAAAATGTTAATGTCCGTGCAACGGACGGCGGCCTTCCTGGTCCGATCTTCCACATTGGGTCTCCAGGACAGTTTCTTGTCTAAAATAATCCCCAAATATTTAACCCTATCAACGGTAGGTACCAACGGTACCCCTCCAATCTAGGAAGTTCTGAAACCGGTCATCTTATATCTCCTTGTAAAAAGAACCAATTCCGTTTTCCCGGGTTGACCGCCAATCCACATGATTCAGCCCACCTAGCCACAGTATCCAGGTAGCCCTGCAGAACATCGCGCAGGGTGCCCAGAAATTTGCCTCTGACTAGGATAGGGAGGTCATCATGATACATTCTTAAATGGAAACGCAGACGATGTTGCGCCAGTGATTACCGTTTGAAACCCACAGGACACAAAGAAGCACGCAGACCGGAGATTCAACGGGCTGATAAGAGCAATTCACAGCTTCCGCTACCCAATTGTCAATCTCACCTACGCGAGGCAAACAGAAAAAATTAATTTTTAGTTCTAGCAATAAAGCACTTACAACGAGAGGTTGGCTTTGAGCCTTTCTGCGGAAATATTGTATCAAAGCTCAAATCTCGGCTTACATTCTGGGCATAACTACTGCATGCGAGAAGATTGGTGGCAAACATCGGAAAATCTCTATGGAAAGGAAAAGGAAGCTGCTTATTGTCATCCCCCATCCAAGTTACTGTGTAGCTCCATACGGATGGATCAAAAGCGCACGAAAGTTGTTAGCCACGACAGCAAGGGGGGAAACGTTAAGGATGTGGCAAGAGCACTGGGAAAATGAATAACGGGGCGGATAGATAGGGTACAACAGAAGTCTTTTAAAAAATGACGCAGTGTGTTGGACCTTCTGTAGGCTGGTGAGGCTGTTCCTCTTGTTAAGAGCTTCCCACCACACTATAGAGCCATACGTCAGCACTAGCCGCACTACTGCCTCATACAGCCAAAGGACCATCTTCGGCCTGAAGGGTCAGTTATACTTACATAGCATAGCAGGGCACAGCAACATTGCTCTCACAAACAATATCTGTTCAATGAGATTTGCGTGTACTTGATTAGACTATGCAGTGCATTGCATTGCATTGCATGGAAGCCTTTTGAATTTTGTTTTTCATGTATGTGCTATGCGCGCGACTCTCTCACCCCCCGTGCTGTTAACATTGTTATTGCAAAGAGTGGAAAAATGAGCATCACTCTCAGAGTAGCACATATTGCTTGCTTGTGGTTGTGTATATTTTACACACAAACTTTATTTGTGTGTGTGCTTGCCCTTGTCAGCGATAGTTTATGTACGCTACGTAAAGTATAATCACGTTTATGTTTCACATGCTATGTACTGTTTTGTCATGCAATGCACTGTAAGTATAACAGACCCTTGAGACCCCACTTCTTACCGAACATCGCTTTATAAGCATAGAAAGCGACGCAGGCCTTCCGCACTCGCTCCTCGATGCACGCTTTCCTGTTGAGTTTCGAGTCTATTGTTAGTCCCAGGTGCCTAGTACTGCTTGATAGTGTGATTTGCTGGCCGTTTAACCTTGGTAATTCAAAGGTAGGTGGTTTGTACCTACTTGTGAAGAGTAGTAAATCCGTCTTCTCCGGATTCAACCTAAGCGCACATCCCTGTGCCCACCTACTTAGTTTTGCGAACGCTCTCTCCATGATTTCACTCATCACTGAAGGGAAAGGACCCGAAATCAGGATTGCCACATCGTCGGCGTACGCCACGATCTTCACACCATTAGCGTCGAGTTTTGTTAGAATGGCGTTCATCGTAGTAAGCCATAGCAGAGGCGAGAGCATCCCGCCTTGTAGCGTGCCTCTACTTATCTGCTTACCCATTTTTGCTCCTCCGAGCTCAGCTGTTATCTCGCGGTTGCGGAGAGGAGACGAGATCCAATCCCTTATTAGTTCCTCCACCCCTCCCTTCCGAGAGCTGATCTTATCGCGTCAGCCTACACGTTATTGAAAGCACCCTCCACATCAACAAACGCGGCTAGAGTGAATTGTTTATGCATGAGAGATTTCTCCACCGTCCGCACCACCTCATGTAGCGCAGTCTCTGTAGATTTTCCCCTCAGGTAAGCATGCTGTGCCGTGGAAAGAGGACTCCTATCCAGAAGTTCTCTTATATGAACATCAAGCAAAGCGTATACATTCAGAGAAAATATCTTTCAGCTCCTTAACCAAAGATTTTTGAGTCTTCTGCAGCATGATGGGGAGAATACCATCAACCCCTGGTGATTTGTATGGCGAGAAGCTATTTATCGCCCAGGCGAAGGTAAGTTATTAAATAGAAGTAGAAAATATTAGGTGCTCCCATCCAGCATGCACATTAAATGTGTCCTAGTGGAAAATTAAGAAATCCCATGCGCTCTCAACCTCTTAATATACATCTAATCGTCTGAACAGCAGCTGCGAAGGCGAATGCATTTTTCCACGGGCACTTTTCATACTGTTGTTACTGGTTCAAACAGCTAATGATTTCTAGATTTTATGTCTTTGGATGGCTACTTAATTTTCTTAAAAAAAACCGTTAAAAAAACAATCCGCTATATACCTCCTAAGAGAATTTAGGCCGAGCTTCTCTTCCAATTTGCATCGTACAGATGCATTTTCACTGAGAAGCTTTTCGTGGCAGACATACACTGCCGCTTATAGTATCCCATTTAGGCCAGGATTGCTTTGATGTTCTACACCCAGGGGTTAGTAGCCATCTTTCGTTGGCTTGACTGTAGGTATACTCTTTTAGCATTAGCTTGCAAGTGGCAAAAGGCATACCTAGGCGTTCTTTGTCAGGAAGAATCTGTCTGGTCGTACTCTGCCTAGCAAGTTCGTCTGCAGCGCAGTTTCCCTCTATGTCAATGTGTCCGGGACCCATGTTAGGTGTACACGGAGATCGGCCACAGTTTAGTGTCAATTCGGAGTTGAATGAATAGGAACCAAGGGATTTTATTGCCGCTTGGCTATCGCTGAAAATAAATATTTCCTTGCCGGTATTTTGTTTGCCTATTTGAGTCGCGGCTTCCATGATAGCTGCTACTTCTGCTTGGAAGACGCTGCAATTATCAGGTAGTCTGAAAGAAATTTGGAGATCTGGGTCCTTTGAAAAGACGCCCCCTGCAACCTTACCGTCCAGCTTAGAACCGTCGGTGAATATGGAAATGCTGCCTGTGGTATCCAGGAACCTTCCCGGCTCCACCCAATCTTCCCTGCTGGGAATTTTTACTAACTGTTGGGTTCGCATACCGGTCTGTACTTCGAGGAAGGAAGTCGTAGTTACACAGTATGCTGCCGTGACCTGTAGGCTTAGTGCTCCAACTGGACGATTCTCTTAACCGCAGTGCTGACGTTGCAGCTGCGCGGTATGAAAATGGAGCCCACCGCGTTGAAAAGATCTATTGAAAAAACAACTTGATGTTTCTTAGGAACCACTAACGCTCTGTGTCAGTTTAGGTTGAACTGGCCGGTCCATGAGGACTTCACATAGACTGAATGACTCCGTAGTGTTACCAGAAGTTTGTTTTAACGACCAAACTGAAAAACCCTATCAAAAACCAGGACCTATGTTATAAAATCACTCGGTCCTCTTGGCAAATACTAGAAGCTTCCTAGGACTTAAGCCACTTCCTGCTTCAAGATCTGAAAGCTGTATCACCCCTAATAGCTGGAGTCTTAGCTTGGCAAGCGCAGGGCACGAGCACAGAACGTGCTCGATCGTTTCCTCCTACAACCCGCACTTCCTACATCTGCTATCACTGACCAAGCCTAATTTAAAGGCATGTGACGCCAGATGGCAGTGTCGAGTCAGAATATCCGTCATGAATCTACAGCTCTGTGTTGGATACGACAAAAATTACCAGATGTTCAAGCTCCCATTATGACAAAGAATAAGTTATCATACCTGGACAGACCGAATTACAAGCTTGCTCGCTATGGAACAAATTCTTAGATTGGCACGTGTTCACATCAAGATCAATGGCGACAGTCACACATTTATTGAATTTCGGACTGAAGCGATAACGCGTTACATTACGCTCAGATTGCATTTTTCCCAGACACGAGTTGTCCAACGATTCAAAGCAAACGTCTCCTGCAAAAGTTGTTACAATGAATTGTTATCTACATGCATGTAAATACCACATACATACTTGTCTTTGAACAGCAGACGCCACGTTGTGTCACCGGGTTCAGTTGGCAAGTATGTGTAGTTGGGCAGGCCTCGTTGCCATTGTGTGGACCACAAGTTACCTCAAGATCGCCCTGCTTCAAAGGATTACCTTCCGGACAAACTGACACCCTGCGTGGCACACAAATAGGCATTTTCGGGCATGGGGCATCAATACACTCCACATTAATCAACTGACATTCTTCGCCATTTGCACAAGATATTTCATCACAAAAATCTCTACATTCACAGAGCGCACAACCATTTTCATCTGTCTTGAAGCCAGCTTCACATTTATTTTCACACAGCGCTTGTGATGGACACGCAAATGTAGTATTGACCTCACAAGTTGGCGTAGTACTTCCCTTGACGCGTGTACCACTTATCACCCAGCCATTTGTTGTGTCCACACACCAACAAAATCCATCTGGTAAACATTGTACCTGATTCCATTTGCCAGTGCGTTCATCACATTGTGCAATATGCATTTTCATTGCCGGTATACCAAGCTCGGAAGCTTGATGCATTTGAATTGTATGCAAGTGTTGGCACGCAGTTTTCATTTGAGGTAGCACACATTGGGTACCACAACCATTGGAACAACAACGCTTGTGACCATCACAATGTGAATCGGTACGACATTCGTAAGCACAAGTATTGGCATCGAGATTATCGGGACCGGGCGGCACCAAAAATGGACACTGTCCAGGTTTACGAGGCAAACATGCCGGCACAGGCGGACAATACTCTTCGTCACACGAAACATCAACAATACGGCATTCTTTTCCATCACCGCAAACCACGCCCTCGCATGGATCTCTGCATTGACAGGCAGGACAACGTGTGTTTACATCCAAAGTGAAGCCATACTCACAACCCATGCGACAAGTCAAGTCGAGACAATCAATCGATTCACGCGTGCGCACACAGTCAGCATCGGTGACATTAAATCCGCGTGAGCTTGGTATTTCAGTACCAAAACTATCCACGCACCAACACTCCTCCACCTCGATGTCCACCAATTCATTGTCGTAGAAAGATGATTGTTTAGGTGCGGGCAGAACTTTTTTAAATTCTACTTCATATAGTTGACCCAAACTTTGTGTCCGCTCAGCACCGACGTCAATCACTTTGGCGTAACGACTTTGTATGGGTGCAGCTATGTGCAATTTGAGCGCATCATCATTAACTCTGTACAATTTTAGACGTTCCGCTTGTCGCTTCTGTCGCTCATGTCTCTCGCTAACACTCTTTAGCAGCATGCGCATGCGTCGTATTGTATTCTCCTCGAGTATTTGACGTTGCTCGGCGCGTGTGACGCGTATCTTTTTCATCGCGCATTGACGTTCCAAATAGTTGCCGTCCGTAGTGCAGCGTGGTGATGGTATAGCCAATTGCATGCCGGCTTCAGTACCTTCCATGCGTTCGGAAAAGTCACGCAAATATTCACACACTGCATGCAAAAAAAAAAAAAAACAAATAGACAATTGAATTTTAGTTTGGATGTCGACGCGAACTCATCTGAGTTTACTTACTTGTCTGTTGGTGCGTCGTCTGCGTTCCGATTGTCTCCGCACTCTCGCCACGAAGTGGGCAGCAAACACTTTCGGTGTCTTGTGGTATTCTCAAACATTTATAGTTAACCGGGCACGTAATACGACTTGTCATGGAACGTGCCTGCTTACTTTCTGGACCAGGTTCGAAGTAGGCTGTTGGTTGAAAAGCTCGTGACTGACGCTCTGCGTATGAAAATATTATAAACATTCACACTGTTCTTTATTATAATTTCCTGACATACCTTCAACAGTACAGTAAATTACTTCTCCGGTCATATTGTCGGCTAAAGGTGCTCCCACATCGCAAGGATTTGAATATACTAAATCCGGTTTGCAAACAGGCCAAGATGCGCATAGCGCTGAGCCAGATTCACATAATAGATCTTTGGCTACTTCACAATGTGAGCCGATAGCACACTTGAAGCCTTCACAAGGCTCTGAGCATTCACAAGTTTGACAACCATTATGATCATTCTGCAAGAAAAAAATAGGTCGGACATAGCCGATAACAATTTCGACATTCATAAGACTATGTTATTTTAATGGGTTATGTAAACTGTTGCCGAGGGAATCGAAAAGTTGTAGATTTCCCTAGAATCGAAATAAAAATTTATGGTGTGCTAATGCTAATTTTCTGCATAAGGCGGGCATGTGACACAACCTTATGTCATCAGTCATATTGATCTTACGCCGTCTAAGAATATATCCAAAATACCTTACAATGTTCCCACACAATCGGCACGATCAGAAGACACAACAACAGTTGCCTTGCAGTGGGGTAGACGTTGGATATATCCTCGACCACAACTACCTGGTTGATCTGCGTCGTATGCACTAGGCAACCAAGAACTTATACTGTAACGTAGCAAATACTACGCCACAATAGCTATTCCCCATTTAACGCCCACCCTAATATTATATGTACCTACTGCATATTACTGGCCTACCGCGCAAACACAATGCATGCTGAGAACAATACACATTAGGGCGGGCCGATTTAAAAATCGCTCATTGCTCTGTGAAAATCGTATTCTAGGGATCAAAATAAGAAACTTTGCCGAAGGAACCATACCTCTAAAACGAATTATGATGCCCAATCCGACACGTACGCCCCCCTGCCTATCGGACGCTCCACCGGTTTACCTCCATTTACTCTGAGTAAGACGGGATTTACACCCCTTATTACTCACAGGAAAGATAATGCATGAGCAGTCTTCTCGGGTAGGAAGGAAACCCGTCCCAACGCCTGTGGCGGGGTGGATGCCCCCACTGCCCTGCCAGACTGCACACAGAGAAAAAACAATTGTAAATCGAACAAAGTTGACTTAGTTAAAGAATTTTGTATGGGGCCCAAGAAACTTGTACATCCTACCAAGTACTTACACAATTTATGCTCGACAATGGAAACAAAGCTTAGGCAATTTATTACCTAATTTAGTTATAATTTTTTAAGATGATGGAAAAAACTTAGTAGGTTAATTATGCCTAAGTTTTAGTTGTGGTATACGCGATTTTAAATTTATTGTACAATAGTTTTTCTCTGTGTGTGCCCGAGCCAATATAAATACATACATCTTAGGGACTCCCTTTGGGTCGATGAGGGGTAAAGTTACAAGGTCGGTACTGCCGACGGTACGCTGTATTATAACGTCATCTTTCCGTCATCGGCGCTTCGGAACCTAGCGGTAGCGTACCGCAGTAAGAGAACCGGTTTTGGTAGACAGATTATTTTCACATTGTAAATATATACCACGGAGCCTGCCTAGTTTGGGCCCGAGAGTGTACGATGCACATCTGGGGCTGAAAGACAAAAGGAATGGGGAGAAAAGAACCACACCTCAAGAGCTGCAAAGCAGAGATGGTGAGAAGAGGTTATAATACACCCCAGTAACCAACAGGGTTAAAGTAGCGCTGATCTAGGATCAATGGCGTCTGAAGGATTTTTCTTTCAAGCAGAACTTGCAGATCACGGACGTCTAACCAACCTGTATAAGTTGCTTTTCGTTTGTGCTGATCTTCAATTGCTGTACTTGGTTATGGTCTTCTTATCGAAATTGTCTTTTATCGAAACGTAAATTTCCCAAATGGCCATGCCAAATTACGAAAGGCCATAAGGCCAATTGATCTTAAGGCAATTCGAAATGGTCATAACATAAATTGACCTTTTGGCCGTCGAACTTATGTCACCACACCACATTTTCTCTGAGAAGCTTTTCATGGCAGAATTATGTAAATTCGGAATATTTGCCAAACCACTGCCGAGGGGCGACACGGTTTGAAAAACTTGTTCTAGTTGAACAAATTTTACTGAATTTTTGATCTTGCTTTGCCCATGACTAGGAGTTTCGGTGCGGAAGGCGGAGCACGCTACTACCACACCGCGGCAGCCGCATACACCAAATACCAATACTGCATCTCTGCTCTGGCGCATGGTAACCACACTGAGTATACCTAGTTTTTGGGCTTTTAATTAACTTTCTTTCTATTGAAACATTCAATTAAATTCAACTTTTACTCACCTTAAAACCGTATTCACAAACCGCAGCGCAAATATTCGTATCACATTGTTTTGTGTCTAAGCTTCTAGCCATAGAATGACTTATCATATTCTCCCATCCATCACAATTAACATCATTTGCCGCACCCATAGTACCGCGAATTTTATTACCACTTCGTGGATCGACACACCAACACACCAATCCATTACGTGAACACTGACGTGGCGAAAATAAACCATTTGGTCCATTACAATCCGGTTGATACCCACGACCTTCACGATCATTTACCGCTAACAAATCGGAGAGAGCACGTGCCTGATGGCAAGCTGTCACATTGTGTGGTGACTGACAATTCATTTGACAACTTTTTGTTAAGCAACATTTCTCCATATGATCACAATCAAGATCGCTATTACATGGAGCGCCACACATATAACCTGTACTTTCACTATATTCCACTTTATCTACTGCCGGACAAACTCCTGGTTTCGAAAATTTAATTTTAGTCGGACAACATACGCCATATTCATTACCGCCTTCAATCATACATTGATAGAGTGGCGGGCATTGGGGTTTACCCACCGTTTCATTGCCACAAAGGAACGGACGAACGCTTCCATCAATTGCAAGGGGTTTACCAGCTGGACAGAATGTAGATAGAGATCTTGCCTTCTTGCAAGTTGGTAATGGTGGACAGGGATCATTTTTACATTTAACTTCTTGGGGCTGACAAGTCTGACCATTAGGGCAATCCACACCTTCACACATGTCACGACAACGGCAGACACTACACCCAGTTTCAGGATCACGTGCAAATCCAGCTGGACAAAACATACGACAAGCGGATGCAGCGCAATGTGCCGGTTCGCTACATATCACTGCTGACTTGGATTCGTTACGTGTACTTGGTATTTCTACGCCATATTCATCAACACACCAACAATTTAAACCGGATTTTTCGTCTTCACACTGGATTCTTTCAAATTCGCCATTTTTACTGCATCGCGGTATACGAATTGTGAGACTCTTCTCATTGGGATATAGAAATTTGGCACGTCTAGACTCAACACGACGTAAATGTTGACAGGCTGTTAGATTTGCTAAAAAGACAAAAATAAATTAAAGCTCTGCTAGTTAGTTCGGCATAGAAAAAATAAGCCATATGAAGCATTTAAATCTTAGGTTAGGTTAGGTTAAAAGGACCGGGTCAAGAAGACTGCTTCCCAGCTCAACACTTAGGCCACCAATGAGCCCATTGTGATGCCCTAGAAACGGTTTAATCCTTGCTATATCAGCTACTGTGGTTCAAACCACTTTGTGGAAATAATAAATTTAACTATCGCCCTAATGTCGAGCCTGGAGGACTCCACGAGATCAGTTAAAACTGGTTGCCCGAAAGCGGCCAAACCTCCTTTTGCTTAGTGCCGGACAGTGTCACAGCAGGTGCTGCACGCTTTCCTCCTCCTCACTACATCTGCAGCTGCGGCAATAATCGTGCGATACGACGCTCATTCTAGCGGCGTGAGTACCTATCAAGCAGTGACCAGTAAGAACCCTTATCAGGGTCGAAAGTCCTGATTTATTCAGGATCAAGAGGGTGTTAGTGCGACATTTATCATAGGATGGCCACACCAACTTTGGTGTCTCGCATGTAGGAAGCGCTGACCAGAGCATATTCGCCCTACCTATAGTGTTCGTGCTCACACGGAACTTAAAAGAGACCATTCGTATACCTACCGAGTGATTTTCAGGAAGGATGTGGGCGGTCGTACCTTTCCTGGCCAGCTCGTTAGCGAAACAGTTGCCTTCAATACCCCTGTTACCAGGTACCCATACAAGGCTAATCCTGAATTGCTGGGCCATCTCATCAAGAGATCTGCGGCATTCAGTGATCGAACTTTTATTGTCGACACATGATTTTAAGGCCTTTATTCAAATCTTAGGTTGGGTTAGTTTGTGTTCCAGCTACCACTAATAAGAAAACCAACTTGAACACAATTAAAGGCAGTTGTGGTAGCACGTTATCTAGGGATTTTGCCAGCAGGAAACGGCTGTATGCTCCACTCTATACTGCTGCTGCAGGGTCGCCCCTCTGCAGTGGTTAGGCAAACATTCCGAGTGTGTGAAAATGCATCTGTCTTGCAGCTGCCTTTCGGAGTCGGCACAAAACAGAAGAAGCTCGGACTAAATTTTCTCGGAGCTAAATGGCGCCAAGTATTTATTTTATTTTTTAATCGATATCGATTGTAGACATTCACCACCGCACGGGCGCTGGATGTCAAAGGCTTGGAAGCATTCCTAACACGTAGCATGAGTCAGTGACAGTCGAGACTGCCTATATTTTCACTTTAGTCTTTTTAACATGAACGAACAGAGACTAGTGGGTCAGAAGTCAAAAAAGACATGGGTTCTATGGAAAAATTTTGACACCTAAACTAAACTGGAATACACTTCATTATCACTTCATAGCCTACGATTGGTTTGCTGAGTCGCTTCTTGTCGAAAGATCTTTTTATCACAGAGCTTTGGTATGGGGAAAGGTTTGGAGTACATACGGCTATAGCCTTACTTTTTACGAAGTGCTTGGGGAGCGCTAAAGACTTTGCAATGTATGGAGTTTCTAAATCACGAGTTTTAGTATAAACTAGTTGTTACTGCTGTACAGTAATTGAGATTTGGATTTTGATTGGAACTTAGTTTATGTAAATACGCATTAAAAATAAAATAAAAAATTTGTTAAAAGGTTGGTTTTGTCGAAAGCCGTGCCGTTATATAGCGGTCGGAACATAACGGTAGAGTACGTTGTCAAAAATGGTGCAATGTAACAGTAATTATGTGGATAGTGCGTCGGGGCAATAAATATTACGGGCGTCAGAACGGTATGAACTCGTTCATCAACGCTTTGCCCACCGCTATACACAAAGCGGTGAACATTTTCACATGTCTTTGAAATTATTTATAAAATAAACAACATTTTTGAACTTTACTTTTTTTGAACATGTTTTGTTTCGTGTGCGTGCATTTAAAAAAAGTAATAAAGAAACTAAAAACAAGCGCTGCCGCTGAAAACGGTGAGTATACCGGCCGTTCTTTACCGGTCCTAATATAGCAGCACCGCTTTTGGGGGAAACCAAGCCTTAAGTACTTCCTTTATATAAATGGACCAAAAAATAAAAATAAAATAATACAATTTTAAGCACTTCCTTTACATAAATGGACAAAAATCAGCGAAAAATTTCTCCTTATATAAAGACATGTTCTTGCTAAACTTTGATTGTTAAATTTTGACATAGAAATTGCAAAAATATTTATGAGAAGTAAAAATATAAAAGTGGATTGATTGACTAATAATATCTCCTTTCCTACCAATTAATTCTCCAATCCAAGTAATGTGCGTTCCACGATATATTTTTACTTCTCATAAATATTTTGGCAATTTCTATGTCAAAATTTAAAAGTTTAGCAAGAAATGTCGTTATATAAGGAGACATTTTTCACTGATTTTTGTCCATTTATATAAAGGAAGTGCTTAAAATTTTTTTATTTTATTCTTATTTTCTCCTTTTGTTCCTTTCGCACGGCGTCTTAACCTATCTGTTAAGTTTTACGCTTTACGTTTCGCTCAATGAGAACTTACTCCCAATATTTCCTCCGTTCCGTTTGATTTTTCTAAATATCTCAGTCCGTGCGCCCCCTAGCGAAACTTTTTGTATTGTGTCATCGGCTGTCATCAACATCTGAATTAAGCTCTAAATTTTTAGCCTCTAGATCATCGAGAAGTTACTCAAAACCCGGTTTCAAATTTCCAAATTATTATCTAATTTTCTCGATCCGTGCACCACCTAACGGAATTTTTTTCTCCTTTTGTTCCGGAACGTGTCATTATTCTGTATTACAAAATTCTGGGTGACAAAATTCTGTAAATTGCAAAAAGTTCTGCTTGAACAAAATTCTGCTTTTTTAAAATGCTGCTTTTTAAAATTCTGTTTTCTAAAATTCTGCTTTCTAAAATTCTGCTTTTTCAAAATTCTGCATGTTTAATTCTGGAAGTCAAAATTCCGGAATCATGGCATGGCGTAGCCGGTGTTGGATCGGCTAAGGGTTATTTTTTTAAAGTGCGACCGAAGGCCGCCTACGCAGAAGGGTATACTACGCAGAAGGACATCACCGTGGCGGTAGCCACGGTTATACCACACACCCGGACTTGGCATGGCGTAGCCCAGAGTTACTTTTTATAAGCGCGGCCGAAGGCCGCCTATGCAGAAAGGTGTTCTACATAGAATTACTGTGCATGGCGCACTTTTTCAAAATAATTACATGACCTCTTTAACATTGTTAACATTATATTTTAATACAGAATTTTGTAATTCAGAATTTTGAAAGCAGAATTTTAGAAAGCAGAATTTTAAAAAAGCACGTTGCATTGCCATTTGATTGCTTTTCATAGTCATTTTCTGAACATATTCAGGACAATTTTTCCATCCAGCACAACAACTTCACTCAGCACCGGTTGAATCCATGTTGCTGGCGACCCAAATGTTAGTCAAAATACAATATTTGAACGAGTTCGTTTCATTAATATCTAATCTATGTCGATGCAAAGTTTTAGCAACTGCTCGATCCTTAACTCAGAAATGGTTGAGACCACGAAAAATACCAACAACTCAATGTCAAAATAAGGGCATTTGCAAGTTTCCAAGTCTTATTTCAAATTCCGAGGTCAAAACCATGGCAGGAGTAACTTTAATTTTCTTAATGAATCAATTTTTATACCCGGCTGTACCTGTAGACAGGGTATTATAACTTTGATTGGATAACGGTTGGTTGAACAGGTATAAAGGAATCGAGATAGATATAGAGTTCCATATATCAAAAGCATCAGTGTCGAAAAAAAAATTTGATTGAGCCATGTCCGTCCGCCCGTCCGTCCCTCCGTTAACACGATAACTTGAGTAAATATTGAGATATCTTCACCAAATTTGGTACGCGAGCTTATCTGGACCCAGAATAGATTGGTATTGAAGATTAGCGAAATCGGATGATAACCACGCCCACTTTTTATATATATAACATTTTGAAAAACACAAAAAACCTGATTATTTAGTAAATAATACACCTAGAATGTTGAAATTTGACGTGTGGACTGATATTGAGACTCTTGATAAAAATTTGAAAAAAAAAAATCTTAAAATGGGCGCGGCACCACCCACTTATGATAAAATCAATTTTACAAATATTATTAATCATAAATCAAAAATCGTTAAATCTATCGTAACAAAATTCGGCAGAGAGGTTGCCTTTACTATAAGGAATGCTTTGAAGAAAAATTAACGAAATCGGTTAAAGACCACGCCCACTTTTATATAAAAGAGTTTTAAAAGGGTCGTAGAGGAATAAAATAGCTATATCTTTGCAAAAAAGAGCTTTATATCAATGGTATTTCATTTACCAAGTGGATTTATAACAATAAATATGAAAAACTTCAAATTTAAAAAGATTGGCGTGGCACCGCCCCTTTTATGACTAAGCAATTTTCCATGTTTCGGGAGCCATAACTCGAAGAAAAATTAGTTCAAAATAGAACCATATGTATATGTATTATTGCGAAGCCTTGTAACACTATTAAGCACACAAAACAAACAACAACAGCGTTTCAAGTGTACAGCTGGGTATATAATGTTCAGTTTCACCCGAACTCAGACTTCCTTACTTGTTAATACACATTTTGTTCAGTGCCATAATATTTTTGAATAACTTTAAATTGCCAATTTGTTAGTGTAAATTTGGTTTTTATACCGAAGTGCTCGTTTACCATATGAAACTGCTTTTGCTTTGCACTTACATATTGTAACGAATTTACTGCAAATCCTCTTATTTGCAATCCTCTGCTAAGTTCGAATCACTAAACTGTTGAATAAATAACTCCAATTTTGAATAATGGAAAAAATGGCCTTTATTAAAGTACTTCACAATAACACTTATACTTTGCTACTCGCTGGCTTAATAACCAAAATGATTCATAACTCAAATGAAACTCTACTATTGGCCGCCAGATCGCGTGCTTAATCACTAACTGATTGATAGCTCAACTCAAACTGAATTACTTCTTATTCGCCTGCTCCGCTTTTATAGTTTACGCTGCATACTTCTAGGCTCTTCGATTTCCAGAACTTACTAGTTAGTTTCGGCTACAAAATCGCCAGCCACAACTACGTGCACAAATTATTGCTCTCTCTTGTGACAACTTAGATAAGATATATGCATGTGTTTGTGCATTGCCGCTCCGCTGCTCGTATACGTACATATGTGTAGACGCAATTATTTATTCGTTTATGTAGATACATAATGATTGAATTATTGATGTGAATGTTTGTAGTTTACAGTCTCTCGCGCATACATAGGCGTGTAAGTAAATGCATCTGTGTGTGACATATCTCGGCTGCCTTATATATGTGTATACATGATTTGATTATTGACGTAAACACCGCTTAGCATGGCCTTAACATCGCCTTAGTGATGGTATAGCTTAGTGATGCTAATATCCGTGACAATATGAAAATCAAAAATTTCTTTAAGAATTTTATTCATGTGTGTGAGAGTGCTTTGAATTTTTTTTTTTTAATTTGAAGTGGAAAGTTTTAGCTGTGCCTATAATTCAGGGCAAAACAAAAACAAAAGTGCTATAAGTGTATTGTATCTGTCAGAGGAGAAAAAGTCCGAAAGTGAGCTGTTGGAACGGCTATTAATTGACTATAACAATCTTCACCGATATACGCACATGACTGCTCACACAAATAATAAAATAAATGTAAGGCGCGATAACCTCCGAAGAGATCTAAGGCCGAGCTTCTCTTCCAATTTGCGTCGTGCTCCTCTTGATTTTCCCTACAAATTGGCCGGACGGGACCTACATGTTTTTTGCCGACTCCGAACGGTCACTGAGAGCTTTTCATGGCAGAAATACACCCGGAGAGATTGCCAAACACTGCCGAGGGGCGACCCCGCTTAGGAAAATTTTCTTCTAATTGAAAAACTTTATTTCTAAAATTTTGATGTTGCTTTGCCCGAGGTGTGAACCCAGGGCATACGGTGTGGTAGGCGGAGCACGCTACCATCACACCACGGTGACTGCTCACATAGACATTTTAAATTATAAGTACGTAAAGGCCGATGGGAAAAAAGAAATTAATTTCCTCGCAGCTCAATTTGAACTTTGTGAGAGGAGGACAACTACGTAAAAAAGCTTTGCAACTACGATTATGATTTTACGGATTTTTTAAATTATCTAATAATAATAATTGGATGTTGTGGCAGCGCACTGCCCTCAAGTGGCCCAATGACAACAGGCTAATCCTGTTCATTATTGTTTTTTTATTTATTAATTTTATTATTTATAAATTTTTAATTTTTTTTAAAGTTTTTTTTTTGTTATCAACTTTGAACTAAGGTTACAGCTTCCTCACAACATTCAAATATAACAAGTCATGACTTTTAATCTTTGTAACAAATGTGTGATCAATATTCAAAACTCATATCTAAGCAATTCAATTTTCAAACCACCACAATATTTTTCAGGCTGTATGAAAGGAAATAATCTCGTAAGCAGTCTAATGTACATACATTTAAATACCTTCAAAGCTATCTGCTATTTACCTATTGACCGACTGACACAGTGCTATTTAATGCACCTTTCTGTAAACTTCTTCCTAGCTCGTTTGGTTATGTATGTTTGTATGTAAGCGCCCTGTAGTCAAGCCAACTAGTGTGAAGACAACTTGTGTGACGCCAACCCTAGCATGCAAACAGTTTTTTTTGTTTTCATTACATTGGGCGCTTTCAGCGAAAACAACTTTTATTAAAATGTTGCTAACATGTTTCCGTAAGTTGGGGGATAGAAGATTTGTTCTATGTACCGCGAGTTGAGCCAACTGCCAAAAAGTCTTTAATTATTTTAATACTTCACTATATATTAAGAGAAACAAGTGAGGACGTCTAAGTTCAGGTGAATCCGAACAATACATACCCAGCTGTACACTTGAAATTCTGTTATTGTTTGTTTTGTGTGCTTAATAGTGTTACAAGGTATCGCCTGTGGTCGAAATTCGACCAACGTGTATTTTTTTCAACTCAGTCTATGCATCAAGTGTTGGAAATATAGCAAACTGGTCTAACTTACTTAACTTTTTCCTTAAAATTTTGAATTTGATCTAAGACCTTGTACTTTTTGATTGTATTTTCTTAAATTTTCTACAAACTTTTCGCGTGTAATTATAACGTTTGGTATGGAGTTCCTTAAACAAAAATATAAAAATTATGTAAAATCAAATGAAATTGACATAGAATTATGGTGAAATTACTTGAAATTGAATTGAAAAATAGGTTTTTCCACACCACCCGGAAGTTCCCCGTTAGCGCGCTACCGAAGTTAGTTTTGGGAGCTCGGTTCCCCAGTAGGCCTATATAACCCATATACATATATCGCCCATTTACTTCAATTGCGTCATAATTAAAAAAAAAAACGAACTTTTAGTTAAAAACGAAGAAATTTGCTAAAGGAATTTAGCCTATTTCACGCCACCCGTTTAATTTTGTATAAATACATATATAATATGTAAGTGTGACCCAAAACAAAAATTTCGAGTAGAATAGCGGATACCTTCATAAAAAATAAAATTAAAATATAAAAAAATTATGTAATGAGAAAGAAAGCAGAGTTTACTAAAAAATGTTTAATTAAAGAAAAAAATAAAGTACTTAGATTGCGAAAAAATTAAGTGAAGTGAACAAACAGTTCCATATAAAAACGCAATAAGTGCACTTAGACTTTTTCCGGGGTTTAATGTGATCATTGTGGAAATATGAAGATTCCAATGTTCGGATATTTAATGTTGGGATTCCCATTGAGATCTATGTACGTAATTAATTTGTATTAAATTTGTAAACACTCCATTTCATGAATATATATGACCATATCTACGATAAAATATCGTCTGTGAACAATACAATACTAAGGTATAACAAAGCAGAATAAATTAGAAAGAAAAGAAAAACAAACAAAAACATTAAAGTTATTCACGCAAACATATTTACTAAAATAAAATTGATTTCATAACTTTAAGCGACATGAAAAATTAGGGTTATGGGATCTAAGCATCCGATTAATGGATATATAATCCAACAAAGTTAGCCTAATAATAAATATAGTGGGTAATATACTGACTATGCACGCTATGATGCCGGTTGCCGTTTTGACCTAAAATCAAAGACGTTTTTGGGACGTTTTTTTGTTTCGTTTAATATACAACGTGAAATTTTCCGATTCAGTCAAGTTGCATTTAAATAATAACAAATCAATTTGAAATAAGAGAATATATAATAAAATAAAATAAGAACTAAAATAAATTAGCATAAAAGGCAATATAAAAAATGTAGTGTTATATTTTTGTAACTTTTTTTTGTTCAGTATACGACGTACTTTATCTAAAATAAGGATTAAATCTGCAAATGCAAAAACATTTTCGGGCAAATTTGCCATTAATTGTTATAAATAAATTAGTTAGTTTCAACAAAAGTTAACTCATTAATTGCGATTTCATGTTTTTTTGAAAACAACTAAAATAAAAAACAAAGAATCTGTTAAATGAAGACTTATGTATTTACGCTTAAGTGAAATTTGCCACAAAAAATGGGCCGGTCAAAAATTAATTCTATTTAAGATTTTTTGGTACGCTAAAAATAATTTGGAACAATTTTTTTAGGATTTTGGTAGAGACTATTATAGGTAAGCGGCAACAATGGGGAACCATATTTGAATGTAGGTGAAACATTTGTGCTTTCGAATTTAGCGAGTATACATAAAATTTGAAATTCACATTAGAAAACTTAGATAATTGTTCCCAAAGACGGCGCGCTTGTGCACGAAAATGACTTACGATATTTGTATGAGTTGTTCGAATTTACAAAAAACGTTTTCTATTAATTATAAACAAATAGAGTAATATTTGTTACCAAAAATAGGCCTATGCACTGCGGCTGATCAAAACGAATCGATTCATATAACTTTTATATGATTTTACGTATGCTAAGTATGCGAAACAGCCTGTCAATTTATTGTATGGAAATTTTGTTAGCGTATACAGATACATATGGTTCTATTCTGAACTAATTTTTCTTCGAGTTATGGCTCCCGTAACATAGAAAATTGCTTAGTCATAAAAGGGGCGGTGCCACGCGCATTTTTTAAAATTTGAAGTTATTCCTATTTATTGTTATAAATTCACTTGGGAAATGAAATACCATTGATATAAAGCTCTTTTTTGCAAAGATATAGCTTATTTTATTCGTCCACTTTACAAATTTTTTCTTTTAAGTAGGCGTGGTCCTTACCCGATTTCGTTAATTTCATTCGTTATAGTAAAGGCAACCTCTCTGCCGAATTTTGTTACGATAGGTTTAACGATTTTTGATTTGTGATTAACAATATTTTTAAAATTGATTTTATCACAAGTGGGCGGTGACACGCCCATTTAAAATTTTTTTTTTTAATTTTTATCAAGAGTCTCAATATCAGTCCACATATCAAATTTCAACATTCTAGGTGTATTATTTACTAAATAATCAGTTTTTTTGTGTTTTCCAAAATGTTATATGTATATATAAAAAGTGGGCGTGGTTATCATCCGATTTCGCGCATTTTCAATACCAATCTATTCTGGGTCCATATAAGCTCGTGTACCATTGGTGAAGATATCTCAATATTTACTCAAGTTATCGTGTTAATGGACAGACGGACGGACGGACATGGCTCAATCAAATTTTTTTTCGATACTGATGATTTTAATATATGGAAGTCTATATCTATCTCGATTCTTTTATACCTGTACAACAAACCGTTATCCAATCAAAGTTATAATACCCTGTGTACAAGTACAGCTGGTTATAAAAATTGTATTCATAATCAACACTTTTAATTGTCAAAAAACTGTGAGACAGCCGAATAAATACGTTGAGCAAAGGAAGCGAGAAACACGTATGCTCAGACATTTTAAGTTAAGTCCCAACCGTCATGTTGCTGAAAAATACTCAATGGTGTGTTCGATTGATCAACAGTTATGTTCGCTGCAAGCGCCAACACTTAATTAAAAAGTACTTCTGAATGCTGCATCCCTGTCAAAACACCCCTCTCGACATGCCCCGGGATGTCTTCTTTTGTCCATCAAAAAATCATCTACATAGTGAGGCGAGAATGCTCCCCATAAAAGAACGAAACGAAATGCCGAACAAACTGTTTTTGTTAAATATTCAGAAACGTGGCATTTGATTGCAGATGCCCACCACCCAGAGACCTAAGGAGTAGAGATATACGCCGCCGATAAACGCCGCCGCCACCGCCGATTTTGGTCGTTTTTCGCACTCCGCCGCCGACTGTCAAAAATATCGGCGCGGCGGCGGCGGCGGCGGCTGTCGGCGCGTTACTATATTTTCTACTAGTTTAAGACTGTTTAGACCATTTATTGTTCATGTCGAAAATTGGTCGGATATAGTCCAAAGTGATATCAACGGATGCGCATCACTGCCAGTTATAAGAAACTAATTGCGAAATTTAATTCTTTCTAACTGTTCAAAAGGTTTTTAAAAAAACAGGCGTTTTCGATGTCAGCTTAACACCGCCTTTACATCAATTCACCAAGTTATTAAAACAAAACATTAAAAAAAAAGTTATATAATAAATTTATATGCTCACTTTGCATATTTTTTTTTCAAAAAATTAATAATGAACAATGAATTCAAATAAAATGACGCAAGGCGAACATGTTTACAAATTGTTCTCAAGTTGTTAAAAAATCAAAATACCCAAAAAAGGTGCCGATTTTTTAAAACATTTTGTATTGCGATTTGGCTGAAAGAATAAGCGAAATCAGTGATGCAAAATCCTTTAGTAGGTTCTAGGGGCATAAACACTCCTTTGAAATGATTCTACCATTAATAGCAACCGTAAGTCGCCTTTGTGCGTTACCGCCAAGGAGCCACAAATAATTTAAAGAAATTCTGTTCGCGACGATTATTAGGAGTTAACCCTAGGTGAAACTACGCTTTGCACGAGATATACAGACAAAAGTGTGACTATTTTATGTATCTCTATTTCTTTTCAGCAGACGTAGCAGTACCAATTCCAAAGACCGGGGTTAGGTTCGAAGGCCCTCTGGAGTAAGTGAACGACGGACAATCCCTCCGCAAGGAGCTACTCCTGAAATTGTTTGAACGGTCTGCGAGATCTTGAGGCAAAAACCCCGGATCTTTGCGAAATGACCAACACGTTGATGCTTTTAAATACATACAAACAAAACCTTTCCTAAATATTATTTTTTAAATAGAATAATCAAGCTTTTTTAAGTAAGAACACCGGCGTACGCCGGCGCGCCGCCCACGCCACCGCCGCCGCCAAAGCAGCATTAATTGGCAAGAGTGGTTGTTCTCCGCTGGATTTCAGAGCTCATGTTGCTGTTTGTGTTAATGCTGGTTCCCGAATAAATGGAGTCTTTTACTATTTCGAATTTATGGCTGCCAAGGGCCCAAATGCGCTCACTCTTTCCTCTATGCTCTATGACAGCAGGTGCTATGTTTTGTCCTCATTCACCATCTTTTCAGATTATCTAGATAAACCCCCGGCGGCCTTAAACTGTGACTGAAAAACTGCTATGTAATTTTATTCAAGTTTAAATTTTATTACAGTTTAAGAGAGCTTAGCATAACCAACTAATGAAAATCCGGGTCTAAGTAATACGCAAGAAGGCGCCAGCAGCTAAAGAAATGTTACGCACTATGCTACTTTTCTTTAAAAATGTTTAGCAAACGTATACAGGTGAACCGTGGTTTCACCAAGAGATATATGTGCATCTCATTATTTCTCAAGCATCGACCCTGTAGGAACACAGTTGGATAAATTCTAGCGGTAACACTGACTGTACTTATCAGTTTTTTAAATGGAATTTGCAATTCTATTTGAGCACAAGTGCTCTTTTCTCTTGTTTATTGTATTCTCTTTAACTTAAGTGCATTTTCAATTCAAATATGTTAATTTTAACCAAATTTTCGTTTAAAACATGCTGAATCTGGCTTTTGTGTCTTGCAGAGAAGTGACGCCACTTAATAGAAAAAAATGTAAAAATTACTTGAGCGCTACTACTTTTCGCACAAGAAATACTATATGATGAATTGCATATCAAAACCTATAAAAAAGGCACATTTTTAACCCGACCCCCTCAGATTTTGATGAAATTTTGCATAGAGGTACACTTTACCTATACAAACACCACCTCGTTTTTAGAAATTGTATTTTTGAAAAATTGTGGGCGTGGCAAGGTGTCAACGTTATGAAAAATGCGTGAAAAATGACTGTAATAGGTACTTTTGAGCTGTGAGATATCCCCATAAAGGTGGACCAGGCCTGACTCTAGAATTTGTTTGTACGATATGGGTATCAAATGAAATGTGTTAATGATAATTTTAAAAGGGAGTGGGTCTAAGTTCTATAGGTGGACGCCTTTTCGAGATATCGCCATAAAGGTGGACCAGGGGTGACTCTAGAATTTATTTTGTACGATATGGGTATCAAATGAAAGGTATTAATGAGTATTTTAAAAGGGCGTGGGTCTAAGTTCTATAGATGGACGCCTTTTCGATATATCGCCATAAAGATGGACCAGGGGTGACTCTAGAATTTGTTTGTACTATATGAGTATCAAATGAAAGGTGTTAATGAGTATTTTAAGAGCGCGTGGGCCTTAGTTCTATATGTGGACGCCTTTTCGAGATATCGCCATAAAGGTGGACCAGGGGTGACTCTAGAATTTGTTTGTACTATATATGTATCAAATGAAAGGTGTTAATGAGTATTTTAAAAGGGAGTGGGCCTTAGTTCTATGGGTGGACGCCTTTTCGGGATATCGCCATAAACGTGGACCAGGGGTGACTCTAGAATGCGTTTGTACAATATGGGTATCAAATGAAAGGTGTTAATGAGTATTTTAAAAAGGAGTGGGCCTTAGTTCTATATGTGGACGCCTTTTCGAGATATCGCCATAAACGTGGACCAGGGGTGACTCTAGAATGTGTTTGTACGATATGGGTATCAAATTAAAGGTATTAATGAGGGTTTTAAAAGGGAGTGGCCCTTAGTTGTATATGTGAAGGCGTTTTCGAGATATCGACCAAAATGTGGACCAGGGTGATCCAGAACATCATCTGTCGGGTACCGCTAATTTATTTATATATGTAATACCACGAACAGTATTCCTTCCATGATTCCAAGGGCTTTTGATTTCGCCCTGCAAAACTTTTTCATTTTCTTCTACTTAATATGGTAGGTGTCACACCCATTTTACCAAGTTTTTTTCTAAAGTTATATTTTGCGTCAATAGACAGACCAATACAACTATCATGTTTCATCCCTTTTTTCGTATTTGGTATATAATTATGGCATTGTTTTCATTGTTCGTAATTTTCGATATCGAAAAAGTGGGCGTGGTCATAGTCGGATTTCGGCCATTTTTTACACCAATACAAAGTGAGTTCAGATAAGTACGTGAACTGAGTTTAGTAAAGATATATCGATTTTTGCTCAAGTTATCGTGTTAACGGCCGAGCGGAAGGACAGACGGTCGACTGTGTATAAAAACTGGGCGTGGCTTCAACCGATTTCGCCCTTTTTCACAGAAAACAGTTATCGTCCTAGAATCTAAGCCTCTACCGAATTTCACAAGGATTGGTAAATTTTTGTTCGACTTATGGCATTAAAAGTATCCTAGACAAATTAAATGAAAAAGGGCGGAGGCACATCCATTTTGAAATTTTCTTTTATTTTTGTATTTTGTTGCAACATATCATTACTGGAGTTGAATGTTGACATAATTTACTTATATACTGTAAAGATATTAACTTTTCTTTTAAAATTTGAATTAAAAAATTTTTTTTTTAAAAAGTGGGCGTGGTCGTTCTCCGATTTTGCCAATTTTTATTAAGCAGACATACAGTAATAAGAGTAACGTTCCTGCAAATTTCATCATGATATCTTCAACGACTGCCAAATTACAGCTTGCAAAACTTCTAAATTACCTTCTTTTAAAAGTGGGCGGTGCCACGCCCATTGTCCAAAATTTTACTAGTTTTCTATTCTGCGTCATAAGCTCAACTCACCTACCAAGTTTCATCGCTTAATCCGTATTTGGTAATGAATTATCGCACTTTTTCGATTTTTCGAAATTTTCGATATCGAAAAAGTGGGCGTGGTTATAGTCCGATATCGTTCATTTTAAATAGCGATCTGAGATGAGTGCCCAGGAACCTGCATACCAAATTTCATCAAGATACCTCAAAATTTACTCAAGTTATCGTGTTAACGGACAGACGGACGGACGAACGGACATGGCTCAATCGAATTTTTTTTCGATACTGATGATTTTGATATATGGAAGTCTATATCTATCTCGATTCCTTTATACCTGTACAACCAACCGTTATCCAATCAAAGTTAATATACTCTGAGCTCTGCTCAACTGAGTGTAAAAATGGGTTTTCAGCGAAATAAAAATTATTACAGTATACGTCTTCGAAAGCCTATTTGAATACATTTCCAATGGTACCAAGATGTTTGAAATCCGTTCCGCAGTTATCACAGCTCAAAAGCACCATAATATCCAAAATAAAGAGATGAATTTACTCAAAATTAAAAAAAAAAACACCATTTTAGTTTTTGGATATGTTATATATATTAAATAGAACTTTCTAATAAAAATATATTTTATTTTAAAACACTTGGCCTTTGAATATTTTCCAAGTTTAAAATTTTATTTTTGAAAAAAAAAATTGTTTCAGTGTAACAGAATTTTTTTTACAGTGCATATTTTCGAAAGCCGATTCGAATAGCAATGGTACCAAGATCTTTGAAATCGGTTGAGCCATTCCGTAGTTATCACAGCTCAAAAGTACCTATTACCGTCATTTATCACGCGTTTTTCACAACTTTGACACCTGGCCACGCCCATAATTTTTCAAAAATGCAATTTCTAAAAATGAGGTTGTGTTTGTATAGGTAAAGTGTACTTGCATGCAAAATTGAGGGGAACGGTTTCAATGCATATCGGTTTTGATATGAAACTTTTCTTGAGCGTTTTCTTGTGATGTGGATATCGGGCTTAAAGGTGTAGGAAAAGTTACTTAGCCTTTGGGTCAAATGGGATAATATAGCGCTATTTTTTTAATGGGTTATTTAATTTCATATACAAAAAATGTATTACTTATGTTATTACATATGTATTACTCACCATTCACTCGCTTAGCTTCGGTTGCGTTAAATACGCATGCGCAAATGCATATTGCCAGTAGTGGAAGTTGCAGCAGCAGCTTTCGTTCATTCACCTGCACCATTTTCGTGAAACCCAAGATTTGATAACAGCATGGAATCTTTGCAGTCAACAACTTTTTCACTTTTTTTATTTGTGCATATGTATACATACATATATGTACATATGTAGGTATATATGTATGTATTAAGACTACAAAAGCGAAGAGGGCATGCAAAATGCACAATTTTGTTATATGTATTTATATTTCTTTGTATTTTATGCGGTATCGTAGCTATGTTGGACGTCAGATATTTCACAACTGCAATAAAAAAAAATAAAAAAATATAAATAAAAAATTAAAGAAAATCATGCACGCAAAATATACCGGATATAGGCTCATCAGTCTGTACTTAACAAAACGTAGCCACGTTGACTCAATTTACGTTGATATATTTAAACTTTCTTCAAATCGGTGCGATCCTATGGTCTTACCAGATGACGTTTACCATCCTATTGTAACGAATTTTTGGAAACTCCGCTTATTTTACACCTTCTGCAAACGTTCGAATCGCTAAATTGTTGAGTAAATAACTCCAGTATTCAATAATGCAAAATGGTCTTTATTAGACTACTTTGAAAGTACTTCACAATAACACTTATACTTCACAACCAATAGCGTGCTTAAATCAAAACTGATTACTGACTACTCAGCTTTCGCTGCTTTTATACTCTCTTTTGTCTCGTCCACCCATTTCTCCTAAGGTCTAGTAACTTCGCGAACTTCATTTTTGGTTTCCAGCCATATATGTACATGTATATTTGTAGTTTATAGTCTCTCGCATAGCCATATGCATGTACCACTTCGGCTGATGGTGAGTATCTCTCTGCTGCCTTGTATGTAATTGTGTAAATGATGATTGATTTGTTTACGTACATACAAGTGGCTGCTTAGTATCGGATTAGGGATGCTAGTATCACTTAGTGATGTGAATATTCGTCACACTAATTTTGAGTTAGTTCACGACATTATAAGTAAATTTCTGGGTTTTGGTAATGTAATATCCTATCCTGAGCTAGGCTAGGCTATGTTTAACTGGCCGGTCCATGAGGACCTCACATAGACTGAATGAGTCCGTGGTATTACCAGAAGTTTGTTTTAATGACCAAACTAAAAAACCCTATCAAAAACCAGGACCTATGTTATAAAATAACTCGATCCTCTTGGCAAATGCTTCAAGCTTTCTAGGACTTATGCCATTTGTTGCTTCTAGATCTGACAGCTGTATCACTCCCAATAGCTGGAGTCTAAGCCTGGCAAGGTCAGGGCAGGAGCACAAGATGTGTTCGATCGTTGTCTCCTCCAACCCATACTTCCAACATCTGTTATCACTGACTAAGCCTAATTTAAAGGCATGTGACGCCAGAAGGCAGTGTCTAGTCGGAATACCCGTTTTTAATCTACATTCCTCTCTTTTTAATGATGGAAGCAACTTTGTTAGTTTAGGGTTGTAAGACCTACACATAATCTTCGCCACTTTACAGCCTCGCGTTGGACCCACGCCTTTCCCGCTTGGTCGATCATGTGCACCTCTCGCCTTCCCTTAATCTTGCCCAATCTAACTGGGACGTCCACGGAGCAAACTTCTAGGGATGCGCCATTTTTATAGCTAGTTCCTACGCTATTTCATTCCCATCTGCCCTGAGACCCTATATTGATGTATGCTTTTCCCCTTCCCGATTCTATCCAGCGATTGCATACACTATAACGCACTTTTAGATGCTGTGCTATGCGAGTTGTTGCCTTAAACGCCGTTTTGCTGTCAACATAAAAGTTAACACGGCTGCAGCTCAAACTATTCTCTTCCAGTTTTTCTACTGCTTTGGTTACGGCTAATACTTCCGTTTGGAAAACGCTCCTGATGTTACGTTGTTAAATTTTTCCCAAATTATTAAAATAAATTAAAAATTGATTCAAGCAAATGCTCTTTAATACTGTAATTTAGAGAAATTCCGCTTATTTGAAACCTTCTTCAAACGTTCGAATCGCTAAATTGTCGAACAAATAACTCCAATATTCAGTGATGCAAAATGGTCTTTGTTAGACTACTTTGAGAGTACTTCACAATAACTCTTACTTCACAACTAATTGCGTGTTTAAATCAGACTGCTTAGTCATGCCTCAGTTTGCGCTGCTTTTATACTCTCGGTTTCCTCGTTCACTCATTTCTCCTAAGGTCTAGTAATTTCGCGAACTTCATGCTTGGTTACCAGCCGTATACGTGTATATTTGTAATTTTAGCCATATGTGTGTGCATATGTGAGTACTACTTCGGCTTATGATGACATGCCTTTGTGAGTATCTCTCGGCTGCCTTGTATGTATGTGTGTAAATGATGATTGATTTGTTTACGTACACACGAGTGGCTGCTTAGTATCGAATTAGTGATGCTAGTATCGCTCAGTGATGGTAATATTCGTCACAATACGTTTAAAAGCAATGAGGGCGATCGCGCTAATTCATAATTAAATTTAATTTAATGCAATTAGTTAAGCTTAATTTAATTTCTTTTCGTTTAATACAATTTTATTTTATTTTCTTTCTACTTTATTCTATATCATTTTATTTTATTTCGTTTAATTAAATTTTATTTTTTAAATTATTTTCTGTTTTTTTTTTTTTTTGTGTGCAATTATTCACATCATTATCATTAATTGGTGCTTAACCGCCTAACCGGGCTAGACTTTTCACGAACATGCAACAGTTGTTGGTTATTTACCTATAAGCGTATGTATGTGTGAGTAACAACTTCTGCTCTTAGCTGATGACTACATGTGTGTATGTGAGATATCTCTTCACTTCGAGCTGCTGGTTATGTGTGTGGAATATTCTTCGTTACATAAGTGTGGCAGCTTGCTCTTTTTGCTGTTGTGATTATTTACTAACAGCATAGTGACGTCAACATTTGCCACAATATTATAAATCCAACCAAATAATTGAAAATATTTTGTAACCAACAAAACCCCTAAAAGAACCAAATTTCAACTTCAAACCAAATTAACTAACCACCTACTTTGTTTAAGTAAACCCTTTTTTATCAGTAGTAAAACTCACGCATTTGTTCATGTTTGCTATGGCTCTGTATTTGTGTATACATCTCTTGCATGCTCAATTTTGTATTTGTTCAGAGACTTTAATTTGTATTGTGGCGAATGATGACATCACTAGGCTGTTAGTAAATAATCACGCGACAACAAAAACATGAAGCAACCACTCTTATATACATGTCCACATTGAAGTGAGCAACATTTACATATGTAGAAGGCGACTACACACATGTAGTCATCAGCCGAAGTGGTTACACACACATACACACGCATATGGCTATAAACTACAAATATACACGTCTACAGCTCGTAACCAAGCATGAGCTACAAGAGTTCTAGTAGGTGAAACGTCTAGACTTTTGAAGAAATATGCGGAAGACACACGGAGAGTATAAAAGCAGCGCAAGCTGAGTAATAACGAATCAGTTTTGATTTAAACACGCTATTGGTTGTGAAGTATAATTGTGAAGTAATACTCCCAAAGTAATCTAAATAAAGACCAGTTGCAATACTGAATATTGGAGTGATTTATTCAACAGTTTAGCGATACGAACGTTAACAGAAGGTTTCAAATAATCGGACTTTCCTTACATTCGTTACAATAAGTACATAGGTGACGTGTTTGCCTTGAGTTGATGTGTGATTTCGCTCATATAAACTCTACCATGTGCCTTGTTCTCACATTTCGCTACAGTGTAGTGACTACACTTCCTTGTATTCCATACAGTATACTAACAACATCAAACACTACGCCTACGCTTACACATTCTCTAGGCCTCCATACAATACATCAAAACCTCACCTATGTATGCATATGCCCCATATAGTATACCACTTACAAAAACTGCGCTTAAGCTTACTCTTACGCTTACACTTCCTGTTACACCTTAAGCTTACATTCAGGATTCCTCCATGCCGTGGGCAAAGATCTTTACACATCAAAAGCGAAACAATTTTATTGTATTTGGGTAGTATTCGTTTAACATAGCGTATCAACACCCATATATACATACGTATATTTAACGGTTCGTTGGTAAAGTTGGTAAAATCATTAATGACCGAATTGTTTGTGGTTTGTTGCCCCACATATGTACGTACATATGTATAAAAAATACACCACTTAACCAAGTCGTTGCCAAATAACTAAGTTTGGACAGCTAACAACCTTAATTGTCAGTCGAGTGTGAAAGATATATATATATATATATATATGTATATGTATATATGTATTTATGAACATATATGTATAAATGTATATATATGAGTATGAGGTGTAGGTGTAAGCAAGGCAAATCAATTAAGTTAGAAGTGACAACTGAGATATTTTGTTTTTGTTGGAGTTATTACTTCAAAAAATTGCCAACCAGCGCATTAACCCTATGTTCGGGTACTATAAATATATTTAATTCAAAAACCAGATTACCAATGATAAATCCTTCAAAAGGGATTGAAATAGATACAGATTTTTAGAGAACAATAAATTGTAGCATACTATATGCTTAATTTACTATCTTTGTAATGGAAGGAACAAGAGCTTCTTCCCCCCTTGACAACCAACATTGGCAGCCAAAATTATTGCCTCTTAGAAACCCTATGGAAAACCCCTTTTGCCAACAAGTGCTAATTTGAGCTGTGGTGGTAATTGAGAAGTTTAATTTACTTTGATTGTAACAGAAGTCACAAAACAGTGTTAGAGAATTTGGAAAAGGTTCCTTGTTGTTGTTATTGTAGCAGTGCTTCGCCCCACCTAATAGATGCGACCGATCACAAATTGTCATCAATATCCTCTAACTCGAGTCCAACGAAACTTGCTGTTTCAACAGGGTTGAACCATAACGAAAGGGGTGTTAGAGGCGTTGGTTCCACATTACAATTAAAGAGATGGTTGGTGTCATGTGGGGACACATTGCAAGCGGGGCATAAGGTTTGTATGTCGGGGTTGATTATGGATAGGTAAGAGTTTAGCCTGTTACAGTATCCAGAACGAAGTTGAGCTAGAGTGACTCGTGTTTCCCTGGGGAGTATGCGTTCCTCTTCCGCAAGCTTTGGGTACTGTTCTTTGAGTACTGGATTCACCGGGCAATTCCTGGCATAAAGGTCCGACGCCTGTTTGTGGAGTTCACCCAGGATCTGCTTGTGTCTTTTGCTTCATACGGCTGAGTTCTCAGGTGCCGTATTTCCTCATAATGCTTACGGAGATGACTCCTTAAGCCCCTAGGCGGTGTTGGCTCATCAATCAGATGTCTGTTGTGATGCCCAGGTTTCTGGATATTCAACGGTAACTGTTTGGTTAGCATCTCATTTCTCTCCCTGATGGGGAGTATTCTCGCCTCATTATGTAGATGGTGTTTTGGGGACATAAGAAGACATCCCGTGGCGGTTCTGAGAGCAGTATTTTGGCAGGCCTGTAGCTTATTCCAGTGTGTAGTTTTAAGGCTTGGCGACCATATAGGGGACGCGTAGCATGCAATCGGCTGGCTGGTACTGAGCGTTTCTTTGTCTTTTCCCCAAGTACTGCCAGGAAGGGATTTGAGGATTTTATTACGGCTCTGGATTTTCGGTACAATTGCGGCTGCGTGCTCACCAAAATGTAGATCTTGATCAAACGTCACACCCAAGATTTAGGGGTGTAGGACAGTCGGTAGCGTAGTGCCATCGACGTGGATGTTCAAAATGGTCGACATTTGGGACGTCCAAGTTGTAAATAAGGTCGCGGAGGATTTAGTCGGTGATAATGCCAGGTTTCGCGAGGCGAAAAACTGGAGAGATCTGGGAGGTAGCCGTTTATTCTGTTGTAAAACTCATCGATCTTTGGGCCTGGGCAGGTGGCCATTATTGTGCAGTCATCGGCGTAGGAAACGATAGTAACTCCTTCTGGTGGCGAAGGTAGCTTAGATATGTAGAAATTAAACAAAAGTGGGGATAGGACACCACCCTGTGCCATCCCCTGTTTAATTCTTCTTGGTTTTGATGTTTCATTTCTAAATTGCACCGATGCCTGCCGAACACCCAGATAATTTGCGGTCCACCTTTTAAGACATGGGGGAAGGGTAGAACCTTCTAGGTCTTGCAGTAACGTGCAATGGTTGACCGTATCAAAAGCTTTTAATAGGTCTAGCGCAACGAGTACTGTTTTATGGTGGGGGTTTTGATTTAAACCGCAATTTATCTGGGTGCTAATGGCATTTAGCGCGGTGGTGGTGCTATGGCGTTTTCTGAAGCTATGCTGATTACAGGCTAGCTGCAAATTTGCTTTGAAGTAGGGGAGCAAAATGGCTTCAAGCGGCTTGGCTACTGGCGATAGGAGAGATATCGGTCGATATGACTCTCCTATGTTAGCTGGTTTCCCAGGCTTTAGTAGCGGGACCACCTTGGCCATTTTCCATTTTTCGGGAATGACAAAGGTGGAAAGAGACAGGTTGAAGACATGTGCTAAATTTTTGAAACCCTCTTTCCCTAGACTTTTAAGCATCGGCATGGCTATGCGTCTGGGCCCACTGCTTTGGATGGTTTAGCATGACCGATGGCATCCTCAACCTCAACCTCTTTGGCGGTGATGTTAATTGGTGACGCGCTGAATTATGTTTATGCGCGTGTCTGTTGGCGCTCCGTCTATCTTTGTCGACCGTAGAATGCATTATATATCGTCGGCAGAAAGCGCTCGCACTTTTTTTTCGCATCCGACAGCACTTTATCGCCAAAGGCGATGGAAACTGTGTCAGTGCCTAGACGGATTCGATAGGGACTTTACGGTGGACAAAAGTTTACCTACACCGGCAGAGAGGTTAAAACCGCAGTCGGCCGAACGCTCGAGCGAAATAAGTATAGGCAGGTGGCCGGATGCCAATGTTACCATCGGTTGCCAGTTGACGCAGTTTACGAGTTCTGCGCTCACGATTGAAATATCCGGCGAACTGTGGCAGCTTCCTAACATACGTGGGGGCGTCTCCGTCTATTGTGCAGAACGTCGTTTCTTCTATTTGATCCGCCAACATCTCACCCCTACTGTCCGCCCGCAAGTTTGAATGCCATAGATCATGATGGGCATTGAAATCGCCTAAGATAATGCGATTGTTGCCAGTGAGTAAGGCGCTGATATTGGGGCGGTATCCACTGGGGCAACAAGTGGCAGGAGGGATGTAGATGTTGATGATTTCTAGATTTGCATCGCCCGACCGGACAGATAATCCTTGACGTTCTAAGACACTGTCCCTGCGGCCGATGTCGTGATCAAATATATGATATTGCACAGAGTGGACATTATACCCAGAACAGGTCTGCAGAGCAGCTCTTGCTGTGAGTTTAGTCTCTTGAATCGCAGCAATGCGGATGTTGTGCCGCTTCATGAAGTCGACTATCTCCGTGATCTTCCCAGTTAATCCATTACAGTTTAACTGCAGAATTCTGAAGTGCGTCGTCACTCTGGGAGTAAGTGACGGGTGAGTACGCTTGGGTTGTGGAAGGCTAGGACGTAACTACTGTTGTGGCCCTAGGACTGGACGTCCTTGGGTAAGCATTGGGGTACCCGGTGTATTTTGGGTATGCGGCCTGTCAACATGGTGCAATGAAGCCCGTCGGAAGGTTGCTGTCGCGGGGACCAAAACATCTAGGAAAGTGGCAGCGTTCATGGCAGGAGCTGCATTGGGCGGATGTCGCACATATATATTCTGTGCTGGCAAACGGTGCAAAGGGAGGTAGGGACTAAGAGTCTGTTTGCCTGACCTTCACAATTGCTGTCGGAAAAGAGGGGGGGGGGGGGGGGGGAAGATGGGGCAGGGGGGAGGGGGGAAGATGGGGGCAGGGGCTGATGCTCGGCATTGCTCCCGACTCTACTACGGAGATTGTAGGTATGAGTGGGAGCAGCAGTATGACTTGGTGACGCCGTGGGGCGCGAGCAGCAGGTCGTACTTGTTTTGGCTTGCTGAGTAGCGGGGCTGCTGGAAGGTAGTAGGGGGCGCTAAGGGGTAGACTACGGGACGTCCTAGAGCGTGAACAGCAAGGAGCCACAAAATATTTATAGAAGTTACGTGGACGTCTGGTTTTGGGATCTAGCGCAGAACAACCTTTCCGATGCAACATTACATGAGACACACTGAGAAGAGTATGACCGTCCTAAAAAGATTCTATTCCGGCAGATGCAGCAAAACCATTTCTCAGAACCGGGGTCAGGAGACAGACTCGGATTGGGTTCGATACCTTCCCGGAGCAAGAGAATGTGGAGCAGTCCCGCTGCAAGGAGCTGCTGGGAGGATGACAATTTGTGGGAGGGACGCAACAAATTAAATGGGGTTACACTGAAATGACAGTCCTTGGTCGGGAAAAATCTCGAGTCGCTCCGGTACATGCAACCGACTGCCTTGGGAAGCGGGAAAAGTTTCCTCGAAATATATTATGTTCTGTAACTGCATTCACTTAAATAGTCCCTGAATGAATAAAACTCACTAATTATTTTAGAAAAATTGGGGGTAAGACGACGTGCTTGTGTTGGACTTTATCTATCTGTATCGAATTAAAATTTGAACAAAATCGGCAAAGTGGTTTCGGAGTCCACAAGCTACATAGTAGCCGTGTTTTTTTTTTACATGTATGTACACCTACATTTGCGGGTAAAAAACGCGTATCATCACCTAGATAATGTTTAGGAGAGAGCAGATAGCCATAGAAGCTAGTGCTCTCTTTTGTTAGTCTTAAAATTTATTTTAAGCCTAAATATATAACAGTAATAATAATAATAACGTTTAGGATACCCATCTAGCGGCAATTATAGAGGGCTCGCAGCAGTGGTTAAACAACTTGCTACAAAACGGGTTGAGCTTAATAGCGGAGACACGACCTCTATTTGACATAGTGTATAACCTATAGCTGAATGGGTTGCGATGAATCGTGGACACACACCTTTCGGTCATAGAAGAAGTGGGGAATAGTGTAGAGATAAAATGGAGAGACAAATTTCAGTTGCAAATGAGTATAGTGCATATTGAAATTTAACAGAGCTAAAATGCAAAAAAAAAACATACATACATAAGTGATAAAACGCTACATGCACCACACAGGGTTAATTCATCTGTTTACACTTGTTTGACATAACAGCTCCTTACTAGAGAATCATATTCAACTGTCAATTACACTTTGTTTAATTCACTTTGTTTGCAAAACGCGTTGAGAGCCGTAACATTTTTCCTATAAGAATTGAAGACATATTCCGGTTTAGATACAGCTTCCTGACATAATTTTCTTAAATTTGAAACCAATTTTGGCTTGTTATGCGGCCGCTGTGGTGTGGTGCTAGCATGTTCCGCCCATCACGCCGAACATCCTGAGTTAACGTCGCGAACGAAGCACCATCCAAAATTTAGAAACAAGTATTTTCAATGAGAAATAAGTTTTTCTAAAACCCTAGCCAGTGATTTGGCAAGCACTCCGAGTGTATTTCTGCCATAAAAAGATTTTCAGTGAAAACTTATCTGCCCCGCAGATGCCGTTCGGAGTCGGCATAAGACATATAAATACATAGGTCACGTCCGCCAATATGTGGGGTAAATTAAAAGGAGCATGACGCAAATTCTAAGAGAAGCTCGGCGAAAAATCTCTTTGGAGGTTATCGCTGACTGACTTGACATTTTTTTGTAATTAAAATTTAAGTAACTTCCCGATAAGCTACAAGCTTCAAACTTGGAATATAGTTCAGAACCCGATGACACAGCAATAATAAGAAAAAAAAAAACTCCGATAGGTGGCGCATCGAAATATTTAAAAAAATCATATTTGTGGTCCGACTTGGCTCATGTTTGGAACACATATTACATACATTAATAGAAATCACTTTATGAAAAAAAAATCCCTCTAGGTGCGGCAAGGATCGAGGTATTAACAAGTAAAGGTGTCTAAATTCGGGTGTAACCGAACATTATATACTCAGCTTGAGCTTCCATTGCACATTTCATTTCAGATAAATTACTGTTCTGCATAACACGTGGCACCGCCCGTTTAAAAAAAAACGTCTCCCCATTTCCTCTTACAATAAAACTTGATAAGTCAAATATCATTGATTCAAAACTATTTTTTGCTAAGTTATAGCTTATTATTCTAGTCTACGACCCGTTTAAACTTATTGTATATCTAAGTTGCCGTGGTCTTTAACCGATCCCGGCCATTTTTACTAGAAATATTTTCTACCATAGGAAAAGTTTTTGTACCCAATTTTATTACTATCCGTTAATTTTTCTTCGAGTTATGGCTCCCGAAACATAGAAAAGTGCTTAGTCATAAAAGGGGCGGTGCCACGCCCATTTTTTAAATTTTAAGTTTTTCCTATTTATTGTTATAAATCCACTTGGGAAATGAAATACCATTGTTATAAAGCTCTTTTTTGCAAAGATATAGCTTATTTTATTCGTCCACGACCCTTTTAATCTTTTGTATAAAAGTGGGCGGGTCCTTAACCGATTTCATAAATTTTTCTTCAAAGCATTCCTTATTGTAAAGGCAACCTCTCTGCCGAATTTTGTTACGATAGGTTTACCGATTTTTGATTTATGATTAATAATATTTGCAAAATTGAGTTTATCACAAGGGGTCGGTGCCACGCCCATTTTAAAATTTTTTTAAATTTTTATCAAGAGTCTCAATATCAGTCCACACGTCAAATTTCAAAATTCTAGGTGTATTATTTACTAAATAATAGGTGTTTTCTGTTTTCCAAAATGTGTATATATAAAAAGTGGGCGTGGTTATCATCCGATTTCGCTCATTTTCAATACCAATTTATTCTGGGTCCAGATAAGCTCGTGTACCAAGTTTGGTGAAGATATCTCAATATTTACTCAAGTATCGTGTTAACGGACAGACGGACGGACGGGCGGACATGGCTCAATCAAATTTTTCTTCGATACTGATGATTTTGATATATGGAAGTCTATATCTATCTCGATTCCTTTATACCTGTACAACCAACCGTTATTCAATCAAAGTTAATATACTCTGTGTGCAAAGCACGCTGAGTATAAAAATACTGGTATCTGTGGTCCGATTTGGCTCATATTTCGAACAAGTATTGCCTACAGTCCGGTAGAAGTGACATCAAAATACTTAGGAGTTCGAGGACTTAGATTGTAACAAATTGTCAGAAAAAGACCTTGTAATAATGAGTCACTAAATGAACTAAATAGAATAAGAAATAATAGGCAATTAAGACTAAAAACTTGAGAATAAAATAATTAAAAAAGCGTGAAATTTCTAAAAATGTGAGGCGTAACCTAATCTTATTAAGGTTCAGTTGGTCTTACTCGTGACTATATAGAAATTTTACGCATCCAACGCTTTTATTTAATTGTCTGATCAACGCCCTAGATTGATGAGGAGTGTGATGACTAGTACCTAGGACCTACCTAATTATTTTCTAGCTTTTAGTATTATTATTACTTCATGTAAATATTGTTTTCAATAAAACCGTTTAACTTATTTTTTTTCTAATTATTTCATTATTTTATGGGTTTTTTCTAGCAATTTAAAAAAATTGATTCTTGATTTTTTTTTTTACCCAAAACAGCGAGGGATCGAGCATCAATAAGTAATAACCTTTTTTGTAAAACGAAGTATATTTTTTGCTATTTTCACTAACTTGTGTGTAAGACTCGCAGTACAACGGTTGCCTTTCGGCTCTGCACACAGCGCGCCAGCTGAGTGACCCCGATTTCGCTACGTCTCATGCAAAAATGAAATAAACAATAGTTTTAATTTTACAACTACTACTTAACTAGGAAGTAAAATTGAGGAAATATCTTTAGGTATGTATATACATCCATATGTATGTATATATGGATATGTACATATATGCATGTACATTTATGCAGAGAGAAAGAAATTGCCATTTTCCTCATCTTCAATGACATAGCGGCAAAAGTAGACTTTTATAAATATTTGCCAATATTTAAGAGGCGTATGCGAAGAAAAGGCTTTCAACGAAGTTTTTATTTACCTTGCAACGCAGAAATTTAGAATGAAACAAAAATAAACTAACGAGAATTAATGGCAAAAAACATTTGCGCTTGCCTTGGCAAGATATGCAAAGAAAGTTTAAGTTTATTATTCCACTATTTCATTAGAGGTAAATCCGTGCCGATGAAATGATATAGGAATGGGTGGCTCAAAAACGTTGCAAGCACCAATTATAATTGTTGAGGAACGCAGAGAAACACCCTTTATTTTGAAATAAATCAAAGTTATTTTTTTACATTTTTCACACAGAAACTTAATGGAATCCCAATTTTGTTCAATGAAATAATTAATTTTTCCCTTTCACACTGGGCCACTTGCTTCCACAAAGAACATTCGTTACTCTAATATAACAAAAAAAATAAATTTAAGATGAATAGCAGCCATTTCCTTCTTAGGTTGGACGCATAGACTACAGCGACCGCATTTATGGCTTGGTTTAAAGAGCTAAGTTACTAGTTTTATAAGAAGCGTTCCAGTGAAATTTGATCCATTGCTGGGTAGCAGATAGTTAATTTGGACGCCCTTACTGAAGATCACTCGATTGGAACAAAATCTTCTTCTAGAAATTCTAAATCGCTTTTTTAGAGATCTACAACGGCTTTTTTTTATCGACCACCAAATTGGTTTTGGAAGTGGCAACACTGGTCGGGGAGATAAACAAATGAGTTAATTTTCTGTCTACTTTTTCACTACTTAGGACGGGTTTTTCAGTACGAGTTTAAACTCCAGTTAAAGTTGACTAGAGCCACTTCGGCCGCATAAGATGAGGCAAAATTTTATGTTATGGAACAAAGTGGCAAGTTTAAACTGTAGTCAACTTTAACTGGAGTTTAAACTCGCACTGAAAAACCAGACATTAATCTTGCACAACTGCGTACATCTAGCGAATCGGTTGCCCATCGTTATCTACGCAAAAATAACTTTAACTCCACATTTCATCTACTAAAAGATAATGTCTTTTTTCTTCTACCTCGTAAAATCCGTTGTAAGTGAGAAAACATCAAATGTATAACAGTACTTTGGCTAACTTCCACTAAACCAATGTTACACAAGTTCATCAGTACTACTTGCCTTATGTCATATACTTATCTGTGTGTATATGTAATAAGGTGGGCAGATTTGTATGGACGAAAGTTAACCGATATCGCGCCATCGATTTTTCGATAGGATTAAGGCTCAGGAAAACAAAATTTCCAGTACGCATACCCAAAAAAATCATTTTCGAGCCTGCGACATTTCATTTTTTTTTTTGGGTTTTTTTCGACTTTGATTTTTAAGGTTTTTTTCATGACCTACTAAAAAAATGTTCATTTGATTGTAAAATTTTCATATCCGACCCAAAAATGTGTGCTGCAAACGTTGTTGATAACATTTTTTTGGAAAAAAAAATATTTTAGTGTTTTCCAATTTAATGTTGTAATTCAATTTAGAAAGAAAATTCTATTGACACAAAGCTTTTCCGCTAAGGTAAAGCTTATTAGTTTCATCTACGACCCTTTTAAAAATCTTTTATATAAAAGTGGGCGTGTTATTTAACCGATCTCGTCCATTTTTCTAGAAATATTTCCTGCTATAGGGAAATTTGTGTACCCAATTTTATTACGATCCGTTAATTTTTCTTCGAGTTATGGCTCCCGAAACATAGAAAATTGCTTAATCATAAAAGGGGGGGGGGGGGGGGGGGTGCCACGTCCATTTTTTCAAATTTGAAATTTTTCCTATTTATTGTCATAAATCCACTTGGGAAATGAAATACCATTGATATGAAGCTCTTTTTTGCAAAGATATAGCTTATTTTATTCGTCCACGACCATTTTAAAAATCTTTTATATAAAAGTGTGCGTGGTCCTTAACAGATTTCGCTAATTTTTTTTCAAAGCATTCCTTATAGTACGTCTCTGCCGAATTTTGTTACGATAGATTTAACGATTTTTGATTTATGATTAATAATATTTGTAAAATTTATTTTATCACAAGTGGGCGGTGCCACGCCCATTTAACAAACTTTTTTTCAAATTTTTATCAAGAGTGTCAATATCAGTCCACGCGTCCAATTTCAACATTCTAGGTGTATTATTTACTAAATAATCAAATAACCAAAATGTTATATATATAAAAAGTGGGCGTGGTTATCGTCCGATTGCGCTCATTTTCAATACTAATCTATTCTGGGTCCAGATAAGCTCGTGTACCAAATTTGGTGAAGATATTTACTCAAGTTATCGTGTTAACGGACAGACAGACGGACATGGCTCAATTAAATTTTTTTTCGATACTGATCGATATATGGAAGTCTATATCTATCTCGATTCCTTAATACCTGTACAATCAACCGTTAGCCAATCAAAGTTATAATACCCTACGTAATGGAACTTCCTTTTCCTGGGCCCAAATCCTATCGAAAAGTCGATGGCGCGATATCGGTTAATATCGGTTAATAAATCGACCCAGTCTAATATGTAGAGATGCTAGAGACAACGGTCAAAAATATTAGCAGTTTTTATTTTCTTTTTCTAATATTCAAGACAACTACGAACGCAGTAAAAAAAAATTTTATTTTGTTAAAGCTAAGTTTACTACGACTTTGCACCTGACACTTTGTATAAGTATGTATGCACGTAAGTACACACTTACGTTTACTTCCTAAGATTGTAACTAAATTAAGTAAAAATCCTGTAATTTTGACTGCTGGCTGATATTTCATAAAAATATGCAAAAATTCAGTCTTTGTGCGGTCTCCACTCATGATTTACATATGTATGTATGTATGTAAGTAAAACTTTCTTTCCTATTGGTGTACTGTAATAGTTAACTGTACTTCATTATTTACTTGGACAACATAAGGTCAGGCAATAACATCAATTACTGACCTTATAAATATTTTAAATGGCCACAAAGTCAATTGAAGTATTGAAGTTATCACCATATTCATTGGTCACAATGTCAAATTTCAAATGGTTACAATATCAACGATATGGCATTATGATGATCCTGCTCTAACGAAATAAAACTCAACTCTTTTTTTCGCACTTCCAAGTTATCATATATATTATTTCTAATTGCTGTTTTTATGTACGGGTCCCTTTTTCGCTCTTATTTGGAATCCAAATCTATAAATAGAGTTTTGGTTGTAAAGATGGAGATTCGGGCTATTAGCAAGCTCTGGGCAATTTTGGTCGTAGTGCTTTTGTTTATCTATATTTTATTAAAATAATTTCTTAAAAATAAACGATTGTGAGCACACAAATAAATCTATTTGTACTATGGCACTATTGTGAATATTTGCACTGCATTACCGTCAGTTGCTATTGTATGCTAGATGGCAGCGCAAACTGTATTAATAGAACAGCTGATTTCTGTTGATATTTGTTGCGCAAGATGAGCACGGGTCAGGCTCGTAAAATTTAAACAATTGTTAAATTTTTGTTACATTTTATTGTTTGCGCTACATCTTTGTTCTATCGAATGAAAATAACACTATTTTAAAATGTTTGGATGAAAATAGCGCTATTTTTATTTAAAATGTTTGGATACCTCGCTCCTTTTCCTATGTTCTGGTCCCTGTCAAGGAAAAAGTCGGAAAAAACTGGCCCAATGAGGTACGCTCTGAGGCAGAAATACTTATTATTGTTATCATTAGGCTTCGATGCACTGCGACCGGTATTTATATCTATTGTGTTTGACCTTTCAGCCTATTACTGTAAGTTAATATGACGCCTAACTCCCCCATCATTTCGTCTTAGACAGACAGCAACTATAATAGGTCGCTTCAAGCGGCAGCTAACTTCGTAAACACAACCTTTATATGAGTCACAAGAACATCGGGACAAAGCTGGGGGTAGTGTACTAAATATTTTTTTACAGCTGAGATAGTGCTGCTTTTATTTATTACGACTAAAAAAATGTATTGCAGTCATTTTATTTTTTCACTACGATTCAGCTCAGTGAAAAAACAAAATAAATGTAATTATTGTAAGATTTCTATGTTCCGCTCAAATGGGTAAAGAACAATTTTTGTGCACTGAGCTGAAGCTAAAAATATTTTCACTATCAGGACCCGTGTTATTCGATCCGTGATCGATATCCATTTGTTAAGTCAAAATAGCTCTCAAATGGTCATTTCCTTGAACAACATATTGTGGCGAATGTTGACATCACTAGGCTGTTAGTAAACAATCACGCAACAACAAAAACATGAAGCAAGCCACACTTGTGTAGATGAGTACATCAGTCATCATTTACACACATACAAACAAGGCAACGAAGAGATACTCACAAACACATCTAATCATCAGGCGAAGTGGTTACTCACACATACACCCACATATGGCTATAAGTTAAACATAAACTACAAATATACATGTATATAGAAATTTCCAAGTAGGAGATACAACTACTCTGGAAGGCGAAACGTCTGTACCTTAGTAGAAATATGCAGACGAGGCAACAGAGAGTATAAAAGCAGCGCAAGCCGAGGCATGACTAATCATTTTGATTTAAACACGCTATCAGTTGCAAAGTGAAGTATAATTGTGAAGTACTACTACAAAAACTCATGAAGGGTATTCTGACTGGACACTGCCTTCTGGCGTCACGTACCTTTAAATTAGGCTTGGTCAGTGATAGCATATGTAGGAAGTGCGGGTTGGAGGAGGAAACGATCCAGCACGTTCTGTGCTCGTGCCCTGCACTTGCCAAGCTAAGACTCCAGCTATTAGGAGTGATACAGCTGTCAGATCTAGAAGTTGCAAGTGGCTTAAGTCTAGGAAGCTTCAAGTATTTGCCAAGAGGACGGAGTTATTTTGTAACATAGGTCTTGGTTTTTGATAGGGTTTTTCAGAAACAAACTTCTGGTAACACTACGGACTCAATCAGTCTATGTGAGGTCCTCATGGACCGGCCAGTTCAACCTAACCTAACTACCAAAGTTATCTAAATAAAGACCAGTTTGCAAAACTGAATATAGTTTTTAACTGGTATTCCTCGGACACCTGCAAGATAACCAAGCAACCCTGGACGAATTATGATGGTAGGAGAACAGAGCACGCACTGTGTGAATGCGCCAGCTCTAGCACACACTAGGTTTCTAACTACGGGCAGTTGTATACTGCCGGAACTTAAGGAAGTAACTACTTACCCTGTAAAAGATATCAGCTGGATCATTGTCCGCCCCAAATAAATCGAACTGAGTACCGCCTAGCCATACTAAAACAGCAGCAATTGATTCCTGGAGAAATTTGGATCAAAACGGCGCCCCATGCGCTAATTGCGCTTGGTCTTTGGTACCCAGGCGGCACAACAACCAACCAACAAACTATATGTGGAGGCTTTTAATGTATTAAAGTACTTTTTACTCCATATTACAAAGGTGTTACCACCTGATAGGAGATACTCTGGGTTGCCAGAGCGACGCATTCGCAGGTAATGTGAACTAGCGTTTCATCCTCCGGCTCAGATTTGTGTATCAGATAGCTTTAACTTACTTAGTTAATATCGTAAAATACACTGGCCCATATAGTACCCAGCGAAAGTATGTATGTGGTCCTCTCTGCTTAGATTTATGAGTTTGGCTGAAACTCTCGGTGCTGCGTGTATAAATAATTTGGCCTGCCTTTTCCCTGGGCGTTCAATCGAGTGTCGTCTGTTTGTTTCCTAGTTTCTTACAGTTTTCCTAGTGTGTGCCTTTGTGAGTTCACAGCAGGTCACTGCTGTTCTATGGTGCTAAAAGTTCCTGCTTGGCTAGGTAGTCTGCCTATTCATTACCTTCATGTCATTGATGCCCGGGAACCCATCTAGCTTAGAAGTAATGGTGTAGGACTGCTAGGCACGCAAGCAACCTGTCTGTCTGACATAATAAGGATACTTATCGAGAATATATCTCTTCGTAGATATTATCTACCTCAACTTTCTATTGCATGGATTTCTGCCTGAAATATGGTGGGGTAGCATCCTATTGGTATCGATTTTTTGAAGATAGGACCATAAATACCAGCTCCCGTTTTCCGTCATCAAACTTCGATCCATCCGGATTTCATTAACCGAAGTAGATCATCTATACCCCCTTGAGGGCATCTTCTACTGGTCTCAATTGATACAGTTATAGCTCCCAGCTCCAAACTGATTTTTAATCTCTTCAGCATGGATAACACGCAGCGAATAATCATTGGATTTAAATCCTTGCCAATCATAGCTTGTTCGATGGTTTGATGTGTCGTGTTATCGATATCACCTAAAGTGGCAACTAAAGCGCAGAGGGCTATATTTTTAGACTCCAAAGCCTCTGTAAGGCTATGAATAGCTGTCTTCATGGATTTTCCTGACTGATAGGCAGTTTGATTCCTGCACAGAGGGAGCTTGTTTTGGTAAACCTCCCTAATGTGCTGATTCAAAATTTTCACCATGCTCTTTAGGAGAAAGGAACTGAGTCTTATTGGTCGATAAGACGAGGGCAGTTGCTCGGCTTTCCCTGGCTTTGGTATGAACACTACCTATGTATACAAACAACAAGGTCGCGGGTTGGTAATGCGCATGCTTAAGCTTCTTTACAAAATATGGGCGTACGAGTGCATGCGTACCGATTGGAATCTTAGTGCTCTTTTCCAAGTCCACAAGAATAGGAACCCTGCAAACTGCGCCAACTATCGCAGAATCAGCCTTCTAAGTATCGCATATAAGGTCCTTCCAAACCTGTTGTGCGAAAGATTGAAACTCACCTTGAATCGGTTGATTGGACGTTATCAGTGTGGATTCAGAGCTGGAACATTTAAAATCCACCAGATTTTCTCTATGCGCCAGTCATGGAAAAAAACGCGAAAAACATTTACACCCATCACCTTTTCCCCGAGTTTAAAATCGCCTTCGCGAGATATGGCACCAAATCGGGTTTCGGGGTCATTTGTGTACCGATAAACTACGATTTTTTCATTGAAGGGTTAATGATGGAACTTTCAATCAAATTGTCGATTGATCTACAAGTCGATGCCTACATATTGCACAAAAAAAAAACATATCCCATCTTGCTTGGTTCAAGAGATATGCACAATAATCGCTTTTGGCTCGTTATCGATTAACCCATTAACCCTCGTAGCGCCTGAACCGTTAATGATGGAACCTTGAATCAACTTGTGGATTAATCTACACGTGCATACCTAACATATGCAAAAACAAAATCGATTCCATCTTGCTTCGTTCAAGAGATATGCACACTATTCGGTTTTTTAACAGGGCTGATCGATTAACCCATCATAATGCGGTAGAATCTGAATCGTTATAGATAGAACATTGGATCAAATTGTGAATGGCGCTAAACAGGGATGGCTATCTAATGCAAAAATAAAATTTAGAAAATCTTGCTTGGTTCAAGAGATATGGCACCAAATCGGGTTTCGGGGTCATTTGTGTACCGATAAACTACGATTTTTTCATTGAAGGGTTAATGATGGAACTTTCAATCAAATTGTCGATTAATCTACAAGTCGATACCTACATATTGCACAAAAAAAAAACATATCCCATCTTGCTTGGTTCAAGAGATATGCACAATAATCGCTTTTGGCTCGTTATCGATTAACCCATTAACCCTCGTAGCGCCTGAACCGTTAATGATGGAACCTTGAATCAACTTGTGGATTAATCTACACGTGCATACCTAACATATGCAAAAACAAAATCGATTCCATCTTGCTTCGTTCAAGAGATATGCACACTATTCGGTTTTTTAACAGGGCTGATCGATTAACCCATCATAATGCGGTAGAATCTGAATCGTTATAGATAGAACATTGGATCAAATTGTGAATGGCGCTAAACAGGGATGGCTATCTAATGCAAAAATAAAATTTAGAAAATCTTGCTTGGTTCAAGAGATATGGCACCAAATCGGGTTTCGGGGTCATTTGTGTACCGATAAACTACGATTTTTTCATTGAAGGGTTAATGATGGAACTTTCAATCAAATTGTCGATTAATCTACAAGTCGATACCTACATATTGCACAAAAAAAAAACATATCCCATCTTGCTTGGTTCAAGAGATATGCACAATAATCGCTTTTGGCTCGTTATCGATTAACCCAAAGCAGCTTCTTATACAGCTGTGCAAAATGACGTTGAGGAACACCATCAGCTCACCATGGCCTTGGGAAGCACCTCTTCGAGCCCTTCGAAACCAAACGAAATTTCAGACTGGGTGACCCCCCTGACGTGCGATTTCTTTAATTTGATGCTGCAAAAAATTATAAAAGCTGCAGAACTTAACCGCTTTGGAACAATATTTTATGAAAGCGAACAGGTATAGACGTATGCTGACGACATTGACATCATCAGTCTGAACAGCCGCGTCGTCAGTTCTGCTTATTCCAAACTGAAAGAAGATGCGAAAAAGATGGGTTTGATGGTGAATGTGGACAAAACGACGTATTTGCTGTCAACAATCAAAGAGTCGGTGCATTTGCGACTTGGCAACCACTCCACTGTTGGCAGCCATAATTTCAAAAGTGTAAAACACTTCATTTATTTGGGAGCCAGCATTAACACAAACAACAACATCAGCACTGAAATCCGGGATTCAAGGGGTTGTGCAGCGCAACATATAGCTTCTCCAACCCAATTGTCAACCTCACCTTCGAGCGGCGAACCCCGTTTCACTAACATACGAGACTCTGGCGACCCCAAGCTCCTCATGAAATTTGGGGGTGGGGAGGGAGGGATGGCCTGAAGGTTTAATGTGGCCATATAAATCGTTCCCGAGATGGTCGGGTCAACACCTTAATGGTGCCGTGTTACCGGAGCGTACCGGATCTGTATCCGGCAAAGGACCATCTCATCGATAACACTCCCCAAAGCCTTCGGAGGGGGGGGGGGGGGGGAACCTTATCGCTACAACAACAACAACAAAAAACACTGAAATCGATCGAAAAATCACTCTTGCCAATAAATGCTACTTTGGACTTGGTACTTCCTCGGCAAATGAAAATCATGCTCTATAAATCACTTATCGTATCCGTCCTGCTATAGGGTGCAGAAGCATGGACCATGACAACATCATCAAATGAGGTGGCTCTGGGAGTATACGAAAGGAAAGTTTTTCGAACGATTTACGCATCTCTACACGTTGGCGACGACGGGTACCGATACAAATTTAATGATGAGCTGTAAGAGTTTTACTCAGACGCTATGCTGGCTACGTCATGTTATGCGAATTAAAGGTGATGCTGCAGCTAAAAAAGTATTCTCAGGGCCGGATTAACAAGTAGGCATAATAGGTAGTTGCCTCAGGCCCCCGATTTTAGGGGGCCCCCGAAAAATGAAAAAGACTTCTAAAATTTTCTTACAAACATAAAATTCTAGAGAGTGAAAGAAAAATATAATCAGAACTGAAAATAATTTTTACTCAAATAAATAAAACTCAATTGACCGCATTCAAAAGGCGATAACCGACGAACTAGACAAGGTTCCTAAAAAGGACATTTCCGACTCATTTGACAAATTGTATTAGCGTGCAAAGAAGTGTATCGAAGTGAAAGGATAGTATATTGAATAATAAAAAAGAATTATCTCAAAATGTACACTGGTTGTTTTTATTTTGAAAAATTTCAGTTATTTTTGGAACAGAGGGTGTAGAAGCCTTCAACTCTATCTTGACTGCTATGCGTTCAGTGAGTAAGTTATTGTAAAGTTTAAAAGCAGATTTGCAAATGTGTGGTTTTTGTACGGAATTGTTAGAAGAGAGTTTAGTTTCAGTCCGTGAAAAGTTCAGAGATTTCGAGAAAAAAACAAAGCAATTATTACCTGGTGTAGGTTATACAGAAATCGTAAAATGTGCTCGTCGTAGAAAAACAACTTAATGACGGAAATGCTCCAGAAGTAGAATTTTCGCGTCGCGATGATTTTAGGGCAAAAGGTTTCCTCGGAATCATCGACAATATTCACAGTGAAATCAAATGACGTGCGAAAGTGTATATGGAAGTTTCAGGGAGATTTGCATTTCTCATCAACATTTCTCTAAGTTATGGAGACCTCCACGAAGCTATAAATAACTTGGTTCGTTTTTATTCTAGAGATTTGGAAGAATTTTTCATTGAAATGAAACAATTCCAAAGTTACGCGAACTCCAAATACACTGGTGCACAAAAAACTCATAGTCATTTGTATAAGACTCTAATGGAAGATCAATTAGCCGATGTATTTCCTAGCACAGAAATAGCTCTTCGGATTTTTTTAACATTAATGATCCCAAATTATTCTGCCGAACGATGCTTTTCGCAATTAAAAAGAATCAAAGCTGCTGAAATAGCTACAACGCGACAAGAGCGACTCGGGATGTTAGGTATGCTTTGCATTGAGTCAGATTTATTGAACAGAATCGATATTGATGATATAATAGATGAATTTACCGAAAAAAAGTAGAAAACGACATGTTTAAAATGTAGATAGTAATTTTATTGATCGTATTACATTGTGACAATAAAATTTTTATGAAAGATATAAGTTTGTATTTTTTAATCGAAATAAAATAATTAAAAAAAAAAATTTAAGTTAAACGGTTTTATTGAAAACAATACTTACATGAAATAATAATACGAAAAGCTAGAAAATAATTAGGTAGGTCCTAGGTACTAGTCATCACACTCATTATCAATCTAGGGCGTTGATCAGACAATTAAATAAAAGCGTTGGACGCGTCATATTTCTATTGATAGTCATAAGTAAAACCAACTGAACCTTAATCAGGTTATGCTACGCCTCACATTTTTAGAAATTTCACGCGCCCAACGCTTTTATTTAATTGTCTGATCAACGCCGTAGATTGATAAGGAGTGTGATGACTAGTACCTAGGACCTACCTAATTATTTTATAGCTTTTCGTATTATTATTATTTCATGTAAGTATTGTTTTCAATAAAACTGTTTAACTTAAACCTTTTTTTTTTATTATTTTATTCTCAAGTTTTTAGTCTTTATTTAATTGCCTGTTATTTCTCATTCTATTTAGTTCATTTAGTGACTCATTATTACAAGGACTCTTTCCTGACATTTTGTTACAACCTAAGTCCTCAATACATAATCCTTCCAAAGACTTTACTCGACTGCACCACGTATGCTTGTCCCTCCTCCAACTCCAAAATAGTTTGATGTCACTTCTACTGGACTGTATGCAATATTTGTTCCAAATATGAGCCAAATCGGGCATCATAGGTCGCTTTCTATTCATGTATGTATTATGTGTTCCAAATATGGACCAAATCAAATGGGACCACAAATACGATTTTTGTCAATATCTCGATCCATGTGCCACCTAGCGGCGATTTTTTTCACAGGTCGATTTCTATTCTTGCATGTATTATGTGTTCCAAATATGAGCCAAATCGGACCACAAATACGATTTTTGTGAATATCTCGATCCATGCGCCATCTAGCGGCGATTTTTTTTCACAGGTCGATTTCTATTCTTGCAGGTATTATGTGTTCCAAATATGAGCCAAATCGGACCACAAATACGAATTTTGCGAATATCTCGATCCTTGCGCCACATAGCGGCGATTTTTTTCTTATTATTGCATTGTCATCGGGTTCTGAACTATATTCCAAGTTTCAAGCTTGTAGCTTATCGGGAAGTTACTTAAATTTCAATTACAAGATTCGTTCACAACGGCCGGCCTGGCAACTCAAGCTAAATAAAACCGTTTAAAAAGAAGGGAACGGACCTGAAAATAGGGCCCCCAAATTGATGGTTGCCTAGGGCCCCGTTGAGGGTTAATTCGGCCCTGAGTATTCTTATCGGAATCCGTCTATGAAAGCAGAGGAAAAGGAAGGATGGGAGGAGGACCAACTTTAAATTCCCTTGGTGTGACCAATTGGCACCAGTTAACCCAACAAAGAAGCGACTAACGCGGCTTGTTGGACTGTCATAACAGTTGAAATGTAAGCCAAAAAAAAAGTTTGAAAAATATATTTTTCACAAATCAAAGCAACTTCTTTCAACTTTGCACATTACACAGAAATCATAAAAAAATGTGAAAGCTTTCTTCTGCGCATGTCCACATAAAATATTTTTTTTGGGTTTTTTTTTTGTTTTTTTTTTTTGATCAATGCACCCATTACTGCATATACAATAACGTCAATATGTTGGAATCCACTTTCGCTAAAAATACACACACAAGGCAACTTTTCGAAGTAAATGCTTTCTCATATGTATGTTTACAGACACACATTCGTATATATGTTTGTATGTAATAATGCTTGTATATATGTGCTTATGTGCCAAAACCACACTTCCACTTAAAAGAAAAAATTAAAACACTTATTGGCGTGCGAAAATTTTCATACACATTTTTGTTATGTAATTTGGGCTTAAAAAATGTGCAAAAAATTTACATTTCAATTAAATCGTAAACTTTCACATTTCACAGTCACTTTTACTCTCTTTTGATTTCCTAGCTCGTATATTTTAAAATTGGACGTCTATATACATATGTACATATCCATATGTAGCTTTGCATTATAAAACAAAAGCTTAGCAAAATATTGACACATTTAAAAATTAGCTCTGATACGTAAATCACCGACATACCTTCAGCTTGTTTCAAAAAACTTAAAACACAAACTTGATTCAAAAGACTTAAGACACAAACTCTCACTTTAGTGTACAACTCACAAATGAGCTCGCTACGCGCGTCGTTGTTATACCGTTGTTATAAGAAAACACAAATTTCGTGCACTTTTCGTTGGTTCGAGTTGTATGTTCGTTTCAAACATGCAGTTGACTAAATTCAGTATTGCAAACTTCACTTTCCTTTGACGACTGCTTGTATGTATCTTCGTATGACATATGATAGGAGTATCTTGTACGAGCGTAAGCCGTCCGTACCGTAAGATATCTTAAAATGCACTAAAGCTTAACATAAGCTTACTTAACTGAAATATAATAAACTTTAGCACTTTTTTTAGCTGTGAATTATGCTCTTCGCCGGCGAGACTGATAATGATTGATGTACAGTGAAACCTCCCTTAGGCGGCGGACACTCACCGTCAGTAAACTTGTGTCCGCCCAAGAGAGATGTCCGCTCAGGGGAGTGGGTAAGTACGAGGGTTGCATTTTATATTTTGCGCCTTGACAATACTACATGTGATTAGCTGTCAGCAGATATTTTTATCGTAAAGTTTACTATTTTTTGGCATAAACTTGCATATAACGTTTTCACTTACAGATTTTATTTGTGTTTATTTATAGGGAGTTTAAAAATTCATATTGGGTAAAAATGGAATTAACCCGTGAACATTTTCGTGCGATGATTTACTACGATTTTCGACGTGGATTATCGAGACAGGAGTGCATCAATCAACTTACTTCTACTTTTGGTGTTGAATCATCACACTTAGCTGTAGGGTCTATATTTAGTTGTTTATTTTATTTATTTTAATACTTTAAGTTGTTTCTTACTTGTATTATTTAAATTTTGTTTTAATAATTAAGTGACCTTTTTTAAATGCAAATTTTATTAAAATAAATAAATTTTGTTGGATAAAGACTTAAAATAAATAAATATAAATATTTATAAAAATTATTTTTAAACGGTTTTTTTATCATAAACTATACTAGGCACTGTGAAACGATGGTACAACGAGTTCCTACGTGGCCGCCAATCTTTGCAGGACGAATTTCATGAAGATCGTCCAAAAATGGTGGTTGTGCCAGAAACAGTCGATACTGTGCGACAATTGATAATACAAGATCGTCATGTGACATATCGCGAGATAGAGGCATCCTTGACCATTAGTGGGACCGCCATACATTCAATATTGCATGAACATTTGGTCGTAAAGAATATTTGTTCTCGTTGGATACCGCATAATTTGAAAATTGCCCAAAAAAGGACTCGTGTCGATTGGTGTAAAGAAATGTTGAAGAAATTTAACCGTGGTGGATCAAACCACGTCTATTACATCGTAACAGGTGGTGAATCTTGGATCTATGCATATGAGCCGGAAACAAACCAGCAATCGACTGTATGTGTGTTCCAAGACGAGCCTAATCCAACAAAAGTTGTTCGCGCAAGAAGCGCCTCAAAGCCAATGATCGTCTGTTTTTTTGGAAAATATTTCATGTCGCAACTGTTCCACTAGATAAACTTAAAACGGTCAGTTCTGAGTTGTATACAACTATTTGTTTGCCAAAAGTTTTTGTAGAATTAGGGAAAACCAACCGCCGAAGAAAAATCATTCTTCACCAAGACAATGCGAGCTCTCACGTATCGATTCACAAAAGAGTGTTTTTGAGGACTCAAAAGGTGGAATTGATGGGTAATCCGCCTTACAGCCCTGATTTGACACCTAATGATATCTTTTTATTCCCTAACATAAAAAAAAATTCGAGGTCAACGTTTTTCAACGGCTGAAGGAGCTGTAGAAGCCTTCAAACAGCTCGTTTTAGAGGTGGCCTCTTCTGAGTAGCAAAAGTGCTTTGAAAATTGGTTCGAGCGAATGCAGAAGTGTATTGACTTGGATGGAGAATATTTTGAAAAACAATAAAACTATTTTCCTTAAAATTTGACTGTGTTTTCATTATTAGGCACAAAATATAAAAGGCAACCCTCGTATTTTACAATGTTTTAGTTATTTAATGGAATTAGTTCTCACAACCTTCTATTTTGTGACACATTTTTCTGTTACAGTACTATGAAAATAACATACCTGGCCGGCATCTAGCGGACTTAATGTTAACCCAAGCAAGACAGAACTTATACTCCACAGCAACAGAACCAAAATACCCCGATTTCGCCTGACTTCACAAAAGAACACAGAGCTTTCGCTCTCAACTAGAGTGAAGTAGTTAGACGACAAACTGGGAAGCCAATATTGAAAGAAGAGTAGAGATGGCGTACATCGCCTATTACTCGCGTAAGAGAATAGTTAGCAGAAACTGTGGCCTAAGCCCAAACTTAATATGTGGCTTTACACAGCAGTCATAAGAACAATCCTATCGTTTGGAATGATAGTTTGATGACCGGCCCTCGAAAAGAAATACAACAAGAACAAGAAAACTAATCAAAGTACAACGGGCAGCCTGTGTAGGGGAAACAGGAGCACTTAGGACGTGTCAGACATTATTCTTAACCAGCTGCCACTGGAGCTACACACACACGTCTTACAGCTGCTACCTCTGCCATCAGACGCAATGTGTCTGGATGCTGGAGCCGTAGTGACCCCAACGGTATCCTAAGAAGGATACCCGAGGAAAATTCGACAAGATAGTATCTTTCGCCTACATTGAACTTTGACAAGAAAAGTTCGCGTCCATACAGGAAAGGGCTTTTGATCAGTGGCGTATACAGCGGGGGGATTGGGGGGATAGAACACCCCCCTTCGTCGCTCAACTTCTTATTTTACTTCGTAATTTATATTAAAATTACCAAACTTCCTTCTGATTTACCAAGAAAATACAAGAGAAAATCAAAATCTCTATATAAGTACGTACGTGGGAAGGTAATAGTAATATTTAATTTTGTCGTGGAGTATACAGTACTCATGAAATTCCATATCGTCGGTCCCAACGAAGACTATCTCAGTTCCTTATTTGCGTTGTGAGATAGTCTCTCAGTTCGTTTTGATTTATGAAAAACTGACACCTTTCGCTTGTTTGCTAATTTTGTATTTTTTTGTTTACTTTTACTTATTTTTGTATTATTTTACTTTATTTTATTTTTGTTTAGTCTATCTTATTTTATTTATTTTTATTTATAAAATTAATAAAAAAAATAAAAACCTAAGTAATTAACACAAAAATAAACAAAATAAAATAGTACAAAAAAAAGTAAAATTAAACTAAATAATACAAAATAAGCAAACAAGCGAAACCTGTTAGTTAAAAAAAAAACGAACTGAGATAGTCTTCGATGCAATTTGAACTGAGATAGTCTTCCAGGGAACCAACGATATAATCACTTCATCAATTTTCAAATATTTTAAATCAAAATTGCACGTGATTTTAGCATAAAAAGATTAAGAGATTGAGTGTTAAGGAGCGAAGACTAAATTTCGTTTTATAACAAACAGAATCAAAGTTTTAAATAAAGCTTTTCAATTTAATTGAAATAAATGAATAATAGCACATATTAATTGAAATAATCCAAGTATTTCCCTTGAAATAAACGATTTTGCATAAGTATATGCATGTGTATATGTGTGACGAATATTAGTGACACTAAGTGAGACTCGCATCACTAGTCTGATGCTAAGTAAATGAAGCCACAACAACAATAAAACAGGAAGTCACTTGTATCTACATCAGGGCCATTCATTTCATAGCACAATTGTGCCCTCTCAATTCACACGCATATGATTCGCTCTGTCGTCGTTAATTGAGTTAGTCGTCGCTTGGCACTTGCATAGTGTACCTATACAAGTGTGTCAGCTAAGCGGTAAACGTCAAAACTACAAACAGCCTCGCTCACCTGATGCAAATCTCAGGTCTAGAGTTGCATTTTTGGTACGTAAGAGTACTTCAAGCTGAGTTGCTTTTGCTAGTTTAATAAAACTGTGTAGTATTTACAAATGAAATAGCCTGCAACAATGCGGAAACATACGGAAAGCAAAATTTATTAAAGTTGGATTCAAAATATAAAGCGTCACACGTGTAACATGGAAAATTTTCACTTCTAAGGCTGTTTACACAAATGCATAAGGGCAAAATTATATAAACGCTTTGGTCGCTTCAAAGCAAAAATAACGGGTTGGATTTTATATAAGGTGCCACGATGTTGATTAGTAGGGGTAGAGGGGGTCCTAAAAATCACCAAAATGGAATCAGCAGCTCTAGGAAACTCTTAGTTTATGAAATATATCTAAGCTTTTTAATTTCCAAATTTAGTAAAATTTCTACTTAAGTCCTGCACTTAAAATTCGTTTCGCAAATGTCGATAGCGGTATCAAAAGACGCGTATTTGCGTCAAGATTCAGAATCCGAAAGCAGAAACTATATTTTATATCTTGTTTAAAAGTTATTCGCGGAAAACCCGTCGATACTATTGTCGTTTTGTTCGTTGTTGTAATTAAACAAACGAAAACATATGAAGGTGGTGAATAGTGTTGCCAGCACTGCAACAATATCTTTTTATCTTGGTAGAACATTATAAGGTGGTGGCACGTCGACATATATGCAAACAGATATATCCTATCAATGTATTTTGATTTTCTAAAACTCTTTGACGGGTTTGTTTGGAGGTGAGTCTTTATGTTAGTTTTCTTGTTGCCGGTGTCGGATCGGTTAAGGGTCATTTTTTTAAAGGTTTTCTACGCAGAATTACTGTGCATGCGTAGCCGGTGTTGGATCGGCTAAGGGTTATTTTTTTAAAGTACGGCCGAAGGCCGCCTACGCAGAAGGGTGTACTACGCAGAAGGACATCACCGTGGCGGTAGCCACGGTTATACCACACACCCGGACTTGGCATGGCGTAGCCTAGGGATATTTTTTATAAGCGCGGCCAAAGGCCGCCTATGCAAAAAGGTGTTCTACGCAGAATTACTGTGCATGGCCACCAAAAAAGAGCTTTTCCAAATTTTTGGTAAATAAAAATTAGAAAAGTTAAAGATATATATACATCAGATGAAAGGTATTTTTATAAGTTATTTTTCGATTTTTTAATTTTTGAATTCCATCCCCTAGTTTCGTTGATTTGAAAAATTCATAATTTCGCCTTTTGACATGGAATTACCCCCAACCTTTCATTTGCACCAAAAAAGAAATATACCGTTGGAATCAGCATAAAAATCTCTATAAAGTCCGATTTTTTTATTTTTTTTTTGACAAATGTATGTATTCTGCACTTAAGCCCCTTTTTCTAAATTCTTATCGTAAAAAATTTTAATATTTACTTAAAAGTCTCGCGTTTCGGTAAATTAAATACATTAATTTCAAATTATTCAGAGAATTACAAAAACAAATTACATTGATAGTGTATGTTTGTTTGCATTTATGTCGACGTGCCACCACCTTATAATGTTCTACCAAGATAAAAAGATATTGTTGCGGAGCTGGCAACACTATTCACCACCTTCATATGTTTTCGTTTGTTTAATTGCAACAACGAAAAAAGCGACAATAGTATCGACGGATTTTCCGCGAATAACTTTTAAACGAGATAAAAATATAGTTTCTGCTTTCGGATTCTGAATTTTGACGCAAATACGCGTCTTTTGATACTGCTATCGACATGTGCGACCCGAATTTTAAGTGCAGGACTTAAGTTGAAATTTTACCAAATTTGGAAATTAAAAAGCTTATATCTCATAAACTAAGAGTTTCCTAGAGTTGCGGATGATAATTTTGTGATTTTTGGACCCCCTCCACCACTCGAAAAAAAAGTTGGAAAATCGGGGCACCTTATCAAAATATTCCCCAAAATAACGTACGGCGTTTCATTGTTTTTCGTCTGGCGTTGTCAAAGCGTAGGCACGCAACCAAAGCATTTATGTAAATTTTTCGATACTTCGCCCGACAGATGAATTAATGAATGCAACACATCCAAAGCGTCTGTGTGCAAACAAATCTAACTCCTATATGACACTACTTTATTTTCTATTCTTGTATTTCCTCTTATATTTTTTGTCGAGGGAACCAATAAGATTTCAGTACTGGTATAAGTGTATGAACTATATTTAAAAAAAAACTAACGAAATACAAGAAAAGTACAACGTAGTTCATTAAAAACAAACAAGCCAGTTTGTATTTCGATAGGGTTTTTTTGACATTATGCTGTTTTTATTAATTTTTTCTGACAAATGAAAATTTTGTTTTTAGTTTCAAAATGTTGTGCATAAAAACACAACTAAATTCAAAGTGTAAATTGTGTGTGCAAATGAGTTTTCAATAAGTTTTTTTTTTCAAGATTTCATAGTTAAGGAATTGATCTCCAGATTCTTGTGTTACACAAATATAGTGAACTTGGTTACAGAAATTCAAATTAAAAAGTTTTTCACAATAATTTGAAAATTTCTACGTTTTCTCTGCTTTTTACACTTAAAGGAGTAACCCTCCATAAGAAGTTAAACTTTTAATGAAAATCAATAACTCTGAACTGAACTATTTTCGCCATGACATACAATTAAAATGCTGTGGAACAGGAGCAACACTTTTGTGACTACATAAACCCTGTTTCAATCTTTTACGTCTCTGCACATAACCCTAATTAACCGTTTTCAACCAAAACAGCAATGGCAACCCAGATTTTTCCGTTATGCTCACTTAAGCGAGTGCCTGTCAGAAAGAAGTCAACACACTTGTACTTGTATACTATGGGCACTTGGCGTAGCAACATCAGTGGTGGGTATCGGCAGATCGGTGTCAAAATATGTATGAAAAACTATGCGCGATACACATGCTTGTTGTTAGTTCGTTGCTTGCTAGTAAGCGACTAAATGAAAAATCAATTCACCCGCACGATCATCGCGACGATTGCGCTCTCACTAATACAGATGCACTTTCAGTTTTGAATGGCCCTGAGCTACATAAACGAATTAATCATTATCTCTACACATATGTACGTACACGCAGTGGAGAGAGACGCACAAACACATGCATATATCTTATTTGAGATGCTCCCAAAAGTAGGCAATTATCTGTGGAAGTATCACTCACATACACACGCGCATATGAGAAGCTATAACGTGCATCTGTAGTTATGTTAGAGCTAATAATTTTATAGCTGGTAGCAAATTCTAGAAATAGAAACGCCTAGAAATATGTCAACGAGGAAACCAAAAAGTATAAAAGCAGCAGCAGCTGAGGCACGAGGAATCAGTTTTGATTTAAGCACGCTATCTGTTGAGCAGTAGAAGTGTTATTGTGAAGTACTTTAATAAAGGCCATTTTGTATTATTGAATAGTGGAGTTATTTATTCAACAGTTTAGAGAATCGAACGTTAGTAGAAGGTTGCAATAAGCGGAATTGCCCTAAATTCGTTACATATGTATATGATGGTCAGTATTTTTATTTTTTTTATTTTGCCGAGTCTTTGATGGGCAGCGGTTTGTCAAGCGTCACGATCTGAGACTGCTCAGCTACAGAAGAAATTTCATCAGCCAAGCGTAAACTTAAAGAGAACAGAAGCAAACGTATTATACATTAATTAAGAGAGGTGCGAACAATCTTTTTTATAGAAAAAAATAAGGAAGGAAGGTTAAGTTCGGGTGTAACCGAACATTACATACTCAGTTGAGAGCTATGGTGACAACATAAGGGAAAATAACCATGTAGGAAAATGAACCTAGGATAACCCTGGAATGTGTTGTTTGTACGATATGGGTATCAAATTAAAGGTGCTAATGAGTTTTTTATGAGGGATTGGGCCTTAGTTCTATAGGTGGACGCCATTTAGGGATATAGCCATAAAGGTGGATCAGGGTTGACTCTAGAATGTGTTTGTACAATATGGGTATCAAAAGAAAGGTGTTAATGAGTATTTTAAAAGGGAGTAAACCTTAGTTCCATAGGTGGACGCCGTTTCGAGATATCGCCACAAAGGTGGACCAGGGGTGACCCTAGAATTTGTTTGTACAATATGGGTATCAAAAGAAAGGTGGTAATGAGTATTTTAAAAGGGAGTAATCCTTAGTTCCATAGGTGGACGCCGTTTCGAGATATCGCCACAAAGGTAGACCAGGGGTGACCCTAGAATTTGTCTGTACAATATGGGCATTAAAAGAAAAGTGTTAATGAGTATTTTAAAAGGGAGTAATCCTTAGTTCCATAGGTGGACACCGTTTCGAGATATCGCCATAAAGGTGGAGCAGGGGTGACCCTAGAATTTGTTTGTACAATATGGGTATCAAAATAAAGGTGTTAATGAGTATTTTAAAAGTGAGTAATCCTTAGTTCCATAGGTGGACGCCGTTTCGAGATACCGCCATAAAGGTGGACCAGGGGTGACTCTAGAATTCGTTTGTGCAATATGGGTATCAAACGAAAGGTGTTAATGAGTATTTTAAAAGGGAGGGGGCCTTAGTTCTATAGGTGGACGCCTTTTCGAGGTATCGCAATAAAGGTGGACCAGGGGTGACTATAGACTTTGTTTGTACGATATGGGTATAAAATGAAAGGTGTTAATGAGTATTTTTAAAAGGGAGTGGACCTTCGTTCTATAGGTGTTTGCCTTTTCGAGATATCGCCAAAAAGGTGGACCAGGGGTGACTTTAGAATATGTTTGTACGATATGGGTATCAAATGAAAGGTGTTAATGAGTATTTTAAAAGGGCGTGGGGCTTAGTTCTATAGGTGGACGCCTTTTCGAGATATCGCCATAAAGGTGGACCAGGGGTGACTCTAGAATGTGTTTGTACGATATGGGTATCAAATTAAAGGCATTAATGAGAGTTGTAAAAGGGAGTGGTGGTAGTTGTATATGTGAAGGCGTTTTCCAGATATCGACCAAAATGTGGACCAGGGTGACCCAGAACATCATCTGTTGGATACCGCTAATTTATTTATATATGTAATACCTGTCAAGATTTTAATGGTTTTTTATTTCGCCCTGCAGAACTTTTTCATTTTCTTCTACTTAATATGGTAGGTGTCACAACCATTTTATAAAGTTTTTTCTAAAGTTATATTTCGCGTCAATAAACCAATCCAATTACCATATTTCATCCTTTTTCCTATTTGGTATAGATATATGGCATTTTTTTCATTTTTCGTAATTTTCGATATCGAAAAAGTGGGCGTGGTCATTGTCGGATTTCTTTCATTTTTCATACCAAGATAAAGTGAGTTCAAGTAAGTACGTGAACTAAGTTCATTAAAGATATGTCGATTTTTGCTCAAGTTATCGTGTTAACGGCCATGCGGAAGGACAGACGAACGACTGTGTATAAAAACTGGGCGTGGCATCAACCGATTTCGCCCGTTTTCACAGAAAACAGTTAATATCATAAAATTTATGCCCCTACCAAATTTCAAAAGGATTGGTTAATTTTTGTTCGACTTATGGCGTTAAAAGTATCCTAGACAAATTAAATGAAAAAGGGCGGAGCCACGCCCATTTTGAAATTTTCTTTTGTTTTTGTATTTTGTTGCACCATATCATTACTGGAGTTGACTGTTGACATAATTTACTTATATACTGTAAATATATTAAATTTTTTGTCAAAATTTTACTTTAAAAAAAAATTTTTTTTAAAAGTGGGCGTGGTCCTTCTCCGATTTTGCAAATTTTTATTAGGCGTACATATAGTAATAGGAGTAACGTCTCTGCCAAATTTCATCATGATATCTTCAACGAATGACAAATTACAGCTTGCAAAAGTTGTAAATTACCTTCTTTTAAAAGTGGGCGGTGCCACGCCCACTGTCCAAAATTTTACTAATTTTCTATTCTGCGTCACAAATTCAACACAGTTACCAAGTTTCGTCGCTTTATCTGTATTTGGTAATGAATTATCGCACTTTTTCGGTTTTTCGAAATTTTCGATATCGCAAAAGTGGGCGTGGTTATAGTCCGATATCGTTCATTTTAAATAGCGATCTGAGATGAGTGCTCAGGAACCTACATACCAAATTTCATCAAGATACCTCAAAATTTACTCAAGTTATCGTGTTAACAGACGGACGGACGGACGGACGGACGGACATGGCTCAATCAAATTTTTTTTCGATCCTGATTATTTTGATATATGGAAGTCTATATCTATCTCGATTCCTTTATATATGTACAACCAACCGTTATCCAATCAAACTTAATATACTCTGTGAGCTCTGCTCAACTGAGTATAAAAAGGGAGTCCGAGCTATCAAATGTGTTTGAGTGAAAGTTATAATCTTGGCATAAACGCCGAAAAGGTTCATTTTGTTCGAAATTCGTTCTACATTGTTTCAGCAGAAGAGGTTTGAAGTTTCTCGATGTCCGAGAGGGAACGCAAAAGTTCACTTCATTCAGAAGGAATGGGCTCGAAATTGATCCATTTAAAAGTTTTGTCATAAATATTACACCAAGCATTTCCCTTCGACTAGCAAGAGTTGGAAGATTGATAAGCTTTAATCGATTAGTATAAGGCGGAAGATTAGATAAAGAGTCCCATTGAAAATTTCTTATTTATAAAGAAATACACACAGATGGTAAACCTAGTTACTGTGTGTCTTAATTTCTATTTAACTTAGAATAAATTATTGCTAGGGAGGTGTTCGCCTAATAGAAGCGTCCGTTGGGAGAGGTTTCTCTGTATTTCGCTAAAGCACCATTCATATAAAATATTTTTAGCTATGTATATTTGGATTTATTTCGTTTTTGTTATTCATTTAACAGCATATGCGGAAAACACATTTGGAAAGAAATGTGTTGTTTAGAGTAACACGCGGCCTTAAGAAATATGCTAGTAATACACATCTCACACCTAGATCATAACAGCGACCAACATTTAAAATCGCAATGTTTGGACAACACGAAAACCCGGCTTCCCCCACCATTCGTCAATACAATTTTTATTTTTTACATGGCCTAAATCCAATATACAGTTCGGTAAATAATAAATTGGGAGGTCCGAAGATACTCCCAACTTCGATTTTTCAGACTTTTGTGTTAACTCCCTATGCGATATTAATAAATTAGCCAACTGACGTGGGCTTGCCTTCACCTGATTTTGCAAATTTTTTCTTTCCTTTTTCCTTCTCCCTCGGCGTTTGCTTCCCCTTCTCCATTCCCTTCTCCAATTTCTTTTCGTTCTTATTCTTCTTCTTCTCATTATCATTTTCATTCTCTTTGTCACTCTCCTTTTCCTTCTCCCCCTCCTTCACATATTTCTTTTCCTTCTCATTCTTCTTCTTATGCTTATTATTATCATTATTATTCTCCTTTTCCTTCTTCTTTAACTTTTCTCATATTTCTTTTCCTTTTTCCTTTTTCTTCTTATTTATCATCTTTTTCTCGTTATCGTTCTCCTTCCTCCTCTCTTTTTCCTTATACTTCCACTTCCGTCTCCTCTTCTAATTGCCATTATCAATTTCCTTCTTCCTTTGCGGGGTCTCTTTTTTCTTATTCTTTATCTTCTTCTTTTTCATATTTGTCTTCTTCTTTTCCTTCTTCTGCATCTTTTTCAATTAATTCTTCTTTTCCTTCCCCTTTTTTCTACTTCTTTTTCTTATCATTCGCTCGCCTACTACATCTATCTATATTTCCTTGTTTTTATCCTTCTTCTTCTGCTTCTCACTCCTCCCTTTCCTCCTCCTTATACCCCTTATTCTCCTCTTTGATACGTCTGAGGGACCAAGAAACCACAACGCCACCGGCGGTGTTTCTCTGGGATCTGTTCTAGAGCCAACGGTATGGAATGCGATGTATGACGGTGTGCTAAAAATCGAACTTTCCCAAAGTATGCATATTAAAAACAAAAAAATTTATGTAAGGCGCGATAACCTCCGAAGAGATCTAAGGCCGAGCTTCTCTTCCAATTTGCGTCGTGCTCCTCTTGATTTTCGCTACAAATTGGCCGGACGGGACCTACATGTTTTATGCCGACCCCGAACGGCATCTGCAAGGCAGATGAGTTTTCACTGAGAGCTTTTCATGGCAGAAATACACCCGGAGCGCTTGCCAAACACTGCCGAGGGGCGACCCCGCTTAGAAAAATTTTCTTCTAATTGAGAAACCTTGTTTCTCAAATTTTGATGTTGCTTTGCCCGGGGTGTGAACCCAGGGCATACGGTGTGGTAGGCGGAGCACGCTACCATCACACCATGGTGGCCGCCATGCATATTATCGGCAGATGATATTGTCATAGTAGCAGTGGCCAAGATTCTGGATCTGCTCCAAGCAAGTAAAGACGCCGTAGGAAAAGTAAAGGTATTTGTGACGAACATGGGGCTGGAGATGGCTAGAAGTGGTTTTGGTGAGCTAAAAGCGGACTGTGCGTGAGTTAGCCCTAACCATAGGAGACTATCAAAGTCAAAGCCATTTTTGAAATATTTAGGAGTAAAAATTGACTCAAAACTAACTATAAAGAAGCATTTCAGGACGGTAGAAGAAAAGTTTCTAGAGTTATATGAGCTCTTACGCGAATAATGTCCAACATCAGCGGCTAAGGCGAAGCTACCCGTCAGCTATTACCCAACGTAACCAGATCGATAGTATTATATATACAGATGGCAAGAATAGCGCAGAGTCACAAGTTAGGTGGGAAGAATGGAAGAAAGGGCGCTGGACCTTCATGTTAGTTGGGAATATAGCAGAATTGTACGAGCGTAAGTACGGCGAACTAAACTACCACCTCTTGTGGATATTCAGTGGACACGGCGGTTTCAAGGAGTATCTACTTAAGCGTAGGATAGAGGAGGATCCCTTCTGTCCACACTGTCACACCAAATTGGAAAAAGCAGAACACGGAATATTTCATTGCCCTCGTGTTCACGATGAAAGACAATCTGTACACAGAGTTTTTGTAGAGGAGCCTTCCATTGGGAATTTAGTATCCCCTAATGCGCAGAGACATACATTGTTGGACGAGTGATGCGCCCCAGCGGGTTAAGGGGCTTAGAATATACCCGCGGCAGGTATTTCAAGGGGTTGCCAGCACAATATATAGCTTATCCACCCAATTGGCAACCTATCCGTAGCGAATCCTGTTACTCTAACAGCCGAGACTCTGGCGACCCCAAGATCCTCATGGATCTAGGGGGTGGGAGCACGGAATGGCCTTGAAGGTTCCATGTGGTCATACTAAATTATCGCTACAACAACAACGCATGCATCAACATGCCGAAAGGGAAAGCAGAGAAATGCGCATGCCAATCAGTGGCGACTAAATCCCATTTCCTAACCGTAACGTTATGCCTAACGGCGGTACTGCGGGGTGTGTACTGTACTTACGCCTACGTCGACGCTTACTCCGCTATGCCGAGGGTGTGGACCTTCACATATATATATATATATATATATATATAGCTGTGACCTTTCTTTGAATTAATTTTAAATCAAATGCTATTCAACCATCTAAAAAGCAAATTTACTCGTGTTGCATATTCAATTTATATTTGCATTTGGCCATAAGTGTATGTATGTATGTAAGTTAGTATGGGTATTATTGAATAACCCTCTGAAAAACCAGCATAGCAATGCCAAGCCAATTCAAATGAAATTTTTCAATTATGAGTAAACTCATTCATTTTTAGTTTGTTTTTTATTATTTACTTACTCGAAAACTTTAAAATCCGGTTTTTGTAAGCGAATTACGATAGCACTTGAAAGCTTACTCACCAAAATGTTTTGGTTTTAATTGATTGAATATTTACATATCTAGAAACTTTTTTTGACTCATTATGTATGCCTACATTACAGTGTCTCAAAAGAAAGCAAGAAAAAAATAATTAAAAAAAACTTCAAGTTAAACGGTTTTATTGAAAACAATACTTACATTAAGTAATAATACTAAAGGCTAGGAAATAATTAGGTAAGTCCTAGGTACTAGTCATCACACTCCTCATCAATCTAGGGTGTTGATCAGACAATTAAAAAAAAACGTTGGTGCGTGAAATTTCTAAAATTGTGGGGCGTAGCATAACCTGATTAACGTTCAGTTGGTCTTATATATGACTATCAATAGAATTGATGACGAGTATGACTACTAGTACCTAGGACCTACCTAATTGTTTTCAAGTTTTTATACTCAGTTGAGCAGAGCTCACGGAGTATATTAAGTTTGATTGGATAACGGTTGGTTGTACATATATAAAGGAATCGAGATAGATATAGACTTCCATATATCAAAATAATCAGGATCGAAAAAAAATTTGATTGAGCCATGTCCGTCCGTCCGTCCGTTAACACGATAACTTGAGTAAATTTTGAGGTATCTTGATGAAATTTGGTATGTAGGTTCCTGAGCACTCAGCTCAGATCGCTATTTAAAATGAACGATATCGGACTATAACCACGCCCACTTTTTCGATATCGAAAATTTCGAAAAACCGAAAAAGTGCGATAATTCATTACCAAATACAGATAAAGCGACGAAACTTGGTAAATGAGTTGAATTTGTGACGCAGAATAGAAAATTAGTGAAATTTTGGACAATGGGCGTGGCACCGCCCACTTTCAAAAGAAGATAATTTACAACTTTTGCAAGCTGTAATTTGTCATTCGTTGAAGATATCATGATGAAATTTGGCAGAGACGTTACTCCTATTACTATATGTACGCCTAATAAAAATTAGCAAAATCGGAGAAGGACCACGCCCACTTTTAAAAAAATTTTTTTTTTAAAGTAAAATTTTGACAAAACATTTAATATCTTTACAGTATATAAGTAAATTATGTCAACATTCAACTCCAGTAATGATATGGTGCAACAAAATACAAAAATAAAAGAAAATTTCAAAATGGGCGTGGCTCCGCCCTTTTTCATTTAATTTGTCTAGGATACTTTTAACGCCATAAGTCGAACAAAAATTAACCAATCCTTTTGAAATTTGGTAGGGGCATAGATTTTATGATATTAACTGTTTTCTGTGAAAACGGGCGAAATCGGTTGATGCCACGCCCAGTTTTTATACACAGTCGTTCGTCTGTCCTTCCGCATGGCCGTTAACACGATAACTTGAGCAAAAATCGACATATCTTTAAGGAACTTAGTTCACGTACTTACTTGAACTCACTTTATCTTGGTATGAAAAATGAAAGAAATCCGACAATGACCATGCCCACTTTTTCGATATCGAAAATTACGAAAAATGAAAAAAATGCCATATATCTATACCAAATAGGAAAAAAGGGATGAAACATGGTAATTGGATTGGTTTATTGACGCGAAATATAACTTTAGAACAAACTTTATAAAATGGTTGTGACACCTGCCATATTAAGTAGAAGAAAATGAAAAAGTTCTGCAGGGCGAAATAAAAAACCCTTAAAATCTTGACAGGTATTACATATATAAATAAATTAGCGGTATCCAACAGATGATGTTCTGGGTCACCCTGGTCCACATTTTGGTCGATATCTGGAAAACGCCTTCACATATACAACTACCACCACTCCCTTTTAAAACTCTCATTAATGCCTTTAATTTGATACCCATATCGTACTATCACATTCTAGAGTCACCCCTGGTCCACCTTTATGGCGATATCTCGAAAAGGCGTCCACCTATAGAACTAAGCCTCACGCCCTTTTAAAATACTCATTAACACCTTTCATTTGATACCCATATCGTACAAACATATTCTAAAGTCACCCCTGGTCCACCTTTTTGGCGATATCTCGAAAAGGCAAACACCTATAGAACGAAGGTCCACTCCCTTTTAAAAATACTCATTAACACCTTTCATTTGATACCCATATCGTACAAACAAAGTCTATAGTCACCCCTGGTCCACCTTTATTGCGATACCTCGAAAAGGCGTCCACCTATAGAACTAAGGCCCCCTCCCTTTTAAAATACTCATTAACACCTTTCGTTTGATACCCAAATTGCACAAACGAATTCTAGAGTCACCCCTGGTCCACCTTTATGGCGGTATCTCGAAACGGCGTCCACCCCTATGGATCTAAGGATTACTCACTTTTAAAATACTCATTAACACCTTTATTTTGATACCCATATTGTACAAACAAATTCTAGGGTCACCCCTGCTCCACCTTTATGGCGATATCTCGAAACGTTGTCCACCTATGGAACTAAGGATTACTCCCTTTTAAAATACTCATTAACACCTTTCTTTTGATGCCCATATTGTACAGACAAATTCTAGGGTCACCCCTGGTCTACCTTTGTGGCGATATCTCGAAACGGCGTCCACCTATGGAACTAAGGATTACTCCCTTTTAAAATACTCATTAGCACCTTTCTTTTGATACCCATATTGTACAAACAAATTCTAGGGTCACCCCTGGTCCACCTTTGTGGCGATATCTCGAAACGGCGGCCACCTATGGAACTAAGGATTACTCCCTTTTAAAATACTCATTAACACCTTTCTTTTGATACCCATATTGTACAAACACATTCTAGAGTCAACCCTGATCCACCTTTATGGCTATATCCTTAAATGGCGTCCACCTATAGAACTAAGGCCCACTCCCTCATAAAAAACTCATTAACACCTTTCATTTGATACCCATATCGTACAAACAACACATTCCAGGGTTATCCTAGGTTCATTTTCCTACATGGTTATTTTCCCTTATGTTGTCACCATAGCTCTCAACTGAGTATGTAATGTTCGGTTACACCCGAACTTAACCTTCCTTACTTGTTAGTCTTTATTTAATTGCCTATTATTTATCATTCTATTTAGTTCATTTAGTGACTCATTATTACAAGGACTCTTTCCTGACAATTTGTTACAATCTAAGTCCTGAATACATAATCCTACTAAAGACATTACTCGACTCTGCTCTGCTTGTCACTCCTCCAACTCCAAAATATTTGGATGTCACTTCTACCGGACTGTATGTAATATTTGTTCCAAATATGAGCCAAATCGGACCACAAATACGATTTTTTTAATATCTCAATCCTTGCGCCACCTAGCGGCGATTTTTTTTCATATGTCGCTTTCTATTCATGTATGTATTATGTGTTCAAAATATGAGCCAAATCGGACCACAAATACGATTTTTTTGAATATCTCGATCCATGCGCCACCTAGCGGCAATTTTTTCTTATTATTGCATTGTCCTCGGGTTCTGAACTATTTCCAAGTTTCAAGGTTGTAGCTTATTGGGAAGTTACATGAATTTTAATTACACAATTCGTTCGCAACGGCCGTGCAGCCGGCCTGTCAAGTCAAGCTAAATAAAACCGTTTAAAAAGAGGCAAATTTTATGCTGCTTTACAACGCTTTTCTACTTCTGCAGGGGAACGAGTGAAGTTTTGTATAACTCTATCAATTAAATATTCACATGAGTCACAAAAGTTATCGTGAAAAAATCAAGTCAGAGCTGTAAATAATAGATGTCGCATTTCACAGGTGGGGAGTCCTTAAAACTGCCAAAAAAAAATAAAATTTAGTAGGAAGCACAGTTTGCCCAGCTTTCGAAAAGAGTTATGTATTTCAGCCGAAGCGAGCAAATGGTTGATGAGCACTAAAAATTGCTCTCTCGCTACCTCATAATCGGAAGCAAAGGGCGTAGATTTAACCGAAGTTGGGAAATTAATGATTGTACTGCACCTTCTGTTATAGTTCGAATGGCTGAAATGTCAAATAAATAACTCAAATATTTAGCATAGTAAAATGTTATTTATTTACGACACTACTATGGTAGTAGCGCTTCACAATTAAATTACTCGCGTGCCTCATTTACAGCGTTTGAAAATCAAACTGATTGCCTCTCACTTGGACTGCGCTGCTTTTACACTCTCAGTTCGCCTCCTTCACCTATTTTTCCCAGTGTCCAGACCTTTTCTGGAACAGCCGTCTTGAACCGCTGCTCGACGTTTTATTGTTAAGGAGGGTAAAGTTATATTGTTGGACCCAAATTTTGGTTTCAGTTGGGATGTATGTTGAAGAAGGTTAGATTTGAAGCTAATTCCCTTCCAGTGCGATATCAAGGTAGGTCTCTTACTTGCATTCGGAGGATGTGGCTTTACTATACTGCTTTGCAAATTTACTAGGAAAAATCTAGGTCTAAGCAAAAGAACAGATGTGGTTAGAAGTTTTTGACCTTGGTATTACCGTTTGAAGTGGTGTGACTGAAAAAAGTTACATCATTTGATTTATACGGACCATCCTAATGTACATTTTTGCATAGATCGGTATTTGGTAGCTCAGCCCATTAGCACATAAAAATGCTCATAGCAATTATTATCCCATACATACAAAGATGGTATTTTGGTTTGTTAAGTGAAAACGAAATTTATTTTGAATAATGAATTTGTCTGATAATCTCATTTAGCCCCACAGAGTGAAAAAAGAATAGAAAATATGTAAATACTTTCGTTTTCAGCTCGCTAGCGAAATTGTGATGTTTACCCTGCAGTGAAGTCAATAAAAACTTATACAAATTTGTGGTTCAGAACTACGTCTAAAGTACTAAATATAAAATCGCCAGTGTGGGATTTTATGTTTCATATTCAACATATTGTGGCGAATATTAGGAATTTCGATACTTCACTATGCTTCCAGTAAATGACTGCACAACAACAGCGAAGCAAGCAGCCACACATACATGTAAATAGCAAAGCTAACTGCCCTGTTAGCAAATCTTGACTAAAAAGTGAAGAGGGCAATACCGAAGTGGTTTTTTTCAAGTCAATTTTAACCTGCAAAAGAGACACATACATAAACTGTTATCCAAAATCTTATAGTGGAATTGAAGAAAACATCACCAATATTGAGGGAGCGCACTCTCTTTGTGGAGGTGATTATATTTTGCCCGACTTTCTCACAAAATTAATGAGATCTGCTGAATGGCTCCTAACCAAGGTTATATAGTCAAGTGTGTCTTACAGGGTAAGAGCGAAGAGAATATTTCACAATACATGCAGTCAGCAGCTAAGAGCGAAGATGACATTACTCACGCATATACGTGTATAAACGAGGAATATATAAGCAAATATTCGAGAGGGCTGTTCGTGAAAATGCTGGCCCGTAGAGAAATAGGCAAACTGAGGCAGCTCAGAGTATAACAGCAGCGCAAGCTGAGAAATAATCAATCAGTTTGATTTTAACACGCTATCAGTGAAGTACGAGAGTAATCTAATTGTGAAGTACTACTACTACAGTAGTGTATATAAAGAACATTTTGCTTTACTGAATATTATTTCAGTTATTTATTCGACAATTCAGAGATTTGAACGATAACAGAAGCTGCAAAATAATCAAGCATTTTCATGAAATACGTAAGAATATATTTGATAAATATGCTATACATAATTTATTTTATTGCATAAAAAGGACAAAAAACGGTTCCTAGCAACAATAAGCTTCGAATATCAGTATGCCTTCTTTCCCTACACTATAAAGTCTTTTCCTTACGTAAACTCCATAACACATAGGCAAGCAAATTGGCACCAAGCGATTTTTTTTGCCATAGATTCAACTTAGTACATTTAAATAGTGACAAGGAACTTACATATTGTTACGAATATTAGCAAAACTAAGGGGTGCTGCTATCTCTAATATGTATCTACATAAACGAATCAATAATTGCGTCTACACATGTGTACGTATACGAGCAGCGGAGAACCAATGCACAAACACATGCATATATCTTATCTGAGTTGTCACAAGAGAGGGCAATAATTTGTGCAAGTATTACTCAAATGAGAAGTTATAAACGTAGTTGTGGCTGGCGATTTTGTAGCTGAAACAAACTACTAAGTTCTGGATATAAAAGCCTGGATGTATGCAATGAGAAATCAAAAAGTATAAAAGGCGCGACAGTAGAGGCGAAGAGGAGTTTCATTTGAGCTATCAATCAGTTTGGTTATTAAGCAAGCTATTCGTAGCAAAGTTTGAGTGTTATTGTGAAGTACTTTAATAAAGGCCATTTTGCATTATTAAATATTGGAGTTATTTATTCAACAGTTTAGTGATTCAAACTCAGCAGAAGATTGCAAATAAGGGGAATTGCAAGTAAAATCGTTACAATATATTTGAGTCAATGCATATTTAGCATGCCTAAGTCCTTCAGAGGGAAATTTTAGAGAATCCGAAATACTTATTGCCTGTACACACACGCACTGATGACAGGATTTCTACGCGGAAACACTCACCCTTATCGCGAATTTTATTTTCACAGTTTTTGTTCACTCTATCACAGAGGGTGCCGAAACAATTTTTCGTTTTCGAAAATGATTTCACCCCCTATCGGCAACTCTTTGTTCGGGCGAAATGAATAGCGGGGAAATCCAAATTTATTCACTTATATTTTACAGGCGAACGAGAGGAAAACAAAATGTAAGTAATTTTTTGTTTTGAAATTTGATATTCTTATAATTATATGTACTTTATTATTAGGAGTAAATCAATAAGTAATGCACAATCGGAAAACTGCTTAACAAGATGATCGGGAAAAAGTGCCGGACTTGTGGAAACAGCTTGCTTTATTTTTAAATAGCCTTGGTCCACCTGTTAAGAGTGAAGCTGAGTGGAAAAAAGTAAAATTCCTATATTTCTAAGTATGTAAATTCTATTTTTTATGACAACGTATCTTTTTCTAGGTATGGAGTAACCAAAAAAGATGTGTACAAAAGAAGGCGTCTAAAAATGCAATTTATGCGAAGGGGACAGGAGGCGGGCCCAACCTCCTACAACTCCTAGTATTCTGAACTTTGAATACAAATCGTGTGCAGTTTGACGTTGCTCTTCTAAAGTCGGCCAAATTATCCATTGTGGCCAAAGCCACGGTTCCAAAATGTTCAGCACCTCTGAAAGTACCTCACTGAAACAAGATTGGCTGAGACCCACCTCATGGTCCTTTCCAACGACTTTTTGATGTCCTCAACCTGTGAAAAACAAGACATGTGCTAAACTTTACTATTGGTGGAACTCCAAATTTTTGCTTCAACGGTGGCAAGGAGTTGGTAAGAATATCTAGCAAATATTTGAATGCCGGCTTGTTTAGCATGTAGTTGAAAAAGAAGTTAACTTGTTATTCAAAAGTGCTGAAAATAATTTCTAACTTACAGTGAATCACTTAGCTCCAAAGGGTTAGAACTGTCCCTTAATTGCCTCCGAATCGCTTTCAAATTTATATTCTCCTCGCGCTCAATCAATACCAACCTAAGTGCAATACTAAACATTTTTTATCTCGATTTTTGCTGTATTTTACAAAATTTAGACAATTGCAAATAAATCATTTGTTGACTGCTAATTCACAATAGAGCATCAGCTCTTTCGAAGTGAACTTTTGTTCGCCCGAAATTGCCGATAGACAAAAAAGTGAAGGCGAACACTTCCGCGTGAACTTCGCAATAAGGGTGACTATGTGCGTACCCGCTGGCAGACCGATGCAGATATTAATGAAGTGGAACAATCGAAAAGGGGGTAAAACGTATTGTAACGTATTTAGGGAAATTCCGCTTATTTCAAACCTTCTGCTAACGTTCGAATCGCTAAACTGTTGAATAAACCACTCCAATATTCAGTATTGTAAACTGGTCTTTATTTAGTTTACTTTGGGAATAGTACTTCACAATTGTACTTCACAACCAATAGCGTGTTTAAATCAAAAGTGAGTAGTTATTACTTAGCTTGCGCTGCTTTTATACTCTCGGTTTACTCGTTCACCCTCTCCTAAGGTCTAGTAATTTCGCGAACTTCATGCCTGGTTACCAGCTATATACATGAATATTTGTATTTTGTAGCCATATGCATATGTATGTGTGAGTTACTTCGGCTGATGACTACATATTTGTATGTGTGAGATATCTCTTCGTCGCCTTCTACATAAGAGTGGCTGCTTTATTGTTGTTGTGCACTTATGTAGTAGCAGCTTAGTGATTCTAATATTCGTCACAGTATTAGAAGCAACGTGTAGAATTTCGATCTGGTTCGGAACCAACAAGAGTAACTGATATCAACTGCAAATTTTTACACTAGCTCGGAACTATTGAAAACAGTGGCGTAGTGAGGTTGTCTTGCACCCGGGGTGAACTATTTTTTGGCACAAGTTGGGAAGTGATTCTAACGGACTTTTAGCTTTAATTTCTTTTCTACAGCGAAGTAATATTTTGCAGTCACATATTCGAAATATAACAAGTTCTGTTCCATCGAAATCTGTATTATAAAATTCACCCAAGTTCTTGCAATTTCTTTCTAAGTCGTTATTATTATTGTTTAACAAATTTCCAACGTCTAAGAGAAATCCAAATGTAAAATTAAGGTAATTTAGTCGTGTAAATCTTATACGTATTTCTTGTTCGAGACGATCGATTAATAAGATTTCATACCAGAAATGAACGAATGTTATAAAACTAAATAAATAAAAAATAAATGTAAGGCGCGATAACCTCCGAAGAGATCTAAGGCCGAGCTTCTCTTCCAATTTGCGTCGTGCTGCTCTTGATTTTTCCCTACAAATTGGCCGGACGGGACCTACATGTTTTATGCCGACTCCGAACGGCATCTGCAAGGCAGATGAGTTTTCACTGAGAGCTTTTCATGGCAGAAATACAATCGGAGCGCTTGCCAGACACTGCCGAGGGGCGACCCCGCTTAGAAAAATTTTCTTCTAATTGAAAAATCTTATTTCTAAAATTTTGATGTTGCTTTGCCCGGGAGTTGAACCCAGGGCATACGGTGTGATAGGCGGAGCACGCTACCATCACACCACGGTGGCCGCATTATAAAACTAAAATTTAGTATATTTTGAAACAGAACTTCGCTTCGCTTCTGGTGTCACTTGTGGTGTTAGTGTCCTCTGCTAATTGTTCGAAGTGTTTTACTACATTCTCTAGCCCATCGACGATAGCGCTAACCGCTTGTATTCTGGCGCTCCATCGTGTTTCAGATTCACGTTTGACACTTTTTGTTAAAGCATTTTTTAATAATTCCCATCGTAACGTTGAACGTGAAAAAAAGACATGTATATTAACCTGGGTCGATTTGTATGGACGAAAGTTAACCGATATCACGCCATCGATTTTAAAAAAATATTTTTTTTTTTCAAAAAAACTGTTGTAAAAAGGTTGGCGATAACAGTTTTTTGAAAAAAAAAACAATATTTTTGGGTTTTAGGGAGTATTTTGGTCGAAAAATTGATTCTTTCTCCATTTTTTTTCGCAGGCTCGAAAATTATTTTTTTGGGTATGCGTATTGGAACTTTTTTTCCTGAGCCCAAATCCTATCGAAAAATCGATGGCGCGATATTGGTTAATAAATCGACCCAGTATAATGTATATGCTTTGAATTATTCCACAACCTGTCGCAAGTGTTCCGGATATATGCATGCATTTTTTAGTATTCCAAATTTTTTCCAGAAATCAGTTATAGAAAAAATAAAAATTATCCAGGAAGTTCTGCCTTGAGGCAAGCTCCCGCCTGTGAGTAGCGCCCGGGGCAAGATACCGTCCAATACCGTGATCCAAAAAGTATCAATTAACCAACTAATGCTAAGGTGGACATTTTTATCTAGTTCAGAACTACAAAAAAGGTTATGCAGCGGGGATAACTTTGCCATGTTAAATTCGCCAGTTGAAAGCAACTAAAAGAGATAAAAGATGCACTAGAGATGTTCCCTACACGGCAGAATCTCTAGCGTACTGTGACGAATATTCACATCACTAAGTAGCCACTTGTATGTACGTAAACAAATCAATCATCATGTACACACATCCATACAAGGCAGCAGAGAGATACAAACGCATGTCATCATCAGCCGAAGTAGTACTCAAATATACACACGCATATGGATACAAACTTCAAATATACATGTATATGGCTGGTAACCAAGCATGAAGTTCACGAAATTACTAGACCTTAGGATAAATGGGTGAACGAGGAAACCGAGTGTATAAAAGCAGAGCAAGCTGAGTAGTTAGTAATCAGTTTGATTTAAACACGCTATCAGTTGCGAAGTGAAGTATAATTGTACTACTCCCAAAGTTATCTAATAAAGCCCATTTTGCATTACTGGATATTGGAGTTATTTATCCGACAATTTAGCGATTCGAACTTTTGCAGAAGGTGTAAAATAAGCGATGTTTCCCTAAATTCGTTACAGTACTGTGCGAAAGAGCCCACGATTGAGGAAAAAAATTGTCTTCTCTCCAAAAACAAAAATAAAAAACAACGAAACTTTGTATTCTGATCCGATTCTTTATTATTATACATATCTTATGGTTAAAAATTTTAAGCTTGAACTATGCTTACTTAGCTATGTATGTATGTATGTAAATAAACAATTTAATTGGTGTCGTTTATATACTTATATTTGTATATATGTATGTGTTTGAATGTACTATATACCCATTTTCTCTTGCATTTTGTTGATCATTTTAATGTTTTTTTAAACAGATAATAAAAACACTACTGCAAAATCTATATCATTTGACATTTGATTTTTTACTTAATTTTACTTTTGTTTAATTATTTTACAAATGAGGGCTTTATTAAAAAACGCATTCATGCATTAAAACAAATTTAAAAAAATTATACAGAAATAGTAGTTTGATTAAAAATAAAACTTAAAAACATTGGTCTATGCATATTATTAATTAATCATAATACGTTAAACTTAAATATTGTTAATATTTGTGTATTTTTTTATGTGGGGCATTCCGTGTCAATTGAAGCATGATAGTGACCTTTTTTTGTATTGGTTTGTTTTTATATTTGACTTTATGATAGGCACCAGGACTTGTGTAAGAGAATAACTCCGTCCTCTTAGCAAATACTAAAAGTTTTCCAGGATCAAGCTTAATTGCTGCCTCGAGATCTAGCAACGCTGCTGCTCCTAGTTTCTTCCTGCAACTCGCACTTTCTACATCTGCTGTTACTTACGAGCCTAACTTATAAACATGTGCCGCCAGAAGGCGATAATGAACTTTTTTTGTTCGCTGTATTGAAAGGAGTATGGGCAGGTGGTCAGACGATTAGGGCATCGATTGCTATTCAACAAATTAAATGGGATTACACTGAACAGATGTCGCAAATATTGGACGTACGCATCGATGATATCACACTACCGATTGTGAATCGCCCAAACATCTACGTAACGTTCGATAATACTCTAACCTTCAAGGCTCATGCCACCGAGATTGTTTCTAAAGTACAAAGTCGCAACAAAATCCTCAGGTCGCTTGCCGGCAGCACATGGGGAAAAGATAAAGAAACGTTGCTAACCACGTACAAAGCTACAAGGCACTACGCTACCGAGTGTCCTACACCCCAAAATCTTGGGTGTGACGTTTGATCAGGATCTACATTTTGGTGAGCACGCAGCCGCAATTGTTCCGAAAATCCAGAGCCGTAATAAAATCCTCAAATACCTTGCTGGCAGTACTTGGGGAAAAGACAAAGAGCTCATTACCACATACAAAGCAATTGGCCAGCCGTTTGTGTGCTACGCGTCCCCTATATGGTCGCCAATCCTAAAAACTACCCACTGGAAGAAGCTACAGGCCTACCAAAATACTGCGCTCAGAACCGCCACGGGCTGTCTTCTTATGTCCCCAGAACACCATCTACATAATGAGGCGAGAATACTCCCCATCAGGGAGAGAAATGAGATGCTAACCAAACAGTTCCTGTTGCATACCCAGAAACCTGGGCATCCCAACAGACATCTGATTGATGAGCCAGCACCGCCTAGTGACTTAAGGAGTCATCTCCGTAAGCATTTTGAGGAAATATGGCACCTGAGAACTCAGCCGTATGAAGCAAAAAAACACAAGCAGGTCCTTGGTTAACTCCACAAACAGGCGTCGGACCTTTATGCCGGGAATTTCCCGGTGAATCCAGTACTCGGGGAACAGTACCCAAAACTTACGGAAGAGGAACGCATACTCCCCAGGAAAACTCGAGTCACTCTGGCACAACTTCGTTCTGGATACTGTAACAGGTTAAACTCTTACATATCCAGAATTAACCCCGACATACAAAATGTATGCCCCGCTTGCAATGTGTCCCCACATGACACCAACCCTCTCTTTAATTGTAATGCGGAACCAACGCCTCTAACACCCCTTTCATTATGGTCCACCCCTGTCGAAACAGCAAGTTGACTCCCGTTAGAGGATATTGATGACAATTTGTGATCGGTCGCAGATATTAGGTGGGGCGAAACATTGCTACAACAACAACAACAACGTACAAAGCAATAGGCCGGCCGCTCATGAGCTACGCGTCATCAGTCTAGTCGCATGGTCTTAAAAATACACACTGGAAAAGGCTACAGACCTGTCAAAATGCTGCAATCAAAACTGCCACCGGATGCCTCCTTATGACTCCCGAACACCATCTACATAGTGAGGCCAAAGAGCTCAATATTAAGCATAACGAAATGCTGAACAAGAAGTTCTTGTTTAATCACATCAAACAAAACATTTCCTAAAGCACAATGATGAGATCCGGCACCTGCCAACACAGCCGTTTGATCCAGGCAATCATAAGCAGGCCCTTAGCCAAATCCACACAGAATCGGCAAACACCTTTGCCAGGACGCGCCCGGTGAACCCCGTTATTAATATGCAATATCCCATCCTTGCAGAAGAAGAAAGCACACTACCAAGGGAGACACGAGTCACCCTGGCCCAACTTCGTTCTGGGTACTGTAACAGGTTAAACTCTTACTTGTCCAGACTCAACCCGACATACGTAATGTATGTCCTGCATGTGATGTGTCCCCGCATGACACCAACCATCTTTTCAATTGTAATGTGGAACCTACGCCTCGTAACGCCCATCTCATAAGAGGCGACTAAAATAGCAAATTGATTCAAGGAGTTGCCAGCGCGAAGGGAATGTCTAGCTAGTTGTAACAGTTTCCTGCAATTCGGACGGAAGCATCGCCATTTATCGTGCCGAAAGTCGTATTGTCTATTTGCTGCTCTAGCCCCCTGCCTCTGGTGTCAGCTGGCAATAGGAATGTTTGGTTCTCGGTTGGGTTTATAATTTTTGGGAGGGATGCAACAAATTAAATAGGGTTACACTGAAATTACTGTACTTCGTGGGGGAAAAAATCCAGAGTTACTGGCACATAGAACCGGCTGCCGTGCGAAGCAAAAGTAACATTTTATTGTACGTTTTTGGTCAGTTGGTAAAGTCGGTATGAAACTTCCCAAAAAATTTACGGTTTCGTTTGAACAGATTCTTAAAGCAGTGCCAGCCTTCTTAATCAAATTGTTTAAAATCGAAAAAATGGCGCTGGTATCGGAATTTTTTGGTAACAAAGAAATAGCGCTAACAACTGCAACCAGGCTCGGTGCCTCGGGTCAGCTTGAGCGCCGACCATACGGTCATAGTAGTTTAGCGTCATCAATCACAAGACGAAAATACTACCTGATTCCCTATCTGCGCTTCGGGCGAGATCTTAAGGCCACAATAGGGGTGGACAGTTGGCGCAAGGGAGCTCAAATGACGGATGAGGCGATACATGTGTACACAGATGGTTCCAAAGTAGTGGAAGGAGTAGGGTCTGCGGTATACTGTGCTGATCCGGAAATAAACAGATCATACAGGCTGCCGGATTGCTGTAGCGTTTTCCTGGCTGTCAAAATTTTTTAACTCAGCTGTATTGTACATATATTGATAGGTTCTTTTAACTTTCTCAGGGTCGAAAAAGATTTTGATTGAGTCATGTCTATCCGTTCGTTCGTCCGCCTGTTAACACGATAACTTGAGCAAAACTGAAGATATCTACACCAAACTTTTGAGCGGGTTTATCTAGAACCTGTATATTAAAATGGGTCAAGTCGGAAGATAACTATGCCCACTTAATCGATACAAAATTTTGAAAATATGCTCATATTTCAGAGAAACAAATTTAAAAGTTTTGCCGTAAATCGATAATTGATTTTCCGAGACAAATTAGACAAATATGTTGCTTTAAGGAAAGCTGTAAGGAAAGCTCACTTGGACAACACTAAGGTCCGTTGTGATACCACATGCAATAAAATAACGGTGACTTAGATCTAGCTACTTAGAGAATCGTTGGCTAGCAACGATAAAGTTCGGAATGATACCGATCTCAACCTTGCATAAATCCTCGGGAGATCCAAGTGAGTCGCGACCGAAGTACTTTCGTCTAGTTCTGGCAAAAGCTGGGCAATCAAACATAAAATGAGGCATAAAACAACACCGAAATGGGATATGCAGAAATAAGGATGAACTATAGCAATGCTAAGTTCAAAGCCCGGAAGACGGTTACCGTGTGTAACCGAAATATATTGGTAAACTGAAGGAGAAACAAGTTTTGGTGTTTCAATACTAAAAAAATTGGACCTAAAGCCGGTTAAACAAATACCATATTAAAAGAAAAAGGTCGCCAAAGAATTTAAATACAAAGACGGAAGGCACGCCGTAAGCATAAAACAACAACGAAATGGGATATGCAGAAATAAGGAAGAACTATAGCAATGCTAAGTTCAAAGCCCTGAACACGGTTACCGTTAAAACTGAAGGTTAAACTGAAGGATAAACAATGTTTGGTGTTTTAATAATAAAGTGATTTGGTGATTCCACCTCATCATCCTCCATACAGCTGTAGCAGGATGGAGTTTCCAGTATATTGAGACGTACCGGATGGATACCCATGGGACAGTGCCCTGTCAAAACCCCAATGACCATTGATAGGTGAGCCTTAGTGAACCCAATTATTTCGGCAGAGGTGGTGTCCGCCCAACGTTTGCTGAGCTGACTCGAGGCCCAGCTATGGAGGAGCAAACCACAGGTGGCCAGGGGAATCCCGAAATCCCTACATCCATCTTCATCCGGTTCAGTTGTACCGCTGCGGGCTAAGAGATCCGCTTTACAGTTACCCGGGATATCACTATGGCCCGGGACCCAGATAATCAGGCACTTCCAGACCACCCTCGATCGCACTGTAGTTGAACTCAAGGCCTTTATAGCCGCTTGGCTACCAGAGTAGATGTTAAATTCCCTAACCGTAGTAGCACTGGATAGCATTTCATCCACCGCAACCTTAATCGCAGCAACTTCCGCTTGGAATACACTGCAGTGATCAGCCAACTGAATATTGCAACAAAAAAAACAAACTTTCAAGAGATTCATTTATAAGCAAAACACTAATTTACACGTTTTTCGAAGCTAGGCTTTAAAACATAAATATTGGCCATTGAAATTCGAAACTGAACTCTTTATAATATATTTTTTATTTGCTAAATTTAGAAGGTTAAAAAAATTAAAGATGTTATGTGGATTTCTTTCAAGCTTATACAATAAGTTTATAAGCGTTAAAGGTAGAACTTGCACAAATTTATAACCATGCAATTAGAGAGAATCAGGATCGGCCTACCGAGTCCCGGTTGAGCCCTTACCTCAAAAAATGTTGTTTGAAGTTAGAGGCAAAACATTATGCGTTAGGTGTTGTTGTTGTTGTTGTGTTAACAGTGCTTCGTTAGGTCAATTCTGATAGCGAATTGGGGTTAGCGCATTAAGAAACATTAGAATACATGTTTCAGCGGCCACCGTGATGTGATGGTAGAATGCTCCGCCTGCCACACCGAAGATACTGCGTTCGATTCCCGATACCCGTTTTCAGTTAGAGAAGTCTTTTTAAACGGGATCGCCCCTCGGCAATGGTTTGGCAACCATTCCGAGTGTATTTCTGCCATGAAACACGTCTCGTTGAAAATTCATCTACCTAGCAGATGCCGTTCGGGGTCAGCGTAAAAAAATGTAGGTCCGTCCTGCTAATTTGTACAAGTAAAAAAAATTGAGTGGATCATAACGCTAATTGGAAGAGAAGCTCGGCCGGAAATCTCTTCGGAGGCTGATGCGCCTTACATTTATATAGAAATTATTAAGAAAATCTATTATACAACCTAACAAGGGGGCAGACACACTTACTTGTAAGAATGTGCTGACACCACACTTCAACAAACACAAGCAAAGCCAACGTAGGTAATTGATCCGATATCATATTGCGTAAGCAGACAAATTGCAATCCATGGGAACTGCAGCGTAAGCGATATGATATGCGGACAAAATGCAAGCCGTGTGATTCGCCACGCAAGCGATAAAATATTATTTTGGCCAATCGTGGGAAGTGCAGTGTCAGCAATTATGAAATCACTTAGATTAATGTAGAAGCTTAGAGCTTAGTTTAAGTTAATGATAAAGTCAGTCTGTTTTTGACATTGAACGGAAATAAATGGTAAATATTGTTAAGCGGAAAAACCTATTTTTATTTGGATCTTTTCAGATTGCAATGGGGCCGCAGGGCGGCCCCCAACTTTAACTTTTTGGAGCCCTAGTCCTTGGGCTCCTTAACTGGCGCCCGAGCAGGAACCCACTGGCAAGTGGGTCCTTCAAAAAGGACCTCCTTAAATGTGAGGTCCATAGTGATTAGTGACAAAGTGATAGTGATAGTGAAGTGCTAAGAAAAAAAAAATAATAGCAATTTTACCGATAAAGGAATAAAAAAATATATAGAGAGGCAAAACCTCAGCTTAGATAACTTAAGGCCTGTACAGCCAATAACGAAAATACCAAAACCGAGATTCACCCTCGAGGGGACCCTCCGGTTATAACGATAGCTTAACTCTGCGATTCCCTTCGGGACCCTCCAGGGTATAAAAGCTCCTCTCCCCAGGAGAGGTAAAACGAATAATAAAAAAAAAAAACAAGTGAATAACAAAAAGTTGAGTGAAAAGTGATGCTACACGCAATAAATTACTACGTCCAATCCTAAAAGCCCTCAGAGGGCTATACAGGAATAATATTAAAAGAAGCGAGCCTGTGACCCCTAAGATCCTCTGGCGCGCGAATAAAATTCAACACGAAAATTGAAACATTTTATAAGTGAATTATCCTACGGCCCCACTATTGCTATTCCAAGTGCACGTATAATCACACTGGCTGGGTGAGTCCGTATACCTATACTTCTAGGACGGACCTCACCATACCAAAGGCCGAAAAATGGTTAACGACTCCTGTGACCGTGTCATGTACACAAAATTTTTTTTTTTTGCAATATGCAACTTGCCGCTCCCTTCAGGATACGGCAAAAATTTCCTTCTGAAAAAGTTAACCCGAGCGTACACATAAGAACACACTTGGGCCGGCTTATCCTTTTGTGGAGTTTCCAGGGTACACATCAGCACACACTGGAAACGGTCACTCGTTACTTGCGATACTTTCAGCGTACCCATAAGAACACGCTAAAGATTCGCAATATGTCCAGGGCGTTGTGGAGCAACTGTGCCTTAGTAGGTTGCCTTCAATCTGATTGTCGACGACTAAAAAGGAGTGACACAGCCTCCCCTGACCAAAACCATAATTATTTAAAGACTAATGTACTGTGAAACGCCAACTTGGTACATGTCGCCGTTGCCATAAGAACACGGTAAAAGTTTCACAAATGTAACTAAAGTCCTTTTTTTCTTTGCAGGAAACTGTCAAAGTGTAAGGACAACCTTAAAACTAAAACAAAAAACAAACAAATCGTCTGTGCTATAAGGACTATCCGGTCAGGTGATCGCGAACGCTAGTAAGTAACACAAAAAAAAATAAAAAACAATTTTTAAAGCGCCACCGTGTGCCAAATTAAAATTTAAAAATATATTTTTTAATCTCAAACAAAATTTTTTTTTTATCTGAAATAAACGCTTTAGCCACGAAAGTTAATGAACTTAATGGGGGCATTAATGCTCTCCTCGAGCAGATTAGGCGGCTTGAGACACGCCTTGGGGGTATAGAAAGCAACGGTGTTGCTCTGAACTCTAGGCTAGGGAAAATTGAATGCAATTACGCGAGTTTAGAACAAAATCTTGCCAGAATCGATGAGCGATTGGGAAGAGTAGAACAGGGTGGCGTAAGAACGCAGCCACAGGGGGTATTGGCAGCGGTGCGAACACCACTGTCGGAGCAAGACCTAAAGGATATTGGCAGACTCCCCGACTGCGTGAAGGAGCTGCAAGTTTTTGAAGGCAGCCCTTCTCAATACATCTCTTGGGTTCACAGCGTTGAAGGAATTCTGTCGGACTACGATATCGTCAAGGAAAGGCCCCTGTATCGTGCCATCCTGCAACATATTAGGCAGAAAATCCGTGGCTTTGCCGATGCAGCACTGGTAGCGTATAATGTTTTCGATAGCGATTGGGTAGAAATAAAAAGGGTATTATCGCTGCATTACGCAGACAAAAGGGACATTAGGACTTTAGAGCACCAACTGAATCAGCTAGCTCAGAGAGGTTCAAAACTAGATGATTTCTACGCAACGGTCAATCATCAGTTGTCTCTAATAGTGAACAAAATCAAGTGCGATGACTATAGCCAGGAAACCGTGTCGGTCCTTGTGGAAACGTACCGTAACAGGGCACTCGATGTTTTCATACGGGGCCTCAGTCCAGAATTGTCACGTATGCTTATAGTGCAGAAGCCAAAAACACTGCCAGAAGCGTACACGGCCTGCCTTGACATCCAGAACCTAACGTTAAGGAACACAATAGTCCATGCAAACACTCCAAATAGAGTAGTTGTCCCCACCAATACCCTGTCGCAAGTTACTCAGAGACCACCGTTACCTCCTCGATCACGGTCTACATACAACTGGACGAATCGAAACAATACTCAAGGGAATGGCCGGTCATCCTACAACAGATTCCAAGGCAATCAAGGGACGAACACCGCACCTCCTGCTAGACCCGCAGCCCCAAAACCTGCGGAAAGAATGGATGTCGACGACAGTGTTCAAACCAGACAGGTGAACTACATGAACCGACCGACGAATAACAACGCCTTCAAAAGGGGACCTGCATCATCGATTGAAAAGATGCCCAAACAGCAGAGGCTCTACAACATGGAAGCCAACAGCGCAGATGTAGAAAGCGGACCTTCGACGTATGCTGAATCGACAGAAGACAACTTCCAGCAGGTAAATTTTATGGCGGACGGGCCACCAGCCTATTTCATATGAGGACTACCGCGCAATCCAGTATACCCTATCTCACTTGATTGACACCAAACAAAGTAGCACTAAAGTTCTTAGTTGACACAGGGGCAAATAAAAATTTTATAAGACCTGAATTGGCAACTAATACAGTCCCAGTCAATCCACCTTTCTCAGTAACCACCGTAGCAGGACCTGTAGTAATAAACAAAAAAATCAGTGGGAGATTTTTCCAAAATGCTGGTAACGAAGCTATGGTGACCTTTTACGCACTTCCTGGTTTAAGCTCGTTTGATGGGATAATAGGCGATGACACCCTCAAAGAACTGGGTGCCGTCATAGACAGGAAAAAACATGTCCTTACAATAGATCCCAATATAAGAATTCCGCTCAAAAACAAAGTCGTAGGAAGCCTAAATTTTTTCGAAACTGACGATATACCCGACGCAATTCTCCCAAGCCTAAAAGCCATGATAGAAAAGTATTCTCATTTGTTCGGTCCACTTAACATCAAATCAAATATTAAAACCACAGTTCGAGCTGAGATAAAGACTACCACGAATGAGCCCATATACACGAAAAGTTACCCATATCCTGCAAACATGAGGGAAGAGGTAGAAAAACAAATTACTGAGTTGCTTGAAGAAGGAATTATACGACCATCCAAAAGCCCGTACAATTCTCCTATTTGGGTAGTTCCGAAAAAACCCAAACCCTCTGGTGAAAAGCAGTATAGAATGGTAGTGGACTTCAAACGTCTGAATGCAGTCACCGTGCCAGACGCCTATCCTATCCCAGATATTAATGCAATGCTGGCCAGTTTAGGGAACGCAAAATATTTCACAACTATAGATCTGACCTCAGGGTTTCACCAAATCACAATGAAAGAAACAGATATACCCAAAACAGCGTTTTCAACAATGAATGGAAAGTACGAATTTCTGAGATTACCTTTTGGGTTAAAAAACGCTCCGGCTATATTCCAGCGAATGATTGATGACGTTCTTAAAGAGTATATAGGGAGGATATGCTACGTGTATATCGACGACATTATTGTCTTTGGAAAAAGTACCGACGAACATTTAGTAAATTTAGAGATAGTGTTTAAACGGCTTGCGGATGCTAATTTGAGAGTGAATTTGGAAAAAACTAAGTTTATGAGAACGGAAGTAGAATTTCTGGGATATGTAATAACATCCGACGGGATGAAGGCAGATCCTTCAAAGGTCCAATCTATAGAGAACCTCTCACCCCCAGAAACGCTTAAGGAACTAAAAAGCTTTTTGGGAATGACGTCGTATTACCGAAAGTTCATTCGAGATTACGCTAAGGTTGCTAAACCCTTGACCAATCTCACACGCGGTGAGAATTCGCAGGTCAAGGCAAACCAATCTAGAAGAGTGCGTATCAAAATGAATTCCGAGGCCCTTCAGGCCTTCGATACTCTAAAAAAACTACTCGTTTCCTCAGATATTCTCGCATTTCCAGATTTCGAAAAACCGTTCAACCTTACCACCGACGCCTCAAACTATGCCATTGGTGGGGTGCTATCCCAAGGAGAAACAGGGAAAGATCGACCCATCGCCTACATCTCAAGATCTTTAAGCAGAACAGAGGAAAACTATGCCACAAACGAGAAGGAAATGTTGGCTATAGTTTGGGCTCTAGACAACTAGAGATCCTACCTCTATGGGGCGAAAAAAGTTAGAATTTTCACTGACCACCAGCCTCTCACTTTTGAGTTAGGAAGTCGAAACTATAACGCCAAGTTGAAGAGGTGGAAGGCTAGAACAGAAGAGTATAACCACGAATTGATTTACACTCCTGGTAAATCGAATGTCGTGGCGGATGCTCTCTCCAGAATTCCATGCCAGGCAAACCATTTGACAGCACCGTCGGAACCCAACGATGCACCAACAGAAGCTAGAAGTGACGAGGGGACAGCTCACAGTGCTGAACAGGATTCTTCGGACCTTATTCCACACGTTGAAGCCCCTTTGAACGTTTTCCGAAACCAAATAATTTTTACGGAGGGGAATGCAATGACTTGTGTTGAAAACCCACATCCAGGATTCACTCGTCATTATGTGAGACTAGATATAATTGAAAAGGCCAGCTTAACCGAAGCCTTGAAGGAACGCCTAAACCCAGCATTCATAAATGGAATAAAGATTCCAGAAAGTTACTTGCAACTCCTACAAGAAGTATATATAGAACATTTCCTTTTATACAAAATTAGGATAACTCAGAGGGTGGTCGAGGATGTGGCCAACGAGGATAGGATTTGCGGTATAATAGAGACAGAACATAGGAGGGCCCATAGAAACTCAAAAGAAAATAGGGAACAAATCTTGGAAAAGTATTATTTTCCCAAAATGGCTAGTAAGATAAAAAAAGTTCACTTCTAACTGTGAAACCTGCCTTGCTAACAAGTATGATAGGCATCCGGCAGAACCACCCATAAAAGAGACTCCAGTGCCGAAATATCCATGCGAAATAGTGCATGTGGACATTTTTGAAATTCAAGGGGAGAAATTTTTATCTTGCATAGACAAATTTTCAAAATTTGCCAAGCTTTTTCACATTAAAAATAAAGCATCCGTCACTCTCCGCGCTAAGCTAGCCAAAGTAATACATTATTTCACAACTCCTAAAATGATAGTCACCGACAATGAGAGGGGATTTATGACTCCATTGGTATGTAACTACATAAGAGGTTTGGGAATCGAACTATATCAGACTCCAATTCAAAGAAGTGAAGTAAACGGCCAGATCGAGAAATTCCACTCTACCATTATTGAGATTTATCGGTGCCTCCGGAAAGAAGTAAATAACGATAGACCAAAGGAATTGGTGTATATTGCTGTCGATCGTTACAACACAACAATACACTCTGTAACGAAGAGGAAGCCTAGCGACATATTTTTCAACAGAACCGAAAGAATTAACTACCAAGGCCTAACCAACTTCAAAAGTAGGGTCCACAAGGAGATTAGGGAACAAATCAAGAGAAACCAGGAGTTAAGAAATCTCCGATTGAATAAAAAAAGGAAAAGAGCTAAGGAATTTAGGCCAGGAGATGAGATTTACGTCAGGGATAAACAGATAAAATCAAAACAAAAGGCACTTTACAAAAAGGAAACGGTTGGTAAAGACAATACAGTGACATTGCTCACAGACACTGGCAAAAGGATTCATAAAGCTCAGATAAAAAATACGCCAACGTAAAAAAAAAAAAAAAAAAAAAACAAAAAAAAAAAGATAATAAGGTCACCACGGGAAGTCAACAACAAAAAGATGTCCCAATAAGGGACCCAAAGATTTGAAATTCTATAGCACAGACGACGCCAAAAAGGCGTCAATTTCAAGATCAAAGATCTTTTCTATAACAAACCACATAAGCGATTAAAGAGGCAACATAAAATATTGCAAAAAACAAAAGAGAAAAAAAACCAACAAAAAAATACAAAAAAACAGAGGAAACGATTTTTCGTTTAAAAAATTTTTAATGAAGCAATATCTGCCCACAAGAATATTAATTACACGCTTAATAAAAGAGGCAAAATAAAAAATAAATTTTTTTCTTAAGAAGAAATCTGCCCACAACAAAAAACTAATTATGCGCTTACTAAAAAAGGCAAATTAGACAAATAGAAAAAAATGAAAAAAAAAAAAAAAAAAACATAAAAAACTTTAAAGAAGGGGGTAAAGAGGAAACATTTCAGTAATTCTTAGAAATATTATCCTCTTTCCTCAGCTTCTTTACCACGAGTTTTTGTAAGGCGGCAGGATCCAAGGGTAGTAGCCTTTAACGCTACCTTTCAAACAAAAGTAAAGAATTACAAACTACCTCCCTTTCATATCCATGCTCTCGGATCCTGTGGACCTTCCAAGTACCACCATGGGTAGCCGGGGACGGTGGTAGGATATAGGAATACATTTAAACGCAACAAAAAACACATAAATAAAATAATAAAATTCAAAAAAGCACACAAAAAATTTTATTTTTTTAACTCTTCCCTTAGTGTGGAAAGATTTTTTTATTATACAATATGTTCTTTAAATAATAATAATAAAAGGAAAAAATACAAAACAAAACAAGATTTACATTATGTAACCATTTATTATTAGTTCACCGTCCCTGGGATAAATAATAAAAGTGCCTAAAAACAAAAAATGGCCAATACTAATCTTACCAACACTAATGAGTTTTTTTTTTCTCTCCATAATGGAACACAGTTTATTTTTAATATCTGGCGTGTACGGCCTCAACATCTACAATTATGGCTCCCAACTGGTAACTATTGAGCACGGGCGTGGTTGGATCCTGAACGGACACTTCAGTTTAGTCCATGTGGTCGACCTAAACTACTTCAACACGGCTTTGGTCAAATTGATGGAGTCAACAGAGCACGATATTACAAGCAGGGCTGTGCGGACTGTGCTACAATTCCACCTAAATCAAACTAAGCTGCGTCTCGACGAACTACAAATAAGCAAATCACGAAGGGTACGTTCCATTGACTGGATTGGTTCAGCATGGAAGTGGATAGCTGGGTCTCCATTGCAGCGGATTGGGACTATATTCTTCGAAGCACGAATGACGTGATAATAAACAACAATCACCAGTACCGGGTCAACGAAAAACTATTCAACGGTACCCGCGAGGCAATCGAGAAAGCAAACGAAGCGATGCTCCACATTAACGCTATAAGCAAAATCATTAGCGAGGAGAATATCGAACTTCTTGACCTAAGCAAAGTCCTTATCTTGAAGGAACAGGTGTCAGAAGTCGTCCAAGCGTGCCAAATGGCGAAATCTGGCGTAATCAACACAAATCTTCTTGATCGAGACGAGATTGGAAGGCTCATAATGGAGGAAGATTCCCTACCATATCAGAACACCATTGAAGCCATAGAGTACGGGTCGGCCTCCGTGTATTAAAACGGTAGCACACTTTTGTACGTACTCTCAATGCCAAAGGTAAAACCAGATGGCTACCGACTCCTAATAACACGGGCCGCTGTTATAAAAGGACAACACGTTGACCTCAGCTATAAAAAAATGCTAATAAACGAAGTTGAAACGTTCGGGGTGAACGAGGATTGCCCTTCGATCAGCAACACAACAATTTGCTCTCCCAAATCCCTGACTAAACTACGGGAAAACGGGTGCCTAGCTAGGCTAGTTAAAGGTGGCTATGCCAAATGCCGCTTTGAACCAGACAACACCAAAACCGTCCAGATGATCACAGACTCAACAATATTTGTTACAAACTTTGAAGGCCTATTACAAGGGAAGAACTACTCCACAACCCTAAATGGAACGTAACTTAACAAGGGGGCAGACACACTTACTTGTAAGAATGTGCTGACACCACACTTCAACAAACACAAGCAAAGCCAACGTAGGTAATTGATCCGATATCATATTGCGTAAGCAGACAAATTGCAATCCATGGGAACTGCAGCGTAAGCGATATGATATGCGGACAAAATGCAAGCCGTGTGATTCGCCACGCAAGCGATAAAATATTATTTTGGCCAATCGTGGGAAGTGCAGTGTCAGCAATTATGAAATCACTTAGATTAATGTAGAAGCTTAGAGCTTAGTTTAAGTTAATGATAAAGTCAGTCTGTTTTTGACATTGAACGGAAATAAATGGTAAATATTGTTAAGCGGAAAAACCTATTTTTATTTGGATCTTTTCAGGTTGCAATGGGGCCGCGGGGCGGCCCCCAACTTTAACTTTTTGGAGCCCTAGTTCTTGGGCTCCTTAACTTACATATCAATTATTGGTGCCTTCACCTAAAAATCGTAAAATTTTCATAAAAATAAAAAAAAAAACCGCAAACAATTACGAACATATTCCACAAACAATAAGTACCTTAGTCAAAACGTATCCAAAACAATACATAAAATATAGAAAAAGTTAATAAAATCACCAACTTATGGGCCAATTAAACTTCTTTAAACCTAACGCCATAGTCATAACCATACCCATATCCATAACCATCTCCAATGTGATCAATTAATGGTGCCTTAAGGGCCCATTACTGATACTTAGCATAGACTTGACTTGACTTGAGAACTGTCACTTACAGTTCTGTTAAATGAACATTGCATGTTATTGATTACTCAAAACTTAGCAACACTTAACTTGACTTAGAAGTTTGTTGAATTTTGATTTCATATGTAAGTTCTAAGTGACGTTTGCATTTTGAGATGCCATTTGTTTGTTTCCATTTCATTTTTACATTTTTTCAAACAAATTGACATTTTTTGATTATGATGCCAGATTGCATGTGCTAAGTGGAGTATATTCGTGGTTAAGTTGCCAAGTTTACGCCAAGTCAAGTCTATGCTAAGTATCAGTAATGGGCCCTTTAACCTAGAAATCGTGAAAATTTCATAAAAATGAAGAAAACGCAAAAAATTACAAACATATTCCACAAAAAATAAGTCTCTTAGTCATAACGTATCCAAAACAATGAATAAAATCTACAAAAAGTTATTAAATTCACCAACTCAAGTATTTTTAGGTTAAGGATATGGCGAGAAACAAATTGGTTGGCTATGGTATGGTTATGGCTTTAGCGTTATGGTATGGCACCATTAATCGATTACATTGATTTCCCTAAGGTTGGTTCGATCAATTGTTTTGTCTGGTTATGGATAAGTCACCATTAATTGGCCCATTAAATATTTTTATGTTATGGATATGGCGAAAAACCAGTCTATCCATCTAACCAACTATCTGTCAAATTTTCACGTTTCTCTTTTTTTTCGTGATTCCAATTGTAGATTACACTCTAGAGGTGGTATTTTCCTATGAAAAAAATCGGCATCCTTAAAATGTATCTATATAAATACCGATTATCGAAGGATAAAATAAGTGTGGATAAAATAAGTGGGACATCTTATCCGTCAACTGCCTGACAGGATGTTCAATATGGCTACTTTTTAGCAATATGGAGGCGCATAGGGCCGGCTATCTTCAGCGGGTGATAGAAAGAGATGCAGAATGAAACAGCGATAGTCAATTAAAAATCAGGTGATCCATTCTATTTGTAATTTTAAATCGGCATGGACCAGAAGTTATCACACTTGTTTCATCCACAATGTTGACGATTAAGAGTTCAGTACGAAAATAAAGATAATCCCGTTAAATGTAAGCTAGGTCTAAGGAAAATCGTATTTCTCTGGTAAAAACTTGATCTTTAGCTATTAGTATTCAAAACAAACGCATTTGCTATAACTGTTCTTTAAATTTAAACTCTCAAAAGGATGTTCCAATGAGCCATACAGCTCTGGATCACGATGAAATCTCACTGAAACAATCCGGATCAGTACTATCAAAGTTAGCAGCTCTTAAGTTATGTGTACATACATATAATAGGGAGCCTGTTATTTACAAAGGTTTTTCCCTAAAATTTTAGTTTACAATTCAAAACAAGTTATACTAATGACTAGTGTTATTATTTCTTTAAACTATGCCACAAATGCAATTTATTTTCCATATAAAATTGTATGGTATTTTGCACTTAAAAAGCTAAAGTACTAGTACTGAACAACCATGGTCGCAGTTAAAAAACGCCTAAAGTTGTCGGGATGGATATCAAAAGACGTGTTTTGAACCTAATGACAACTACCCAAGGGCTGATATCAAAAACTTTAATTCTGGCAGAACCTTTGTGCAAAACATAATTGCACATTTTCTGGTAGATACGCAAAGGAGAAATGTATCGTAATGTTATTATTTCATGACCTTAACAATTTCTTTTTAGACTTGAGGTAAAAATGTATGGGATGTCGAGTGAAAAAAATTTGCAAATATCGGTCACCCTAGTGCCCCCAAATAAAAAGGGTTAGCTGTCAAAAATCTACTAAAAAAACGAAATCAACAGAGCCACACTGTGGATCCGAAAATGATCCAGATAAGTATTAGGATCGCAACGTTGTTGTTTCATTTGTATGTTCAAATTCTATCGGGATCTGGATCAGTGTTCATTGGAACTCGGCCAATATCAGTCACTTGATTCAACAACTTCGTTTTAATTGGTAGTGAGATAATATTCGAATAAACGAATACTATTCGTGTCCAATGATTCGAATAATAGCTTACTATACGAATATCTTATTAGTATTCGATACTGTTTACGAATAATGATTTGCAAAAAATACGTATGCGCATTAGGGTGGGTCGATTTAAAAACTGTTATCGCCAACGTTGTTAGCGGACATTTTTGGGTCGGACAGGGTATACATGAAAATTTTACAATCAAATGAACATTTTTTTAGTAGGTCATGAAAAAAACCTTAAAAAGCGAAGTCGGAAAAAAGTAAAAAAAATGAAATTTCGCAGGCTCGAAAATTATTTTTTTGGGTATGCGTAGTGGAACTTTTTTCCCTGAGCCCAAATCCTATCGAAAAATCGATGGCGCGATATCGGTTAACTTTCGTCCATACAAATCGGCCCACCCTAATGAACATACATGTGTATATGGGTCATTATTTTACAAATCGTACGAATTTGTAGAAAAAAAATGTTCACTTTTTTAACAGACACCAAATTTGTTTGTTGGAATCTTTTCGCAATTTATGTCAACACCTATATCAAGATTTCCTCGAAAAAAATTTTTTTTCAGAGATCTGCATGTGCTCACATTCGATGGGTAAGCAAACTAGCCCACATTCAAAATGCTATATCTTTGGTTTCATTTACTTTATAACTGCGTTAAAAAAATATTTTATTATAAAAAATCAAAATAATTAATAAAAAATGAAAACGAGGAATACTACAAAGAAGAAAATAACCTTGAAGGTAGATTTAAAAAGGAGTAGCAGTGAAAGGGACGTTGACATACGACTGCATGATTGCAGTGGCAGAAGGAACAGTAAAAGCAAAGTTTTTTTTCTTTGGATGATCATTCAGTTGAAGTTCAAGTTATGAAATAATTATTATGAAATACGTATAAATTAAAATGAAATTAAAAATTATTGTTAAGTTGGTTTTAACGGTTTGTAGTAATTCATTAGTACGTCAATTGCCGTCTTTAAGACTGAGTTTGTTATTTTTGTAAAATTTATATTGTATAAGTTTGTTTATATATTATTATATATTAATAATATAAAAATAACTTGTAAAATATTAATTTTACAAAAATAAGTATTATAATTTATAATTTATTATAATTATTAAATCCTATATTACTAGAAATTATTAAATTCTATTTTCGAATACGAAGTTTTTTATATTGTTACATGTAGTACCTAAACACACATACACATATACATATTTTCCTACGACTGTTTTGAAGTGTGCATTCCCATTTTATTTTCAATAATATATGTAAATACATTTTAAAAATAACTAAAAAAATATAAATTGTTTTGTTATTGTTGACCATGCATACACAGGCAGGCGTTGGCTGTATACAATTGTAGCACGTACCTGCTGCAAGTAAATGTAAGCAAGTTGCTCGAGGTCAGCTCAGAAATGAATTAATATCTTTTGGATAACAAAATTGTCCAACTTAAAATAAAAAGGGGTTTTTAGATGAAAGTGTATCGCATATTATATGTATTTTTTTTCGAAAATATTCGTGGGGGAAAACAGTAATTGAATGAATGAATGAATGTAAGGCGCGATAACCTACGAAGAGATCTAAGGCCGAGCTTTTCTTCCAATTTGCGTCGTGCTCCTCTTGATTTTCCCTACAAATTGGCCGGACGGGACCTACATGTTTTATGCCGACTCCGAACGGCATCTGCAAGGCAGATGAGTTTTCACTGAGAGCTTTTCATGGCAGAAATACAATCGGAGCGCTTGCCAGACACTGCCGAGGGGCGACCCCGCTTAGAAAAAATTTCTTCTAATTGAAAAATCTTATTTCTAAAATTATTATTTTAAAAATTCATTTTTTATTCATTACTTTGATTTTATAAAATTAATTTTTTTTTCAACGCAGTTATAAAGTAAATATTGTTAACTTCAAAATAAAACAAAAATTCATAAGATACGACGAGTGGAACCAAAGATACAGCATTTTGAATGTGGGCAAGTTTGCTTACCCATCGAATCTAAGCACATGCAGATCTCTGAAAAAAAATTTTTTCGAGGAAGTCCTGATACAGGTATTTGCTTATTTTGTGCGAGCAACTTAAAAAAAGTTTGAGCGGAATCAAAATTATGAAATCTCAAAAGTTGTTCGATTTGTAAAATAATGACCCATATGTACAAATTCTTATGTATGTAGCGATGATCGTGGTATTAGTTGGTTTTTTTTTTTTTTTTTTGCAAATCAAATATTCGAATAGCAACGCTAGGTATTCGTATTGCTGGTTAGTTATTCGAGCAGAAAGGTAAGGTAATCGAATATTATTATTCGAATAAACGAAAAAAAATTCGAATTACGAATACCTGTCGAATAAAAATTTTTATTATCTTATTCGAATAATTTTTAAAGACGAATACGATCATATATTATTTCTAATTGCTGTTTTTATGTATGGGCGCCTTTTTCGCTCTTATTTGGAATCCAAATTTATAGTTTTGGTTGTAAAGATGGAGATTCGGGCTATTACTGAGTTTTGGTCGTAGAGCTTTTGTTTAGCTATAGTTTATTAAAATAATTTGTTAACAAGCAAGGAAGGCTAAGTTCGGGTGTAACCGAACATTACGTACTCAGCTGAGAGCTTTGGAGACAAAATAAGGGAAAATCACCATGTAGGAAAATGAACCTAGGGTAACCCTGGAATGTGTTTGTATGACATGGGTATCAAATGGAAGGTATTAAAGAGTATTTTAAAAGCGAGTTGGCCTTAGTTCTATATGTGGACGCTTTTTCCAGATATCGCCATATAGGTGGACCAGAGGTGACTCTATAATGTGTTTGTACGATATGGGTATCAAATTAAAGGTATTAATGAGGGTTTTAAAAGGAAGTGGCCCTTAGTTGTATATGTGAAGGCGTTTTCGAGATATCGACCAAAATGTGGACCAGGATGACCCAGAACATCATGTCGGGTACCGCTAATTTATTTATATATGTAATACCACGAACAGTATTCCTGCCAGGATTCCAAGGGCTTTTGATTGCGCCCTGCAGAACTTTTTCATTTTTTTATAATTAATATGGTAGGTGTCACACCCATTTTACAAAGTTTTTTCTAAAGTTATTTTTTGCGTCAATAAACCAATTAAATTACCATGTTCCCCCCCCCCCCCCCCCCCTTTTTTCATATTTGGTATAGAATTATGGCATTCTTTTCATTTTTCGTAATTTTCGATTTCGAAAAAGTGGGGGCGGTTATAGCCGGATTACGGCCATTTTTTATACCAAGATAAAGTGAGTTCAGATAAGTACACGAACTGAGTTTAGTAAAGATATATCGGTTTTTGCTCAAGTTATCATTTTAACGGCCGAGCGGAAGGACTGTGTATACTGTGTATAAAAACTGGGCGTGGCTTCAACCGATTTCGCCCATTTTCACAGAAAACAGTTACCGTCATAGAGTCTATGCCTCTATCAAATTCCAGAAGGATTGGTAAATTTTTGTTCGATTTATGGCATTAAAAGTATTCTAGACAAACTAAATGAAAAAGGGCGGAACCACGCCCCTTTTGAAATTTTCTATTATTTTTGTATTTTGTTGCACCATATCATTACTGGAGTTGAATGTTGACATAATTTACTTATATACAGTAAAGATATTAAATTTTTTGTTAAAATTTGACTTAAAAAAATTTTTTTTTTTTTAAAGTGGGCGTGTTCTTCATCCGATTTTTCTAATTTTTATTTCGCACATATATAGTAATAGTAGTAACGTTCCTGCCAAATTTCATCATGATATCTTCAATGACTGCCAAATTACAGCTTGCAAAACTTTTAAATTACCTTCTTTTAAAAGTGGGCGGTGCCACGCCCATTGTCCAAAATTTTGCTAATTTTCTATTCTGCGTCATAAGGTCAACCCACCTGCCAAGTTTCATCGCTTTATCCGTCTTTGGCAATGAATTATCGCATTTTTTCGGTTTTTCGAAATTTTCGATATCGAAAAAGTGGGCGTGGTTATAGTCCGATATCGTCCATTTTAAATAGCGATCTGAGGTGAGTGTCCAGGAAGCTACATACCAAATTTCATCAATATCCCTCAAAATTTACTCAAGTTATCGTGTTAACGGACAGACGGACGGACGGACATGGCTCAATCAAATTTTTTTTCGATACTGATGATTTTGATATATGGGAGTCTATATCTATCTCGATTCCTCTATACCTGTACAACCAACCGTTATCCAATCAAAGTTAATATACTCTGTGACCTCTACTCAACTGAGTATAAAAATCAACGATTGTGAGCACACAAAGAAATCTATTTGTACTATGGCACTGTTGTGAATATTTGCACTGCATTACTGGCAGTTGTTATCATACGCTAGATGCAACGCAAGCTGTAAGTTTTAATTGATTGATAGAACATCTGATTTTTGTTTATATTTGATAAGAGACTTTTATATTGGTTGCGCAAGATGCGCACGGGTCCGCCTCGTAAAAGCTTATTTTGCGTTGTTGCATATGAAGGTGATAAAAAGGTACAATTTTGTGAATAACATGAGTATGTGATAAAATTATTAATTAAGAAAAATTGACGGCAGTATATTGCGTTAAAAAGTTATTGAATTGAACTACTGTTAAGCTTTACAGTCTCTTTCCAGCAAAGGTCTAATATACATGTTTAAAAATTATAAAATTTAAAAGGTCAAAAACAAAGTGCTTAAATTGACAAGGCATACCTCATACATAGCTTTACATAATGCTTTTGCTATTTAAATTTTTATTATAGTAATAATAATAATGTCTTTTCTTTGCTGCCATTAAATTTCGCTTTTAGATTTAATCAATTAAAATTGTAACTATGTATATATAATAAATAATTTTTTGCACTAGTATTTTACAATTACTGTTACTAAACATACATATGTGTAAGTGTAGGTGTAAGTATTATGGTGTAAAGTGAAACAGTAAGTATGCCTCAATAGAATGTCCCTTATTTGCCAAGTTGAATTCATTTTGTTTAACCCCCTCAATGCATGGGACGTTTAAGGGATAATTAATAAACTTCCTTAACCTTAACGCCATAGTCGTAACCATACCCATATCCATAACCATCCCCAATGTGATCGATTAATGGTGCCTTAACCTAAAAATCGTGAAAATTTCATAAAAATTAAGAAAACGCAAAAAATTACAAACATATTCCACAAAAAAGAAGTCTCTTAGTCATAACGTATCCAAAACAATGAATAAAATCTACAAAAAGTTATTAGATTCACCAACTCAAATATTTTTAGGTTATGGATATGGCGAGAAACCAAAAACCAATTGGTTGGCTATGGTATGGTTATGGCGTTAGCGTTATGGTATGGCACCATTAATCAATTTCATTGATTTCCATAATACCTATATGACACTACTTTATTTTCTCTGTATTTTCTTTTATATTTTTTGTCGCCCTCCTCCCTAATACGGTTTCAGTACTGGTGTAAATGTGTAAACTATATTTCAAAAAATTAACGAAATACGAGAAAAATACAACATAGTTCATTAAAAAGAAACGAGCCAGATTGTTTTTCGATAGGTTTTTTTGACATTCGGCCGGTTTTTCTTTATTTTTTCTGACAAATGAAAATTTTATTTTTATTTTGAAAATTTTGTGCACAAATATGTAACAAAAATAACCGTTCTTGTAAAAAAAAAAACAACCGAACGACCGTGCAATATATTTTCGGCTATATTTTCAGTTTTATTCTAAAAAAATTTGGTGAAAAAAGAAATGTAAAAAAGTCAACAATAACATGTCAAACATATTCCTTTTGTGGGCAATATTGGTCTCCGTTGCTCTCGTTGAAAATTGTTTTTGCATTTTGACTTTGCGATAAAGTTTCGTCAGTATATTAAGCTTGGAATCCAAGCAAAAATAAAGTAGTGTCATATAGGCATAAGGTAGGTTCGATCAGCTGTTTTATCTGGTTGTGGTTATATGGTTATGAGTCACCCTTTAGATCGAACACGGCAAGCACTTTTTTTTTGATCAAAATGAAATACCTATTTGGAAACAATCGGTCATTCTAATGACTCAGTACCCTGTTAAATGTTAATTAATATTTTCTTTGTTACATATATTTATTATAAAGGCGTTCGTTATACTCCTAAATTTTTCGGCCTCTTTACCACGGTTAATGTTTTATCCTTCGTGCGCGGCAGATATAAAGTTCCGTATGCACATCAAAGTTTATGTACACACAAATTTTACCACTTCAATTTTCGAAGAATTTTCGCAATTGCCACGAATTAACGTTTCGATCAAGAAAATAGCGGCAAAAATTACACTTTATGTCAAAATCATCTCTTCTTCTGGGTATTGAATGAAACCAAGTAGAGTTTGAGCTATGTACGAGTATAAGCAAACAAGTGGTATCCCTGTTTTTTGAAGACAGCCTCTGATGCATAGATACAGGCTTACGAAGTTCGAAATTGAACTGACCCTACTTAAAAAAATAAAAATGTAGAAGAGCTCTGCCTTCGTTTCTTATTTGAAATGTATACATTTTTTGCTCTAAGCTTATATAGCAGGTTTAATGGGCAGATCTTCGAAAAAAAATTAAAAGCGTTAAACTACTCAGCTACCCAATAAAAATGTTGGCTAATATCACCATAAACTTAAAAACCCGAAAAGGCACTGGGTATAACGCCAAAATATTGTAACGAATTTAGGGAAATTCCGCTTATTCCAAACCTTCTGCTAACGTTCGAATCGCTAAGTTCACAATAAAACTTATACTTCACAACTGATAGCGTGCTTAAATCAAAACTGATTAGTCATGCCTCAGCTTGCGCTGCTTTTATACTCTCGGTTTCCTTGTTCACCCATTTCTCCTAAGGTCTAGTAATTTCGTGAACTTCATGCTTGGTTACCAGCCATATACATGTATATTTGTAGTTTGTAGCCATATGCGTGTGTATATGTGAGTACCACTTCGGCCGATGCTACATGCGCTTGCGAGTATCTCTCCGTCGCCTTGTATGTATGTGCGTAAATGATGATTGATTTGTTTACGTACACTCGAGTGGCAGCTTGCTTTATTGTGTTGTGCCTTCATTTAACTACCGCTTTGTGATGCTAATATTCGTCACAATATTTTTGTGTTGGTATGTATTTTAGCGCTTTTAATTTTCGAAGGCCTGCCTCACTATCCCTTACAGGACCCGTTCCATAAACTTGGAGAGACAAAAATGTATGCAGTTCAAATAGGAAAGTCAGACCACGCATCCATTTTTACTTGCTTAATTTTTTAAACACAATAAATGAAAAAAATAGGTAAGGAAGGGTCCAATTTTGAGTTTCGAAAGCCAATATCTATGTTTTTTAATCATAAAACTTTATTTGCCCAATACCTATCTTAGTGCTGTTCACTGTTGTGAAGTCGCTATGTGCACACAAAGTGTTTTGTTTCCGATTATCGGAAACTTTTATTTCAAGTATTTCTAAAAATGTGTTTTATTAATTAAAAATTTTAAAAATTATTTCGAAATATTAAAAATTTCAATCAAAATTATACCAAAATTTGAACACAGAAGACAGCAAAAAGCAAGTCGCCGAGCACAAGAAACTCGGTGCCCGTTCGCTTTTCTCGTCACCTCCTCTTCTTCAAGCAACGAGTTTCAGCAACAAAAATATTTGTTTATGAACAGCGTCTAACACATTTTATCAGTTATTTTCTCCTCTTTTTGTTTATTTTCATTAGCTTTAGAAAAAAAATCCAGAAGAGTTTTAAAACTTTGAAAATTTTGTTTCAAGAGTTTTAAGATTTTTTTCCACAAAAAAATTAAATTTGTAGAGATATCAAATTTGTACCATGTTACACTAAAATTGCTTAGGGTTTGAGCTGCTTACTGAAAAAGTTTCTCAAAATTTCCAGTAAAAATATTGCAATTTTCAGAAACTTTTTCAGTAAGCAGCTCAAACTCCAAGCCATTTTTGTATAACAAGGTACAAATTTGATATCTCTCCAAATATAATTCCTTTTTTATGGAAAAAAAAACATTTAAAACCCTTGAAACAAATTTTTCAAAGATGAATGCAAATTTTGAGATACTTCTTTGAACTAATAACACAGGCCGACAGCATCTCAGACCCAGAAACCGGAATATATATTTTCGAAGGATTTGCGATGAATCAAAATGCGATATCTCAGCGAAAAAAATGATATTTGAGCAAACTAAACGCAATTTGAAAGAAGACTTGTAATTAATTAGATGCCATCCTTTAATTTTGGTGAAAGAAAACATCTGCAAGGCTACATAACCTCAAATATGGGCAAAAACGGTGTTTTTTGCACTTTTAGGTTAGGATATATCGAAAACCAGAGCTGATAGAGCAATTCTGAGGCCGAACTTCGATTCGGCGCATCATAAACCTTCGGAAATAGTCTGGTTTCTGGGTCTGAATGTTGGTTAAATTTTGTCGGCGTGTGTAATTGATTGGGCTACAAAACCGCATAATCGAAAAAGTTCTGAAAACTCAAAGTACAAATTTTGAAAATGTTTTGAAATTGACTTGCTTATAAGCAATTCACAAGGTCATCTATTCGCCGTATGTGATATGCTTCAATCAAATTTTATATTGGAAACAATTGACACATGAATACAACACTCTTATGAATTGGGCAATAGTTTTCGTTCCACGATTCCCTAAAGTTCTTCCTAAAAGGATCTAAAATATAAGAAAATGAAAGATATAATACAGCCCAATTCTAAATATTCCCTCGGAATTTTGTTCTCGCAGATTTTTTATTCCCGTGCAGAAATCCTCCAATTTTTTCTCCTATGGAGAATAATAATTGGGGAATAGGATTTTAGAAGTCAGCTGATTTGCCAATTGAAATTTTGTTGCGCATTTCTATTCTTGTTTAACATATTGAAAAGTTTAGTTATTGTTGCGAATTTGTTTAAAATTGAGAAATAAAATATAAACAAACCACAGTATTGCATTTCATATGGTATTGACTGAGTTGAATTCCTCTTTCGTCATACGCCAAAATCTATTGAAGCCTTTTTAAAAAATCCTTGCGCAATTTCTGGATGACTGCATCAAATTTGCTAAGAACTCTTCCGTTGCTTATTTATATACATTTAGACTGTAACAACGTGTTTTGTGTTAGAATGTTGATAAGGGATTGAACAATTTCGTGTATTTGGTGTTGGAAACGTTGCTATAACAAATGAAAGCTACGGATCGTGAACAACCTTTTTTCGTTTTAAATTTTTTCTTTGCATATTTTGTTTCATTTGGAATCACTTTCATAACACCTACTTTTGTTCAGAATAAGAGGAAAAGGAGAAGTGAAAAAACCCACAAGGATTTTTATTTAAAATACGAGGATTGGGAGAAGGGAAACAACTCGCAAAGAATTTTCGTCTAGAATTGGGCTGATAATTAACACATTAAGGCCCGGTTTTTCAGGACAAGTTCAACTCAGCTTGTCAGTTAAACTACGCTTAAACTTATTCTGCAGTTTTTCAGTCTACTTTGACTGGAGTTTAAGCTAAGCTTAAGCGGCCGATCTGTCAGGGTTAAACTCTAGTTAACATATCAGTTATTTACGTTCGTTCGAATGGTGTCGAATATACCCAACTAGCATTTGGGCTTGAGTATCATTAGAGCTAATGTTGATAACTTGGCATGCTCTTGAGATGTTTCGAAACAGTGGCTCAACTCAAAAATCATAGCGTACTCAGCAAAAGAGGGAATTTTTTATAAGACAAAAAATGTTATTAAGTTGAAAAAATTTAATTCCAAACTTGTGGTTCTCTAACTGCACTCAAATGTAAGATTACATCCTACAGTATTTTCACGAAAATAAAATAAAATATACATAATCAGGTTTTGATTAATTACGCTTCATTACTGCTACTAACCAGATGTTTATTTCTCACAATAAACAGCTGCTGGTTTTGGTGGTACCACCTTGGAGATTTTATTCAATTCCACCTCAACTCGATATCCAATGTAGGATATCAACTGGAGAAATGTGTTGGGTATTCATCATGGTGGAATAACCAGGTGAAGTAAGCCGTCAGTTGTCTCGCTCTAAATTCTTCTTTGTTCTGTCATTCGGCTATCTGAAAAATTTTCACCAATGTTGTTCCCGAAAAAGTGTTGTTTTTTTGTATTTTTCAGGAGTAAAATATGGTAGTTTTAGTACTTTTTTCACATAAATCAGTAGGTGAATATCTATGGACCTTTATTGTAATTGATTACAGAGATTCATCATTTGGGTATCTTTGGTGTTGGCTTCCATAAGTAAGGCCGTGCTAAATTATTACATCCATATTGTCGATGCTTTCTTTATAGATGTATGTTAAATTTGTTCCAAAAAAAATTAAAACAGGTCTTTGCTAAAACAAACTACTTGTATTCACGTCATATCCAACAAGGATTTTCGACTGTACAGCGCTACTGAAGACCCTCGATAAATGTTTTTGTCATTCCTGCATCAAAAACACCAAAACTGTCGTGTTACACCTTATTTATATATGAAAAAACTTCGCAAAAACAATGTATTTCTAAATATAGTTACAAAAAATTGTAACTCACTGTTGTTGTTTTCTCTAAAAGACCACTAAGATAGTTAAAATAAATAAATTTAAGGCGCGATAACCTCCGAAGAGATTTTGGGGCGAGCTTCTCTTCCAATTTGCGTCGTGCTCCTCTTTGTATTTCCCTACAAATTGGCGGGACGGGACCTACTTGTTTTATGCTGAGAGCTTTTCATGGCAGAAATACACTCGGAGTGTTTGCCAAACACTGCCGAGGGGCGACCCCGCTTAGAAACATTTTCTTCTGATTGAAAAAAATGTTTCTAAAATTTTGATGTCGGTTTGCCCGGGCGTGAACCCAGAATCTTCGGTGTGGATGGCGGAGCATGCTACCATCACACCACGGCGGCCGCCGTGGATTGTAATTTAGAATATATGAATCCGGAAAGACCGGATCAGCATCTTTTGGTTCTAGGCCGACTGCTATTATACCCCCTGACATATTTTAGCAAATAATAGCTGTGTTTTTTTACATCTATATACATAGACGCTTAAACTTTATATGGACTGCGAAGCGTTAAACTTTAGTTACACTTCTGCACAGAAAATTAGTACGTACTCCTAAATTTCAATACGCATTAGAAAAAGATACAACTGAAATGTGTGTCTATGTTTTACCTCTAGACTACCTTTTTGTATTATCTCTACAAATGGTGTTACACACACTTTATTCACCGCAACCGATTCAGCTATAGATTATACACTATGGCCAACAGAGGTGTGTGTCTCCGCTTTTCGGTACAACCCGTTCTGTAGCTAGTTATTTAACCACTGCCGCCATATGGGTCTCCTAAACATTATCTAAGTAAAGATAAGCGTTTCTTTTTATCCGCAAACGTAAACGTATATACGTGTAAAAAAACAACACGGATAATAACTTGGTAACATTAGCAATACATCACGAATTCAACTGTCAAGAGCTTTTGGGGATCTTTTGATCAAGTTTGTATGATATATTGAAGGGCATATATTTTACTTCCGACTCTCAACGAAAAATCAACTGAGGAGTTGGAAAGAACAATGGATTTATGTCCGGCTTTTCCGGTTGAGATCAGTTTAATTTAGATGCGTTATTGAATTTTACTGCTCATCACAGTTTAAGTTTTTTATCTTTATTCGATGTCAAAATATAAGCTCGCACTGGTCCTGTGTATCCCCTTTTGTATAGGCGTTAGGTGCCACTGATATGCTGAAAAACAGTTTCTGTAATGGCTTTCGTAGCAAGGTATTTATTTTTCTACTCCTATTTTTTCAAAGCGAGTAAAAATGTTACCCTTTTCTGGCCGTTGAAAATACATCCCTACCACTTCAGATAGCGTACATCTTCTGTCTTTTTTTATTTACTTCACCTGGTGATTCCACCGTGGGTATTCATTTGAAAACTGTACATTTTCCAACATCTCTCAAAGGTTGGATAATAATTTGATAATGATAATAACGTTGGAGATCAACTCGAGAACTCTAAATTTTACAAATCTCAAAGGTTGTATAGTGATTGGAGAATGAAGTTGGATATCAATTCGAGAACTATCTGGTTTCTCAAAGGTTGTATAGTGATTGGAGAATGAAGTTGGATATCAATTCGAGAACTATCTGGTTTAAGAATAATTAAATAATGATGTTGGATATTACTTCCGGAACTAGATATATATTTCGCTGGAGAATTTGTTTCCATGTTTGTTGGGTAAACAAAATCCAGCTGTTACCGTATCTACAAATTATCTAGATAATAAAAAAACCAATGTTGCCGCACAAAAAAACAAAACCTCAAAGGCGGCCTTAAACTGTGACTGAAAAATTGCTCAGTAGTTTAACTGGAGTTTAAATTTGACTAGAGTTTAAGCAAACTTAGCTTAAGCTTAGCTTAACCAACTACTGAAAGGCCCGGTTTTTAAGACAATACAGTTTTGAGAAAAAGTGTTAAAAATTGTCTGTTGCGAACAGAGAACATATAACAATAGGGAACAACCAACAGAACGAACCGCGTTTTTTGGCTAATCTACAAGTAGGTAATGTGGTGAATTACCTACCACCAGTTTGACAATTTCTATTGCTTCCGTCGTTGGCGATTCTCTATAGCTTGACGTCTGTGGTTGCGCACATGATTCGAATGTATTATATTGCCTTCCTTATATATGTATGTACGTACATATCTAAATATGCAAACAAAAACTCAAATATATTGTATGTACTATAAATTAATGTCCGTGCAAAACAAAAACTTCGAAACGTGAAGTGGCCACGCGTGTATGTAAACATCTACAAATGTACATATGTATGTATAAAGGAAAAATACTTTTACAAATTTCGCTGTTAATTTTTATACGTATAATATGTATGTATATAATTGTGTTACGTAAATATTATGTACAACTATCAGGATGTTGACTTTGTTTTCTTTTAGATTTTGGCTCTTTTGTATGTTCAATCGATGGTCTGCGTGGATTGCCTAATGTTACAAGTGCACTGGCAACAGCCAAACCAGCAGACTGTCCAGCAGGCGCATGTTGTAAACCACCTACAAGAGAAAACAAAGAAAGTTATAAAAATTTTATTTGTTTGCAGTTAAATGTATACATATATCTACGTTACTGAACTAAAAGTTAACTTTTTTTAGTGTTAATTTTAAAATTTGTGAAAAATGTATGAGTTTAACCCCTCGTGAGAAACTTACTCTGAGCAATAAAACCAGACAGGTGAAGTCAGTAGTTCAACAACAAAAATTTTACCTGTCACGAATTTTAAAGTAGTTAGGTTAGGTTGAAGTGACCGGTGCATGAGGACCTCACATAGACCGAATGAGTCCGTAGTGTTACCAGAATTTTGTTTTAACGACCAAACTGGAAAACCCTAATAAAAACCAGGACCAATGTTATAAAATAACTCCGTCCTCTTGGCAAATACTAGAAGCTTCCTATGACTTAAGCCACTTGATGCTTCTAGATCTGACAGCTGTATCTCTCCTAATAGCTGGAGTCTTAGCCTGGCAAGCGCAGGGCACGAGCACAGAACGTGCTCGATCGTTTCCTCCCCCAAACCGCAGTTCCTACATCTGCTATCACTAACCAAGCCTAATTTAAAGGCCTGTGACGCTAGAAGGCAGTGTCCAGTCAGAATACCCATCATGAGGCTACAGTGCTCTATGTTTAATGACAGAAGCAACTAAGTTAGTCTAAGGTTGTAAGACCTACACATAATCTTCGACGCTTTACAGCCCCGCGCTTGAACCCACGCCTTTCCTGCTTGGTCGATCATGTGCACCTCTCGCCTTCGCTTAATCTCGCCCAGTCTAATTGGATGGGACCCAATATAGATGTATGCTTCTCCCTGTCCCGATTCTCTCCAGGGACTGCTTACACTCTAACACGCATTTAGATGCTGTGCTATGCGAGATAATTGCTTTAATTGCTGCTTGACTGTCAATATAAAAGTTAACACGGTTGCAGCTTAAGCTATTCTCTTCCAAGGTTTCTACCGCTTTGGTTACGGCTACTATTTCCGCTTGGAAAACGCTACAGTAATCCGGTAGGATCTGTTTATTTCCGGATCAGTGGTATACTGCGCAGACCTTACTCCTTCCACTACTTTGGAACCATCTGTGTACACATGTATCGCCTCGTCCGCCATTTGAGCACGCTTCCGCCAACCGTCCACCTCTACTGTGGCCTTAAGATCACCCTCGAATTGCAGATAGGGAATCAGGTTTCTGTTCTTGTGATTGGTGACGCTATACTACTAGAAAAAGAGAGTGAATGAGAGTAAAAGTCATAAGGGCAATGATCTAAGAAAAAGTAGGAATGAGAGGTTAACAAACAGAGTAAGAATAGCATTGGGATATGATTAAGATTGACGGTGAGTTAGACTAACAGTATGAGTAAGAGGAAAAGGGGTAGAATGCAAGAAATTGGCAAATTGAGTGGGGTAATTAAGGTAAACTGGCAAAATGCAGAGGGTAGAAAAAACATGAGAGGAAGAAAAGAGTGAGACATACGACGCTCGCCCTTAACTTTAATTTCATTTAGACACAACCGAACGAGTGATATGGCTTTGATAGCAAACTTGGTGTTAATTTTAAAAAACGAAATTAAATTCATTTCATTAACTGTTTTAACCAAGGTATAAATATTACCAGGTAAAACCATTTACTCTTCTTGGTGGCCATAATGGTTTTTTTGATTTTTAAAAAAATTTTAAAATCACTCTCTTAAACTTTGTGAAAATGCCAAACCAAAGAAAACACAAAAAAAAACTGTTGGTATGACATTTTTCACTTTTTTTAATGCCAAAAAAAATAAAATGCTTATGAAATAAGTGAAAAATACTTCGCAAAGTTTTGAAATCCGTTTTTATGTATATGGCAAAAAAATGAGTTGCCAACATATATGCAATACTCCTATATTGCTAATAGAAAATGCTCGCAATATGTTTTGAATTCGAAATCAAAACAAGACAGCCTATAAAAGTTTTGTGATTGTAGCAGCATAAGTATGACAAGAAAACATTTAAATTTAGGTACATTCGATTATTGAATACAAAAACAAAAACGTTTAAACAGCAATATATCGGCACTCTGATGTTTGGGAATGTACCTAGCCTTTTGTAGCAATATAGGAGTATTACATATATGGTTGCCAATATAGTGAATGCCACAACACGTCCTAATTTTGCGAAGGGACAAAAGAAAAAACCTTCCTTCTTAACAAATTCTAATTAAGAAGCGAATGTTGGAGACCACTCCTATTGATTTTTCATTCATCCTTCTTCACTTGGTTGATACGTCTTTAACCCTTAAATATGCTGAAACTTCACTTTATAAGGGATCAGCAGTCTCAAGTGTCCTCGCTACTGCAGAAAAAAATGATCTTGGAAGATAAATTTGTTAATTGGCGCTTATCCGTTGAGGAGATGCTGGTCGTTGCGTAACAAGTCACTCCAGCTAATCCTGTCTCGCGATAACTGATGCCAACAGGGGGCACCAAGAGATATCAAAGTCTTCTCCCACCTGCTTTTCCAAACTCAGTGAAAATCTTCCCACAACTTGCCCACGCCAACAAAAGCGCTGTAGCTCTTCGCATCTTACCTAAACATCATCGTCCAGTTTGATATGATAGTTTGTGGAGGCTGAATTTAACGGCTGAACTGCCAAAGTCTGCCGCCGTGGTGTACAGCTAGTGTGCTGGCCTATCCATCAAAAATATTTAAGAAAATTGGTACAAATGGTAACGATTGTCCCTCGGCATTACCTTGACACCAAAACATGTATTTAGGTGAGCCAGTTCGTAGAATTGGATGGAAAGCTAGACCTTAATCTCCTCAGATATATATCACACCAAATTGTTATTATTACACAACAATTTGTAGAAGAGAATTTCTTAGAAGAGGATCGTCGCCTGATTTTTTTTGTGAGAAACCACAATACAATTCTGAATTGAAAATTTTGGAATGCGGTTGACGGTTGAGATTTCTTTCCCATCAAAAAAAAGTCATTTCTACCAATAAAAAAATCGGTTTTGGATAAAATATCATAATATTGTAACGAATTTACTGCAAATCCTCTTATTTGCAATCCTCTGCTAAGTTCGAATCACTAAACTGTTGAATAAATAACTCCAATTTTGAATAATGGAAAAATGGCCTTTATTAAAGTACTTCACAATAACACTTATACTTTGCTACTCGCTGGCTTAATAACCAAACTGATACATAACTCAAATGAAACTCTACTATTGGCCGCCAGATCGCGTGCTTAATCACTAACTGATTGATAGCTCAACTCAAACTGAATTACAGGGCCTCTACATGTGTCGCCTTTTATACTCTTTGGTTTCGTCGTTCGCATTTTTCTAGAATCTACTAGCATTGTCCATGAGCTCTCAAACTTCTCAGCTATAACTAAAATTGCACAATTTTATACATCTTTTAGGCGCTTCCAGAATCTACTAGTCCAGTAGCTCTCAAACTTCTCAGATATATGCATGTGTTAGTGCATTTGACTCTCCGCTGCTCGTATACGTACATGGTACATATATGTAGACGCAGTTATTGTTTCGTTTATGTAGATATATAATGATTGAATTATTGATGTGAATGTTTGTAGTTTACAGTCTCTCGCGCACACATAGGCGTATAAGTAAATGCATCTGTGTGTGACATCTCTCGGCTGCCTTATATATGTGTATACATGTTTTGATTATTGACGTAAATATCGCTTAGCATGGCCTTAGTGATGGTATAGCTTAGTGATGCTAATATCCGTGACACTGCCCTCCACCTAAGTCTGATCGTCCCGATCAGACAAATCTCTCGATCTAAACGCTGCTAATCTCTCCAAATGAACCACTTTCATTTTGGTTCGTGGTTTGGTAGTGGTTTGTATGCGGTACACTACATCGTTAATCCGTTTTACAACTTTGTATGGACCTTCCCAGTTACACTGCAATTTCGGGGACAAACCTTTTTTTCGTTGTGGGTTGTATAGCAGCACCAAATCTCCTTCCTGAAACCCTTCCGAATTAATTGCTTTATCGTAACTCGCTTTCATCTTGTCATCCATAATCTTTGCTCGTTGCCTTACCAGATTGTGTATCTCTCTCAGCTCTTCTTCCAAGACACCAGTGGATTTCTTGACATTCCTCTCCGCATCGGCATCTATCCCATACTTCAAATCAGCTGGCGGTCGAAGGTCATTGCCAAAAATTACCTTTGCGGGAGTTTGGCCCGTTGTGTCATGTACTGCCGATCGGTAGGCCATCAAGAATAATGATATGTGTGTATCCCAGTCCTTATGGTACTTGTCCACTATTTCCTTAAATGCTCCTCCAATATTCTATTGAAACGTTACATCATACCATCGGACTGAGGATGCAATGCAGTTGTCCGTGTTTTCCGAATCCCCAACTTCTTGCACATTTCTTGGAACACAGCTGATTCAAAATTCCTGCCTTGGTCAGAATGTAACTCCATTGGTACACCATACCTTGCAACCCATTCGTTTTTAACCACTTCTGCTACTGTTTCTGCTTCTTGGTTTGGGATTGGGTATACCTCTGGCCATTTACTGAAATAATCCATAACCACAAGTACGTATTTGTTTCCGCGGTTGTTAGTAGGAAATGGACCTGCGACATCCATGGCGATCCTTTCAAATGGTGCACCTGAAATATACTGCTTCATCTGGCCATGACTTCGGGTTTTGGGCCCTTTCGCTCTGTTGCATACCTCGCAATTGGCAATCCACTCGGTGACCGACTGACGGCAACCAACCCAATAGAATCTCTGCTCAATTTTCTCGAGTGTCTTCGTGATTCCAAGATGACCTCCACTTGGACCATTTTGCAGCTCGCTGAGCACGTCAGGAATCCTCTTTCTGGGAACAACTATTAGTTTCTTCTTGCATTGACCATCCTCACTCTCCCATACTCGATGCAAGCAACCGGATATCAAATCTAAACTGTTCCACTGGGCCCAATATGACTTCGCAATGGGACTCTCTGCTGACATCTCCTCTCTGCTTGGTCTTTCGTTTCGTTCGAGCCCTTGCATAACATGTGACAGATCTGTATCTTCTAGCTGACACTTTCTTAGTTGTTCCTTGTCCCATTCATCCGTACACGTTATAGTCATTAGCCGGACATCTATAATGGCTTCTTTAGCCTCGGCCTTTGAGCAGTGCTTGCATTCCAGACTACATGGTCTTCGTGACATTGCATCAGCATTTCCATGGGTACTACCTTTTCGATACTCAATGGAAAAGTCATAGCTTTGTAGTCGCTCGATCCACCGTGCCAATTGTCCTTCCGGATTACGGAACTGCAGAAGCCATTGCAACGCTGCGTGATCTGTCCTGACACGGAATCGCTGGCCGTAGAGGTATTTGTGAAAATGTTTAATGCACTCTACCAATGCCAACAGCTCTCTCCGTGTAACGCAATAGTTCCTCTCTGGTTTTCCAATTGAACGGCTGTAATATGCAACTACCTTCTCTTGTCCATCGACCAGTTGTGATAAAACGCCTCCTATAGCATATCCGCTCGCATCTGTATCTAGAATAAATGTTGCTCCTGGAATCGGGTATGCCAACATTGGGGCAGTGCACAACCGCTCTTTCGATGTTTGGAAAGCTACTTCTTGCTCCTTCTTCCATTCAAAAGCTTTATTTTTTCTTGTTAGCTCGTGGAGACTATGGGCTACGCTGGCAAAATTTGGTACAAATCGGCGGTAATATATGCACAGCCCAAGGAAACTTCTCAATTCATGCAGATTCTGTGGTCTTGGCCAATCCTTTACTGTCTCTATCTTTTCATTCGCTGTACAGACACCTTCTGTCGTTACCTTGTGGCCCAAATAATTTACTTCCTTTTTAAACAGCGTACACTTTTTGGGACTTAACTTCAGACCAGCGCCAGCTATTCTCTGGAAAACTTCCTCCAAGTTCTTAAGATGTTCATCAAAACTCTTGCCCAATACGATGATGTCGTCCAGGTACACCAAGCATGTTTTCCAATGTAGTCCTTTCAGTACCTGGTCCATGAGTCTCTCATAAGTAGCTGGTGCATTAAGTCCAAAAGGCATCACTGTAAATTGCCAAAGACCATCACCGACACTGAAGGCTGTTTTCTCTTTATCTTCCTCCTTCACCTCAACTTGCCAGTAGCCGCTTTTCAAGTCCAGTGTGGAAAACCATTTCGTACCAGATAGCGAGTCCAGAGTGTCGTCAATTCTTGGCAACGGGTAGCTATCCTTTTTCGTAACGTCATTCAACTTCCGGAAGTCCACGAAAAACCTCATTTTTCCATCCTTCTTCTTTACAAGTACTACCGGTGAGCTCCATGGACTAGCTGATGGTTCGATGACGCCGCTGTCACTCATTTCTTGTATGATTTGACTCACAACTTCCCGCTTCGCCAGTGGAACACTACGTGGAGCTTGACGGATCGGCCTCGCATCTCCAGTGTCAATTTGATGTTTCACAACATTGGTGCGGCCTGGTTTGGAACCATCCTGGTCAAATATGTTCGCGTATTTTATGAGCAGTTGTTTTGCCTTACTCTGATAGGCTTCCTCTAGCCCATGCGTCCATGCCGTGATATCATTTGAAAGATCAGTATTTCTAGATGAAACGTGTTCCTGGAGCTGTTTACAGTTAATAACTACTTCGGCCTCTTGGCATCTTCCCAAAATAGCTCCTTTGGTCAAATTGAATGGTGACTTGAACTCATTGAGTACTCTTACCGGAATACGTCCATCTTGTTTTGTCATAGCCAGGGTTTTTCCTACAAGTATGTTCAGTGCTGATTTATTTGCTGCTTCTACAACCCACAATTTGTTTGTCCCACAATCTCCATCAACCTTTGCCCAGACGACTGCTTCTGATTTTGGTGGTATTTGCTGACTCTCTTCCACCAGCACTCGTTTACTGCTGTAGCCTCTCTCGTAGCCGAAATTAAGTGGCACATCCATGTTCTTATATCGCATCGTCTTGCTTTGCATACCGATTTTGATGCCTTGGTTGATTAAGAAGTCCACTCAAATTATGATTTCATCAACAATACCTGCCACTATAAAATTCTGTAGTACCGTGACGTTCCCAATTGCTACTTCACATTCTACTTCTCCAATTACCTGGGTGTCTTCTCCAGTGGCTGTACGCAATATTGCTCCATGCAATGGTCTTATCTTCTTGTTGACTAAATCCGCTCGAATGATGGAATGAGATGCACCCGTATCTACAGTCAGTAAACGTTCCTTTCCATACACATGTCCTCCGACAGTAAGATTGCTAGACCTTCTTCCAATTTGTGAGATAGAGATTATGGGGCATTCAATTGAGGGAGTCAGCTGTCGCCCCTTGCTGCTGACGCGCTTTAGTTTAACGATTGATTTGTCTTGGAGATTTGCTCATCTCCTTCTGCTCTGCGTTTACGACCACCCACATTGTTGGAACTGTTAGGGTTGGTGTTGCAATAACTCGCAATATGCCCTGGCTTTCCACACTTAAAGCATTTGACTGCATCATTATTCTTCTGCTGCGTACCCTTCAATGCTTCCAAAATTGCGTCTACCCAGTCTGGCTTTTCCACTTCCACGCGATGAGCTTTGTACGCTGGCTTACTCAAAAGTGAGGCTGTTTCCTGAGTCAGTGCATGCGATACCGTTTCAGCAAACGTTAGTTTTGGATTCGCATATGTAGCCCGCTTCGTTTCCACATCTCGTATGCCATTTATGAAGCTCTGGATTTTTACCCTTTCAGTGTATTCCACGGGTGCGTCCTCATTTGCAAGATGAGCCAATCTTTCAATATCTGAAGCAAACTCCTGCAATGTCTCATTTGCTTTTTGGTAGCGGTTTTGCAACTCAATTTGGAATATCTGTTTCCTACGCTCGCTTCCGTAACGTCTCTCTAAAGCGCTCATCAATGTTTCGTAGTGGTTCCGCTCGTACTCTGGGATGGTCTGTAAGATTTCCGCGGCAGGCCCTTTCAGTGCCACGAACAGAGCTGCAACTTTATCTTCAGCATTCCATTGGTTCACTGCTGCGGTCTTCTCAAACTGTAGCTTAAAGACCTGGAAAGGAACAGAACCGTCAAAGGATGGTGTTTTTACCTTTGGATTACTAGTTGAAACTGCTGGGCGATTTAGTTGCAACTGCTCGATACGTCCTCTCAAAGCATCCACCTCGGCCTCGAATTTTTTCTTCAAACTGTAAAATTTTTGTATCTTGCGCCTCCAACTACGAGGAAATACGTCCTTCTTGCTCTTCCAGTTGAGCAGAGATCTGCGATGATATCTGTGCTGAAATTTGAGCCGACATTTCGGATATCCGTGCGTCTTGTGCTTCCATCTTCGATGTAATCTGTGTCGACATTTCTGACATACGAATTTCTTGTGCTTCAATCTTCGATGTTATTCGTGTCTCTTGGGATTCCATCTGTGATGACATATACGTTTTCTGTTCTTCTAGTTGTGATGACATGTTGGTGGATATTTGTGATGACATTTCTGTTATACGTGCCTCTTGCGCTTCCATCTTGGATGTTACTGTCGATGTTTGAGTAGTTATTGCAGCCAATATCATGTTCAAGTCTGTGCTGGTAATTGTCTGCGATGTTTCGTTTTTCTCTTCAATTTTTGTTGTTGTCTCGTCCCCATCAGGATAAAAGACATACTCGTCCACATCAATTCCTTCTGCTTCCATTGCCTCTCGTAGCCGTGCCTGAAGTTCGAGTTTAACGCCGCTTGTATTCAATCCACGGCTCTCCAACTCCTTCTTCAGTTGCTGGATCTTCAATTCACTGAACTTTGCCATGTCCAAGTTGTATTCCCAATCTTCGGAATTTACTCAACAATTCCTCTTCTGACACCAATTGTAACGAATTTACTGCAAATCCTCTTATTTGCAATCCTCTGCTAAGTTCGAATCACTAAACTGTTGAATAAATAACTCCAATTTTGAATAATGGAAAAATGGCCTTTATTAAAGTACTTCACAATAACACTTATACTTTGCTACTCGCTGGCTTAATAACCAAACTGATTCATAACTCAAATGAAACTCTACTATTGGCCGCCAGATCGCGTGCTTAATCACTAACTGATTGATAGCTCAACTCAAACTGAATTACAGGGCCTCTACATCTGTCGCCTTTTATACTCTTTGGTTTCCTCGTTCGCATTTTTCTAGAATCTACTAGCATTGTCCATGAGCTCTCAAACTTCTCAGCTATAACTAAAATTGTACAATTTTATACATCTTTTAGGCGCTTCCAGAAGCTACTAGTCCAGTAGTTCTCAAACTTCTCAGATATATGCATGTGTTAGTGCATTTGACTCTCCGCTGCTCGTATACGTACATGGTACATATATGTAGACGCAGTTATTGTTTCGTTTATGTAGATATATAATGATTGAATTATTGATGTGAATGTTTGTAGTTTACAGTCTCTCGCGCACACATAGGCGTATAAGTAAATGCATCTGTGTGTGACATCTCTCGGCTGCCTTATATGTGTGTATACATGATTTGATTATTGACGTAAATATCGCTTAGCATGGCCTTAGTGATGGTATAGCTTAGTGATGCTAATATCCGTGACAATATTACTGTTAGAACGCAAAATACCGAAAGAGATTTCAAAAGAGTCGTATTGACCTCGACAAAAATAATCCAAAGGCGGAAAATAAAATTTTTAGATTGTTCAAAAGATATTAACGACAAACCGAAAAATTACCCCGGAGTACTCCGAAACCGAGGGTGGGATCCATAGTATTTTTGCGCAGAACACCTTTCTGCATTGGCGGTCTTTGGACGCGCTTATAAAAAATTACCTTGGGTGGTTCCAACAACAGTTTGGAGACCAAAACTATATCCGCGCAAAACACTTATGTTCACAATTTTTTTTGTGGGTACCACAAAATCATTAGAATTACAACAACCACATGAAAATTTTCAAATTTCTTTTGCAAATATCTCTTGACAAACCCAACATTTTTTACCTTCGCTTTCGGATTCGAAATCCTGGATCCAAAACGCGTCTTTTGTAACCCCTCTTGAATTTTTGGACGTGTATTAAGAGTGGCACGCTGTCGTATAGAATTACCAAATATATACAGTTTGTTATATTTCTGTTATGAAAACAAAACCAAAATAAAAATGTGAGAGCAGTAATAATTTAAACATTTTTTTAAACGTCATTTCGGCTCGCACTGCTTTTACCTTGTAATATTTAACCCATCGTTTTAACAATAACATTCGTAAGTTTTTCAACGGAACTATTGAAATTTCTGGATTGTGGTGAAACTTAACGTAACGACGCGTCCTTGGTCTGTTTCCATATTCTTTAGTTGTCTACAATGTGATACCCTGAAGATCCAGGCATTCCGTTCCGTTGACCAAAACGTTTTCATTTTCGCTATGGAGCTTCGTAATTCTGATGCAGTGAAATAATGCCCTCCGAATTAACACCAAAAAATTTCAATAATGCCAACCGGCCTTATTTCATGTACAAAAAGACAATAATGATCGTCGAAAAAAGAAAATAGAGACAGCAGGTGTTATTTTCGTGCAAGTTACTTCATCTTTCAGGAAGGCATGAATGTAGTATTTTTTATGATACTTAAAAAAAATCTGCATTGCTGAAGTCAAGAAGCAACACTTTAATGTATGAGGGCGAGTATTTACAAATGCTATTCCATTTTGTAATATTGAATTCCGTTTGGTTTATTGCATCATGCTCGGGGTAGAAAAATAAGTTGTCGTTCTGCAAGTGAGCCTTATTTTGCGTTTTTATATTCGAACATTTAATAAAAACTTTAATATATAACGCAAACTAAGTAATTAAATTTTAAAAACGTTTTCAAAAAGCCTTCATGAAGACTATCAAATTAATAATTAGAATTTTAAAAACTTTTCCAATTTTTCGAAAACGTTATGTAATTAGTTTATTTAAAAATTTTGGAAAATTTATACAACATGCTCTGAAAGAAATGGTGCTAGTAAAATCAACAAATCGGTTCTGTTGTTCTTGACTTAACGGAGATTCGGTGAAATTGATCGAATTATGGTTAATTCGACCGAGTTCTTTGTCAAGCGAACAAATTAGTTTAGTCATTTCAACAGAATACTAATTGTCGCTCTTAAGTTAACAAAGTTATGTAAAATTGACAGATTCCTAATCAATCTAACTGATTTTTCTGTTAACACAACTGATCTCACTGGTAATTTCAACAGCGATCAACAGTCAATACATGAGCAAATTTCAAAGAGAATTTTACGCCCACTGCGCTATCTACTTTGTACTTATGACGATGGTGCCACTTTGTTAAAAAAAAACACCAAAATAAGAAAACCACCAAATCGAAAAAACACACAAAATGGGAAAACAACAAAAAACTAGTTTTTCAGTTATCAATACAAAACGAAAAACCTTTTTTTGAGTTTACTGTGCAAAAAATTATGAGGACACCTATTTATCGGGTACAATTTTGCAACTTCTCCTCCAATCGAAATGCAAAATTGCGCCCTCTTGTTGCAAAAGTTTTGTATTAACGAACAGGATTTTTCTATAACTAGTAACATTTTGTTCAAGTTTTTACGAATTTTCAATCACGCGAACGAATGTAATAAGATAATAAAAGACATCCTTTTTTGTGTTGATGTTTCCGACAACATAAAAATTTGAGTTGTTTTGGAATCGTTTCAACTTAAAGTGTTACGAAAATTAAACTTGCCGAATTACATGTAAAGTTACTCCAGTGGTGAATTACCTTCCTGCGATTTGATTTTTTACTTTTCTATTACAAGTTCGCTATTTAAAATGTTATGTCAAACATTTATACTACAAGTTTTGTTCGAAACAATCAAGTGTGGCATCTACATGCGAGAAAAGAAATTGAGAATGAGCTGAGCTGCAACTGCAAGAATTGAGAATCAGTTTTGTGACTACTATTTTCATTTCTATTTGCAGAGCGAAGTTCAAAACTGTAAATTAAATAAATCATAAAATATAAAATTTGGTGAAAGTGCTTTTAATAAAACAAAATAATAAAGTGTATAACGTTTAATGTGTGCCAGCATATTTGATGTACGCCCAATTGAAGTTCGGTTAGTAAGTGCGTACATATGTATGTATATGTAGCAAGCATGCGTATTTATGTATTCACATATTTACGAATGTATGTATATGGCAACACACGCACTTTCGTACAAAGCTGTCGCAACAACTTTTTTTGTTCATTTGACTACTAAAACGGTCAATTCCGAATCAAGGATTTGTGCGTAGTTGATTCATCATCTTGTTGTGATGGATACAAATTGACAGAAATTTCGATTGAATTGACCCGTTGGTTGATTTTACTAATATTTTTCTTTCAGTGTGACATCAGGACGAGTAAGGCGACAGCTACTCCGATCATACCTTGTAAATCACTACAAAGCCTTTTCTCCAGGGAGTAGGATTCGAACCCACACTCTTGCGATGGTTCAATTGTTGACAAACACATTCAGCAAAGTCATGCCTTTGTTGTTGTTCAACTTTTGCCTATTGGCTTATTTTTTAAAAGTTTATTCTTTGGACAGTCATAGTTTGTATAGTAGCTTGTACCAAAGCTATGCTTTTTTGTTATCGGTTTGCTTTGTTCTAATTGTAGAAACACAAAGAATTAACAAACGGAACTATTTGTATTGTGACTAATATTAGCATCACTAAGCTGTTAGTGAATAATCACGCAACAACAAAAACATGAAGCAGCCTTATGTACGTGTACACATTAAAGCTAGCAACACTTATGTAGAAGGCGACGAAGAGCTATCTCACACATACAGATGTAGTCATCAGCCGAAGTAGTTACTCACACATACACACACATATAACTAATTACCAAGCAGGAGATACAAGAGTTCTAGAAAGTGAAACGTTTAGACCTTTGGAGAAATATGCGGACGAAGCAACAGAGAGTATAAAAGCAGCGCAAGCTGAGTAGTAACTAATCCGTTTGATTTAAACACGCTATCAGTTGCGAAGTGAAGTATAATTGTGAAGTATAGTTGTACTACTCCCAACGTAGTCTAATAAAGACCATTTTGCAATACAGAATATTGGAGTGATTTATTCAACAGTTTAGCGATTCGAACGTTAGCAGAAGGTTTCAAATAAGCGGAATTGCCCTAAATTCGTTACAGTATTATTTAGCGGGGATTGAATGGTGGAATCGCTAGGTGAAGTAAATAAAAAAGCCAGAAGATGTAATAGAAGTAGTGTAGTACAAAATAAATACCTTGCTAAGAAAGCCATTACAGAAACTGTTTTTTTTTTCAGCGCCACCAAGCGCCAATGCAAAAGGGGATATACATGGCCAGTGCAAGTTTACATTACTTTTAGCATCGAATAAAAATTAAAAAATCAATTTGACTACTTAAACTGTGATAAGCAGTATAATTCAATTGAAGCTGCCAAAGTAAACTAACCTTACCTTAAACTGCAGTTGAAACTTTCATTGAAAAACCGGACATAAAAGGTAGAGGTGTTATTCGTTATTTAGTTGAACTTTACTCGCTTTTTGCGGCACTTAAATGGGTTTACGTTTCGATGAAAATTTTTACAGTCGCATTTGGAAGTGATCGCAATATTATATAATACAACAGTTTGATGTTCTCGTTGTAGGAATGACAAAAACATTTCTCGAAAGTATTCAGTAGCGTTGCACAGGGGAAAATCCTTGGTTGGATATGACGTGAATACAAATAGTTTGTTTTAACAAAGGCAATTGGGATAAAGTTTACAACAACTAAGGCATGACGTGGCTGAATGCGTTTGTAACACTTCAACCATCGTAGGAGTGCGGGTTCAAATCTCACTCCCGGGAGAAATGGCTTTAGAGAAAGAGATTTACAAGGTATAATCGAAACAGCTCTCGCCTTGTCCGTCCTGATGTCACGTTTAAATTTTTCAGAAATTATTAAATAAAACAAAGACCTGTTTCAACTTTTTTGGGGGACAAATTAAACATACATATTAGGGTGGGTCGATTTGTATGGACCAAAGTTAACCGATATCGCGCCATCAATTTTTCGATAGGATTTGGGCTCAGGAAAAAAAAAGTTCCACTACGCATACCCAAAAAAGTAATTTTCGAGCCTGCAAAAATTTATTTTTTTGACTATTTTCGAATTTGACTTTTAAGGCTTTTTTCATGACCTTCAAAAAACTGTTATCGCCAACGTTTTTAGCGGACATTTTTGGGTCGGACAGGGTATATGTACATGAAAATATTACAATCAAATGAAAATTTTTATAGTAGGCCATGAAAAAAACCTTAAAAATCAAAGTCGAAAAAAGTCAAAAAAATGAAATTTCGCAGGCTCGAAAATTATTTTTTTGGCTATGCGTAGTGGAACTTTTTTTTCCTGAGCCCAAATCCTATCGAAAAATCGATGGCGCGATATCGGTTAATAAATCGACCCAGTCTAATACATATATAAGGGAAACATAACAAAGATGAATCACTGTTTTTAAATCCAGTAAAGGTCCATCGATATTCACCCAATAGTTTATGTGAAAAAAATCTAGAAGTGGCAACACTTTTTCGGGGACAACATTGGTGAAAGATTTTCAGATAGCCGAATGACAGAACAAAGAAGAAATTAGAGCAAGACAATTGACGGCTTACTTCACTTGGTTATTCCACCATGGAATTGGGTTTACATATATTTTGTTATCAAAATGGCTTTTTATCCCGGAAATAATTTGTTTTTTATCCGGAATAAAGAATAAATAAAGAAAAACCTAAGAAAGAACAAAAATGAAAAGAAGATAAAAATTTTTTAAGTACTTCCTTTATATAAATGGACCAGAAAAAGCGAAAAATGTTTCTTTAAGCAAAGACATAATCTTGTTGAACTTTGATATTCAAATTTTAACATAACCTCTAAAATAACCTCTGGCACATTGCCAGACTTAAGACCGAAATACTTTCGACTTTTGTGTCGTTTTGAAGTAACGTACGTTGACTATAACGTACGTTAAAAGTTTCCCTGCCATAATGACCGCAAATATTTTCAAAAACATAATTTTTACCCTTCTTTTGGGTAAAGATTTTGGTATTTACCCAGTTTTCAATATATACCCTATTTTCCATATACATATATTAAAACATCTAACATACCTGTTGGCAAACGAACTAAAAGTGATAAAACTGCTGCTCGATTGCCACTACAAGGCTCCAATGCTATGGGACTAGGGCAGTCCTAAAACGATATCGGAAAAAAAAGAATTTATTAGTTTATTATCTAGGCATCGATATGCCTACTATCAAGGGTTATTGATAGTCTTTAATTGTCGTTAGGTTGACATTGTGTATTACAGCAGCTGTTTATAAGACTACCTACCTTTTTGCGTTTTTTGGTCAACTGCGTTACACCCTCCATAGTATGTTTTAAATCAATGTTATCTCTGTTTTCGATTTCCACTATAACCTATGCGGAAGAAAAAAATTTAGAAGGTGATCATAATTCAATCACAAGAGGTTTGCTCGGTAGACATAATATTTGATAAATACGATCATGTTGCTGCAAATCGAATTGATATTCACAAACTGTATTGCGTTTTTGCAAAGGTTATTAACAGAGCTGCTCAACCCCTATACACTTATAGCACTTTTGTTTTTGTTTTACCCTGAAGAATAGGCATAGATACAAATACACCCTTTGAATATAAAAAAAATTTTATAGCACTCCCATATGCCATCACTTATGTATATGTAAATTCGATTCATATGCAAGTGCCTAAATTTCATATGAAAGTGCAAAGAAAAAGCACTTCCATATGAGGCCAAGGCACTTCGATATGATATTCAAATTTACACTAACATTGACAAACATTTTTTAAAAATATTGTAGCCACGATACAAAAAATGGAGGTAGTTCCATTTAGTGTGACGTTAGCCACTTGACTTTTGCGTGGACGATGACAATTTCCCCAAAAACAAGCTACCAGATTGAAAACTGTTACGAATTTTTCTAATTTTGATGGATTTCATATTAATGGATACGACTAAATTACTTTCATAGTTATTTTAAATAAACAAGAAAAAAAATGAGCCGCACGCGTTGGAAACATTTTAACACGAAATATCAGCCTAGAAAAGAAGGTTTTTAATAAGTTTTTCGAGATCCCGAAAATTGCTTTGGTGGAAGAAACATGGATCGAAGTATACAAAGCAAGGGAATATAGCCTTCTTAAGTGCCCGTACGTTTGCTCAGAACATGTTGACCAAACATACACCTTTGTCAATCGATTGCCCAATGGAGGTCTTTATAAACCGACACCGCAGTTTCTAAAGGTTTAGCATACTTAACGCAATTTTTTGAAATGGAATGGTCATAGATTGGCTACAAGTCCACATTTTTTATTTATTGTACAATTCAAGCGTAGCCCTTGAGGAGGGGAACATTGCCCTGTATCTCTTCAGGTTAGCCACTAGTTATGAGAGTTCGTTTGCCCGTTGTACCAGGGGTCACCTTGGGGCAAGCCCCGCCTATACACATTCTGTGCCCTTTTAGCATTGACATGGATGTGGCGTTTCACAAACGTAACAAATTAAACACCATGCCTTGAGAAATATCCAACTGTAGAGGCATGATAATAGGGCTATGCTAGAACAACAGGATTTTTTGTGTATATTTTTTTCTGTCTAGGGGCCATAAAGATATGAGTCATTAACCAATGTGTGAGTCATTACCCACTATTTTTCAATAAAATTGCATGTTTTACTGTATTCCTAATCGATATGTATGAACATAAATAGTGCTAAAGCATATTATTATTGTTTCAGATGACCATTGCGCTTTCATCCTGAAGGAAATTTCCATTCCGAAAAACCACAATTTCGTCTTAAACAGTAACGGTATGGCAACGCTTCTAGCAAAACAACAAACATTATGAAACTTCAAAAATCCCCAAATACGTCAAAAAAATTTGAGTGGAACTACCTTCTTTTTTATACCATGATTGTAGCACTGAGAAAAATTTTAATTCAAAATGAAGCGGACCATCAAAATTCTTCAAACATTTGAATTATTTTTTTGTTTTGTCAAATTAAAAAAGTTTTAGTGTACATACTTATAATTTTGTATATGTTCCTCCAGTTCCTCCACATTGGCAACCTTTTTGGGTTGTCCTAGTTTTGCTTCTACATGTTTCTGTAAGATTGGTCTAACAAGAACCATCCAATAATACCTTAATATGTCACGTTCAGAGCTCAATGTAATATCAAGAACATTGTTAGATGTTGGAGCAGCAAATTGGTTTGCAGGATATAACAAAATAGAGATTCCCGTCTCTTTTCGTATCTCCTCCTCCCGACGCATTGTGGTGCGCATTTGCATCCACGCCTATGACCAACCGCCTTTTGCGCCTTTTCTTCTTTACTAGCCTCTTGCACTCCACCGGTGGTGCTTCCGTAGTATGGGCCATATAGCCAGGATGCCAGGATAAATGCCTGCTTATTCTTCTGCTCGGACGGACACCACTGCGAGGTCCTCAGTATTGTAATTAGGCATGCCCTCACTTTTTTTCTTCCTTTCACCTTTCTCTTTCTCATGTTGTGAAAACACAGCCTGGTCAACATAAATCCACTTACAAACCTTCTACGTTCTTGAGTTATAAAGTTACCAACAGCTCTTTCATTAGTTTTTATATATAAGATATACTATTCAGATCGCTAGGACCTAGTCCAATTTCCGGAAAAAGGGTCCCTAATACTAAGCTTATAAAAGAAGAACGCCCGTATTAAATTTCAAGCAAATCAGACCATAAATAATAGTTTTTCGAACAATTCGGCAACTGGTCCACTTCCCGCAAAGAAAACTGTCTTCAATACCCCTGTGCCACATTTCATGCAATTCACACTATCAACTATTATTTTTTTAAGAAAAGGCTGCTCCCTAGTCCGATTCCTGGAACGGAAAGGTTGTTTTACCCGTGTGCCAAATTTCAAGGAAGTCACACCATAATAGGTTTTTAGAATAGGTCGGCCCCAGATTCACTTTTCGGAAAGATAAAAAAGAGAACGGACCAAATTGTGAATTTAAAGCGTCCTCAAATCTCCTGAAACTCACACATAGAAGTTCGTCAAAATCGATGCAGTTGTTTAGGAGGCGTTCAATCACAAACACACGAACCAAAGAAATAGTTATATATGTATTTTACGATATTGTGACGAATATTAGCATCACTAAGCTGCTACTAAATAAAAGTACAACACCAAAAACATGAAGCAGCCACTCTTATGTACATGTACACAATAAAGCTAGCAACACTTATGTAGAAGGCGACGAAGAGCTATCTCACACACACAGATGTAATCATCAGCCGAAGTTCTTACTCACAAATACACGCATATAACAAATTACCAAGCAGGAGATGCAAGAGTTCTAGAAGGTGAATCGTGTAGACCTTTGGAGAAATATGCGGGCGAAGCAACAGAGAGTATAAAAGCAGCGCAAGCTGAGTAATAACTAATCAGTTTTAACTTAAACACGCTATTGGTTGTGAAGTATAATTGTGAAGTACTACTCCCAAAGTTATCTAAATAAAGACCAGTTTGCAATACTATAGTGATTTAGTCAACAGTTTAGCGATTCGAACGTTTGCAGAAGGTTGCATAATAATCAGAAAGCTCCAGAATTCGTTACAATATATTTACCTGCGAAAATGGACGGCTGGCCATTTGTTCCATTTCGACAAATAAACGCTGCCTTCTGCGGAACATATCATATTTTTGTTTGATTTTCCATAAAACCGCCGCCATGAGTAGCAGCAATAAGAAGCACGTTGAAAATGTTATAAAAAATTGTTGTAAATTCAATTTTGGATATTGCGAAAATGCAATCTGAATCCAAATGGGTGGACGAAAATCATGCACAAACACATAAAATGTTGTTATTGAGCTATTATCCTCCGGCGAATGTCCAAATTGATATTCTGTTTTGGGAAAGCGATGTCTAAATGTCGAACAATTAATACCGACAAATAAGAGCTTCTCTGGAAAACCAGCACGCTTAACTGATATATCCATTTTTGCAGGTACACTACATGTTATTGTAAAATCAGCATCAATTTCTGGCTTTTGTGGTGAATTGCGAAAATTTATTTTCGTAAAATGTCTATCCTCCTTTTTTGATAAATTAAACGTAAATTGATAGTCTATTGTGAGCTCATAGTAACATGATGATTTGATAGGATCACCATTATAATGATTTTGTGTATCACATTTCTCACAGTGATCACCTACAATGCCTTTAGTACTGCAAAAACATTTGCCCGTATCTGGGTGGCAATTTTCACCTTGTTGATTACATTCACATTTCTGACAATGTCCACCATTAATGGGATCACCCCAATAGCCTTTGCTACATTTTTCGCAGTGCGTACCAGTGGTTAGATTGGAGCATGGTTGTTCGCAATTAATATAATCTGTACAATGTGAATGACCATTACAATTACAACGCGGACAAGATGTAAAAAACCAATGCTTAAGTTGACATTCACTCGTGTCATATGGTGATAACGCACCACCAGCAATACATTTACCTAAACCCGTATTAGAGCCGTCATCACACCAACCGCACGCGGGATCATCTAAACATTGTGTACAACTATTATAGTAACCACATTGTGCACTCGATTGTGCAGAGCTTGAACGGCCAATAGTATTTAGGGGCGAGAACGAAGACGAAGGGGAAGACGTGGAAGGTGCTGAACGACACTTTGCTGTATGTGTTGTCCATTCGCGACATTGACCATAGGGAAAACTTGGCGTATATGCATTACGATCTACACATCTCTGCTCATTTTGACACCAAATACAATCATATTCCGTACAGTTATGACATGTTATTAATGTAGCACATGGTTGTTGACAAATATGATCATCATGTGTACGATTTAAATGGCCACCATTTGATATATATGGCCTACACCGATTATGTTCCGTATCCCAATTGCATGCCATATTTGCCAAACAGGCATGACAACTATGCAATTGTTCACATACAGTAATGATCATAAAATCTTCAGTTTTTAGACAATTTTCTAAATGTTTCACATTGGCACTTGGTGGTACAGCAGCTGGCACAAATTGTTGATTTTGTGGCTGGTGGTGTTTCTGTTGTTGCTGATTATTAGCATCATAAAATAATGTTGTTATTGATGTAGTTTCACGACAACGTTCCCGCGTACAAACTCCATTACCACAATATGTACAGGCATATGAGTTCGATAAACAAGATTGACAATTACTAAGCTCTTGACAACGCAGCACATCGTTGAGCAGTTCTGATGTCATTGTTAGTCGACTCTTCGATGGACATACCACAAAATCATATTGTTCACGCCCAAAAATTGCCGAACGTTGTACTTGCGTTATTGGTATGCAACGCATTTTTTGTACATCCCATATACATTTAACACCCGGACGTCCGTTGGTACATTTTTCTTGTTTTGTGTAGTAGCTACAATAGCCAGGGGCGAAACGTAGCATATCATTTAATAATTGCCCATTAAAACCACCATAGATATAAAGCGAATCCTCGAAAACAACAGCACTGTGCCCAAATCTGTCAAATGTTAAAAAATATGAAAAAGACTTAGTTATTAGTTTTTGTGATTTGTAATGTTATTAATTTGTTCATCCAGATATAACAATTTTTAAAAAATTATATTACATTGCCAGTCGCGTATGATACTATATATATATATTTCATTTATTGCAAAAAGAGTATTAGTACAATAAGATCTAAGATCTTTTATAGTGCAACAAAAAGATAAATAGCAATGATAAAAAGCAAAAGTAATAACAGAAGGTTATGTTGGTTAAATTAACATATTAAATATAGAGGAGTAAATTAAGAAAGTATCTAAAATAAACAAATAATTAAATACGATAATAAAACAATGTTTACACTCATACATATTGATGGCGAAAACTCAAGAAGTATAATGGTTTCCACTAAAGTGCGCATAAAGAACATTTTTAAAGTTGCTTTTATTTAGACTACTGCGAATGGATACTGGATTAGAGTTCCAAAGGCGAATAGCATAGAGAATAGCCATCCAGATGTTAGGTAGTTATAAGTTCGTACTATTAGGTCGATGATCCGAGCAGACCTGGGGAAAATTAGGTTATCATATAGGTAACTAGGCTCCTTATATATGATAGGTCGACAAAAGAAAATGCAGTTTCTAGCTTTCAGATATTCGGAGATTTCACAGTCCAGTAGACGCGCTCTCCAGCTGGATATATGATCATAGCTATGCCGAATACATAACGTGTAACATGATTAAATGCTACCATCAATTTTATGAGCAGACTGGGGGCTCAGTTTACTGTAGATTAGCTCTGAGTAGCATATGATCGGCATAATTAATTGAATTGCAAGTTTCCTTCTAACATTGACAGGAGTATAAAAAGCAGACATTCGTAAGTTTCTTAAGATATTGTATACTTTATTAACCAACGAGTTCACATGATTATCACAGATCAGCGTGGTGTTAATAACAAAGCCAAGATTAGGCACTTTTGAAACGAGTTTGAGACATTTACTGGCGACGCGTAAGGGTGGAATACTTGAGAAACTTATTCCATTTTTAGAGGCAACACATACGATTTCTCACTGTTCAGGCATAAGTCATTTTTCTAGCCCAATCAGATATGAATGCCAAGTCATTATTAAATCTTGAGCATAAAGCATTTGTCCCCTCATGATTTTCCGATAAATATAGCTGGACATCATCAGCATATGCATGCATATGAACATGCTGGCATGCATTAAATATGTCATTAATAAAAATACTAAATAATAGTGGACCCAAGATGGAATCTTGGGGTACCCCAGTCAATAGTGGTTTTAGACCTGAAGTTTCGGAGCCAATTTTGACACGCTGAGATCTGACCGTCAGATAACTTTGCATGAGCCGCACTGCGTAGTCACTAAAACCAAAATAATTTTTTAATTTTAGGCACAGCAAGTCATGGTTTACAAAGTCAAAGGCTTTTAAGAAGTCAAGTAGGCATAATAAAGTTAATTGGTTTTTGTCAAAGGGTGCCCTGATGTCGTTTAAAATTTTTATGATAGCCGTGGAGCAACTGTGCTTTGATCGGAAGCCTGACTGGAATGGTGATAGCAGGCTATGTTTGCTAACGTGGTCTTGAATTTGTTCCGACAACAATGTCTCAAAGACTTTCGAAAGTGCTGGCAAAATGCTTATAGGCGGAAAGTCTCTCGGACAATCGGCTAACTTAGTTTTTGCAATGGGTATAACCGTGGCAACCTTCCACATACCAGGGAAACAAGAGGTAGTAATACTGTGGTTGATAATATATGTCAATGTAGGAAGAATGTACGGGGCAATTAATTTCACAAATTTGATCGGTATATTGTCCCCACCGATTGCATTCGACCTTATTTTATTTATGCATCTCGCCACATCAAGTTCCGAAACAGCTGTAAACTCGAAGGCATGACAAACAGGAACCACATATAAGGGACGGGTTGTGAACAAGGTATTAACACAAGGCGGGTTAACCCGATTCGCGAAAACTGCATTAAGGTCTTCAGGATTAAGGGAACAGTCAGAGCTTTCACTCACATGCACGCGAAAGTTTTTCAAATTACG